>NC_062284.1:69316934-69916934 GCF_902655055.1 Lutra lutra | reverse complement strand
TAGGCTGTTTGTGGCCCTTCTGGTTAGTTGTGGTTTGGGTACAAGCATAGAACACTCAGTAACTTATGTAGAAAAATGTTGGAAGACTCCAAAGAAGCATAGACAGGGAGAGAGTCAGCTGAGTTTAGATCATAGAGTTTCCTTTTAAAGACTACTTAGGGGTTAATTCCCTCTCAAAACCGTCTGAATTTCCACAAAGAAATGGGTTTAAAGAGTTGCTCAAACTGGGCTCAGTACTCTTCAGAGGGCTAACTGACACACTCAAAGAGCATCTTTGTGGTGGCGTAGTCCCTCTTGCCTCATCGGCTGCTCTTCCACTCTCCCTGCTGCTCAGATTGGCTCTGCAGTCTATTGCCTTCACACAGAAGCAGCTGCATAACCGTAGGCCCTCCCATCTCTACTTCTGCCGATGAAATTCTACCTCTCCTCTGGCCCAGCTCAAACGTCACCTCCTCTGCAGAACCTTCCAAGAGTGTCCCTTTGGAAGTAAACATTTCCTTCTCTGGGCTCAACAAACATTTGGGCAGTCCCCTAGACCCTAAAACCTGGACAGTATATTAGCAAAGGTCTTTTCTCCCTCCCCTAGGCTGTAAACTATCAAAGAAAGGAGGATTATTGAGCCCCAACAACAACATGATAAAGCTGGGAAAGTTGGGATTTATTTTTCAGCCATTAAATTCCTATAAAGGGCCTTCTTGCTCTCTCTCTCTGTGGGGAAGTACCTAAAAGAGTTCCTCATGGCCTTGTCTTTGCAAAGGCATAGTCAGGTCTGCAGAAAAAGGATCTGAGCAGCTGTGGCAAGGAAACCCTGACCACATGACCCATCTTTTCATTCTCCAGCTGACCTGATCAAAGGCCACTTTGGAAACAGCTCTGTTCTAAGAGCCACTAAGAGTCGTGGGGGCAGGAGTGGAGGAGGAAAGACAAATGTCAGAATTCTTGGATGATCCTGTGTAGCAGCAACTGGCCAACAGGGAGATGAGAATGGGTGACAGAGCCTTTCACCTTTAGGGCCAGCAGCATGCTGGGCTGCAGGGCCAAGAGGCCAGAACATCTGTCAGCTGGGCAGCGGCTACTGTGAATGAATTGCCTTTGTCTTGTTGGGGGCGGGGATGAGTGTGTGTTTATTTGCTCAACAGAAAGCCATGTAAACCAGGGATCAAGAGGAAGCCCTGGTGATGGCAAGAAGCCCAGTTGCCATCAGACAGCAGATGCCACCAACAATGGAAAAGAATACATGGGAGACTCAGTAGCAAGGGTCCTCTGTTCTGGCAGAGGCCCCTTGCCTCTCTAAGAAACTTTCTGAGGCAGAGGACTGAGGGATCAGAAAGTGCCTTTGTTGGCTCCAAGAAACCCTAAAGCGATGGAGCTGGCCAATGGGGGCCAGCCACCTTCTTTCTTAGCTTCCCATTAAGCATGAGAACAAGCTTACATTTGCAGTCAGCTCAGAACTTTTCTAATTTAAGAAAAATAGTTATCCATTATCCTAGGGATGATTCTTTGCCCCCAAACTAGTTCCTTTTTCTCACTTTCTCAGCAACAGCTAAAGTGAGATAATGATCATTAGTACTTGAGCAATTTCTGAGTCAACATACTAACCATGCTAAGAGTTACTGAGAAAGCAAGGGTTCAGGGTTTTAGAAGCAAATGATGCATAAGATGGGCATGGAAGGAAATGTTCTGGACCACTGTTCAATAAAGGAATCCCTTGAATTTCATCATAGAAATGGCAGAGCTGGAAGATTCCTTAGAAACCATCTATTCCGTTTTTCCCCTCCCTAGCTAGGCATCTGCTTCCTTTCTACTAATGAGAAAGTAAAATGGATGGTAGTCAGGGATGAGACACTGTGTCAGGAGATGAGCCAGAGTGAGAAGCTACGTCTTCCTGATTCCCGCCTGATTTTTCCACAAAGACAGAATGTTTCTGAATTCTTTTATGTTAATTTCAATGATACATACCAACTTTTAAAAACACATGGCTCATGACACATCTCCAACTAAACACCTTATCATAGTATGCACCACGAAGTAGTTATATCACTACTTTTAATCATCATGACCCAAGGTCAGAAATGGTAATGAAATGTCAGTGTATTTTGTTAACATAACAATTGAAACAGTTACACTTAATTTTTCATGGCATAGGCTCCATAAGAGTTTGAATTACTCTATAGGTTCTAAAAATGATAAATAAGCCAAAAATGCAAAGTAACCTTAATGTCATTATGGCATTAAATCTCAGCTTATAGTCAGTGCACAGATAACCTTATATTATACCATCAGCTGGGGTATAACCCAAATCAGTAAGGAAGGACCATTTGACTCTGTGCTATCCCAAACAGCAGCTGCATCCCAGCTGGTGGGTCCTCCCTGTCTCTTATGCAGTTCTCCTCTACAGCTCCTGTTTTGCTCTCTGAGGTCAGTTCTATGACTAGAGGCAAGGAGCTTAGAAGATTCTTCCTCTCCCTTGAAATCGTTCAAGGCCAGCTAAATGTCTTCTCTGTGAAGCTTTCCTGGGTTCCCCCACCCCCATTTCCCAGAGTGACCCAAATCATCCCCTGTTCTCATGCTCCCCTGCCACCCTTACACAATGTCCCTTATAGTCATAGCATAAGGTGACTCTGATAGGTCTCCACCAGCCCTAGATGCATTCTTGTTTGTAATTCCTGGTCTTTCAGCCTCAAAGGCTACCATGAAAATGTTTAGTGCTAATTGGTAAAACTGGGATTCCCACAAGGTCTGTTTCACCAGAAACAAGATGCCACTCCTGGGGTGGGCAATGAACAGGGAGATAAGAGAAGGGAGCTGTCAAGAGGAGCCATTTGCAGGAAAGCCTTGTTGAAATCGTGGAGGTTGAGGTGGACTATGAAAGCCTGGGCCTTGGAACTGACCTCTGAGTCACAGAGAGAAGCCCTTCTGGGAGGGGACTAAGGGGTTGCAGCAAGAGTTCTGAGTGATACAATCAGGAAGGCATTAAACATTTGAGGCAACAGCCATTATTATAAAGGAGAAAATGGCTCTCTACTCTATGTACAGGCCCATAGGCCAAGCTTGCTGGGCCAAGGCTGCTACTGTTTGGCTTGAGGCTTGCCTATGAGGAATGATCCTGAGCCAGGAGCAAGTAGAGATGGGAGAGGGACTCTTGGGGATTTGGAGCCTGGGCCTTTCTCATCTTGGCTCTGCTGCTGGTTGGTTGTGTGGCTCCGGGCACAGGGCCTCAGATAGACTAATCCAGAAGAGATGACAAAAAGGAGTTCTAAAGTTCCTTCCAGGTCTAAAGGTCTGGGATCTTAGGACTGCATGACCTGGATGTCTACCACTACCACAAACCTGTTCATTGGTGTCTCTGGAGGGAGGTGTACACAAAAGTCGTCACCTGGTCCTTTTGGAAATCACTGAGTCAAAAAGACTTGGTTTCCCACTCATCTTTAAGGTGATCCTCAAAGGAAGTAATTCTCAATTCAACTGATACACTGGCATGAGGTTGTAAGTCCTAACCAGGGAGATGAAACCAGAAATGCCTTTTCTTGGGTTCCCCAAAATGGTTCATTTAAAATAACCATTTTCTAAAACTCTATTTTAAAGGCATATAAACTTTCATTTCAGAACAATTACTCTCAATAATTTATTTCACAAACAGGAACATGAAAAATAAATGGTGGTGGTGGCAGAAAGAGGACTCATAAGGAATAGCATTGTTTTCTTTTGCTAAGTAAAGACATGGAGGGAAAAATCAAACTCTGATCTACTATCATCATTTCGTGTTCAGCAAAGAACATATTAATACCAAAAAAGTAGAGGATTTAGTCTCAGCACAAAGGACAGTCCTTCGCATTGAATTAAGTTCTATATAAGAAGAACCTCATTGCAGTGAGAAGTTTACTGTGGAAGGACACTGGTCCATGAATTGGCCCCAAGGATCACCAGTTTAGAGGCGATAGTGTGCACCATCTTGAGTTGGAAGAGGGGTACTCGTGAAAGTGTGTCAAATCTACAACCATTCCTTTCTTTTTCAAGTCCTCTAATCTCAGAGGAAGAATGTACTTAACTTCTGCTCCTCAGATTCTTTCTCTCAAGGCCCTTTCTACCATAACTCCTACCCGGAGGTTTGCTGTAAAATGAACTCCAGCATCTGCTCCCTCCCCCTGCCCCAGTCAGACAGAGACTCTTCCCTCCTACCTCTTATCTCCTACTGCTCTGGAAATGTGGTCTTTGCCCTGCTGCCTCCCATCCTCCCAAGCCCCTTCTACCTCTCTGCCATCTGGCTTCTAGCCTCACCTCTCTGGAAACAGTGGAAAAATCTAGAAGCCACTTCCTGAAACCCAGGGGCCTTTCCTCGGTTGGCCTTAAAATCAACCTGTCTGTGATCTTTAAAATGTTCCCACGCACCTTGAAACATCCTTATCCCTGCCTTGGTAGGCCTGGCCATGTTTTACTGAGTCACTTCTCTCTTTTCTCACTCTTGCCCCCACTCCCCAAACTCCCTTGCTGCCAGAGTTTTGTGATCCATGACAGGGCCAGCTTTCTTTCCCCAAACAGTCTTGATTCGCTGGCACCTCATTTAATCTTCCCAGGAAACGCAAAGAAGTTGACTACCTCCGTCAAGTCCAGGGGGACGGAGGAAGCATCTGTCTGAGTTTGGACTTTTTTCCATTTTTATTCCAGTCTCTCACTTAACTCTAGCTCTCTATACCCAACATCAATGCCTTTCTGGGAGCCTCCTAGGTGTGAAGTACTCCATTGTGTGCTTTTGATGACCAGAATGTTAATACCACATGGTCTCTGCCTTTATAGGGCTCCCCAGCTTAAGGGAGTTGGAGAGGTGGAGGTAGCAGAATTGATGTTTTGGTTACCTGGAGGCAAGGCCATTTTGTGGGAATGCCATGAGAGGGGCAGTAGGTTAGGGGATGATCCCTGGCGGGAACTGAGAGAAAAATGGCCAGAGTAAAGCTGGTCTGGATTCTTGCTTAATGCCTTGGCTAACGGTTCACTTGTCCTTCTGAATCACCCTGGCATTAGCAACAAAGAATAATGCATGATCCTTCTGGGAATAAAAAGCACTTAGTAACGCTTCACAAAAAATTCTTTTGTAAATATTGTGTCCTACCTCAAAATTATTATTATTATTTTTTTTTTTTTAAGAAAAGAACGTTGTTAATTCACTGCAAGCCCACTCGGACACTGAAGAATTTAGAGTATTTGGCTAGAGAGCTTTGTAATGAACAAGTGGTTCAATTATTCTAGTTTCATTATACAACGTATCAGACATTCTTTGGCATCAAGGAATTAAAGTACATTTTCTCTGGCAAATGGCAATAATATTTGAAGACATATCCTACACAAGTGGTTCTTGACTAAATGTAGTTCCATTTAAAAGTAAGCGTTTTCCACACTTCACAACACTCACCATAGCACATTCGCAGACCTGTACCCCTGGGGATAAAAATATATGTTTATAAAGCTGTAAAAAAAAAAAAAAAAAAAAAGAAAGAAAGGATGAATCCCCAAGTTTTGTAGCAACATGGACGGGACTGGAAGAGATTATGCTGAGTGAAATAAGTCAAGCAGAGAGAGTCAATTATCATATGGTTTCACTTATTTGTGGAGCATAACAAATAGCATGGAGGACAAGGGGAGATGAAGAGGAGAAGGGAGTTGAGGGAAATTGGAAGGGGAGGTGAACCATGAGAGACTATGGACTCTGAAAAACGATCTGAGAATTTTGAAGGGGTGGGGGGTGGGAGGTTGGGGGCACCAGGTGGTGGGTATTGTAGAGGGCACGGATTGCATGGAGCACTGGGTGTGGTGCAAAAATAATGAATACAGTTATGCTGAAAAAAAAAAATAAAAAATAAAAAAATTAAAAAAAAAATCTCCTATACTTTTTGGTCTATAAATAAATGTTGGGACGCCTGGGTGGCTCAGTGGGTTAAGCCTCTGCCCTCGACTCAGGTCATGATCTCGGAGTACTAGGATTGAGCCCCACATCTGGGGGGGGGGGGTCTCTGCTCAGCAGGGAGCCTGCTTACCCCTCTCTGCCTGCCTCTCTGCCTACTTGTGATCTCTCTCTCTGTTAAGTAAATAAATAAAATCTTAAAAATAAATAAAAAAAAAATAAAAGTAAGCGTTTTCCACACGATTTAACCTCTTAGAGTCTGGTCTTATCAGCCTCCTTCAAGTGGAGCGGTTAGCTCAGACTTGCTAATTTTCTGTTTAAAAGAATTTGGGCAAATTCTGCAGTTGACACTCTTTGGCATTAGGCTTGTTCCCACAACTCAGCACATCATCTGGGCCCCTTTCCCTATGTTAGCCAGTGTTCCTCCTGGAGGGAGGCAGACCTTTCTACTCAAGACCATCATGTCCTGTGAACACTGACTACCAGCTCTCCCCCCACGCCCCTCAATGTTAGGCAGAGAAATGGAGTGCCTGGGCTCTGGGGTTAGGGCCTGTGGCCACGGAAGGACCCCCGTCAGAGAAAACAGCTTCTTTTGAGGAGAGAGCTGCTCTCTACCCAGTCCTTCTCCTACCAAAACTGTTTAGGCAGAGCCCACCCTCTTTTGTGCAATTTAGAAAAAGGTGTCCCCTCTGGAGGCATACAAAACCTGGCAAGGAAGCAGGGGCTGGATGTCACTCCTACTTGGCTCCTGCTCGCGTGACCCCAAGTAAAGGGAGCTTCCCCCTTGGCTTTTCATGCCATTTTCTCTTAGACAGGCCCCTCTCCAATTCAAAGGCAGAAGAAAAGGGAAGAGGCCAAGGAACAGGCTAAATCTGTGAAAGTTAGATATGATTTGCCAGGTTATGAAAATGCTCAAAGCTTTCTATGGGATTTTTGGATCTAGAAGACCCCTTGCCAACTTGAGCCATTCCCACTGCTGTATGGAGGGCTGGGCGAGATGATCTCCCAGATGTCAGCATTGTATTGGAGAGTAACTATCTTGAGAGGCCAATGATGGTGGCAGAATTACTACCAAGGAGGAGCTGGGGTTGAAAGGTGGCATTACAAAACTGTTGAAGAGAGGCATGGTCTGCACAGGAACAAATACATAGTCTGCCTGGGGACGGTTTCTGTCTTTGAGCATGGCACGGATTAAGGACTGAGTGATCAAGTCTGTGCAATTCATTCGTTAGACTGGTCCAAAGAGGTCCTCCACCCCTGCCCACCTTTTCCAATACCTTTCTTCTCTTAATGCCAAATTCTTGAAGGAAGAGTCCACCCTCACTCTCTCAGCAGCTCCCCTGCCCACCACCTGACTGGATCTGATTGATGGAGAGCATCACTGTGTTCCTTGCTGAAGCTGCTAGCCTTTTCTTGTTTGTTTGTTGTTTGCTTGTTTGTTTTTTAATTTTTTGTCCGTGTCAAGTGTTCTAAGCCACTGGTTTCTCTTTCCTATTTTTATGTGGTCCTCCTTGGGACTCTGGTTAAATGATCCTCCCCTGCCCTGGTTTTCCCTCTACTCTGATGGCTCCTTTTTTGTTTCTTTATTGGTTCCTAAGCCGAGGGTATCCCTCAGGTCTCCAGCCTGAGCTTTCTTCCCTGATCTCTACCTTCTATGTTGGAGATTTGATGTGTCCCAGAGTTTCCATTGTAACGGTCATGCAACTGACTCCCAGATTTGTATATTCTGGTCTTGATCTATTTCCAGATCTCTGTGCTCACATTTCGAACCGCTAATGGTGTGCTCTTCCTGGCCTGCCAGCCCCTCAACATATTCAAAGCCACTTTCCACCCTCTATTTTGCTTCTCCTTTTGGCTCCTCTAGAGAAAGACTCTGCAGTGCAAAGGGCAAGGACTTTGGGTCACACCCCTAGGTTAGAATCCTGGTTCTACACTTTCTGAAGCAATTTTTTGGGTTTTGTTTTGTTTTTGTTTTTGCCTGTTCCATGAATGCTACCAATGCTTGTTCTGTAAAAAGCGCTTATTAGATGTTGGTCCTTCTGCCCATTTTTTATTAGCATGAACATTTATTTCCCTGTAAGGTACTCTTTCCTCATTCCCAGGTGATTCCAGGAAAACTGAGCAGGGACCTCCAGTTAGGTAGAAACTCTGAGGAGTTAGGGAGTGTGGGCTCACAGGGGCCGGGATCAGCCAAGGAAGACAGCATACAAAGATGGTTTTGCAATTGTCCAGTTAACGTAATAACTTTCCTTTCCCCTAGCCTTCCCCAAATCCATGCAGTTCTTCTGAACCATCTCACAGATTGGTCCCCTCCTGTCCACCTTGAGGGCAAGTTAACCTGGATTGTGAGCCAACCTCTCTGCCTTTAGGCTCTGCCCATTCCAATCCACCTTTACCATAACCACGGCCTGAAGCACAGCTCTGATCATATGAATTACCTGCCGAAAAACCTTCAGTGTCCCCATCCCTGATTCCATACCTTCACTTTCAAGGCTTTTATAATCTGTCTCCAATCTGTCTTTATAATCTGTCTCCAATGTTTTCTGCCACATTTAGGCATGCCGTGACCAAAATGATACATAATCTGGGGGTCGAGGGAGGGAAGAGAAGTGTAACAAGTATCCTACCTAATGACATTCAATCTAGAGCGTGGGGACAGTACTGTGGAGCCCTGAGGATGTTCATACTGAAGTGGGTGCTTCGCCTGCACCTAGGTTCTGGGCTCTAGCTCTCAGGCAAGAAAAGAAGTCTGACAGGTCTTAGGCAGAGGATCCACGCCTCTGCCCCAGCTAACCAGTTTAGAAGTCAAGGCACTGCTAGAGAACCAGTTGGAAGTCCAGAGTCTCAGGAAATGGAGGCAAAATTCCAACCACTCTGTGCAAAGCAACATGACAGGGTGAGGAGGGAAAATAGCAATGCTGTGATCCCGCGCTTTAAGGCAGCAATATTAATTCTGGACTCTGAGGGCAGAATCTCAGCTGTTTCTCTTTCTGTTCCCTGGCTTTAGGTGAGAATCTTACAAATATTGCTTGCTTAATTGGTTTAACACACCTCACTAGCCTCACCTGCTTCTGTAGAAGGTGCCAGGTCCTTTGAAAGTTGTCTACATCACCTGGCCCATTAGAATTCTTATGGCCAAAACAGAAGGCAGATGGGTAGTGTTTTGGTTTAAATTTCCATCTTGGGCATTGAGCGGGATGTTTAGCTACTGCATGAAAACTTTTTTTTTTTTTTTAAACTCTCTTGGAGATTTAGGAATAAGGAGCTCTTATCATTGTCATTTGGCCAACAGGCATTCTTCTTCCACTTTAAAGAAGTGAAACTCCCTTCAATTCAGGTACACGAAATGAACAGGCTACAATGTGCTGAGAATGTAGCTGCCTACCCTGTCTCAGCCCCTTGACTACTCCTAGCAGCTCCTATGCAAGCATCCCATGGATCCCACTCTGGATTTATTCTTTTTATTGTTAATAGCTAACATTTACTGAGTGCTTACTATGTGCCAGGCACTGTGCTAAGGGAAACACATTGCCTCATTCCCAGGTGACTCCTGGGAAACGAAGTAAGAATGTGAAGTAAATGAAAACTCTTGAGGAGTTAGAGGAATGCGGGCCCATGTAGGCTGGGACCAGCTAAGGAAGGCGGCCTTTAAAAGACTGTTTTATAACTCAACCTCAGCCTCATATCTGCTATCTGCATTTCACTCACCCACTAGGGGTCCTGAAGTTCAGTGGTGGGGAAGGGGCATAATTGGAGGCATGTGAGGGCTGTTCATGTTTGACCCTCACTGGCTTCTGCTGGGCCTAGCAGCAGGAGTGTGTGTAGGATATTTGAGCACTGGAAGGGAGCCTCCCCCAGCTCCTCCACTTTCCTGAGGATCAACAATAAAATTCCTTTAATGGGACTAGTTTTCATTCTTTGATTCACTGCAAAAAAAAAAAAAAAAAAAAAAAGGTCTAAAATACAAATAACTTTAGAGAATTTGAGAGGGGTACCTTCCATTTATAAAAAGAGATGGATGACTTAGGAAAGTTTTCTGGCAAGGACTGGGGAGGATGTCCAGGGATCCTATCCTGGCTGTCTGAGGAAAGTGGGGAGAAAAGGGGGGCACAGTGGGCTGCTGAGAGTTCTGCAGACAATTCTGCCCTCAAAGCATAGCATAAGGTCCCAAAGTACCCACCCAGCTAGAGACAGAATGGCAGTTTGCAGCCTTACATAGGAAGAAGCCAAGAAAGATGATGAGCAAAACCAAGTTCACACCCCTGTTGATGAGAGCATGACTCTCGGAGCATGAAGCCCGGGGCAGGGCTCCAGGACCGGGGCACCCTGGGAGAGCTGTTCCATGCCCAGAAACATCCCGAGAGCTGTACAAGCAGTGACCTGGTCATCTCCTCATCCAGGGGCCCTCTTTTCCCAAATTCATGATTTGAGAAGGAATTCTTTTCAAATGTTTTTGGAAATATATATGAATATATACATATATATGTATATATATATACATAATAATATATAAAGTCTAACAAGGCATTTGAAATATAAACATATAAATACACATGTAAACGTGTATTAATAAAAATACACATATTAATAAAATATGTGTATTAAAAAAATTCTCTTCATTGAAAAGAATAAAACATTAGGAGAGTGGGGCTGTCCAAGGTAATTTCAGCATGTGCGGTTCTCAGAGATCTATCTGTACCCCAGATCCCCTGCTTCCATGAAAAATGTAAATAACAAAAAAACTCTCGTTCTATAGCAGTAAACTCATTTCAGAATAATCCCTGTGGCTTAGTTCACCTTCCATTTCTCTTGGCAGTGCAAGAAGGAAGCTGGAAAGCGTGTGTGTGTGTGTGTGTGTGTGTGTGTGTGTGTGTGTGTGTGTGTTGGCGGTACGGTAATTACCACCATACTGCAGATCCCTTTGTTGTGTTGAAGGTTGGCAAGGAAGTCTGGGAGACACCAGGACCCCTCTCATCAATGGTGGGCAGATGGTGCTAACTGGAGAGCCAGTTGGAAGGGTAAAGGACACAGTAATCTCCTATCTTGATTTAAACAAATGGTCAGTGCTGGGGGCTCACGAAATGGAGGTGGGGGTGTCCCATCAGAGGGCAAAGTAAAGACCAGGCCTAGGGCAGAGAAGTAGCTGTCACTACTGAAAGCAGTCTGAATTTAACAGGAAGTGAGCTATTGGGCCAGGGGTTCACAGCAGGGGCTCTGTTTCCAGGGAGCAGGACAGAAGGTGGGGGCAGAGGGTGGAGAATAAAAGCAGGGGAGCGGGCTCAGGGGAGAAGAGACCTTCAGCTGTCTCCATAGTGGGCTGCAGGAGCATGCAGTGGGGTGACGAGCCGGAGCTGGAGTGCTCACTGGACAGCTGGCCCAGAACAAGCAAAAGAGGTCCAGTGCATGCCCCTTGGTACTCAGTGGTGAAGCCTTAGGTGCAAGAATCTCAGTGTCAGCAGGAGAATCCCAGGGGCCCTGGGGTGGTGGAGGATCTACGACTTGAGTAGCAGCTGTGGAACATGATGGGTCGGCTCTGGAGCACCAAGAACCAAATTAAATTCCTGGGTTGTGGCCAGTGAGTTGGTACCACACTGGACAGCAGGCAGAGCTGAGAGCCGCCAGAATGAGAATCCTTGTCTCGAGACATGATTGGTCTGGGAATGGGGCAGGAGTGCCAGCTCAGATACCTTAGCTGCCAGGATCTGAGGAAGACCGGGGAAGGCAGGGGCAGAGTTGTGAGGCAAAGCATAAACAGTTCCATCCTTTCCAAACTCACTGCCCAGTTATGGAGTGCTACAGGCAGCAGCTGCCCAGGGATAGGAAGATGAGTAAGACATGGTCCTTACTCTTGAGAGGTTCGTGACTCTTCAGGGGAGATAGGCTGGGGAAAACTAGATTCCAGTGTCTGAAGATGATTCGTCAAATTCATGGTGCTTTTAATTATTATTTATTACCTGAAAGTAGCTATCAACTTACATTTTACTCCACTAAGACTCTAGCTTACGTCTCTCAAATCCAGTCAGCCACAGACTATTTCACTGAGGCACCGAACTTTTAAACATTCCACTTTCCATTCACACCCTACCTCCCAAGATGCACATAAGTTGGAATTTCCTGTTAGTTGCCCATAAAATCAGCGGGCTACCTAGACCTGCTTTGGGTTGGCCATCAAGACAGTGGTGCTTCTGTCTGCTTTATTAGGGCTTTAACCCTCAATCACTGAAGAGAATCAGGAGTCTGTTTACTATTACTTTGGTAGTTTTAACTGAACGCTTGGGGTTAGCGGGCCATCTGAGAGTACGGTGGAGACTGGCCAGCAGAGACTCCAGGCAAAGGTGTTTGGGCCCAGGAGAGGAGGAGAGGCCGGGAGTGGGGGGTTCTGTGTGGGAACAGACTCCTTCTGCAGACCATGATACCAATGTCTGAGCTACAGCTGCCTGAGAAGCTGAGAGGAGGCCCACAGTATCCTCAAGGAACTGGCACTGAAAGAAGCCCCCAGTTCAAGTGGGCTCAGTTTTTTCTGGTTGACTCAAAACAGACCTGCCCTGATTTGCCAAAGAACATGGCACATCAGGGTTCACCTGGCTTTAAAGTGCCTCTTGGAAATGGCCATACTAATTGGTTGCATGCTGCCTTCTCTCTTGGCTGAAGTCTTGGTTGTTTTTTCTTTAATCTTGGAAGAACATATTTTCGATTACTTTAATTGGGACCAGTCTAGGGGACTGGGAAGGACAGGATGGGTAAGAAAAGAAAGACTGACAAACTTCCTAGCTCATCCCCAAAGGTCTAAGTTTTGGTTGGAGTGGGAGTCACTTGAATGAGTTATGGGTGGGAGGAACACATGGTGGCAGGCCCCACTCTTGTCCATCTTGCCCTCTATCAATGGCACCCCACGGATGGAGATGATAGGATAACTGAAAGCTTCTCCGCTGGAATCATCCTCAGCAAGACTGGAACAGCACCTCCTATCCCCTCTAGAGGCCTCCTAGAGGTGTGTTCTGAATGTGCCACAGCTTACCTCTCTCAAGATGTCATGGGTGTGAGGTGTCAACTTCTTGCTCGTGTGTCAGCCAGTGTATCTCCCGTGTGCGGATCCTTGCCTTTTATTTTCTTCTGGGTGATTTTCATCAACCTTTCCCTGGTTGCCTGGTCCATGCTTACAAATCAACAAATCCCCTGCAGAATGAAAACTGTTGGGAAACCCCAAATGGGGAGGAGACAATGATGTTTGGAGCACACACAGCATGAAAACATTTGCTCTGCTTGGGAGGATTCCCTTAAGCTGTCAGAGGACTGGGGGCCCTTACACAGTGGGCTTTGGACACACTCACTATAATCAGGACACACTTGGCCTCAAAATGTGATGTGTTGAATAAAGTAAAAAGCACTTTTTTACCCTGCTGGTTGAAGGCTGTGGTTCAGACAGGAATCAAACTGTGAAGGAAAAAAAAAAAATCCAATAAAACAAGTGCCTCAAGGCAGAGCAGTTTAGTGTTTCTTGGCCTTTATGTTAGCCCACCTCACTTAAAGATACGTGTCTGTCCTCGGCTTGATCGATGGCATCCAGAGGTGTGGGGGGGAGGGTGCTTCCCTGAAGATGAGAGATGGCTGGTGGGATGTACAGGTAGAGAGAGGAAGGAGACAGGGAGAGATGGACTCCAAGGTGGGTCAGATAAGAGACAGGAGGATGGAGACTAGTTTATGAGAATTTTGCTCAGTTTAGCGGCACTTTGGTGAGACAAACTGGCTTATAATTGTGTTTCATTTGTGTTGACTTACAATTGTGTTTCAATTAGTAGTAATTTGCAATTTTTTCTCTGGAGGGTTAGAAGATTCAGAGTCAGGAGTTACTGTAGAATTTGTTCAGTGTGGCTATTCATGTATGCACATCACTTTGTGAAGTTCAAGAGGCCCCAGGCTTCCACGTTTCCCCCACCACATCATATTCTTCTCTTGTTTCCCATCCCTCTCCCCAGTCTTTTCTCACTCAGTAAACTACCTAACAGATGGGTATAATTAATACCTGTAAGCTATCAAAAGCAGTGACAGAGGTGGATTATCAATTTAGGGTCAACCAGGGTCAGGCAACGTATGAGAAGAACATCATGGTTCTTTGTTCAAGCAAAGCAGTAAAATTGGGATGAATGGTGGTGCTTATTAGGCTGCACTCTTTTGTTAACGTTATCACACAAATTGCAGTCCAAGAGCTCCCTGCCTTGAATGAATGTCTGGTAACAAAATGAGTTGGACACATATGCTCACTCTGGAGTGAGCAGTGGTTGGTGGACTTCTTATTTGTGGTCTTCAACATGTCAGAGCAAGGCTTCTTAAAGGCCTTCCTGCTAGAGGGTTGCTCTAGCTCCCTAAATGGCAAGCCAGCTGCCAGAGTGTTGGTATGACCACAGCACTGGGAATCTGGTATGGGCAGAAACCATATTTTCGGTGGCAGGGGTGAAGGAGGAGAGAGCAGGGAGAAAACGGGGTGTTCCAGCACCAGGGGAGGGACAGAGTTGTTACAGGTAAATTTTCCTGGATAGTTGGATCTGGTCTGCTGCTGGTGACAGGGGCAAGAACAAGCCTTTCCCAAGCACCCAAGTGATACACCGTGTCTGGCTTTGCTCTTTAGGCAATTATTGGAGAACTAGTGGGTGTGCACGTGGACAGGTGTATACCCCACAAAGCTGGCATAAAATCTGGATGGGGGGGCAAGATGTTTAGAGAAATTTTTGCTGAGCAGGGCTGTGATGATGTGCCAAATTGGAAGGATGAAATGTGATGTCTTAAGGCCACTGCAAAGAGGAAGCAAGACCGTAAGGGGGTAGGGAGCAGGGGGTACAGGGGGTATGACCAGAAGAGGCAACTAGAATAGCCATGTGTCTTGAGGTCTTTTCGCCATTGACCCAGGCCTCTGTGTCTCAAGGTCTTAGCATGCCAGAGTCCCTGTGGACTACTATGAAGATTTTTGAGTCTAGAGAAGCAATCATGATTGCAGAGGGGCAAGCTTGGTTGCCATACCTCTGGCCAGGCTGAACAGCTGCTCCCTGGGACACAGCAGACCTTCTGCCTCTTCACCTCATGCCTCCCAAAGGTACCCTAGAGTTCAGATTGAGGCAGTTGTGCTTTGCTGCCCTCACTGCCTAAACGCTACTTTTTAATAGTAACAGCTGGGCTGGGTGGCTAGAGGTGACTTTTCCAGGGCAGGTCTTTATCTGCTGCCCCCTGTGCCCTGGCTTCTAAGAGTAGCTTTCTGCCTAACACACTAACACGGGGCATCTGGCAAGGTAATGTTGTTTCGGAAAAACAACCTTGTTTAGTGCTGGTCAGGCTTCTACTAGGTTGCATGCAGAGGTCCTCCTTGAGAGGACAGCAAGCACTTGAAGCAGTGTCTATTCCTATCTAGCAGGTCATGGTCCTCTTTAAGCCTCTTCTGGGAATTTCCTGGAGAAATATGAACAGAGTTGTGGACCACTACACTGGAATGTCCCAGGATACAAGTGGATTCTTCCTACCTCCTACCTAAAGAAGGTCCTGTGTAAGCCTTTCCAGAAATAGGGTCTTGGCTTTTCCTGTAGGAGAGGAAAGTCCTGGAGGAACCACTGACCACTGGGCAGTAGGCAGCTGACGGCATCAGGATCTTTGTGTTCTCAGTTAGGAGTGGGTTTGGGACACTGGTTTCCCCAGCAAAATGTACCAGCAGGGGCAGCCACTTCTGCAGAGAATGCCTTAGGGCTAATGTCTCTCAGTGTATCATCTCCTGATGTCAAGGCAGGAGCCCACTGTTCTGAGTTCCCAGCTGCTCCCCCTAATTCCTGAGAATGGGAGATGGAACTTGCATGGGCTGGGCAGCTTCCCAGCAGAGGTGAGGTCAGGGTGTGGGGACTCTCTGTTTCCATGTACCTGTGAGTAAGTAGTCAGCCATACAGAAGGACCCAAAATGACACCAGACCACATTCTTATACAAACAGTGACATGCATGCAAAAAAAAAAAAAAAAATCCTTTCAAATCTTCAAAGTTGAGACATTTGCAGACAAAGCCCTTATGGATCCAAGTCTATTTCAATACTTCAGCCACACCGTGTTGACAACTGGATCCTTCACAGACAACAGCAATTCCCCACCTCCACCCAGGTAGATGAAAGCCTGGAGCCTGCAAGTACTGGGATCCAGAATGGTGCCTCCTGATAAGCAGGGGAGGTGGGGGGCCTCATATCTCCAAGGTAGAAGCTAAGAATCCAAAGCAAATGGCCACAAGGCCAGGGAGAGCCAATCAGAGCCAAAGTAGAAAGACTAGAATGGATGGGTAAGAAGAAGGGCAGGCTTGTATTTTTGGATTGAGGTGTAAAAAAACAAATGTCTACAGAACATGCTCCTTTCGAGGGAACCAGGCACACAGAATAGAGGGCCAAGTAATAGTTCAACCCCCTCAGGCCCCTCCCTTCTGCTCTTTTTGTCCTTTGATTTAGAATTTAACAAAAACATTTGATTGTGTTCTAAGTGCAAAAGCCCTGTATAAAGTACTTGGAATCGGGGAAAGAAAAGCAAAGATGGGTTTTGCCTCAGGGAATGTATAGTCAAGTGTACTGCCTCTTCTCCCCTCAGCCACTGCCTCCTCTTTCTTATTCTTTCAACTAGCATTTCCTGAGGACCGACCATGAGTTTGGACATTTTTATTTCTCTTTCCTTTCTCCATCCATAATTCCTCTCTCTCAGATCCCTCCCTTTTCTGCTTCCATTTCTCTCTCTCTCTCTCTCAAAAAAAAAAATATATATATAAATAGATAAAATAAAATAAAATAAAAATAAAAAAATTAGGCAATAAAGAGAAATCTGGGGGAGTAGAAAAAAGAGGAAAGACATTTTCTAAGGGAAAATGCATGCCTAGTTAGCACACCTGAGTTCATTCTGTGATGCTCGAGTGCTCTGTGTCCATGTCACTTGTAGCTTGGGTTGGGGAAATTCAGCACTTCATTTCCTCCTGTAATGAACCTCTACAAGCGTTAGCCCCTTTCCATTTGCACAGACTGTAATTTTTTTTAACTGCCATTTATTGCTAAGTAAATTGAAGCTTGTTGTGGGTCTTACATCTACCCTGTAAATGAGTGATGAGATGATGCTCTTCTAGCAGAGCTAGAGAGTGACCGTGCCGGACCTCTCCACCCCCTGCCCCTGCATCTGCTCCAGCCCGCAGCCCTCACTCCTCCTCCACCTGTACAGTATTCATATCACAGTCAAGCCCAATGACAAGCGTTTTGGTGGCTAGTAAAGGGGAAAAAAATCTCTAGGATCCCAGGTATTCTTTTTACTTCTTCTCTTGTTTTTTTTTTTTTTTTTAATTTGCTTGCTTGCTTCTCACCTAAGATGAGACCGCAGAGAGCCGTGAAGGATGGGAGGGGGAGAGGAGGGAAGTGGACGACGGAGTTATGTTATGGAGTACTACAGTAAAGGGTTGTGTCCAGCTTTATCTGGCTCCCAAATATCTGCCATCCTACCTACTAAGCTTGGAATGTCCCACCATTCCTTTAGAATGGAATTTAAAGGAATTTAAGGGTCTTCAATTTAAAAGTAGGGTCCTAAAACGCCAACGTCCTTAGGAGGGGTAATACTTGGGTGACAGTTTGAGGGGACAGGGGACAGGGGCTTTGTGGACAAAGCCACCCCAAAGGGGAAGAGGAAGAATGCCAAAGCCAAACCTTACAGGCTTAACCAGTTGTACATACTTCCATCTCCTGGTTAGTGCTGCATCTGACTACAGGGTAGGAGAGAAAAGGCAGATTTGTTTTGGAGCCCCCTCCCCACAGCACACACACACCTGAAGCACTGACGGTTGTTCAAACATGAAAACACCTGGCTGAAGGCTAACATCACTTCAGATTTCTACCCTACATTCTCCTAATTTCCCTTTGGAAACGGCTCAAGTGGTTTCACAATTCCCACTCCAAACTGCGCTCAAGTTTGCCTGGGACAGGTGTGTGTGTGTGTGTGTGTGTGCGCGCGCGCGCGCGCGCACACGTGCATGCATGTGTGCACACGTGTGCACCTGTGTGTGTGTGTTGTGTGAATCCATATCCCCAGGATGCACCCAGGATGCCCACTGGGAGTCAAAGTTTCCAAGAGCCTCATGACGATGCGTCTCCTTCGCAGGGAATCCGTAGCATTACTCTCTGCCCATGCGAGCGCACGCACAGATCTTTTCTCCTCCTCATGGTTGGTTTTCTATTTGTGATTAGTAATTGGCTTCTCTTGGTACGTTACGATCTATTACAAAAGCCAAACATTCAGAGGGCCAGCTGAAATGACAAAATTTGGTTATAATTTATGTTGGCCCCTGACATATATATTTTTTTAATGATTTGGTCTCTAAGCAACTGATCTCTTAGCAACAAGAAGCACCTTTATAAAAGATGGCACACAAAGAGTGATTGCCAGAAAAGCCACCCGGTTCTTAAACAGCCGCGCATCATTAGCAAAACTCACCATCTTCAAGAGTCCAAAAACTAGAAGTGACCAGCAGACCCAGGTAACCTTGATATTTGCACATTTTCCTGAAAAAGAAAAAAAAAAAACTCATGCAACTATTGAAGAGAATAAAATTCTTTGAAATATGTGCATTTCTTTTGAGATCTTACTAGTTGGTTTTGGCTAACTTTTAATAGGATGTTCTATTAAATAGCTGCTTCTTGATTTTGTTTTAGACAACTTGGACTAAATTTTGTGATCAGAAAACAGTTCACTCAAAATATTTCATTGACATGAGGATGGAAGGGGGGGGAACAATCTATCCTTTTCAGAGTTTATTTCTGTAGCTTTTCATCTGAAGGGGGAAAAAATCCACACTGTGGCAAAAATAACATGCAGAATGTCACCCTGAGTGGTGTGCACTGCTACGGGGTTACGTATATTCCCCCCAGGGTATTTTTAGGCTGTTAAAATATTTAAAGAATAGCAAAATTATTTTACCTCCAAATTTAAGCCATTTAATACAGTTGTCAATTACAGTAGCAAATGATGTTCTTTTGTTGCAAATAACAAGGACTGGTTTTTCTCTCTTTCATAGCACAAAAGCTAGCATTTTTCTATTTGTTTTCGTTGCTATTGGGAAAAGTTTCATTCTAAAACTAAAAATAGGAGAAATTATAGCCATCTGTACCTTGTTTGCTTTTTCAGGTACCCAGGAATTAAAGACTTAAATAAATGTCTTTCTAGAAAATTGGAGCTGGAGATGAGGAACAATTGTTTTTTCCATCTGTACCCCTTCGATTAAGGGGTAACCCACTTGGGGTACTCATGGGGCATAAAAAGGGGATGTTTTGTGAAAGTGAAATAAAAATCTTCCTGATTGAGCTTAGCAACATTACACAGAGACATCACAGATCTAAGCAAACAGACTTTAGAAAATTGCAGCTTTGATAAACCCAAGTTAGGATGGTGATACTTTGTTTTTTATGAGAATTGCATGTGCCACTTATCTTTAAATTGAGAGGCTAGCTGAAATAAATCTTTAGAACCAGAGGGGACAGAGTCTACTGTCATCTTCTGAGAATCAGAAAATGGGATACTTTGTCTCAGATACAGAGCTTGGCAATGGGTCAGGGCATCCAGAATTGGGACAATCTCAGAAAAATCTGGAACTTATTAATGTTCTGCTGAGAAAAGGCTCCTTATGATCAGCATGATATGATTACACTTGATTTAAAGGCTGCTTATGACTTGTATTTCTGTTACCGCTAACAACTTGAGGCAGAGAGGATTTCTTCTTGTGATTGTTTTTGCTCGGAAGTTAGCAACTTGGGTATTTTCAGTTGAATTGCGGCAACTCTTTTTAAAGCAATGTAACATGAAAGTACAGAGAAATGTATAGCTTTGTCACTTAGAGCTAATGGTTTTATGTACTTATATTGTAGTGTGAGCATTATTGTAGAAACATGTCTGTAGCTTTAAGTTAAGGAACTTGGGTAAATAACAGTAAGATACTGCTTTTGTTGGCTGTGTCTGGATATATTTCCAGTTTTAGGTATACCATGGTCTCCTAAATATGAAGGGGGAAAAAATAAACAAAGATACAGTAACATATTACAAGTGACAGCTAAGTTGTTGCAGTGGTTCTTGAAGATTTTTCAAACTCTGTCCTTTGAGGTTCCAGTCATCTGTGTTTTGTCTACGTATAAGGAAACAAAGAGGGCCAGGGGCACTGTAGAGCTTGTCATTTTGGCTGTCTTAATGAGCCATCTGATGGACAAATAATGGCAAGATTTGAAATCTGCAATGAAATACTCCGACTAGGCTGGCCATTATAAACTAAGCCAATGCATTCTGCTGTGTCGGGATTAGTTACTTGAGATACACACATGTACACATGAATGGTCTCAGTATAAATCCTAAAGCGGGAAATCAAAACAAGGCTCTCTATTAGCAAAGGCTTCCTAGGAAAAAGGGCAGTTTTAATTTCATGAATGAGAATTTTCATCATAATCATTATTTGGTGTCTAAAAAATCCTAGACAGAACTTGAGGGCTCTTTTCCTTCACGTCTTGGCTAGGACTGGGTTGGTGGGGGTAGGGTGTGTTGGGGGGGAGGAGGCATAACAGGGGACACGCCCACTCCCAAACATTCCTGCGGCATGGGAGATCTGTGCTGCAAACAAATCCATTTAGTTTAGACACCGTAATACCTGAATTGAAATGATTAGGCAGGAACTTGGTCTAGTGCTACTTTTAAAAGAAAAATTTTAGCCCTCCTGAAGGAATCATACTTGGGATAATCTGGTCTTTCTCTAGTGAGAGGGAAGCAAAAAAAGAACAAAAAACAAACAAACAAAAAAACACTCTGGAGCAGCCACTGTGGCCTAGGCACTTGGCAGTGTGCAGTTCTGTTTAACCCTCACAACAGCTGTGCGAAGGCATCAGCATCTCCATTTCAAACCTGTGTAAACCAGGTTCAGCAGTTTGCAGATATGTTCCCTAAACAGTGAATCAGCACACTGGGCTCGAAACCCAGGGTCTGCTCTGACACCAACCCCCTCCTGCTTCCCCCCTGCCACCGCCTAGGTGCTTTCTTATGCTACAATGGCACCAGAAATTATTTTAAACAGACATTTAAATAGTCTCTGCAGTCTTAGCGAAGCAAAAACTCTGAGCAGTTGGGTTGGCAGTGGAGACTCAGGTAACTTTTCACAGACAAGACTTCTTACCCCTGGTTCTGTTGGCTAGGGGCGACTCCAATCCTGCATTTTCAATGTCTGCCATAGGCTATGAACTGGAGGTGGGCACTCGGCTGGGCTGTGGCCACGGTGGGCCCCGGGCGTGTCGCCATTCCTTGCCATGATGCACATCCCAAATGAAGCGGTGTGTAGGGCTCTATGAGGGACACTTTCCTGTGAGGACAGAGACTGAGACGGGGCTCTCTGGGGGGCATCCCCACACCACAACAGTTAGGGACCGCACACGTGGGGAGGAAGCCAAACCAAGATCCTGAATGGGTCAAGGCCAAGTTAAAGTGGCCGGGGGAAGAGGACCCGGGTGTGCCAAAGCAGGGGGAGGGAGAAACTGATGCTATAGAAAGCAGAGCTTTGCCCCAAGGACCTTGCTTCAAAGTTGCAGGACTGCAGAGCCCTGTCCCCTCTGGTTCTAAAGCCTCTGGCTTGTGTTGTTGCCCCCTCTTTAGGTTTCCCTAACAAAAGGATCAGTCTTAGATAATTTTAAAGACTTCCCTTAAACAGTTTTTGGGTAAAAGATTTGTAAAAGAGTTCAGCCATGACTAGCCCTGAAACAAAGCACGCTACACATTCCCATTTCTGTTGATCCTTCTATCAATTGGCTCAGAGACCTAAACTATATTGCCCAAAGCCATACAGTATGTATAGATGGGACTCAAACTCGGGTCTTTTAATTAGAAAGACGTAGATGTAGGCTCTCTCCTACATCTGGAAAATAGGATGGTATATATGGGCACACATAGAATCTGAGATGTTATATGGATCAGGAAGGTTTGGAGCTGACAGTGGCATGACCTGCCTTGAACTTTGCATGATCATCAAGTAAACACCAAGGGCAGCTCTTCACCGGCTACCGGAGTCCATCCCTGGACAGAGGACTAACACACCAATAGGTAGAAGAGGCAAGCTCCCACTTTTTTTTCCAATCCCTCTCTGCTGGGGTATGCTGAGGGGTAATCCCTCCAACCATAAGTCAGAGGGCTGGTGCACAGCTTAGGAAGTCTGAAAAGAATGAATAGTGATAGGTTCGATTTTTGTACAAAAATAATGATATGCTTTGTGCAAAAGCATCCCAAGTAATCCACATGCTTCTACTTCCCTGGGTTCTTGTCCTCAATAAGACATGCATACACCTTCTTTGCGTTCCTGCCTTATGGTTGGCATATAGACGCCACATATCTACCATGGCCAGTATAGGCTAAATCCCCCTCTCTGCAGAGTGCACAGAAAGTCTCCTCTCACCTGGCATCCTTGGGTAGAAGAAGGGGGTTACTTAACTTGTTTCCTTCCTTAAAAAAACCCATCATTTTAAGCTTGGGAACTGACTTAAAAATTGCTTAATTTACACTTATCATTTTGGAGGTGAGGGGACTGAGTTGAATGATATGCCCAAGGTCTATGCAGCTAGTCATAATGAAGGATAGAGCTCTATTCTCTTGACTCCCACCCAGTCCAGTGCTCTTTCCTCTGTATCATGATAAATGCTAATCCTAAGGGGGTGAGAGTACAAACTATTACCCCTAGTTTACAGATAGAAAAACTGAGGACATATTTCATGTTAGGGACAAATGGCCACTTGAAGTATAAAGATTACTAAATCCATGAAACTCATTTAACAGATCTTCAGGATTAATAATTCTCATTCCCCCTGCTAGTTATAAATACGAAAGTTCAGTGTTACAGTGAACAGTGAGTGTTCTTCATGATGTTGATAATATTTCCTCCTCCACGTGAAAAGTAAAGAAGGGGAGGGGAAGATAGTCTCCACTGTCAATGAAGCCTGGCATCCAAACAGATTATGCATTTATGGAATCCCTTTAAAAGATAAACCAGCATGTATTTGTATATCAGAATTGTTGCAGCCAAGTCCCACACCAGAAATTAACAGTAGTCCTATTGGACCAAGATTATTAAAACTCCCATGCTTACAATTGATACTGCCTCAAAAAAAGACCCAGCAAAAATACACTGACATGCAAAAGCAATTGGGAGAAGTCCATGGTTCTGACAATATTTCTATAAAGTTAGTGGGAATGTGTGAACTCACATGCATGGCTCCCTCTGCCAAGTTCTGTGCTAGGACCTTTACATAGGTTTTCTTATTTAATGTTCATGACTTCTGATGTCAGTATTCTAAGCACAATTTTCCAGATAAGGCAGTTGAAACTCTTTTGTATTTAAGGAACTAGCTGAAGGGGTTGGGGGTAGCACCACAATGTGGTGTTCATTTATCCAGCGTATGTTTACTGTATTAAATAATGTGCCTGGCACTGTGCTGGGTGCTGGTGATATAAAGTTAAATAAGACATGGTCCTTGTCTTGAAGAAGCTCAAAGCCTCATGATATTCATTTCCAGTTAATGTGGGAACTTCTGTTCACCAGAGCTAGCTTAATAGCAAATAAGATATTTACAAGCATATCCTAAAAGATTTACCCTGGAACTCACATCTTGAAGCCTGGAAAGAGTTAGAGGAGAAGTCCTAGGATAAGAAAATAGAGGCTTCGGGTTTATAATGAGGGGGGAAATTAATATTGGCATTCAGGCAAAAGCAAGCAAGAGAGAATAATCAGGCCCCATTTAAGAGGACCAGCAGAGCCTGGGTTTCAGCTCTTGGCTGGAAGAGTTCCATAGAGAGCAATAGTATGAATAATGAAAGTGGTGATATGGGATGCTGATAGATGGATGACCTTAAACATCTGAAAAAGGGGTTCAGATTTAGTGAACAGAAATTAGGGCACCAATACAAAATCTGCTGGTACAGGCTCCTGGCTGTTGAATATCACTTGATTGTGGATACCTGTGACAAAAAGTGCCAGAGGGAAAGGAAAGATTCTTGTCCATGTATTATTGAACCTGGCTGAGGGAGTCCACAGACTAGAAGGTCAGTATTTTGATACCCTTGACTTAATCAAAAGTGAACTGATGTGGCCCTGGCCTGGGCAACAGCTGCAGAGATAGAGCCCAACCCAAAACAGGTTGGAAGCAAACAATGGGCTAGGGTTGGTGGTTTAATGGGAGAAGTGAAGGAGGCAAGGAAACAAAAGGGTGGTGGAATCCCTAGAAGTAGCAGAAATTAGGAATTAGCTACCCATTTAGGTAGAATTATCATGAGCTTGTTTTTCAATGAGGTTTAGATAGATACTCTAAATATGCCCATCCAAGGGGGGACATTTCTAACATTTCTAAGGAGAAATGTTAACTATGTCCCCCAAACTACAAATCAGAGGACAGATGGAAGGTGACCAGAGACTTTAGAAGAGAACCAAAAGCAAACTGGATCACCCAGGTCTAAGATTTTCTGTGCTAAGGCAGCAGAGAAGTAAAAAAAATGCTTAGGCCTGCAAACAGTCCATCAGACAGGTGAGCAAGAGGTCATGGATACCCTCCAAAAGCATTGTGGGTGGAAGAGGAAGCTGGGAAACAAGATTGGGCGGTTGGCACCCTGGGGGCCTCCTGACCTGTAAGCTCATGTGCTAAATGAATGCCAGGCTGAGCCAGTCTAAAGCTGGGGCTTTCACAGCTGTCTGCCTCTGTCAGCCTGGGAAATAGCCAGGTTGGGGCAGGAGGAAGGAGCATGAACTCTGGAGTCAGACAGATGCATTTTAATCCTTCTGTAGACAGCAACCAACTGAGGCCATTTCAAGGAGATTTAATCTCTTATTTCTTCACCTTTAGAAGGGAATCATTTCTACTTACCTTACAAAGTATTTCTGTTTTCTTTTAAAGACTAAAATGGGATAAAACACCTATAAAATATTGGGGGAGACGCTGAGTAAATACCCCCTTCTCTGGAACAGTGGATTGTTTAGCTATGTTACTTAGAGTCTTGGGGATCTTCAGAAATTTCCCACAACAGTTTTGAAGGTGGGGGTGGGTTCTGGCGACGGAGACAGAAGCTGGTAGAAGGAGGAACATCAGCTACCCACACTCCACTCTTACTACAGCACTGTGGTCCCAAGAAAATTTTATTTCAAAAGGAAAGGGGAGCAGAGACAAAACTACTGGCACTAGTATAGTAGCAAGGTTTCAGGAAGACTAATACACAAAATTCAATTGTATTCTTAGGCATTAATAGCAATCAATTGGAAAATAATTTTTAAAAAAAAAATTCCAATATAGTAGTCCCAAAAGACATAAAAATAGGAAGTCCAGCAAGAGATGGCTAAGACCTCTACACTGAAAAGTACAAAACATTGTTGGGAGAAATTGAAGAATACCTAGTAAATGGCGATATACATATATATGACATAAAGCTCAATACTGTTAAGGTAACAATTCTTCTCAGAGTGATTACAAAGTCAAGGAATTGCCAATTAAAATTCTAGAAGGCTTTCTTCTTTTTTACTTCTTTTTTTTTGGTAGAATCTCATTAGCTGATTTCTAAAATTTATATAGCAATGCAAAGACCTAAAATAACCAAAGTTTGTCATTTAAGGACCTTTGAGAAGGTCAGACTTCTCACCAGGACTAGATTAGATATGATATGCAAGAGATTTATAGGGGAAAATAATGGGAAAGATAAAAGAGGAAGGAGGAGGAACAGGTATGGAAGCAGTCAGAACCCAGTGCTAGTCTGACACCTGTGAAAGGAGAGAGGGAAGGAAGAATTGTATGGAGAGGGCTTGAGACCACACCGTAGTCCTGAGCAAGAGTTTTGGCCAGAAATGGAGAGTCCTGAAACAAAGATTTCCTGTTAAAAGAGTCTTGTCCTGCATGGGAAGGGCTAGCACTAGCACCCCCACTATACCTAGTCACCGGTTAGGAGCTACCCAGAGAAGTGAGCCTTTCTATGAACTTAGTAGGGAACCACACTCCCAACAGCAGGTTGCTGATCAAACAGGGACCCCGACGTGGGGGCTCAATCCCAGCACACTGGGATCATGTCCTGAGCCGAAGGCAGACCCTTAACTGACTGAGCCACCCAGGCGCCCCTATATTGCCAATTTTTAACTAAAGATACCAAGGCAGTTCAACAGGAAAAGGAAAGTCTTTTCAACAAATAGCACTAGATCAACTGGATATCTATGAGGGGAGAGCCCATCAATTCTTACCTCAACTGTAGAGAAAAAAATAACTCAGCATGGATCAGGGACCTAAAAGTAAGATCTAAAACTATTAAATTTCTGTAAGAAAGCAAGAGAAAAATCTCTGTGACCGTGGAGCAGCAAAGTTTTCTTAGAACACACACACAAAAGCATGAACCATTAGTAAAAGAAAAGCTTGACAATTGGGCTTCATCAAAAATTTAAAATTTTTGATCTATAATAGACATTAGGAAAATAAAGCAAACCACAAACAAGGAGAAAATATCTGAAACACAAATCAGACAAAGAACTTAAATCCAGAATGCAGTTTATAAAAATCTCTTAAAATTCAGTAAGACACACCAATTTTTGTTTTTTGTTTTTTAGAGAGGGAGGTGTGGGAAGGGCTAGAAAGAGGGGTAGAGAGAGAATCCTAAGCAGACTCAACGTGGGGCTTGATCCCACAAGCCTGAGATCATGAGCTGAGCTGAAATCAGGGAGTCAGTACACTCAACCAACTGAGCCACCCAGGTGCCCCAAGACAAACTGATTTTTAAAAAACAGGGAAAGTACTTGACCAGACACTTCACAAAAGAAGATACATGAATGGCTAGGAAACTACTAAAAAAATGTTCAAAATCATCAGAAAATCAGGCAACTGCAAATTAAAACCCCAATCAGATACCTCTAGAATGGCTACAATTAAAAGCCTGGCACGCGCCAAGCGGTCAGTGAGAATGTGGAGCAACTGGAACTCTCATATACTACTGGTGGAAAAGTAGGGGTATGCAGATCATTTGGCAGTTTCTTAAAAAGTTAAACCTGTATCTACCGTACAATACTCTTGTATACTAGCATTCACAGTAGCCTTATAGGATATGGTGCAGACTGGGAAACAACCCAGGTATCCATTAACAAATGAAGGGATAAACCATCGTTTGACTATGCAATAGAACCCCACTCAGCAGCATTAGGGGACACACTGCTGATGAGCACAGCCACGTGAATGGCTCTCAAAATCAGTGTACTGAGTGAAAGAAGCCAGAGAGAAAAGAGCACAGGCTGTAGGATTACCCTGCCATAAAAATCTAGAAAATGCAAGCTAATCAATAGTGACAGGAAGCAGATCCACAGCTGTTTGGGGGACAGGGCACATGAAGGGATGGATTACCAAAGGGGGAGGAAAATGTTATCTTGGTTCTGGGGATGATTTCACAAGTGTGTACGTGTATGTTAAAACATATCAGACTGTACACTTTAAGTATTTGAAGATTATTGTATGTCAATTATGCCTCAGTAAAGTGGTTTAAAGGGATGGAGGGAGATAGGGTCTGATGTAATGGATGCAAGACCCCCGTACACTAAAACGGTTTGAACGGTGTTCTAGAAGAAACCTAGCGAGCACTGAGTCTTCTACTTTGCTTTCCTCTTCGTCTGTTTTAATATGGACCTTCCCCTCAGGCTGGGTGGGGGGAGTGGAGCCAGGCACAATGCCTGGTGCACACTGGGACCAGCCCTGGCATTCGAGCTCCCTTGAGCATGAGGAGGAGGAGCAGGCAGGCCAGTTGCTTGGGCAGTCCATCAGCCAAGACAGTCACATAGGGCTCAGAATTCAGGAGGGGCACCCACGAGCAGGTTCAACACTCTGCAGTCAGAGGACAGAAGTTCTTAATCATTTTATCTTTGATTTTGTAAGTGAAGTCCAATGGGATAGGGGATGTATGTGGAACCTGGACCCTTAACTCATGCAGAGTCACCTCTTCTGTGGCTTCCCTGGGAATGGGGATAAGTTCTCCACTGCCTGATCTTTCTCCTCCCTGCCCAGCCAACACTGTTGCCCTCTGCCTGACAGTGGCTTGGGCATAAGAAGAATGGGGGGACTGGGTGCACAGCCAGGGGACTGAGTCATAGGGTGGGGGGCCCCTGGGCAACTGGGAGGGTCTGTATTTGCCCATCGAGTATCCCTGTGCCCGAAGTAGCACAACATTAAATGGCAAATGAAAGACACCATGACAGGTGGAAAGGAAGACTGTAAAAGAAAGAAAAAGTCCTTTTGCCTGCTTTCTGAACCAGGAAGGGGCTCTGCATTTTCATTTTGCACTGGGCCTTGCAAATTCTGTGGTCAGTCCTAGCTACAGAGCAGCCTGTCTGGGAACAGTGCTCTCCTTCCCCACCCTGCCTGCCCAGGGGCTCCAGCCACGGATTCCCGCAAGGAGAGGAACTGGACTGATTTCACTCCAGAAAGCATCCAGTGCCCGTCAGGGGAAAGATTTGGCTCCATTCACCCTGACCAGGAGTGACAGAGACTGAAGCCCATGATGGAGAGTCTGGAATGTAGGTTAGACTTGCTCTCCAGAGTAGGAAGGATAACAGGGTAGAAGCAAGGCAAGTCCTGCTCTCATTAGATTCTTCTGGTTACAGTCCTCCCTGTTCTTTGATTTCCTCTCTAGTGTGGAATAAGGGTGAAAGTCCCAATTTGTTGTTTTGAAGAAAGTAACCATGACAACAGCCAAGTCCACAGAGAGAGTAGTAAAATACATCAGGCTCTCTTTCAATACCTTGCCTTTCCTTCCAGAATGAATGCTCCTAGTCAGACAATGACCCAGCCGCAACAAAAGACCAGACCTCAGAGAAATTTCGCGTGCCTAGCCCATCATAGATTAGTGGCCGGACCTCTTTGATTTGCCAGTTCTTTGCCTCCAGCTTTTTCTACATGGTCCAGGTCAGGTTTAGAAAGCTTATTTTAAAAGGTCAAGAGCATATATGAGCTCTTTTTAGGAAACATGCCCTATAAATGTGTTAAAACTCATGGATTTAGAAGTAAAAATAAACTTGGAAGGTTCCATTAAATGGGTCAAGGCGTGCTAGAAATTTTGGACTAATTCTTGACTCCACGGGTTAGAGAAGGAACTGGCAGAAGCTTATCCACCTCCACCTGTGTGAGGAGGGAGGTGCTTTTCCTTCTGCCTGGCAGGGAGGGGCCTCGAACCCAGCCTTTCTCAGAGGCAGGATGAAGCAGTATAATCTTCAAGGGTACTGGCAGGGAAGAGAGGAGGGCTGGGTCTTTACCGAGGTCACGGATTAGCTGGGACACCTTGGGCACATAGTTTAACCTCTTAGGATATGCCAACACTCGTGGCTCTGTTGGCAAATATGCTAGTGCCCCTTAGTGAGAAGAAAGCATTGCATGTGAGAGCATTATCACAGAGTCATCTCTGCCCTTCTGAGCCTCGCAGGGGAGGGTTGGATCTGGCAGGTTTTTGTCCAGGAAGAAAGCTAAGTCTTCCTCAGCTGAGTCTGGGTTGCACATTGGGTCAGATTTACAGAGTGAACAGAGGCTTAGTGCACCTTGGCACAAAAAGGAAACCGACTCTTTCTTAGTGTTGGGGGAAACTAAGATTTGCTTTGTCTCTGAGGCTATAACTAGGTTTATCAAGCTCGGTCATAGTCACTGACCTTGGCCTGGTGGCCATCAGGGTATGTGAAGCTCAGAGAGCTACAAAGGTCGGGCAGGTAATGATGAGGGTATAATAATTAGGGGGGAAAGGAGGGTGCCTGCCCCACTGAAAAGACCAACAGGCTGTGGCCACAGAGGAATGTGAGTCCAGTGTGGTCAGATCTCCTGAGTGTTTCCTTAACAGAGGCCTAAAACCTGAATTTTAAAGTTTGAGATATTCAAAATTTTAGATGATGGCAGCAAAAGCAAATTTAAAGCACAGCGTAAGCCAAAATGAGAAGGTAAGAAGGATGAGCAGGTTACAGATAGGAATTTCGGTTAAGGCAGGGAAATGCAACAGAAGATGGTCCTGTGCCCAGCTTCCTGCAGAGAGCCTCCTCCTCCAGGCTGCCCGGCTCCTGCATCAGCTTCTCCTTTTCCGTCACTTCTGCCTCCCCCAGGAGGAGATGTCATCTCTCTCTGGAAGGTAGAGGTGAGAAGCCTTGCTCCTTTAAGTTGTACTTTTCCCCAAAGCTGTGAATGTGGCCAGTCCTTGCCTACCCCTACAGGGCCTGGATTTTGAAATTCAAAAACCAGGAAAATGTTTTTCCCTCTGTGTTCTGCTTCCCTGAAGCAATGAAAAATCCTCAGCTGACTTAATAAGGAGAGGGCATAAAGAGTGATCCGGTAGCACTAGCTAGCCTGTCCCCCACCCCAGGGACTAGACCAGATGGAGAAACATCACATACACGATCTCAAGAGGCCCAAATGGGGGTGGTGTGCTTGGGAAGTTAGGACTAGTTTGGTATAGCTGAGTGGAGTGTAGGGCACATGGCAGGGAAGGAGACTGGAAAGGCCGAGGAAAATAGGGACTTAATGTAGAGAAAGTTGTTCATTGGCTCAGGAGTGATTACTTACATTATTTTTATAGAGCTATTTTGTAAAGTTGGTGACTAATCCTTCATCCCATTGGGTATAATTTATCATCTGTGCACTCTGAAGTGACATAAATGGGCTTCCAAAACCATGATCTGGGGAACCATGCTCATTATAATGTGGGTGGTCTTGACCTCTACTATGTATCCAGAGCTGCTACAGGTTGCACGGAGGGTATTAGGTAACGCAAGACTTGACTGAGCAGTGTGCCAGAGCTGTCACTAAACTTTGCTGTTCCTCGAACTGCTGTGTTTTCTGCCTGCCCTCCTCCCACTTCAGCTCCCATTCCCTGTTTCCCCAGGCTCCACCAACTCCTCTTCTTCCCCAGCAATCTTTCCAGCTCTGTCTCTGCACCATACTTGGGCTGACCCCTGAGGACCCTGTTTTCCCATCTGTCTGCTCAAGTAAAGGATGTGTGTGCACCATTAGGTTTCCAATGTCCCCTGTTGGGAGGGGGGGTTGGTGCCTTCCTGAGTGCTGCCTCTGGACAATTATTCCCTTTTTCTTTCTAAAGAGATGAAACCTGCTTGAGGTTTCACAGCATCTACCCACTCACTCTGTCTCCCCTAGTCACAGAAGACTTTAGTCTCCTTCTATACGTCTTCCCCTCAACCCCATCATCCAAAACAGCTAAATGTCCTTGTGACTGATGGAAGCAAGAACATCCTGGTTGCTGTGTTACCTGACACTTGCTCCTTCTGTGACTATCTCCCTCCTTCTCAGCCACTCCCATGGGCAGCTGGGATCTTGGCATCATTCCAATGTGTATCTCCCCTGAAATCTCATTCTCTTGCCACCTCTTCCAGCTCATTCTCTCAGGTGCCTTCACTGTGAGATCTCCATGCCAGTGGTCCCTCGACCTTCTCTGTCCCTGACCCTCCTTCTTTCTTTACTTCCTTCATATCTACCTTAGAGGCAATAATACTTCCCAGAGTGCCCTAAACAGATTACTGAGAGCATCATGCTCTTTCCAAAAGTCCTTGCCTGGCCAAGACCTGCAGAACAATCCATGCTTGTGCTAAGCAGATGAGCCTTACTGAAGAAAATGACCTGCCTGGACATTTTGTCACGGATCTCACTTCATTGAGTTCTCCAGCCTTGTTGGGCCCCTTGGCACTGGCCAGCAGTACTGCTGCACTTTTCTAGAAGCTCTCAAGCCACATTCACAATCACGATTTCATTTCCTCTTCTCGGAGCTTCATGCTTCCAACCCGTTTATTCCGAGAGAAGAGGCCTGGCAGAAAACACTGGTCAGTTGTGTTTGTGCCTGTCCTCTCCTCATACCTATATGACAACAGAGCACAGGTCTCCCCTCCAGCCAAAATCTCATCTCCTCCTGCCTAAAGAAAGTCCTGCTCCATCATGATATTTGCTCCCTTTTCCCACCCAAATATTCAATCTCTGCCTCACACGTGGTTTTCACTTAAACATATGCTAGAATCCTCCATTACAAACAAAGCCAAGCAAACAAAACTTCCCTTAACTGAACACATCCCTCAAATTCTCACCTAATCTCTCTCCCCTCCATCCACAGCCAAGCCTTTTAATTTTTTTTAACAGTTATACACGGGCATTGTCTCCATTCTGTCTCCTCTTCCCTTTTCCAGTCTGGCTTCCTACCTCACCACTTGGCAGAAAGTGCTCTTGCTGAGGTCCCAGTAACTTCCTTGCTTTATCAATATAAACTTTGTCTTCATCTGACTTGACCTTCCTGCAACATTCAATACAGTTGACCATATCCTGCTGCTTGAAACACTCTCCTCTTGTCTTTGGTGATAAATGCTATTTCTTCCTTATACCTTCTGACTAGCCTTTCTTAGGATCTTTTGCCTATTCTTCCTCTCCCCAAATTCTGAATTTTTGAGTTCTTTGGGAGCTTCTCTCATTCATAGCACAGTGTCCCTAGGCAATTTCAGGTTCTCCCAAGGCCTCAAATGCCATCTCCAACCTGGTTTAATCTTTCCTGAATCCTCACCTTTTCTATCCCAGAACTGCAGCTAAGTACTGAGTTGAGTGATTATCTGTATATTGTTTGTGGGTTTCCCTTACTAGAACTGTAAGCTCTCTGAGGGGGGGCAATGCCTTTTTTGCTTTTACCACTTCTATGATCCACTGGGGCCAGCTCAGGGACTGAGCTTCCCTGCTGACGGCTACTCAATGGGCCCCTGCTCTGCCTGCCAAAGGAGAAAGCATACTTCTGCCTTCTTGGGATGGTCGAACAGTTAGGACTTGTCACCGTAGTCTGTTTTCCAGATTCGGCCTACAGCTATCTTTTCTTTACTAAAGAACATGGAGTCCAGATGTGTTCTTTTGCCAAGAGTGGGGGAATCTTGTATTAATAAAAGTAAACCTAGCACTGAGGAGTGGGGGAGGTCTTCAAGCTTTTAAACCAAGGAGTGACGTGGTGAGTGCTGCATTTTGAAAAGCTGTCAGCAGGAAGGAGAAAGAATTTGTGGAAGGAGAGAAGAGGGCCAGGGATATTTGTGTGACTCTCTTCCAAAAGAGGGCTGGGAAGAGCCTTAGCTCACAGGCGGCATTGAGAATAGAGAGGCAGGGGAGAGGCAAGACTTGCAGAGATAAAAGGGCAATTGACTATGGGGATGGGATGGTGGGCAGGGAGAGCCTGCCCGGAATCAGAAGACTTTAGTACTTTGCCCATCACCCACTTCAGCAAGCCTTCACAGCCATGATGTTCTCTCTCCCTGGAAAGACCTGCCCCATGCTTCCCTCTTTGGAATCCTATTGCTCCCTGGTGAGCTCTATGAAGCCCTCCTTGGTTACCCCAGGGAGAAGGACTCCCTCTCATTACCACATATATAACACAAGTGCTCTTATAGTTGACTCTATCAAGGCATTTGTGCCATCTGTGATGAACTGGCTAGTTCAAACTGGAACACTTGCCGCCCCCCAAAAAAAATTAATAAGAGAAGCATATTTACTATAGTTATTTCCTTATATAATTAACTAAGGATATCTCTTTTCTTACATCAAAGTTCTGAAGGGATATGTTAATAATGCTAATTACTCATTTCTTTGACAAGATTTATACAAAGGTCTTGGCTGATCCTGGCTGCCTGCTCCTTACTTTTGTTTCAGAGTCAATAAGCTCTTAACTCTAGAATAGCCTAAGAGGCCATCTCCAAGCTTTTTTTTTTTTTTTTTTTAAGATTCTATTCATTTATTTGACAGAGATCACATAGCAGGCAGAGAGAGAGAGAGAGAGAGGAGGAAGCAGGCTCCCTGCTGAGCAGAAAGCCTGATGCAGGGCTCGATCCCAGGACCCCAGGACCATGACCTGAGCCGAAGGCAGAGGCTTTAACCACTGAGCCACCCAGGCGCCCACATCTTTGGGTTTGTTTTTTTTTTTAAGATTTTATTTATTTATTTGACAGAGGGAGAGAGATCACAAGTAGGCAGAGAGGCAGGGGGAAGCAGGCTCCCCGCTGAGCAGAGAGCCCGATGTGGGGCTCGATCCCAGGACCCTGAGATCATGACCCGAGCCGAAGGCAGTGGCTTAACCCACTGAGCCACCCAGATGCCCCCATCTTTGGGTTTTTAAATGATGCTTGTATCCTGAAAACTCACGGTAATTGCTCTCCAGCTCAGCTGGTTCAAATCAACCTCTTTGCGAGCTTTGTGTGTGTGTGCTTTGGCAATGTAGCAAAGGGGCCAGATGTTTTTAGTTACACTGGATGCATATTATCACATGGTTTAACTCATATATGCTCTGGATTGACTTAAACAGATTTCCTCATAGTTAATGCTCCTCCTAAAATTTCTGAACATTCACCAAGGCTTCAGCAGTCCTTTAGGACCAATGCCTTCCATGAAAATGCTCAAAATATACCCGAGTTCATGTCCTATACCATTGCCAAGAGCACTTTGACATCTAGTTTCCGCAGAATCCTAATGATCCCACAACACCAGAAGGACTGCCTCCTTGTGAGATAGTTCCTGATTTCCATCTTCTTTTGTGATCAGAGTCAATCCTTTGCTATTCCACTGTCATAATTTGCATACTCCTTTCCTGTGGAGTTTATCATAGAAAGCCTTGCTATTTTTATTTGTATTCATGTCTTTCTCTCTAGCTGTATCAAAACCTCCTTAACAGCACAGACGGTATCCTTTTAGTCCTCCCTACCTGCCTTGCTTAATACCATGTCTTGCACTTAGTTGGAGTTCAGAGTCCTAGAAAAGTCAATGAATGAGTCATAAGCATAATTTGGGTCATTTTTTTCTGCAAAATGCATCACCTGTCTTTGCCCACATTGAAAATCCTCAGCCTCTTCTCAGCCCACTCCTACTGGCTTCCTATAGTTTCTCCCCATCTGTCTGGCATTTCCCTCTACCTCTAGAGAGCTTTCCAATCTGCTCCCTTTTTGGACTCATTTTTAAACTTTTTAATAGGGCTAGTTCCAGGGTTTAGCATTCTTCCATTTGGAGAACTATTCTACCACTCCTGGTTTCTCCAGCCCTAAGAACAATGCCCCCCCACCCCACCTCCTTATCCATGGCAAGTCTACAAGAAAGCCTTATGAAGTTTCCCTTGGCAAAACAGCTGGTCATCTAAGAACCAAAAGAAGCTAGGTGCAGTGCCCAATTCACCCCTAAAAATCTCCCTTGAAACTGAAGAACACAATGTGGTCTCTCTCTGGGTAATTTCCTTATACCATCTTTTCTTGCACATAGCCAAAATGTTCCCAGCTATCTCCAGTTACTCCTAAACTTAAGCATTTGCCAGAATCTGATCCTTGTGCAACGCATTCACCATTATTTTTCATGCAATTTCTTTTTCTTTCTTTCTTTCTTTCTCACTTTCTTTCTTTTTCTATCTTTCTTCCTTCATTGCTTCCTTCCTCCTTCCTTCCTTCCTTCCTTTCTTGCTTTGACTACTTGATAATTTGACAGATGTTACAGGGGATAGCAATGCTAAGCCCTAACTCTGCCTAGCATAATTCTCTGGGTGCTTGTACTAGAGAGTCACAATCTCCTCTAGTGATTACATCATCCTCTGGATGGTGAGAGGGCAGGGATCATTAGCTCCATTTTACAGATGTACAATCTGGGGCTAGGAGAGAGCTTTTGTGATTTTCCTAAACTGCCACAGCTTGTAAATCATGGTAGGGGCTGGAGGTGGAAGTTAGTTAAACTCACAGCATCCTAAGACTTTCCCACTTTCTCAAGCTTTTGTCAAATTTGTCGTGAGCAGCATTTGCTGTGGCCCACTTTGGTTTCTTGAACATTCGGTCACCTACCTAAGCGGATGACCCACCCCTTTAGTTTTTTCGATTTGAACTCTTCTAATTGGATAAATCAGACTTACATTTTAAAGAGAAAACCACTCTTATAGATCTCTTTGTTTTTTGTAAATATTTGCAATGATTTCAACAGAGCCTACCTTAGAATTCCAGGCCGCCAACACATAGATAGGTACTGAGCACTTCTTTCTTAGCCCTCCTGCTAGACACAAAGAGGATGGTGGGAAAGAAGTACAGGGGCAGGAGGAACTGGAATCCAGTCCAAGGTCCACTGAAGGGGAGCCTTTTCCAAAGTTTTCCTCCCAGATGTGGATTTTTCTAGATCATACAAGTGTGCTGTAGAGGCTGACAGGGGTATTGCTGGGAAGTGACTGGAGAGAGAGGCATGCTAGTTTACAATCTAACCTGGAAGTCAAGCCACATGCTTAAAAGCACCTGGGTTACACTGGGATAAAGGCACGTTAGAAAGTCATGACGAGAAGAGAAGTTCACAAGTGCTGACCCTGGTCATGGGCAATAAAGGAGGACACAGGTGGGAGAGAGGACTGGGGAGATCTGGAAAGCTTTGTGGAGAAGAAGCAGTGATTTGGAAAGCACACAATCCTAGCTTTAAGGACAAACATAGTTCCATCCTCTGGTAGGGCTCCAGAGTCCTACTTAGTGCCTGCTCAAGGAGCCTCTGGTCTTTTGGAAGTAGGCAGCATATGTAACATTAGCTACCAGTACAGAGCAGAGAGAGAAGAAAGCAAGAAGCAGTAGAGAGGATCAAAGTATGCTTCTGAGCTACACTGCAGGATCTGAGTCTGGTTCTACCGCTCAGTAGCTCGGTGACCTTGGGCAAGCTGTTGCTAGTTTCTGGACTTCAGTATTAGTGTCTAACTCCTAGAGTTGGTATAAGGATTAAGTGAGAATACTACCTACAAGGCGCTTTGCACAGTGCCTGGTGCACAGTAAGTGCTCAATAAGTGTTAGTTATTATTTACATTTACTGATATATACATATATGTAGGCACAAAATGTCTGTTGTGATCCACAAGTAGGATTGAGAGTTATAGTCTAAAAGATACCACAAAAGGGAAAGAGGGTTTGATCCTCATGTTGCTGCTGTTTTTGTATGGTTTAGCACTTTGGGATAGTATTTGGAAGAAGATATTGCAATGATAATGGTGCTGTTTGAGACTCACCTCAGTGCCCTGGGCTCAGGCACTGGAGCACAGCTTCTAAGAAGCTAGGGCCTGTTTGGAATTCCTCCCACTCTGGCATGGAGGCAAAGCTCCTATTGGTCACCAACCCAAGAGCCAACATTCCTTTGAGCTCTGCACCCTTCCCAGAGGTGTTTGTGGTTCAGACCCTGGAGGTCATAGGAGACCAGCTCTACTGACAAGGGAAATTTCCAGAGTGGCTCTCCTCACCCTCACAGAATCACTACCTGCTCTGCCCTTCTCTAGACTGAAGGCCACACAGAAGCTTGCTATTCCATCCAGCCCCAAGTTCTATGCTTTGTGAAATCTGAACTCTTAGGCAAGTTACTTCATCTCTCTAAGCCACATATGTAAATGGAAATGAGAGTAAAATCTTTATGGGACTTATTGTGAGGCTTGGATGTAGCAAGGTAAAGCTTGGTGTTCAATAAAATGTAACCATTATAATTATTGATAGCTGCAGTCACTGTAGTGTGATGCTACAGGCAGAAGGAAGGGGGTGACTGCTTCTGGAAGCACACTGAAGAATCACATATAATTAAGGTGATTATAAAATTTATTACTAAACTGGAACACTTTTGAGAGTAAAGGGAATACTATTAATGGTGCAGGGACAATAGGCATCATTGGGAGTGTTTTGGACAAACCAGTCCAAGAGTCTCTCTCTCTACTGTCTACCCCTCACCTCCAATGCCAAGCTGTCTGACTATACATCTTTTCTCAAAACATAGCTCTTAGTTGAATATTTTTCTTCTTCTTAACATCTTTGTCTTTTGACAACCATTACGGTTGGCTATCACTTATTGGGGAATGAATATGCATTAGCCATTGTACTAGGTGCTTTAAGTAAATGAGCTCTAAAATCCTCACCAACCACTCTAGAAGGTAGGTGCTACTTCCATTACAAGGCTATGGAATCCGAGGCTCAGAGAGGTTAAGTAACTTGCCCAACCAAGGTTAGTCTATCAAATGGTATATTGGGGATTTACCACATAGGTCAAAGCCAGGCCTTTACTGGATCAGAATTTTTAGAGGTGAGCCCAGAATGATATATGCAGGGCCGTCATGCCCACCCCTCACCTGCTGGACTTATGGGTAAATATCCAAAGTAAATATCTTCCTCTCCTATAAATGCCAAATTTCCAAATTCTCAGGTCAGAGAACTGGGCTAAATAACCAGTGGCTTCTGTCTTGATTCTCACAGAAATGGGAGCTTCATAAATGTAGGTTCTTGAACCTGCTCCTGGATTCTTTGTAAATGGAATCTTGTATAGTTTTTGTAAGACCTAAAGATTGTACAGCTAAGCTGGCAGCAGATTTTATCTTTATTTTTTCCATTTTAAGATCCCTAGAGTGGAGGCAGCAGTCAGAGGGCAGTATCTCTAGGCTCAGTGCTTTTTTTGATAAGCTGTACAGAAACATTTCTTTCAGGAATGCCTACTTTGCATTCTGCCACAGTGATATAGTTACACTGCCTTACCCAGTAAGTATCTCTTGGTGGAAAGATATTAACTCTGAATGTCTGGCTCTATATGAGCAAAATTAGGGCTCCCATAAATCGAGGGAATAATACTCAGGATTTGGCTGAACCATTTGAGCCACTTCATCCTTTCTGGGACAATAATTTTCAGGATTGTTCCCATCATGTGAGGAAAGGACTGCTTCTTATAGCACTGGCAGGAGTGTGGAAAGAGCTCTTTGGCAAACACCTTACTCATCCATCATTACAGAGCCTGTCACCTTCAGGATGCTTTCCAGACGTACTCTCTGCCTACGTCATGTCCAAGCAAGGCGGAGTTTTCCTCTGTACCCCTTGGCTGGTTTCTTAGGACCCTTATTAGCAGCTTCCATGTAGAACTTGGGATCAATAGCAGGCAAGCCACAACTTTTGTCTCAGCTAAACATGGGGTTAAAGGCTTCCAAACTTTTCCTGAGGAGTGGAAACACCAGAAAGCCTCCCTCCCCGTTCACTTGTGAGCAAAACAAACTGAAAATGAAATTTCTTCTTAAAATATTGTGTTAAGATTCCTTTGAGTTACTTTAACTGGGTTTTTATGGGAGACAGGGATCCCTCATTGTGCCCAGGTCATTAGTGACTTTAATGAGAAATGGTGGCAATCAATTCAGTGGCAATCAATTCAGGCGAGTGCACCTGCACATGGGGCCAGTCCCCCATTTGACTCCCCCGACGAGTCAGGAAACCATGTAAGAACTTACAGCCCAGCTGTTCCAGAGACCCTCCACACAAATAAGATCTGCCTCCAATTACTGGAATAGTGTCTGCATAATTTGGAAAGAAGTTTTCCTACTTTTGGTAAGAGCATTTTCTTCTTAACCACCAGAGCCTTTAAACACACTGTTTCCTCTCTCTGGAATAAGTCACCCCTTTGCCATTCCTTCTCCTGGAAAATACTATCTTTCAGATTGAGCTTGAGTAGGCACCTGACCTCATCTGGGGATTCTGGAAGGGGTTTTCTGTTACATACTCCGATAGGACCATGCATGCTCTCTCTGATAAACCTTGTCTCAATGTTATGCTTACCAGCCTGCCTTCACTACTAGGTCATGAGCTCTAGGGACAGGGCCTGTCAACCATGTTCCTCAGGTGCCTATCACCTGGTGTAGTACCTAGAACAGAAGGCCCTTGCTGAAGGCGTAGACACCTTGAGAGAACATGTCTGGTTTGCTGGCTGTGGCATTTCAGAGCCTTGCAGGGATCCCTGGAATGCTTACCTGAGGGTTTCTCTCTTTCAAGGGACTCTCTAGATCATTCATTTTTGCTTTGCTTCTGAACTCCCAAGAGAGAAGGAGTATCAGGCAAAATCATGCCTGCCATTTGTACTCTATCACAGTGTATGTAGATATTTCATCTAAGTTATCTCAAGGCAAAGAAGACTCTATTATCTCCATTTTACTGGGAAGGAAACTGAAGGCTCAGAAGGGTTTAGTAACTTGCCTCAAGTCACACAGTATGGGGCTGTAAATTAAATTATTCCCCATTATGACAACATAGAATGTCATAAAAACTGTAACAATGCTGATTGTCTCACTTTCAAGTTCCAACTGGTCACAGATCATTCAGGGCCTTGTGCAAACTGTTTCTAACACTTATGAAGGATTTACCCATTACCTTTTTCCAAGTTTACCCTGCATTAGAGAAATGTTGATCATTTTATTAGAATTCTCATGCCTGGCCAAAATCTCCCATGTTCACCATTCCACCCACTCTGGGAGAAGCCATTTTTATGTATGTGCATTTCTGCTTGTTTCTTCTCCCTCCAGCTGGGTCACAGACCTCCATATCTAACCTATATTTGCTCTCCTGGGTCTCCTGAGTATATCACTCTTTGTTCTTTATCCCCTGCTGCCTCCTCTGTTTACCATATCCAACTCTGGACCCTCTGTGGATGAAGTCTAGAGCACCTCTGAAATCAACAACGCTGCCTTATTGCCACAGGGTCTGGCCTCAGAGCCACAGGACTGATGAGTAACTATTACATCAGACATTACAGGACCAAGCAGATGACACTCCTATGCAGCCTACTCACTCATTTCAATGATAGAAGCCAACACGTCCCCAGAGTTGCTTCTTTGGAATTGCTTTCAGAAGCCTGTGACACTTGTAATCTCCTGAGTAAACTCCTGGTTCAAGACGGTAGGTGAAGCACACATTACAGCCTTTCTTTGTCACCCCAAATCTCTGGAATTGATAGAAAAAGATATTTTTAAAACCTACAACTGAATTCTAAAACAAGAAGGGAGCTCTCCTTGAGCCAGGAATTCTGAAAATATAAAACCTGACAGGATTGACCTGATAGAGGAAACAAATCAACATACACACTGAAGAGTATCCCTACAAAGGAAAGACAAAACTGAATGGGACTCCCTATGTGGAAAAAGTAGATTCGTGAGAGCAGGAGGAAACTAGGGGCAACAAGAAGGTTGAGGAATTGGCTTCAGGAATTCCTGAATATCTCCTTCCCCCTTTTCAAGCAGTAGCTGATGTAGGGACTCTTCCCAAAGGAGCTATCAGCACAGAGGGCTGGAGCAGGAGGTGCAGGGTACACCCGAGCCCAGAAGCCTAACTCTAAGATATTCTTACTAGTGGCACGTTTCACCTTTCTTACTCTTCCTGTAAATAGACTGGAATACAAACTGCACCAGAACGTCCTGTCTCTTCTCTTCCTCCCCAAAAAGGTGGACAAACAGAGTCAGCCAGATGCCTAACAGGGAATTTCAGCCACAAAAATGAGCACGTAATTAAGACTCACCAAAATCTGATGAATGCCAACACCATAGGAAGTCACAAACTGTAAACAGAAGAGTTTGCACCTGAGGAAACAAGACTTACTGGTCAATGAAAACAGGGCCCTATATAATACACTGAATTAATAACAACCTCAGAGGTATCAGCAGATATTGCCATCCATAAAGAAATTAATATAAAATGGACATTAATAGTTTGATTTTTGAAATGGAAATCTGAATGGATAGACTGAAAGCCAAATAACAGTTGAAGAGCTGGGAGTTTCAATCATGGAATTATCTCAGAATGCAGCACAAAGAGGTAAAAGAGATGGGAAATATAAAAGGAGCAGGTAAGAAACATGAAGAATGGATCCATAGGTCTCAATATTTGTCTAGCTGGTATTCTAGGAAGCAAAAGTACTGAGAACGGAGGAGAGACAACCACCAAAGAAGTATTAGCCAAGAATTCGCCAGAACTGAGGTGGGATTGCCTGAATTCTCCTACACATATATCAAGGGGCCAATTCTTCATTCACCAATGATAGACTTGATTTGGGAAGCCGTAAAAGGTCATTTGAAGCCATGTGTGGTGGAACAAATGGATGATCAAACCCAGTGCTTGTTGACAGCCGTAAGTGAAATTAGATGTGAATTTAAACATTTTTGCAAGGCTCACAAATTGGTTCTGAGGATGCCTGCACCCACACAGGCAGTTTAGCTAGTTGAATTTTCTGTTTCTTCAAACCTTCCCCTAGTTTCCTAGCACAGGAGTACATGAACAAGCTAGAAGCCAGGGGGTCAGCTAAGAGAATCCTGCCTCTCTTGTATCCTCCCTGATCATCCCCACCCCTGCTTAGAGCTCCACCAGTAGATAGTAATGCTTCACAATATGGATCCAGCTTCTTTAGTCTCATTATCCCCAACCACCCTACTCATTCCTGCCTCCAAGCACTTACAAAACCCTGTCTTCTTACCATTAAAACTCCAACCACATTTCAAGGCCCAGAACAAGTCTCACCATTCATGCAAAGCCTTCTTTGGCCATGTCTCTGTGCTAATATCTCTTTGAACTTGTCAACTGTGTCATGCTTATTAGTTTTCTTCTCCTACTAGACCACAGGCTCCCAGAGAGCTGAGAGAGTGCCAAACATTTCTTTTGTGCCCTCCAAAAAACTGCTCCAGGCACCTGTTAAAATGAAAATATCCCTAGGAGGGAGAACAAGTTGAAAGATTAGCCCCTGGAGACCAATTATTTTGGTGAGATGATTTCTTATGACTGAGGAGAAGAAAGTGGGTGGATACAAAACGTGGGCAAATGACACAGAAAAGGAAGTCTGGGTGAGGAAGGGCACTGGAGGCAAGCATCAATTATTCTGCAACTCTGCAATTCTGTTCAGGCCACCTCAGCCTCTCTCACATGATCCCCAATTGCTCCATGACAAAAGGGTCATAGAATCATTGACCTCCAGACCACCCACCAATGGGGCTTATGGTGCAGGGAGGTGTAGTGACTTGCCCCAAAGCACAGATGTCTTTGGTGACCCCCAGGACACCACTCCAGTCCAGAGACTGCTGCTTCTAGCTATTCCTAGGACTGTCCCTTATAGTCTGTTTTTGCTGGACACTGGAGACTAATAATATTTATTGAACTCTTCCCACATGGTAGAGACACTAATAAGGTCTCTTTCTTTATAGTTACCACATCAAGAAACTCTATTTCTCCTTTTTTTCTGATGAAGAAACTGAGGCAGAGCTGTAGCAGTGAACATAAACAGTGATGGGCATCCATCTGAACACAGGAAAACTAATGGCATGGGGAGGGAAGGAGGAACAGCTTTGAGTTTCCCCTGTCAATTCTTTTCTCATTCTCTTAAGCTGCAATGCCTTTCCTTCAATTTGATACCTTGAAAATAATGCTGCTCCTTCAAAGCCTGCTCACTAAACCATAGCCAACCTTCCCACAATAATCAGTTTCTCTTGTCTTCCTAAGGATGGCTGCGGTTAAATTTGTAATTTGACTTACAAGAATGGTAATACAGGTGGCTCTGTATTGTCCAAATTAACTCCTTGAGGGCACAGACCTCATTTTGTTCATTGCTATATTCCTAGAGCCTAGTGCATAAGATGTTGTAGATAACGAAACTTGGGGAGTGAGCACAGTAGTCTGCCTGCATGTGTGTTTTCCCATGAGGTGGGACCTTCCATGGCAGAAGTCCACAGATCTTATGAGCCTTGATGCCTACCAAGGGTTACTTGGACAGTGTCAGTGAGAGACAGTGTCAGTGAGAGGTAGGCCACAGCTGGGATTTCAGGGTTATCAGACATTCTCCTGTTAATGTTTTCTCACTAGTTCCACTGGCTGCTTAATCTACCACCTTATCATTAAGGTTTCACCTATAGATTTAGGGTCCAGGAGAAATGTAAAATTCCCAAAGGAAATTCCACTCACTTACAATCTGAAAATCACACTCTACTGGTCAGTGAAGGTGGTTTTGATGTGGAAAGGGTCTCTGGGATATTGGGAAACTGAGGTGGAAAGTGGAAAAAGGAACTGGCCCCAGAGGTTGTTAATTTGAAGTCTGTGAATGGGCCTCAGGGGGTCCAGAACCCAGAAGTGTGTTCAAAAGCACTGCATGTTGATTCCTGAGTGTGTTTCCCAGACTGCAGTTCTGAAAGTTCTTTCATTTGATTCTCAGAATGGGCCTGGGGATTTAAGGAGAATGAGAAGAGCTACAGCACCCCAGCTTCCCTGACATTCCAGTTTTGCTCTAGATACCTGGGCCTGTGGGCACCCCTGGCTGGCCTAAGGCAATGATACACAAGGAAAAAGAATCAAGGAAGATGAAGAGAGAACCAGGAGGGGAAGCTAAGATAAAGGGTAAGAATTCTGGGGATCAGACACAGAACTAGAAAAGGTCATATGGCCCAATCCCTGTGTTTTAGAGATAAGGAAAGGAGGTCCAGAGGGGTTAAGTAATGTGAGCACTTGGGGTCAGCCAGTGGCTCCCTTGTCAGAGACTGGCCCTGCTCTAGGCCATCTGTGTGGCCTAGTTTGCTCAACAACAGATAAGCTCACAAGGAAAGGCCAGCCGCTGTTATCTGACGGTATGGGTGGTGGCTGTGGGCCACTGCATTGCTGAAACTTGATATATGCAAGCAGAGATAGGATATGGAAAACATTTCCTTGCGGGTGTGTGAGTTTATCATGTTTTAACAACCCAGGCGCCAAAGTTTAACCTGCTAACCATTCATGTCACTGACATTTACTGAGCACTTACTAGGCACAAGGCACTCATGTAGCCTCCATGGGAGCCACAGGGAGGACAGAGATGTGACTGGTAGCCCTGGAGGAACTTATGCTGTGGTAATTACAAAAGACATCCCACTGCAGAGGCAGCTGGGCATTCTATACAGGAGCCAGCTTCGTTAGTGCCCTTAGAAGAGCTTATCACATCCAGGTAGGTAAGCTAAAGCAGGGCCACTTGGGACCTCAGTGTAGTAAATCTTGGATACCAAGGCTGAGGGAGGGCTCTGGATCTTGCCACAAGAAAGAGGTTCTCTCTCTGGGCCTCTCCAGCTGGTGGCATCAGGGCTACCTTAGGCAATCCCACTTGGGGACCTGGCATAGTTGCTCCCAGAGTCCTGAAGTCCCACAATTCCATGTGCCACAGAGAGTCTGAGCCTGAGGATCACCAGCCAACACCACTGGTGCTGGCTCTGGAGGTTTTGCTTTAACCCTTGTCTCCATGTCCTAAGGTAGAGAGAATTGGTTTCCTCAGCCAGGGCTCAGGGAGGCTTGGGAAGCAAACAAGCTCACAGAGCTGGTTAGCCACTGAGACTTGAACTCAGGCCCCCTCTCCAAACCTTCCTGTGATATGTGTCACTTCTACTTTTTCCCTCTTCAGGTTAAAAGCCAAGATTAGGTTGAAAAACTCTGCCACCTGTTCCCTCAGAGACCAGACAACATGTTGGGTCTCGTAAAACTGAACGGCCCATGGTGGGCCTCTGGTTCCACAATACCCACACCCTGTCTAGTGGCCTGAAAAGCTTTTAATGTCAAGACATAGAAGGTTTTGCCAGGGATCTCTGCTAACTATGTTTTAAAACATTGTCTTGGGAGGAGATATCAGATATAGCCCATTGGGAAGACAATGGATTAGGTATCTGAGGGACAAGAGGGTACCCTCAGAGGGGCAAAGAGGAAAGCTAAGGTAACAGAGCAGCCAGGCCTACTGGTAGTTGGCCAGTAAGCTCTTGCAAAGAAAAGAGTATTTCCACAAACATGCACTGAAGTCATGGTACCTCAAAGATGAGGAAGAAAGCCCTAGCCCCACCTGATGCCCAAGAGCTTTGGATCTGCATGCTCATGTGAAATGTGGGTTTTGGCAGCTGTGCAATTATTCAAGAGGGACCCTTACCTTTAACACAATGTCGATAAATCTTCCCTTTGTGTTTGGAGTGCCAGTGGCTCAGGTCTTGCCAGTGGTCCCTAAAGGGGAGTCCAGGCCAACCACACAATGTTTATCCCTCCAGGTGTCTCCTGTTGGTTCTTATTATCTCTCCTACTCCAGAACAAGAAATTCCCAGAGACTCACTTGGAAGCTTGCTGGAAAGAATGAGTAGAATCTGCAGTGTCATGACCCCAGTAGGAAAGCATCATGGAAATCATACCGTAGAATGTGCATGTGGGCAAACTTTTTCCACTCTTAAGGGACCACTGATGAGTGGATCTTTACTTCCCTGGACCTCAGGTGGTTGGTTCATTTTTTAAGAGAGAAAACTGTACTATTGGAAGATCTCAGAGTTTCTTTCCAGCTGTGTTTCCTTGATATAGCAGTTCATGGGCAACTCTGCCTGTCATCCTAGAGACTTGCCATCCTCCCACCAGGTCCTGGCTTAACACCACCTTCCTTGAAACTTGTCTTATGCCTCTCATGTCTGAATATAGCATCTTGCTCAGACAATATCTTTAATAAATGCTTGTTTAATGAAACAATGACTCTTGAGTTATAGAGTGACTTGGCAGTCAAAAGCAAGAGTGTCCCAGAACTAAAGTCAAAGGAGGAAGGGGTTTTTATACCAGGTAAGAGATGGCTAAGAGATGGGAGAGGTGGAAGCAAATCTTTCCTGTGAGGCCTGTAGGGCAGAACCAGCCAAGTTGGGGAGATAGGGAAGGCATGAGGAAGAGCTCCCAGGTAGGATGTCTGTGGGTCAGTGAGGAGTCAGAATGTTGGTGCAGAAAGCCAAGAAATAAGTCTGAATGAGGATGAATTTGGAAGCCTTGCAATCAGCTAGAAGCAAGGAGAGGCTTAGCAAGGAACTGATGTCATGAAAACTGAATTGAAAAGCAGTCTGGCAACAGTGCACAGGATAGACTGAAAGAGAAGGTCTGAGAAGAAGGGTCTCAGGGAGATTGCACCGAGGAGTAAAACCTGAATGAATGTGGAGACTGCAAACCCAGGCAACAGGCTTGTAGTGAGCATATACAAAGTAAAGTCCAGGACACTGTTCTGGGAATGGGATATAATCTTGAAGGAGAAAGACACAGATCTTTGGCTTTGGAGAACTCCCCTCCTAGAAGGAGAAGTAACAAAAGGAAGGAGAGAACTTTTAACGATGAATGTCTCATTTTATTCTGTAAAGGACTTACAGGGAGAACCAAGGTAGCTGGGTTACATTTCTCTGTGAGTGGGGACAAGAGGAGCACACCAGGTATAGTGACGAGAAGGAAAGGAAGGGCAGGCTTGGCACCTGGCCCACAGACCCAGGGTGGAAGGGTCTCCTAGACAGGTTGCCCCCATACTGCAAGGCAGGATTTGGTAGGATCTGGCCTGGCCAGGTGGTACTCCTGCAAGCCTGGGGGCTGCTTCTCCACCCTGCAGAGGGTCAAGGCTGTACCAGGACATCTGGGAACCCCTCCTGGTACTGCAGGGCCCAGAGTGTGTCCTGAACTCAGGGCACCAGGACACCCAGGCTCTGCAGTGTCCCCAGCAGCCTTTGCCCTGCACTGGGACTCTGGGTGTAGGACTGGCATTTCCTCATCCTGAGGTTATGGGGCAGTAAGTGAAGGTGTTAGGATACCTGTGGTTCCACAGAGCACAGAAACACAGATCTGGTTCCTGTTTGGTACCAGGACCCATGTGGGATGCCCAGTGAGTGAAGAGTAGAGACTGCTTGGCAAACAAATGCCCGGAGCCCCAAATACTTGAGATGGCTTTTGAAGGAACATGGCACTTGAGGGCCATGTGTATGTATATGCGTGTTTGGGGGTAGGGGCGGAGGAGGTATTCCTGGCACAGAGGACATCTAAGCATCCCCTATGACGTTCTAGGACTTTCCTACATTCCTATACCACCGCTCAAAGGTGTCTGTTCAACCAACCTGTCTATGCGGCCCATTAGAATGTTCTACTGAAAAGGAAAATCAATCTGCAAGGAAAGAATTTGAAAGGACCTTTCCAGGTGTTGGTATTCAAAGGTCTGATGGGATTGGGAGGGAGACAAACCATAAGTGACTCTTAATCTCACAAAACAAACTGAGGGTTGATGGGGGGAGGGGGTTGGGAGAGGGGGGTGGGGTTATGGATATTGGGGAGGGTATGTACTATGGTGAGTGCTGTGAAGTGTGTAAACCTGGCGATTCGCAGACCTGTACCCCTGGGGATAAAAATATATGTTTATAAAGCTGTAAAAAAAAAGAAAAAAGAAAAAAGAAAGGATGAATACCCAAGTTTTGTAGCAACATGGACGGGACTGGAAGAGATTATGCTGAGTGAAATAAGTCAAGCAGAGAGAGTCAATTATCATATGGTTTCACTTATTTGTGGAGGATAACAAATAGCATGGAGGACAAGGGGAGATGGAGAGGAGAAGGGAGTTGAGGGAAATTGGAAGGGGAGGTGAACCATGAGAGACTATGGACTCTGAAAAACGATCTGAGAATTTTGAAGGGGTGGGGGGTGGGAAGTTGGGGGCACCAGGTGGTGGGTATTGTAGAGGGCACGGATTGCATGGAGCACTGGGTGTGGTGCAAAAATAATGAATACTGTTATGCTGAAAAAATAAAAAAAAAAAGTCAAAGGTCTGAAAAGCTTACTAATTTAAAGGAAGTCATTCTGAATAGCTTACAAATAAACATAAATAGCTTAGAATTGAAAAGTCCCTGAATAATATATATTCATATATAATATTCATATATAATAATATATATCCCTGAATATAATAAATCCCATAATAGGTATTAAAATGGCATGACTGAGAGCATGGGCTCTGCACTGGGTGTTGTATGTAAGTGATGAATCACTAGATTCTACACCTGTTACATTGTATGTTAACCTAACTGGAATGTAAATAAAAACTTGAAAACCAAAAGAGCATGGGCTCCAGGGAGAGACTACATGGACTTTAATCCCAACTCTGCAGTAAATAAGCTGGGTGCCCTACTTATCACACTTCCCATTTCCTCATCTGTAAAATAGCGATCATCTTACTTAACTCAGGATAGTTGTGAGGATGAATGACTTAGTATTTATAAAGCACTTGGAACAATGTCTGACACAGAGTAAATGGTCTGTGAGCATTTAAAAAAAAATTCTCACATTCATCTTGAGGAAGATGAGGAACCAGCAACTGGATGAGGAACCAGGCTTCTAAGCCCTATTAAGCATTTAGACATACAGGCAGTCTTTGCTTTACACAGTAGTACAAGACCATAACAACGACCATAAAAAGTGAAACTGTAAAAATCAAGAGAAAAGGGCTCCTGGGTGGCTCAGTTGGTTAAAAATCTGCTTTTGGCTCAGGTCGTGATTCCAGGGTCCTGGGATTGAGTCCCACATCAGGCTCCCTGCTCAGTGGGAAGTCTGCTTCTCCCTCTCCCTCTGCTGCTCCCTGCTTGTGCTCTCTCTCTGTCAAATAAAATCTTTTGCAGAGAAAACATTTGACAAAGTACAGCATCCTTTCTTGATCAAAACTCTACACAGTATAGGGATAGAGGGTACATACCTCAACATCATCAAAGCCGTCTAGGAAAAACCCATTATCAAAAACCCAAATATCATTCTCAATGGGGAAAAACTGAGAGCTTTTCCCCTCAGGTCAGGAACATGGCAGGGCTGTCCACTATCGCCACTGCTATTCAACATGGTACTAGAAGTCCTAACCTCAGCAATCAGACAACAAAAAGGAATAAAAGGCATCCGAATCAGCAAAGAAGAAGACAAACTCTCACTCTTTGCAGATGAGATGATACTTTATGTGGAAAACCCAAAAGACTCCACCCCAAAAGTGCTAGAACTCATACAGGAATTCAGTGAAGTATCAGGATATAAAATCAATGCACGGAATTCAGTTGCATTTCTACACCCCAACAACAAGGCAGAAGAAAGAGAAATTAAGGAGTTGATCCCATTAACAACTGTACCCAAAACCATGAGATACCTAGGAATAAACCTAACCAAAGGTGCAAAGAATCTATACTCAGAACACTCTAAAGTACTCATGAAAGAAACTGAGGAAGACACAAAGAAATGGAAAAATGTTCCATGCTCATGGATTGGAAGAACAAATATTGGGAAAATGTCTATGCTACCTAGAGCAGTCTACACCTTTAATGAAATCTCTATCAAAATACCGTCAACTTTTTTCAAAGAAATGGAACAAATAATCCTAAAATTTGTATGGAACCAGAAAAGACCCCAAATAGCCAGAAGACTGTTGAAAAAGAAAACCAAAGCTGGTGGCATCACAATTATGGGCTTCAAGCTCTATTACAAAGCTGTAATCATCAAGACAGTATGGTACTGACACAAAAAGACACATAGACCAATGGAACAGAACAGAGAGCCCAGAAATGAGCCCTCAGCTAATCTTCGACAAAGCAGGAAAGAATGTCCAATGGAAAAAAGACAGTCCCTTCAACAAATGGTGTTGGGAAAATTGGACAGCCACATGCAGAAGAATAAAACTGGACCATTTCTTCCACCACACACAAAAACTGACGCAAAGTGGAGGGAAGACCTCAATGTGAGATAGGAATCCATCAAAATCCTTGAGAACACAGACAACAACCTCTCCGACCTCAGCCACAGCAACTTCTTCCTAGAAACATCACCAAAGGCAAGAGAAGTAAGGGCAAAACTGAACTATTGGGACTTCATCAAGATCAAAAGCTTTTGTGCAACAAAGGAAACAGTCAACAAAACCAAAAGAAAAACTGACAGAATGGGCGAAAATATTTGCAAACAACATATCAGATAAAGGACTAGTATCCAAAAAATACATCAAAGTCAACACCCAAGGAACAAATATCCCAATCAAGAAATGGACAGAACACATGAGCAGACATTTCTCCAAAGAAGACCTACAAATGGCCAATAGACACATGAAAAAATGCTCAACATCATTCGGTATCAGGGAAATACAAATGAAAACCACAATGAGATACCACCTCACGCCAGTCAGAATGGCTAAAATTAACAAGTCAGGAAGTGACAGATGTTGGAGAGGATGCGGAGAAAGGGGAACCCTCCTACACTGTTGGTGGGAATGCAAGCTGGTGTAATCACTCTGGAAAACAGTATGGAGATTCCTCAAGAAGTTGAAAATAGAGCTACCCTATGACCTAGCAACTGTACTACTGGGTATTTACCTGAAAGATACAAATGTAGTGATCCAAAGTGGCATGTGCACCCCAATGTTTATAGCAGCAATGTCCACAATAGCCAAACTATGGAAAGAACCCAGATGTCCATCAGTAAATGAATGGATATATGTCTCACATCTTTATCCATTCATTTACTGATGGACATCTGGGTTCTTTCCATATATATATATATATATATATATATATATATATATCCATACACACACACTACATACATACACACAAAATGGAATACAATGCAGCATTCAAAAAATGAAATTTTCCTACTTGCAATGATGTGGATGGAACTAGAGAGTATTACGCTAAGCGAAATAAATCAATCATAGAAAGACATCATATGATTTCACTGATATGAGGAATTTGAGAAACAAGACAGAGGATCATAGGGAAAGGGAGGGAGAAATGAAACAAGATGAAACCAGAGAGGGAGACAAACATTAAGAGACTCAATCTCAGGTGAGGGCTGCTGGAGTGGAGGGGAGTGGAACTGCTGGGGTGGTTGGGTGGGCACTGTGTACTATGGTGAGCACCATGAATCGTGTAAGACTGGTGAATCACAGACCTCTACCCCTGAAACAAATAATACATTATATGTTAATTTTAAAATAAAAATAAATAAAATCTTTTTACAAATCAAGAGAAAAGAACATAAGTGTTCTATGACCTTTTAAATTTTTGTTGAATCATTAAAAACTTTCACACTACAGGTTTTAAGTGTATATGGAAGTGAAAAAAAATAGTAAGACCCAATACATAATACACTAAAAATTTTTTTAAAAGATTTTATTTATTTGAGAGAAAGGAAGAGATAGAGATAGAGCACGAGCAGGAGGAGGAGCAGGAGAGGAGAGAAAGACTCCCCACTCAGTAGGGAGCTCAATGGGACTGGATCCCAGGACTCTGGAATCTTGATCTGAGTGGAAGGCAGAAGCTTAAGCGACCAAGCCATCAAGGAGCCCCTTCACTTACACATTTAACACTGGGTTCAGGTTTCATTAATATCAACAGAAACCTTGAAGGTCCTGGCTGTCATAAAGTCACAGGGAGCTTATTCAGAATGTTGTAAAATTCCACACTGGAAATTCAAAACCTAAAATTCAACCTGTTTCAAAGCAGCTTCTCGTTAACAAAGGAACCAGATGATAACAGACACACTTCTGACTTTTCAGCCTCATCTTATATACATTTAAAAACACCCAAATTGGGGGCACCTGGGTGGCTCAGTGGGTTGAGCCTCTGCCTTCAGCTCAGGTCATGATCTCAGGGTCCTAGGATTGAGCCCCGCATCGGGCTCTCTGCTCGGCGGGCAGCCTCTTCCCCCACCCTCTCTCTGCCTGCCTCTCTGCCTACTTGTGATCTCTGTCTGTCAAATAAATAAAATCTTTAAACAAACAAACCAACAAACAAACCACCCAAATTGCCCAATATACATACAGGCATTTAATGCCTTGCACTTAATAATAAATAATAATAAAATAATAAATAAATAATAATAATTAATAAATAAATAAATAATAATAAATAAAAATAATAAAATAAATAAATAATTATAATATAAATATAAATATATATAAATGTAAATATATATAAATATATATAAATATAAATATAATATAAATATAAATATAATAAAAATAAATAAATAAATAATAATAAATAAAAATAATAAAATAAAAAATAATAAAATGCCCCCAAATTGGGGGCACCTGGGTGGCTCAGCAGGTTAAGCCTCTGCTTTCAGCTCAGGTCATGATCTCAGGGTCCTGGGATTGAGCCCTGCATGGGGCTCTCTGCACAGCAGGGAGCCTGTTGCCCCCCACCCCCACTGCCTGCCTCTCTGTCCACTTGTGATCTCTGTCAAATAAATAAATAAAATATTTTAAAAAATAATTATTTAAATGGTGCAATAATAGAATGAATCAATAGTATGAATCAAGCAAGTGAATAAATTCAACTATATTATGAAATTTCTCTAATTTCCAGAAATGGGTTTTTAACTGGATATTTAAGATCTCATATAGATTGAGGGGTGCCTGGGTAGGTCAGTGGTTTGAGCCTCTGCCTTCGGCTCAGGTCATGATCCCAGAGTCCTGGGATTGAGCCCCACATCAGACTCCCTGCTCAGCGGGGAGCCTGCTTCTCCTTCTCTCTCTGCTGCTAATCCCCCTGCTTGTGTCCCCCACCCACCCCCAGTCAAATAAATTTTAAAAAATAAATAAAATGAGATCTCATATAGATCAGGGGAGAAATGTAACTACGTACTCTTTAAAAATCTGATGAAAGTTCTTTCCTTCTAAAAGTTCAGGTGAGGAGATACAACACTTCATGTAGCATTTCAGGGAGTTCACAGAACATAATCCAATCAGAAGATGTGGTTAAGAATCTACAACTAGGGGCTGCCTGGGTGGCTCGGTGGGTTAAGCCTCTGCCTTCAGCTCAGGTCCTGATCTCGGGGTTCTGGGATCGAGTCCCACATCGGGCTCTCTGCTAGGCAGGGAGCCTGCTTCCTCCAATCTCTCTCTCTCTCTCTACTTGTGATCTCTCTCTCTGTCAAATAAATAAAATCTTTAAAAAAAAAAAAGAATCTAGAACTATTCCTAGATAAAATCCTGCCAAAAACTGTTTCAGAGCCATTACAAGTCCTGCAAACTCAGGTCACTTTCCAAGGGAGGGTAATCCTCAGAGCAGTCATGGGCCATCAGAACCACACTGAATGGTGGCTCTTGCCTTGTTATGCAAGTTTATTCAGTCTAGGTTCTTCAACAAACCACTATCCCTGAAGCTCTCCTCTGTGAGTATTGGTCTTAGAAAACCCTACTGAAGAGACAGACTCAACATTACATTAATGAGAAACACAACAGAACCAGCCAAATCAAATTGAAAGTTACCTTGCATAGGAGGTTAGCTGCTGTGGGCAAAGCACAAGTGGGACCTGAGCCTATTGCGGGCAGCATTCTACTCTTTCTGTCCTTCTTTTCTCCATCCTCTCCATTTCTTCTCTTTCTCCTCTTCCTTGATTCTCCCTCTCTTATTCTTCTCTCCTGCTGTCTCTGACATTGGCCCACATGGACACTGTTTCACCCAGCCTGTGGTGTAAGAGATTTTAAGCCTTATTAAAGCCAATAGAGAAAGATCATCCTGAGTCACACTGAATTCAAGAAACAACCCAACAGGAGGCACTGAGGATACCTCGACAATGCCCAAGCAACAATTCTTGCTAGGGAAGCTCACTCTTAGCGGGGAGGAATTTTGAGCAAGGAAGGGGGTTAGAGGTTTTTTAAAAAAATGATTTGATGTCAAGAGAAAAAGATTGCGTAAGCAGTATCTATTAATGAAGTCACAGAATGGCTCTACCTCTGGAACGAGCTTCATTTTCTTATATTTTGGTAAGAAATTTGATTCTCAATTGGGAATTCAGCCACTCTATCCACTCAAGGGCAAGATGATAAGGTTCTATCAAACCAAGTGTCTAAACAAACCTGAGACTCTACCAAGGTCAGAAATGCTGCACTTGAAGCCAAAAGATCTCTCTGTGGCTTGTTTTGACTTGTAACCACAAGTTTATCTTGTCTGGGTGTCCAATCACTTTATAAAACAAATGCTGATTTCTGCACTACAGCATCCTCTGAAGAAGCAACGGGAGTCCTGGATGTAACCTTTCAGGGATTCTCTAATTTTTTTTTTTTTTTTTTTTTTTTGCGCTTCTCTGATTTCCACAGGACTTTAAGTTTTTTCTCCTGAGATCCAGGAACAAAGGATGGTTTGGGAAATGCTGAACCCAATGCATTATAACATCACCAGCATGATGCCCGAAGTCATGCCTGTGGCCACCATGCTGATGCTGTTGCTCACTGGCTTTCTTCTTTTGGTTTGGAATTATGAAGACACATCCTCAATACCAGGTGAGTCAGTCATTTAGTTCTGTAACTAAGGAGATTGTTTACTTGGGGCTCTCGGTCCATGAGGGTAAGGAAAATTTTACAAAAGGACAAAAACAAACATGGGGAAATGGCAGAAGCCCATGGCAATGTTAGCAAATAAAAACTCAGGTGAAAAATTTTACACCAATTACCTGCACTTTTCAAATGAAAGCATTTGAAAAAAAAAAATCTTAGATAATCCCTTCCAGTCTGTGCTTTGCTTTGGTAAAGGAGACTTGGCAGAAGTATCCTTTCAAGTAAGTTTGAAAAAAAAAGATGGAAAAAAAAAAAAAAAGTAAGTTTGAGATGGGGTGAAGCAAGGTAAACCAGGAATTTTTTTTAAAATTCAAACTCATTCCAGTGTTGCTCTGGAGGTGAAAATGTCTCTGGAATGCCTTCTTTTTTTAAAGATTTTATTTTTAAGTAATCTCTACATCCAGTGTAGGGCTTGAGCTCACAACCTAGAGATCAAGAGTCATGTGCTCCTCTGACCAGCCAGGCTCCTCTGAGCCAGCCAGGCTCACCTGGAATGCTTCTTATACCCCTCTCCTTCTCCCTCCTGCTTTGCCTCATCCATGTGCTCTGCCCTCTTCCTTTTTTGAACTTATTTCCTCTCTTCATCCCACTCTTTCTTTCTCCTTCATCCCACATTTCCTCTTAGTCTTGGGGGTAGGTGTGATGGTGGTGCCACCATAAGAGTTGGCTGGGTCCTGGGCAATGGAAGAAAAATAGGGACCACTATGGTTCCCTTAGAACATCATACCCTGAAAGAATCATCAACAAGATCTGTGGATAACCAAACATAGGGTGTCATATAATTATGCAGATAACTCCAAAAAAACTGCTACCACTCCACACTATCAGATTAATTCAGAGTTATCAGAACTATTCAAATATTTCTCTGGTGTTCAGTGAAAATTGTTCAGGGCAGGCATCAATCCCCAGTCTCATGAGATAACCAATAAGGCTTTACTTCAAGAGCATAGTCATTACGCACTTCCAAGTGCAGTGGGCCTCATCACAGAGCAACTAAATGTAGGAATGTGAAGCTGATGCCAAGTGCCCCATGTCTGGTTCTTCCAAATCTTTCCAGAGAACTGTGTGTCCTGTTGATCTGATTTAGCCTGGTGTTGTAGGGGGCTTTCATGCCCACTTAAACAGAGCACTCAGTTAATGCTGTTCTCTGCTCCCTGAGGGTTCTGAAGGAAGACTCTTTCATGGTCTTTAACTTGAGCTCCTTCCCACAACAGCCCCTTCCTCACTGGACTTCTCCCACAGAGGGCTCCCAGGTCAGGATCTGTGAACGATAGGTGAGGTGGAGAGTATTTTTTAGCAAGTCCCCCCAGACATTTATGTTGCAAGTGTTAGAAGTCGTCCCTGGATCTTTGAAAAAGGAGGTCAGGCTATGGGGGGCAAGCACAAGAACCGGCACCCCTGGAGCTTTAGATCAGGAGCCTACGTGACAGCTCAGTGTGTCTACCATTCCTGCGCTGGGGACATCATGCTGTCATACACTAATTGTACTATGGTTCTCCGCCATGTCTGGAGCAGGGCCTGCATGTTGATATTAAAAAAAATCTGGGATGCCTGGGTGGCTCAGCTGCTTGAGGGTCTGACTCTTGATTTTAACTCAGTTCATGACCTCGGGGTCATGAGATAGAGCCCACCTGGCCCGCACTGGGCACCATGCTAGGCTTGGAGCCTGCTTAAGATTCTCTCTCTCCTTCTCCCTCTGTACCACGACCCCCAGCTAAAAAATAAATAAATAAAATAAAAATTTAAAAAACCTTCCCAAGTGATTTTTTCATTAGCAGTCAGAATTGAGAGCCATAGATATAAGCCCAACCCCTTCACTTGACAGAAGGGGAAACTGAGCCCCAGAGAAGTGAACGGCCTTACCCAAACAAACAATTATGAGAAATAAACCACTGAGTTCAAACCCTTCAGTGAGGGGTTAAAGCCCCAAAAAAGAAAATGGCTTGTCAGCATCTCAGCTTGAAAGGAAGTGGGAGTTGAGGGGCAGGGGGGTAACCAGGAATTCCTAAATTTCAGCTTAGTGATCATTTTGCTAGCCGGGAATCTTCTAGTCCCATGCTTTCCCTCCGGAAATGTGAGCTCTGGTCAGAATCCACTCATGACACAGACTAATGTCCCATGGTGCCCAGCGGGGGAAGGAAAAGTGGGAAAATTGGCTTTGTTGGGGTGGTTCTTCCTGAACTCCTTTTGGTAGTTTCCTCAAATCACTGGTTCTCTGGGTTCTTGGTTTTACAGGTTTGGGGGAAGCTTAGGGTCAGGGAAAGTCAAGGGGATTAAGAAGGTGTAATAATTTAAAAACACTTAAGTTAGTTACAATTTACAAAGCAGTTTCACATTCATTTTTCTCTTGTGATCCTCATAGCACTCTGGTGAGGTAGGTGTGTTTATGCCTATTTTGCAGATGAAGAAACAGATTAAAGAGGGTCAATGGTGCGTAGCTAGTAAGCGATGAAACTGGAACTCAGAGCTAAGTCTCTTGAGCCATCCCTGAACCTGCATCTGGGTCCACTTCCCCAGAGCCTCTCTCTGCCCTGGGCACCATGTCCCCAGAGGATGGCACTGGGAAAAAGACATGGCCACACATTTCCCTTTCTCCCACTAAGAAAAGACTTCACAGAGAAGTGCACAAATAAATATGTCGCCACAACACAAGACAAGAAACAGGGTGTTAGCATCCCAGAAACTTCTCTTGGGCCTCCTCTCTCACTTCCAGAGATAAACATTCTTCTGTCTTGTGATAATCACTCCCTTGCTTTTTATAATTTTGCCACCTAATCTCATATCCCCAAATAATACAGATTAATTTTGCCTGTTACTTTTAACTGTTTTAGCAATTAAGTCCTATGTTACTTCTATATTCTTCTTTTGCTCAGTATCGTGTTTGGAAACTTCACCCACATTGTGACATGCCACTATAGCTCGCATGGTATGCAGTAGCACACACATCTCATGGTTTAGTTACTGATGATACTGTTGGTGCACATTTGGGTGGCTCCAGTTTGAGACTATTCTGAGCAGTGCTGCTATGGACCTTCCCATGCACAGGTTTTTCTGGGACGTACATATGGCCTGGAATGCAACACCTTCTGCATTAGGACAGTGGGTGAGAAGTCCCAGCTGTTGGCTTCCGGGAGGCTATTTCTGCACAAACACGCAGTGTAGTATTCATTGCTCTTCTTTGGGTATGGAAGAGCCTACCGAAATCACTACTGGCCTAGATCAGCCTTCCCAAATCCGACAGGCAGAGAGCAGCTTAAGGTGATTGCAAACAAAGTATTTCCTAAATATCGTACCAAAGTCTCTCCCCTCCTAGAACAGTCTTTTCTCAGATGGAGGATTTAAGATATACGTGTAAATGAAAGGGTCACACTGTGTTATAATAATTCAATATTGTACTTTCTCCTCACATACTCTCCTCTCCTGGCCAGGACTCTGATGGGAACCTAGTTATGCATATCGCTCATCTCTGGCCTCTGACTTGTAGCTAGGGTCTTTACCTAGCAGAGTCTCAGTAAGTGTTTGTTGGATGACTTAAGCTGACACGTGACTGATCACTAGGGACCCCAGACTCAGATTCTCCTCTGGTTAGAATATTCAGGTTTTCAACCTGAGCAAAGCTCATTATCATCTCCCTTTTTCAGTGGATAGAGATCTGCACTGTCATATTTTAAACTTGAATGGTGGTTCCCTAATATTAAAACTATCTACATGGCACCTAACCGATTATAAAAAGGAAGAATGCAGCTTTTCATTTGTATGTCTTTGTACCTCGTGGGCCTAGCATATTAAGTAAGTAAATGTTTGTTGAATGAATCTATTTTCAAATAGCCAGATGTCTGACCTCCTGTGGACTAAATGTACATGACACAACAATATTTTTCCATTTTATCAAAATGTAAATACTACCTAAAATACTCTAAATGAGGATGACACTTAAAACTTCATCCTTTACATTATACACCCATTTCTAATTAATTTAAAAAATTCACCAGGGAACACTTATTACACATCTACAATGTTTCAAGCTGTAAACCCCAGCAGAGTAGTTTATTGTTACGTACATTTTAGTTGATTAGAGATCTATATATCTGATGACCTTTAAGGAAATACATATTCAAATTTGCTTTTTTCAATCTTTTAAAGAACTTAATGAAATTATTTAATATAAAGTCAGTCAACTTCTTATAATACAGTATTATCAAAATAATCAGAAGATTAAGAAGAACTCTTTGAAAATGTTTTGATTCTATAGATACTACCAAAGACCTTCACTTCAAAGATTTTATTTATTTGTCAGAGAGAAAGAGAGAGAGTGAGCACAAGCAGGGGGAGCAGCAGGCAGAAGGAGAAACAAACTCCCTGCTGAGCAAGGAGCCTGATGCTGAACTCAATCCCAGGACACTGGGATCATGACCTGAGCTGAAGGCAGACACTTAACGACTGAGCCACCCAGGCGTCCTAAAAGACCTTCACTCTAAAGAAAAAAACCTGACAGTCTTATCCCCATTAATCCAGCGATTGCAAAAGACTAAATCGTATTTGCCAAATTTGGGAATTAAGATCTAATTTAGATAATTTAAGCAGAATTAAGATCTAATTTAGATAATTTAAGCAGAAGCTTAGATTATCCAGATTTATTTACACAGTGCTTGCCCCTGGAATGAGAATACTGTCTCAAACCATTGTGCATGTTGGTTCCCTATTTTACTACTGGAATGGAATTAAAGGAGAAAGATTTTTGATGTAGAAAAGCTACTATTCCCAGGAAAACTCCTAAAACCATTCCAAGAAGTTTCTGTCTAACTTTTTACTGCCACCAGTAAAATCAAGCTAGCAAGTTTGTTCTCTGGTCTAAGCAATAGCAAATTTCTCCATTTTTAATGTAAGCAAGGACATGAACAGTCACTTCTCTTGAGTAAAACCACATCACTGGACCAAATTCTAGTCCAGACTCTAATTGGACTCATTGACTAATTCCTCAATGCTTAGCTGTATTATTTGCATAATGAAATTTAGCTTAGGATTCTTCTCTCAAACGGAATCCTTTTTGAAGGAAAAAAAAATGAATTGTTAAAAAAAAATGAATGGTTAAAAAGTTTACACCAAAACTACAATCTAATTTTAACCCACCCATTCCATCAGCTGGGCATTCAAATCGAAAGTTTTCAGACAAAACTAGACAGCCAAACAGATCGGTCAGCTTGTCGCATATCCTGGTCTCCGTGCTTGGAACTAGATGGACTGACTGACTTGTATTTAAAACTCACTGACAGGGGTGCCTGGGTGGCTCAGTGGGTTAAGCCGCTGCCTTCGGCTCAGGTCATGATCTCGGAGTCCTGGGATCGAGCCCCGCATTGGGCTCTCTGCTCTCTCGGGGAGCCTGCTTCCTCCTCTCTCTCTGCCTGCCTCTCTGCCTGCTTGTGATCTCTCTGTCAAAACAAAACAAAACAAAACTCACTGACATTGTTTAACATGGCAAGAAAATAGCAGACCCCTACCCTGGTTCATTCAGATCAAAATGATGGAGACCAAATGGAACTACTGTGGTATGGACACTGAACTACTCTTTTTTCATGTTAAGCTTGTTTGTTTAGTGATTCACAGATATACACTGGAAGATATCAAAGACCTTTCAGATATAAAAGAACACAAGCAGAAATAACATAAAGCGGTTGCTCTTTTTTGGTGTCTGCTAAAATGCTGACTGTGGTCTGATGACTCTTCTAGGTCCTGGCTATTGTATGGGGATTGGGCCCCTCATTTCCCACTGCAGGTTCCTGTGGATGGGCATCGGCAGTGCCTGCAACTACTACAACAAGATGTATGGAGAGTTCATGAGAGTCTGGATATGTGGAGAGGAAACACTCATTATTAGCAAGTGAGTCTGTTATAATCAGAGACAAATTTTTAAAACCAAGGCTGTGTTTTTCCTATTAAGTAACAAACAAACTTATTTTGATATCTTGACGCTTTCGTTGCTAAGGCTGTGTTTTTACTTCCCAGGTAAAAAAAAAAAAAAATCTAATCCTATATAGAAGTGGAATGCTTGAGTTTTGCCTAAACCCAAAGGTACACAGATAAAGAACTCTGGAAAGCTGGGAAACTATTTGAAATTTCTCTGAGGAGTGAATGGAAACTTAGAATCCAAAGGATTTGAGTTTGACAAGACATACTTTAGGGAGAGGCATTATCTTTTCTGCTTTCCTAAGATTTTGGTCTAATTGCTGTAAGCAAGCAGTTAAAACAAAATAAAACCAATAAATAAAACCTCGAGAGAAAGGAATCTGCATCAATTTGCTAATGTGCTTCTCATGGCAGTCTCTGGAGCACCTCTAGAAGGGGAAACAGTAGAAAAAGATGTCTTTTTTTTTTTTTTTAATTTATTTGACAAAGATCGCAAGTTGGCAGGCAGGCGGGGGGGGGGGGGAAGCAGGCTCCCCGCTGAGCAGAGAGCCCGACATGGGGCTTGATCCCAGGACCCTGGGATCATGACCTGAGCCGAAGGCAGAGGCCTTAACCCACTGAGCCACCCAGATGCCCTGGAAAAAGATGTCATTCTTATGCTCCTATTCTATTTATGACTGTTGTCCAGTGTCTCAGCTGAGTGACCTTAAATAAATCAGGAATATTTCCTATTTTTAAAAAATGATTTGTTATATTTTCTGGATAAATTTAGCAGATTGAATTCATCCGGGGTTAATCAAATAGGCATTGACTGTAGAGATCTAGCTTTGTGAAATACTAGTTTTCTTATTTACTGATCATAGAAAATAGAGAGCACATTTCACTAGACTTTCAGCTATCTTCACTGGATATTTCACAATGTTATACTCCAACACTGTGTCATTGATAAGTTTTTATATTCCCTTACAGTAAAACTAGGGTTTTACTGATCCATTAGAATTTTTGTCCAGATATATAAACTGTTACTCAGAAGTAAGTGAAGCATTTCTGGAAACTACAGTGATTTCTTTCAAGCCAAGACTACATGCATTATTTCATAAAATACCATGGTAATCTCAAAGGTCAATTCTTTGAACCCAATAACACAGAAGGGAGTGGGGAACAATAATTATTGTTGGGTTTACTTCTCTGGGCTACTCTGGTCAGCCAGGATTTAGGTTTTAGAAATTAATACTTTACATTAGCAATGGCTACAGTCTTGAAATGTCTCAAAATGTCCTCAAAATGTCTCAAAATGTCCTGGACTGATGACACAAGGGCTTCGGGGCTTGGGATGTTTGGCCCTGTTCTTTCATCCACCGGCATAGCTAGTTGGCTTCCAGCCCTTCTCAGCAGACAGGTGAAGTGACCCGCAGGGTATTTAACCTACAGCTCAGGACGTAAAGCAGTGGTTCTCACCCAGGCTGCACATTAAAGTCACCCAGGGAGCTTTTAAACATCCCAATGCCCAGGGCACACCCCAGCTTTCAGAATCTCTGGGGGGGGGGGGTGGAACCTGGGCAGCAGGTATTTGTAGAGCTCCCCAAGTAATGCCAATGTGCTGCAGAGCCTGAGGCAGGAGAACAGGTAAGCAGCTGCTAGGACCGGGGGACCTTGCCTTGGGGTTGGGCAGCAGCTAAGCAGGGTTGGAGTGCTTTCCTCTGATCAACTTACCCTTCAGTCTAGCTTGAGTGGTGGTAGTATAAGATAAGAACTGGAGTGAAGAATGGGACAAAGGACCAGAGGACCAGAACACATACTACACATTTGGATCACAAGATCCAATCCTGGAAGCCCAAAGCCATTCCTGAAGTAGGATCCTTCAGTGACAGTGCAGGGTGGCATCAGACTGCTCTCCTGTCTTCATTAAGAAAGTCACCTTAGCGACCCTGACCAATTCAGATGCTGATTCATGCTCTAGATGAGTACACAACCCATCCCGCCCTTCCCCCAGCTCTCCCAGTTCTCTCCTCATCCTGTCCTCACAGGCTCTTCACTGGTTGGAGTCTTTGTGTTCTCCTTAATTGCCTCTGAGCCACTCAATTTTGTTATTAAGGGCTGAGCTCCCCGCGGGAATAGGACATGTTTGTCCCCATCTCCTCCCCTTGCCTGTTCTTCAGGTCCCTTCCAGAACTACCCGTGCCTCTTGAAAATACCCCACTGGACCTCAGAAAGCTTTTTATTTTTAGTTGAATAGTTTGCCAAGTTTTTTCTTTTGAAAAGTTTAAGATCTGCAGTCATTACAACTGAGTAGAGATTATGGTCCAACTTTCCCTACCAGCATCATCCCAAAGTGGTGGGGGCTGCAGAACTTCACAGGCAGGGGACGGAGGGGGGTTGGGAGGGTGGGGCAGGAAGGTCAGGCTAGAGTGCTGCCAGGATGTTTCCTGAGCAGCTGGGAGTTTTGGGAAAAAGTTCATCTCATCATCAGTAGATGAGGCAGGTGAGCTCTTAAGGGTCTACAGATACTGTACATGACACTGTGTGTTGTGTGTATATACTAGTTTTAGTAACGAATAAAAAAAAAAGACTATAGGTAGCATCCATTAAGGAGAGTTAGCAATTAACGTGCTAATTAGGGTTATTTTTGCATACTTGTTAGTAATTAACATACTAATTAGGATTATATTTGTATATCTGTTTTAATCATGTGTACATTTATAGGGAATGCATTCATGTATTCTTTCAACATACATTTATTGAGAATTTACTATATATTAAGCACTGGATGATCCTAACATATAATTATTATTGGCTCCCATTCACTAAATAAATATTTATTGAGAACTTAACTATGTACATGGGGTGTCATGAGCAGATCAGTCAAATATCCTTACTCTCGTGGAGAAGTATATTGTTGTGTTGTTAATATACCAACAACAGATGAGTAAAACATATAGTATAGGAGTAGAGTGACCTAATGTCTTGGTATGCCTGGGACTAGGGGGTTTCACAGGATGTGGGACTTTTTTTTTTTTTTAAGATTTATTTATTTATTTGACAGAGAGAGAGAGAGAGATCACAAGTAGGCAGAGAGGCAGGCAGAGAGAGAGAGGGGAGCAGGCTCCCTGCTGAGCAGAGAGCCCGATGCGGGGCTCGATCCCAAGACCCTGAGATCATGACCTGAGCCGAAGGCAGAGGCTTAACCCACTGAGCCACCCAGGTGGGATGGATGTGGGACTTTTTAATCACTGGTTACTTTAATTTTTCACTTTAAAGATAAGACCTAAATCAAAACCTTTGAACTTATTATACTTTTCAACCTGAAAAAACCAAAGAATAGCTACAATTCTAGAAGAGCAACAATAAATCCAATATTATTCTTATGAGTATCAATAGGCTATACTGAAACAAGGTGAAATATAAATATCTTACTTTGTACTTAATTTGAAGTGTTGCCACTGAAATCAATTACAGATGTTTATTCTGAAAGATGCTACTATGAAGGTTGCAGACTCAAATGCTGATAATGGTTATTCAAAATTAAATTTATGGAACACCCAGAAAACAGGCTGCATTGGAACCTGTAGACAGTTTTAAAATACTCTTTACCAACAATTTTTTTTAAAGACACAGAAGGCTGTTGTTTTCTATAATTGGGAGTTTTAAAATCATCTCCCTTTAGTGTTTTCCATTGTCACATGGCCATAAACCAAAGACCCAAATAATTTCAAATGATCACAGATAATATTTAGGCAAAAATTCTCATGTGTCAGTATTTTTAATGTTGTGTACATCAAGTTATAGTAAAAAGATGACTATAAACAACATGCAGCCCCTCTATTTTCATGAACAGCACAACAGATTACAATAAACCGAGTTTATATTCCACCATCAAGTGTGGTTCTCCCATTAGTTCACTTTGTGACGGGTCATTAAGAATATCTTCAAATCCAATAGTTTCATCATTACCCCTCAAAATATCCAGCGAAAGGTTTGAGCTTGGAAGAAATGGAAGACGCTGAACCTGCTGCACTGCCTTGAATTCCATTTGCAATTTTAGTGGAGCAAACAGACCCTGGATGTTTCTTAGTGTAGAAAAATTCATTTTATCTTGGTTGAGCTGAAAATTTTTTTCTGATAATTCAAGAGGATGACTGGGCAAAAGTTCATTTTTCACACAAGGTAGGCCTTTTCGAAGAAGATCATGACTTTCAAAAGGTCCACTTGCTGAAAGTTCAGTAACCGGAATACTGTCCTTTAACTGAGATCCAAGTCCTCTGGCATTCATCTTCACTTGCTCTGTGAACAGCCTCTCAGCCCTGTTCGGATGTGGGACTTTTAATGCTAAAACTGGGACAGTCCCAAGCAAACCAAGGTGGTTGCTCATCAGGTAGATATGAGCTATATAGGAGACTAAAGTGGGGAGGACCAGTTGCAGGCAGTTAAGAATGGCCTCACTGAGAAGATAGCATTTGAATAAAGACCTAAAGGAAGTGAGGGAGTGAGTCATGCAGAGATGTAGAGGAAAAGCATTCTGGATGAAAGGAAGAACAAGTGCAAAGTCACTGAGGTGGGAGGCTGTCTGAAATATTCAAGGAACACCAAGGATACCAGTGTGGCTACAGGAAGAATAGTGGTGATGACATTAGAGAGGTATTAAGATATCCAGTCATGCTGGGCCTTGTTGGCCGTTGTAACAACTCTGAATTTTATCCTGCATGAGATGGGAAGCCTTTGAAGAGTTTGAGCAGAAGAGTGACATATCTGACTCATTCATGTTTCAGCACATTCCTGTCTTCTCTACCCACATTTTACTTCCATTCTACCTACATTCTTTAAGAATAGGTGCTAAAGGAACAAGGATGAATGTACGGAGAGCAGTTATGCAAGAGAGGGTAGCTGGTCCACGTCAGCACAGTAGAAGTGATAAGATGAGAGGTGAAATTCTAGGCATATTTTGAGGGCAAAGCCAGTAAGGTGTTAAGAGATTGGAAGTTGGGTGTAAGAATCAAGGTGACAGCATAATTTCTGCCTCTAGTACCTAGAAAAATGCAGGTATCATTACCTCAGATAAGTGGAGCAAGTGTGGGATGGGGAGAAATCAGGATTCCATTTGGGATATTTTGACTTGACATGCCGAGTAGACAGCTGAGTGGGATGTTGTAAAGGAAGGTTTGTGTCTTCAGACCACCCCCCTCCCATCTCACAACCATAATCAGAAACTAGAAAAGGAGGCTGAGAAGGACAGCCAAAGAAGGGAAAACCAGAAGCATGCACAGGTCTGAAAGCCAGGTGATGAATGCAAATCAGAAGGGATGGAATTGTCAACCATGCCAGAGAGTGCCTGGTGAATAGGAGATTTGAGTGTTGCATTTAGCAAAAGGGAGGTCATGGGTGAAAAGAGCAGTTTCAATGGAGTGCTGGGGCCAAAAGTAGGACTATAGTACAGAAAGAGGGGAAAGAATTACAGACAGCAGATGTAGACAGCTGTTCCAAGGAGTTTGTCTTAAGGCAGCAGAGAAATGGGACAAAGAAATAGAAAGGATGTATGGTCAAAGGAGCCTTTGTTAAGATAGGAGAATTTACAACGTGTGTGTTGAGATGGCAATAATGGATTACAAAGCAAAATTGTTGATGGAAGAGAAAGGGGTGTGCTAGGTGAGATGGCAAGGGGGTCCAAGTGACGAGTAGAGTTGGTCTTGAATAGGGACATGGAAGTTCACCCACAGTAAGTTTGGGAAATCTGAAAATATGAGCACAGATCCTAATAGTTGGAGCTTGCAGAGATTCTAGTTTCTTCTTTTTCTTCAGTAAAATAGGAAATAGTCTTTAGCTGAGACTGAGGAAGTAGAGTATTTGAGGAGCAAGAAGTCGGGCTGTAATAGTCATCTAGAACAGTGACAGTGAAGGGACTTGAGGAAATGGAGAATTGCCAGCTGTGCTAAGGGTCCGCTTGAATTTAACTGGGACCTGTGTGTGTGTGTGTGTGTGTACATGTGCATGTGCGGTTTTTACCCCAGGCACATTCAGCTGTCAGGGGTAAGCACAGAGTAAGCTAAGAGTTGGATTTAGCCAGGGGTGAGTTTTTACCAGGCAACTATAACAAAGTAAGGAGAGGGTCAAGGGAGTTGAGAATGCATGGGAAGAGAGTGATTTTAATGATTGACAATAAAATATTTTTCCAATTTTTTATTAAGAAAATGTTCAAATGAATAGGAAAGCTGAAAGAGCAGTTCTCTCATTCCCTGCCCCACGTGACATTGACCTTCTCAAGAGACCAAGTCAATTGTCTTATGGGATGTTCTGCATTTCCAAATTTCTCTCATTACATTATGGTGTCACTTAACATACTCCCCTATTCCCTGTATTTCTTATAAACTGAAAATTATGGCTTAAGACTCAGTTTCATTCAGGTTAAACACTTTTGTAACGATACCTCCTTGGCAATATTGGGCACTTCATACTGCATCCCATCAAGATTCAAGAAAATGTTGTCCCACTATCAGGGATGTTAAATGTGATCACTGGGTAGGGTAGTTACAGGCAGATCTCTCTATTATAAAAATTGTTTTTCTCTTGCATGATTCCACTATTTAAGCTGGATAAGTGAGACTATTAGAGGGGCAAAGGACAGGGGAAAGGCAATGGGATCAACAGACTGTAAGTCTCAAGCACAAAACAGGTCTACACAGGCAAGTGTTTTTAACTGTTTGGTACCAATTATTCCATTAGTTTCTCTTCCATATGTTCAGTACTCATCATTCCTGAACCTGGCCACAGAGGCTTGAGCGTGAGTCCTTTTTTTTTTTTAAGATTGTATTTTTAAAATTTTTTTATTTTTTTGAAGATTTTCTTTTTAAGTAACCTCTATACCCAACACAGGTCTCAAACTCACAACCCCAAGATCAAGAGTCCTGTGCTCCACCAACGAGCCAGCCAGGCGCCCCTATGTGAGTCCTTTAAATTCAGAACTGAAGGTGGCTTCCTCCTCAATACCTAAGAACTTACTCTGGCTACTTTTCATTTTGAATAGACAATAGGTTTGCCATCTTTGACAATGTCTTTTGACTTTAGTCATGTTTAAAGAAGAATAATGAAGGGGAAAGGGGGATATAGGCTTCCACTTATGGAATGAATAAGTCACAAGGATGAAAGGTACAAGACAGGAATACAGTCAAAGGTCTTGTAATAGCACTGTATGGTGACAGATAGCAGCTGTGCTTGTGGTGAGCACAGCATAATGTATAAACTGGTTGAATGACAACCTTTTACTTCTGAAACTAACGTAACACTGTGTCAACTATATTCAAATAAGGAAGAAAGAAAAGAAAAGAAAAAAAGAAAAAGAGAGAAAGAGGAAGATGGAGGGGGGGAGGGAGAAAGGGAAGGAGGGAGGGAGGGAAGAGAGGAAGGAAGGATAATGACCTCATTTACCATCCAGTTTACACTACCCACTACCCTTCCTGAGCCTGGGGATTCCCTAAGTCTCTCTTGAGTGGTAAGAAGTCCTTACTCTCCCAGTCAGAATAACATCTCCCTTAACTGGTATTACAGGCTAGCCCACAAGGCTGGAGCAAGGTCTCTACTATTTCTGGAATGTCCTGAGAGCTCTGGGCTGGAGTCCTTAGTTCTTCACCAACTTTCTTTTCTTCACTTTCTTGATTTATTCTGGTTAGATAAAGCCAGCCTACTTTTTTTTTCCATTTTTTTTTAAATTTTATTTTTTATAAACATATATTTTTATCCCCAGGGGTACAGGTCTGCGAATCGCCAGGTTTACACACTTCACAGCACTCACCATAGCACATACCCTCCCCAGTATCCATAACCCCACCCCATGCCAGCCTACTTTTGATCAAAGACTTGGTTTTTATTTTTTTTCCATTCTGACATTTTTTTTCCATTCTGACATTCTTTTTTTTTAATCATTTTTTTAAATTTATTTTCAGCATAACAGTATTCATTGTTTTTTGTACCACACCCAGTGCTCCATGCAGTCCGTGCCCTCTCTAATACCCACCACCTGGTTCCCCCAACCTCCCACCCCCCACCTCTTCAAACCCTTCAGATTGTTTTTCAGAGTCCATAGTCTCTCATTGTTCACCTCCTTGGTTTTAAATTGCTCACCTGCAGCCGGTCTTCTCCCTCAAGGTCTCTCACTTCTGTCTTCGTCCCTTGCCAAGTCCCAGCTTCCAACTCAAAGAAATCACTGAGTTGTTGGCGCCCCCTAAAGAACACATTTATGTCTGAGATTAGCTCTTTAGTAACTACACTTTTAGCAGGATTTAAGTCTGGAGTCTCTTGTTCTTTTTTTAAAATTGATTAGTAATTTTTCAAAGTAAATGGACAGGTTAATGTGGTTAAATGCAAAAAGTAAATGTGGTTAAATGCAGTATATAAAAAGTAGTGTTCTGCTTTACCTCTGAACACTTAAAAATTTTAGATAGGAATTTGTGAATACAGAATGTACAAATCACTTACTTTCTGTTGTCAGTATAGACTAAGGTAGGGGAAGGTAAAAGAAGCTAAAGTCCTGAAATCTATTAATAAGATTTTCAGTCCTCTCATAGTATGATTTTTATATACAGGACAAAGTTTTAGCTATTTGCCAGTCAAATTAATTCCCTAGAATATAAACAGAAGCATCTGGATTTTTGTTTTTATTTTTGTCTCTAGGGAGAGAAAAAACTTGTGCAAAACACAGGGATCATTTGATAAATATTATCCAGAATCGAGAGAACATCTGACTTAATAGAGAGTGTTTTGATTTGAAAATAAGAATTTGTTTCCTTAAAGAAATTATCTAGTACATAATTTATTCATAAAATAATTGTTTTCGTTTTTTGACACTGACATTATTTCAGGGTCTTTCTTTTAAAATTTAAATAGGACTACAGAACCATCATAAATGTGAGGATTTGGCTATTTCTTAGCCCGCAGCCTGATCTATTTAATCAGAGCCCCCAGCTCCTTTGGCCCAATGCCTTCTTTGGGAATGTGTTTTCACAAGCACTAACTGAACAACCTCATTAAGGCAAAGTCATCCTTTTAGGAACCAAGTATCAACTTTAAGAGAGAAGAGCAAGTGGTAATATGGCCACTCCAGCTCAGTGTAGGAACCAGGTACATACACTATAATGGCCACTCCCATCTCTCAGGGTTATGTGTTCAGAAACTTCCCATAGTAAGAGAATTTGCAGTTGAAAAACAAAATTTCAGTGGAAAAGTGGAGAGGAAGAACCGCAGTCACAATGAACACATGAAAACTTGTATAAATATTAAGGTCACCCAAATAGAAAAAAAATAACAACAGCATCTAAAATGTAACACAGGTGATATTTTATGTATTTTGATTTTGTACATTTAAGGCACCATGCTGTTAGGTGTTTTTTTTCCCCCGCTACCCCTCCCACACCAGAAAGCTGCCCAGGTTCTCCCTCCTTTGCAGTAGCAGAGAGACATTTACAAATATACTTTGCTTTCTTGCAATAATGTGCCCGTTTTCTTCATATTCCTCTGCTCAAATGTTTAGTTCCTTTCTAATTTTGTGATCTCTTTCTCTGAACTCCAATCTGGTCTCAGAGACATGGAGTAATTTATAATCCCCAGGTGAAAAAAAGCTTTGGGAGATCTATTTGAACTTACCTGGCAGTCCTGAGTAGTTTAGTTCTTAAGCCCCAAGGTTAAGAGTTATGTCACTTGGGGTTTGCCTGAAATCCCCACCAGAGCATACACAGCTAAGTGACATTTATACATGGCCTGGCTCTGGCACTGTTAACACAGCCAAAAGCCAGACTCCTGACAGTTTACCCTGCCTCCACTTTCTTCACACCTCCCATGGTTGCATACCAAAAACCTCTATTCCTCCTCTGCTCACCATTCTGCCTCCTCTTTTTAATTCCCAAATGCGTCTCCCTCCCATTTTCTCCCTATCTCCAAGAAAAATGGCGATCCATTTGAATATACTTGAGTGGAAATTTGTTGAAGTGGCTGAAAATATATATGGAGGGAAGTAAATCTGCTTATGCTTACAGTTTACCAAGGGTAATTTGCATTTGGCCATATTGTCCACATATAAGTACTTGGACATCGGCCTTACGATCTGAAGAACCTGTCACCATGCACCTCAGAGGAGTCTGGGTAATGTATGTGCTTGGAACAGGCTTTGTTACCATAGGGAGGCCAAGGACAACACATGAGACTTTCTGAGCACAAACTCTGCAGTCCTCTGTGTACTCTGTGTTTCTAGTGTCCACTCAGGAGCACAGGGATGTTGGAGGGCCCCAAGCCTCTGAGGTGTCATGCTCCAGCCTTCTGTATGGAAGGGCTGGGCCTTGAAAGGAAGTGGCTGACGTGTGACCTCCCTTTCTTCACTCACTCAGGCATGACCATGCACCACTGTGGGTGAGGATTTGGGGATCTGGCAGCTTGCACCCCCTTCTGCACTGTTTCGTCTGCCTCTTGTTCTCATTCTGCCCACTTTCTTCAGTATCCTTTAGATAACCTCATTTGATTTTTTTCCAAGTGGGGTCTACACCTACGATATGATATTGGCATTTGTGAAAACAATAGACATACAAGCACCACATGTCCTCTTTATTATCTTCTCTATCCTCCAGTAAACACTGTCCTGTCTGTCTTCATGTAGTGTCCATCTTGCTTAGCTTATGAAGGGTTAGCCACATAGCTTATTAACACATGCCATCTTGGAGTTCTGGCTTCCTGACCCATTCCATCCATGGCCTCAGCCATCACTCAGCCCTCGTCCAGCTAGCCTGCTTCCCTCTGGGCCCTGCATGAACTTATTTTCCAGCCAAAGCCCCATGCCACAGGAAATGCAGTCACCTGTAACATCTCTTAATTTTTCTCTTGGCAGGTGAAAAATGAATTCATTCCATCTACCCCATAATTCTCAACTTCATAAATTACAGCAGACTTCTTTTGCTGAGTACTGAGCCAGGAGTCCTCTCTCTACAAATCTTCACTCTACAGCATTCATCTCAGCTCCCCACCCTCTCCTTCCCCATGCTGCTTGCACCCACCCTCCAATAAACCCACCTATTATGTATCCTGAAGAGAATAATTATCATTTTTTGTCTTTTATCCTTTTGATTATTACTTAAATTACCCCTTTTTTCCTTCTAATGCCAGAGGCTAACTCCTAAGCAGTCTTAACATCTTCTCAACAAAGCGAGTCAGTCTCTCCCTACAGAAGAGTTCTATACCACTGTCCTAAGAATATAATACTCTACTCACATGTGCAGGCTCCTATAACTTCTTCAGCTTGAGTTTTATCACATTTTCTAATTTTCAGTGCCTCATCATGCCCAAATTGCCTCCTGGGATGTGGAGGGGCAGGAAGTAGCTCCTAGAGGAGGAAAAGGCCTTAAAAGCTGGGCATGGCAGGGGATGGAAGCAAAACAGTGGAGAGGAGCTGAGAAGTTCAAAGGAGACTGTTGGCAAGGTCCCAGTGTTGCTGCCTCAAGGGCTATCAATGCCTCCCCATGCCCTATATCCTAAGAGAACTGTGTGACCCTGGAGAACTTGATGAGTCAGGATGGAATGTAGAGTCTCAAGATAACTGCTGCCACCACCACAGAGAGCCTTCCAGGCCCAGCCCAGCCAGCGAAGCCAGACCCATGAGTGCCCAGGAAGATTCCTTCAAGCCCAGAATGATACCCACCAGAGAGGCTAGGCCTGATGAGAGATTCTGAGGATAGGTGGTATGAGGAAGAACTGCTTGTTCCAAACAGAAGAAGACTTCAGCAATTTCAGGAACTCATGATTCTGAGACTCAGTCCTGCAGGGGGTGGTGACTGTCTGGAGTGGGGCTGGACTCTTCTGGGACTCAGGGCCTTGCAGCTCTGACCCCAGTCGTGGCTAGTATTTTTGTGATTTGGAATTAGAAAAAAAAGGGGGGGGGGATAAGGAATGGTGTGTGTGTGTGTGTGTTCTATCTTTGGTGATACTCAAACAGGGAGTCAGTAAGTAGGAATATTTCAACTGGAGAGGGATGTTCTTATGCTCACAAATACTACTCAATATGAATACTAGAATGCCTTGCATTTTTTAAAAAGATTTATTTATTTATTTTTAGAGAGTGTGTGAGTAGGGGAGGAGGCAAAAGGAGAGGGAGAGAATTTCCAGCAGACTTCGTGCTGAGAACAGAGTCCACCCTGGGGCTTAATCTCAGGACCTCAAGATCATGACCTGAGTCAAAACCAAGCATTGGAAACTTAACCTACTGGCACCCCTCGAATGCTTTGCATTTAGAGCAACATGCATTTGCTAAGAAAGCCACCTGGTAGTCAAAATCATCATCATGAGCTTTCTGGACCCTTCAAAATTAACACGAAGTTTTACTGTCTCTGTAGGTCCTCAAGTATGTTCCACATAATGAAGCACAGTCACTACAGCTCCCGATTCGGCAGCAAACTTGGATTGCAGTGCATCGGAATGCATGAAAATGGCATCATATTTAACAATAATCCAACCCTCTGGAAAGCCATCCGTCCTTTCTTTACAAAAGGTAATCAGATGCTGGTGACCTTCTGCTCTTTTGTCTGTAAATGAGCCCCTTTTCTGGAACTTAAATTCTGCTGCATCACTTACATTGAAATAATAAGATATGGGAAGCACTATTCTAAGTACTTGATATTTTAATCCCACAACAACCTCATGGGGTAAATATTCTTGTCACCTACATTTTACACATAAGAAAGCTGAAATAACTTACCCAAGGTCCTCAAATTAGTAAATGGTGGCCCAGAAGACAATGCCAGTGCCTACATTTTTAACCACCACAAATTCCATTCTTCCTGTTGATACACAAAGCAATTCCACAGACATGAAGAAGAGCTACAGCTCTGTACTTAGGATCATTTCAATTAAGAATTTAGTGTTTCAGTCACATGTTTGATTTAAACATAGCCAAACAATGTGTTCACTGAATCATTGACTGACGTCCTAGATGTTTTAACAGAAAGCAATTTGTGAATAAAACTAGAGAATTTTAGAACTAGGAAGGACTATATATGTCATCTCATCCAGTCTCTGAATTTTATAGTTGGGGAAATGCAGTCCTAGAGAGGTTGTGATTTTTACTCAGGCAACATAGCAAATAATAGATGAGCAGAGACTTGGTCCCAAGGCTCCTTATCTAGACCGCTTTACTGCATTTCACTGGAAAATGAAGCAGCTGGGGAATACACACGGCCAGTCTTTGACATCAATATCAAGGAAGATAATCATGCCCTGTCAACACTGTCAGTGATAGAATCTGGGGCTAGATGGATCTTAGGCCTGACCATGCAACATTCTTCCCTCCAGCCAGCCTCTGTAGTGAACCTGGATGCCTCCCATGTGGCTACTGGGACTGGGAGAATCTATGCCTGACACAGCTGAGCATTGATTCTCTCTACAGAGTTGCCCATCACCAAGGCTGAGTACAACTCTACTATAGACTCCACTGTACTAGTCTCCTAGTGCTGCTGTAACGAATTGCCACAAACTTAGTGAGTACCCAGAATACAATGATAGTCAAGACATGGTCCTTGCCCTCAGGGAATTTATAATAGGGGGAGGGGCAGATATCATATCACCAAATATCATCCTAGGTGATATATTATGCTAGAGGTGTGTGCAGATTGCTACAAGACATAGAAAAAATGGGCCATCTAAAGTATTCTGAAGGGTCATGGGAGGTTTTTTCAGGAGCAGATGCTTGCAATAAGTTTTGAAAGAAGATAAAAGCTATCTACATTAAGAAAGTTTGACAAGGATGCATTCCACAGAAGGAAAGAACAGGATACTCCAAGACAGAGAAGGGTGGATCAGCACTGTATGTCCATAAGTAGGCCCTTGTGCCTGTGATGGACACATGTGGGCATGAGGCCTAGGGGAGGCACCAAGCTGAGTTTATCTCAAAAGTTACAGTAAGTCATTCAAGATTTTAAGCAGAATGACATGACTTTGTGACTTTTTTTTAGATAAACATTTTATATAGAAGATCAGATTTTCTAATAAAAACATTATAAAACTACCCATATTAAATGCCAAAAATAGAGGTCTTTTAAAAAAAAAAAGTAGAAGTCTAATTACTTATTAAAAGTTCCCTGCTGTGTCTGACATTTTTAGTAATCAATGAGAGTCCCAAGCATTTTTTTAAAGATTTTATTTATTTGAGAGAAAGAGAACATGAGTGAGAAGCAGAGGCAGAGGGAGAAGCACACTCCTCACTGAGCAGGGAACCTGAAGTGGGGCTCCATTCCCGGACCCTGAGATCATGACCTGAGCTGAAGCCAAACGCTTAACTGACTAAGCCACCCAGGCATTTCTTGACTCTCCCTTGAGAGTTATGTTTCTCATTAGTTTTCCTGACATAGCAGAAATTTGGAGTTACCCTATGACCCTACAATTACACTACTGGGTATTTACCCCAAAGATACAGATGTAGTGGAAAAAAAGGGCCATATGCTCCCCAATGTTCATAGCAGCCATGGCCACAATAGCCAAACTGTGGAAAGAGCCGAGATGCCCTTCAACAGACGAATGGATAAAGAAGATGTGGTCTATATACACAATGGAGTATTACTCAGCCATCAGAAAGGATGAATACCCAACTTTTGCATCAACATGGATGGGACTGGAGGAGATTATACTGAGTAAAATAAGTCAAGCAGAGAAAGTTAATTATCATTTGGTTTCACTTATTTGTGGAATATGAGGCATAGCATGGAGGACATTAGAAGAAGGAAGGGAAAAAAGAAGGGGGGTGAAATTGGTGGGGGAGATGAACCATGAAAGACTATGGACTCTGAGAAACAAACTGAGGGTTTTAGAGGGGAGGGGTGCGTGGGGATGGATGAGCCCAGTGGTGGGTATTAAGGAGGGCACAGACTGCATGGAGCACTGGGTATTATATGCACACAATGAATTATGGAACACTACCTCAAACACTAATGTTGTACTGTATGGTGACTAAGATAACGTAATAAAAAAAAAGAAATTTGGGGGTACATTTTGGTATCTAAAGTAGTAACATTAATGAAGGCTTTGATTCCCTGGGCTTACCTATGGAGAGATAATGAAGAGCAGCCTAGGCAAATGGCCCATCCTGGAGAGATGAAGGTGGAGGGGCAAAAAATAGCCTGTATTTCCTGAAACTGCCAGAAGAGTTCTCCACAGTGAAGGAATTACGTTGATTACTTGCTCTACTTTTTTTTTTTTAACCTGGATAAGATTCAGTACTTTTTCACACATTTTAAAAATTAAAATTATATCCACATCAGACCACTGCCTATAAGCAATGATATTACATTTTGCTTATATGGTTGAAACGTGGCTTCCAGCTCTTGGACAGAGAGGCAAGTCATACATTGGTATTGGAGGAAACCACCAGTGATATTCCAAGCCAACCCTTCTGCACAAAGGGCTGAATCATTAAAGAACATTAAGGAATCCCACCTGGGAATGTGATAGAAAGTATGAAAATCAGGAAGTATGCTACCAACCCAACCTTCCTTTTTTATAGATAAGTAGAAATCTTAGGACTCTAGAACTGCTTACCAGGCTTCCTTTCTTATTTGCAAAGTCTGCCTTCAGGGGGCTCTTTTGTACAACTGATTTTTTTTTTAAAGAAAGAATTATGGCTACAAATTTTCCTAGGATTTTTCATTGCATTTCAAAAACTGACTTTAACAGTAAGTCTGAATAATAAAAGACATAAGTAGGAGAGATGACTCTTAAAGAAAACTTTAAAAAAAATAGGAGAAAGGAGGGCTTTAAGAGTTAAATTCTCTAGACAGATCATCTACCAACATGACCCACTAGCTACCCAGATGACCTGGAGCAGAGCCAGTTCACTCTGTCTTTACTCATTTATTCACCCATCCTTCCATTCATTCATTCCTCTATTTGACAAATAGGATTTGAAGGCCACCATGTACTGTGGACTTGAAGGACAGTGCTAATAGGAGGCTGTCACTGCATTTCAAGAATTCCCAGCCAGTTGGGAAGACTGGTACACAAACAAAAATTTGCTTAGTTGTCACAACCTTGGCTGAGTAAAACAAATCTAGAAGTAGTCTGAAGAGAAACCGAAATTAACAGAAGAACACTTTTGGTAATTTCTAAGACTAGTGTTTTGAACTGCATAAACCACAATTAAACAGGAAGCACTTTAGATCAAATAGTCAAGGGCCAGTTTGAGTAGTTCGATAGCAATACCCTGCCACCTGTTGAAATATAAACATCTCCCTGGCCAAATCTAGACCTTCTTTAGAGAAATACATATACAATAAATATGGAAAATCATTGATGTGTGATTCACGACCATAAGAACTAAATGTTTCATTTGTAGTCTCTCGAGTAATTTGCCATAACATGAAGAAGAGTTTAATTTTGAATATTTTAAGATTTTCATTCATTCATTCATTCATTCATTCATTCAATTTTCCCCATAATGGTGATGCATGTTTGTAAAAAACTAGGAGAATGCAGAAAAGTATTCAAAAAGACATGAAAATTTCTGCCAAGTTATTGAATTAAAAACATCGTGTATGGTGAAACTCCACACAGAAAAGGCCAAACTAAGCTGATTGTGTGTGTCCCTAAGTTCACGTGACTCCCTCTCTGACATGCTCCCCTCAGCTTTGTCTGGCCCGGGCCTTGTGCGCATGGTGACCGTTTGTGTTGGATCCATCCTCACGCATCTGGACAGGCTGGAGGAGGTCAGCAACGAACTGGGGTACATCGATGTGTTGACCCTCATGCGGCGTATCATGCTGGACACCTCCAACGTTCTCTTCCTGGGGATCCCTTTGGACGGTACGTGAGAACTGACATGCTCCCCTTTATTGACTAAGGGGATGGAGGGGATGACAGACTCAAGGAGAGATAATGCTGCTTTTGTACATCACTCGTATTCAAACATCTCCAAGTATTCTTCTGATTTTTTTCCCCCTAGAGTGTCTGCCTTGCTCCTTTATAAGTTTCTGTAAGTAGGGACCATCTCCTCATTGCTCTGGGAAATATGATTCTACCCAGTCAAAATTTGACAAATATGATCAGTTCGTTTGGCCATGAATATACCCTACCACCAATCAAATGGATATATTTAACCAATTCCAACCATTCTTGTGGGCACATGCACACACACACACACACACACACACACGCACAGATATACATACATATATACATAAATATACATATATAGTCCTCCCTCAAAGCTACTAAGCATGAAAATTTAGACTGTCTGTACGATAATGGTGCTGGTGCTGAAGCTGCTGGAAATGATAAAAAGAGCTACTATTAGTTTAGTATCTACTATAAAAAAGTTGCTTTATATATGGAGTTTGTCATGTAGCATTATAACAACTCTTATAAGAATATCCCACTCAAAAAGCTACTCCCTTCACTATACTACAGAAACAAATATTAAAATACATACACGCAACTCTATCACCACCAAAAAATAAACACTAATCAGTTGGGTTAATTCCATGCTGCTGTTGTCCAGCGTAATGTAATTTCCCCTGAATTCTAGCATATTTGCTGACTCGTGTATTCATTCAAAAAATATTTGCTAATTGCCTATTTTATGCTAGGCACTGTTCTAGTTCTGGGGACTGAACAGTGAACAAGACAGATAAAGTCCTTGCCTTCAAGGTGGTCACATCCCAGTGGCAATATAAACAGAAACAAGTAAATATACATAATACATCAGGCAATACTAAGTGCCCTGAAGAATAAACGAAGCAGGGCAAGGGGACAGAAAGTGAAGAAGGAGGTGCATGGGGTGGGAGGAGAGGGTGTGGCTATCCCAGAGACTGTTGTCAGGAAAGGATTGCAGAGGGAGGACACCTGGACATCAGCCTATATGAAGGGAGATTGGGAGCCACATCCAAGTCTGAGGGAAGAACACTTCCGGCACGAGAACAGGGCCTCATTTTAACAATGGCCCAAGGCAGCTGAGCTGTAACACCTGCTGCCTCACTGGCCACATTTGGAAGAACAGATAAGCTATAAGCCTCCTTTTCTCCTCTCCAGCTCTGCTTACCTCATGTCCCCTGCTCTTTACTTACTCCCCACAAGAGTCATAGAAACCATGCCTGACTGTCATTTGGATGGGAGCCCCATTCAACTCTGAGTATTTTTAGTCACACCCATTGCTTCATTCCCTTCAGACAGGAACACTAATCCCGGCTGGCCTGTCCTACATGCAGCTTCCCAGTTTCTTGGTCTGAAAAAGTGATGACACTATATTACTCCCCTAGCAAGATTGTAAGGATTAAATGAGGTCTCTTTTGTAAAGTATTTTGCATGGTGACTGGTATTTAGCAGTTGAAAAGAAACGTCTGTTCCCTTCCTTCTTGCACAACTTGAAAAATGCAGGAGTTTTCTTTCCCCAAACATGCAATTTAATTAAAGGATGTTCATTAGGAGTTGACTATGCATGAGGCTCAGGATAAGGGATACTAAGATGAATTCTATACTCTGGATCAAGATGTAACCAGGAGAGAGTGATGTGGCTTTTTGCCCTCCCAGGTGCCAGAATTGAGGCCAATGACACCCATAATTACTGGTGTCCCTCTTATTTCCCATAGTCCAAAAAAACCAGGAAGGAGTTGGACACTCAAAGAGGTGACGTGAGATTCTAGGCTGTGTCTATAACACAAACTTGAAAACTTGCAAACTCTGGTTAACTTGGTTGATTTAGATGTCAAGCAGAATAAGTTAATGTTGGTTTGTCTAGTGGCATTCATATGGCTGAAACACCTACTAAAGCCCAGGGTGGCAAGAGACTCTATACAGGGGGACTTCTCTTCTCAGATAACTTTCTTGGGCTCACATTTTTGCTCAACTACTCTGCTCTTTGTTTTGTTTTTCCAGAAAGTGCCATCGTGGTTAAAATCCAGGGTTATTTTGATGCATGGCAAGCTCTCCTTCTCAAACCAGACATCTTCTTTAAGATTTCTTGGCTATACAAAAAGTATGAAAAGTCTGTGTAAGTAACACAAGTTTGGAAAACTTATCAGTGAGATTGGATTGACTTTGGGTTGTGTCTTTGCTATTGTTGGCCTCTTTGGCTAGCTTTCTGCTCTTCAGAACCCATAGGGGAGCTGTGGATGAAGTTGCTGATGAAACACTGTACAGCAATTTGGCTGCACGTGGTGGCCAGACCAGAGTAAGGGAGGCCTGAGGCCCAGGCAGCTTTTCAACAAGGGGGCCAAGTGGGTGGTCTGAGAGCCCCATGTCTGGAATTAGGACATGGCAGTGTAGTTTCAGTTGAAGAGATGGGTTGGCTAAACCTATCATTATTATCTGTAAAAATTCTCTTTTCATATCTGGAAAGTGGAAACACAAAATCATTTTATAGCCTGTTGCTTCTGAATAAATTTAATATAATGCAACTTGTAGGAATTAACAGTAGTCTCAAAAGAATTTTTTCACAATGAATATAATGGACTTCAACAAAATGTGTGATTTCCTTTTTTTTTTCCCTTTGGTCATATATATTAGGGGGATCCTGAAACTGTCATTAAATGGCTTTGCCTTGATTATAGACAAGTCTAGACAGAAACTGGACAAATGCTCAATGGCCTACAGGCTAAAGAATAGGTTTCTAGAATAAGGAGTCAGCCACTAAACACTGCCCCTCTAACCATCAGTGAGGAGATTATGGGGTTTAGAGGCAGACAGACCTGGTTTATATCCTGTCTCTACCGCTTAGTAACTAATTGGCCTTGAGCAGTTATTTAAAGTAAAATATAACCTACCTTCCAGAATAGAGATATAGATTAATGAGAGCCTATATATGGGCAATTATCACAGAGGATGGCATATAGAAGGCACTAAAGATGATAGTTTTCTCTTTCCCTCTGTTCATATCTTCTCCCAGATGTCCCTGATGATCTTAAATTCTCCATCTCTAAAAGTTCCCAAACTTGTTTGAAGACCCAACTTTATCCAGTTTGTGTATTTTGAAATTTAATAATGTTAGTCTCCAGGAAGGAAGCCAACTTGATGTCGCTTTATATATTCTCCTGTGGTTGGTGAATATTAAGTAGGTGATTTGGACACTTGGGTCTTTATATGTTTCATTTAGTTTTCACCAGAGCTTATTGTGACTTGAATCAATGCGATAAAGGATTCATCACTTCCGTATGTTCAAATTTGGCAGTGGTTTGAAGAGTCTCATTTTATGCTTCCTGGTCATTAGTTTGGCTTTGGTTTTGGCCAGCAAGCCCATTGAAACTTATTGCATGAAACTATATAATGGTTTCTCTTAGGTTTCTATAGAAATTAGCTCCACAACATTCCCTCTGTATGTAATATTTGCCAATGGTTTTAGTACACTAATCTATATATCCTAAGTCCTAGAGCAGTAAAGACAGAGAAAAATCTTTTAATCTTCTCTCCCACCCATGCCCATTGTAATAAAGCCATTTTTTTTAATTAAAGTGTAACTGACATAAAATATTTCAGGTATACAAACAACATCATGAGTCAGTAATTTTAAATATTGTGAAATGATCACCATTATATCTCACTACTAAACTTTCTTCTCGTGATGAAAACTTTTAAGATCTATACTCTTAGCAACTTTCAAATCTGTAATACAGTATTGTTAACTATAGTCACTACGCTGTACATCATGTCTCCATGACTTATTTTATAATTAGAAGTTTCTACCTTTTGACTCCCTTCAGCCATTTTGCCCGCCCTTACCCACCTCCACCTCTGGCAGCCACCAATCTGTTCTCTGTATCTTTGAGCTAGGGTTTTGTGTTTTAAGAGTCCACATATAAATGAGATCATGTATTAGTTGACTTTCTCTATCATGCCAGTACTTTTTAGAAATATACTGATGGAAAGGATTCTGGGACAACTACTCCCATCCCTATTTATTCAGTTTTATACTTCTGCCTGTCTTAATTCCCAATATTACAGAAGTATTGTTTTCTACTTTTTATTCTGGCAAGTTTGAGGTTTTTTTAGCCACAGAACACCTTAAATAAGTGTTCTTGGCCTGGACTGATAACCTAACCAACCTGTTTGGATGCAAAATATGTTCAGAGTTCCAAACCACAGACCCACAGATATATTCTTATAATACATGTTTGTAAGTTGGAGATTTCCTGTTTCCTGAACACTGTCGATGAACTCAATTCTCCCGGTTTTTAAGGGCATATAAATTCAGACGCATACATTTATGTAAGACCAGCTTCTAACCTGAATAGGGAGGATTCCAATGGACATTCATAGGTCCCAATTCTGGCCCAGGGAGGACGTAGGTGGTCAGAAATGGCTGCAGTTCCATCAAGGAATTCTCCATGAATTTATAGTCTTAGAGCATTTCAACAACTCCTCGACCTAAATTTAGGGGCCGTGGCTCAGGTAGGAATGCTATGAGCATTCACAGCCCACCAACTGAGTGAATATCTGTCCCTTATAAGTAAGAGTTTCAGTAAATATTCGCTGAGTAAATGGACTGGTAGATGAATGAATGAATGAATGAATGAATGAACGTAAATTTATCTCTGGTGTATTTCTGGAGGTATGTATGTATCTACAGACACACTTACAGAGATACATAATAGATGGCAGCTTCATTTTGAATGACACAGTTACTACACTAGCCTGAAGAATACCTCTTCAAATGTTCAAACACCTTTCTTGAGGGGCGCCTGGGTGGCTCAGTTGATTAAGTGTCTGCCTTCATCTTAGGTCATGATCTCAGGGTTCTGGGATCAAGTCCATCTTAGGCTCCATGCTCAGTGGGGAGCCTGCTTCTCCCTCTGCCTGCTGCTCCCCCTGCTTGTGCCTGTGCTCTCTCTTTCTGACAAATGAATAATAAAATCTTTAAAAAAAAAATTCCTTGAGATGCCCATAAAGAAACTTCAAAAAGTGGGAAGAATCTTAAAGAATGTTCCCTTACTTTTCCTGCTGAGCTGGAGTAAACATAGAGGTTATTTATGTCAGCACCACCCACAAGGTGTACAGGTGACCATATCAGCAAATTTTTGAAAGAAAGATTTATTGTACATGTAAGGTAATGCAGAATAGCATGCCCTGAGATTGGTAAACAATACACTTACAGGTGGACTCATACGGTTTAAGACAAAGGCAAGCACAGCAGAATCTAGATCTTAAGATGGACTTACTGTTCATTGAGTCTGAGCCCTTCACTTTAAAAGAGATGTAAGAGATGTAAAATAGGTCACATAGAAAGAGAACAATCTGAACTAGAACCTGACTCTCTCTTTCCAAGGTGCTCTTCCCGTTACCACACCATCAAAACACACATAATATACATACTCTTGTGGCTAGTCAATCAATAAATATCTACTTCATGTTTACTATGTGGGAGAAACTGCAAGGTACAGGAGTAAATATCAAGAATAATATTTGATCCCTTGTGTTCACTTTCTAGAACAGGAAATCTCAAACTCAATTGTTTCCAGAGTTGGGCAAATAGAAAGGGGCTGGGTGGTTATGAGTCAATAGGAAGTGAAGGTGCCTGGGGCAAATTGGTGAGTGCATGCCCCCACCAAAGACCTTCACTTGTCTTTGGGTTTGTTTTTCAACTTAGACACTGTACTGGACCCATCAAAAATCAGAAAACATGATTGGATTTATCATTCTGGTACCAGCTTTTAACCCTTAACTAGAGGTTACAGCCTTCATTTTGCTACCAGTACCTACAAATCATAGCTAAATTTGGTTCCTTCAGATGAAGTGTAATGAAAATGTAATTTAAGGATCTTTGCGAAAAATTAAGTTTAAATTCAGTAATTCATGAGTGCTAGAGGCTTCAATTAAAGCAGATAATTTTATTTAAACAAATGGCAAATGAATTCGTTTTTGGGTGCCTGGGTGGCTCAGCTGGTTGAGCAACTGTCTTCAGCTCAGGTCATGATCCCGGGGTCCGGTGATTGAGTCCCTCATCGGGCTCCCTGCTCAGTGGGAAGTCTGTTTCTCCCTCTGACCCTCCCACATCTCGTGTTCTCTCTTTCTCAAATAATTTTTTTAAATCTTTAAAAAAAATGAATTCGTTTTTCTAGATGTCTTAACTGACTGCAGATAGATTATATTTTCCTTTTTTTTTTTTTTTTTTTTTTTAGCAAGGATTTGAAAGATGCCATGGAAATTCTGATAGAAGAAAAAAGACATAGAATTTCCACAGCAGAGAAACTGGAAGACTATATGGATTTTGCCACCGAGTTGATTTTTGCTGAGGTACTGACCTGGATTAACCATAATTCCCACACAATATATGTACTCGACGGTGTGCAGGTTGTGTAAAGATCCCCTCTTGTAATTGTTGCATACTTCTGCTTTTTAAGTATCTGCTCTAGTACTTCTATAATGATGACTCAAAGAGCCCACTAACTGCACATTCTGGTGAAACTGACCTTTAAGATTGAAACTACTGTGTCTGCACAGCACAAAATATGAAAATGGGGGAGCCCAGAGACAGTAAATACAGATAATTAGTTAAATTTTTCTGATTTCACCTGAAGACTATTACGAAAAATGTCAATTGCAGAGATGTAATATTTATGACCTCATTTTACTGATGTTTTTGATCCTGACTGTCCCTTCCCCTCCTTTTTGGAAGCTTTGAGTCTCTTTTCTAACTTTTCTCCCTTCTTGCAATTGTTCAGAAACGTGGTGACCTGACAAGAGAGAATGTGAACCAGTGCATACTGGAAATGCTGGTTGCAGCACCAGACACCATGTCTGTCTCTGTGTTTTTTATGCTATTTCTCATTGCAAAGCACCCTAAGGTTGAAGAGGCAATAGTGAAGGAGATCCAGACTGTTATTGGTAAGAACTTATCAAATAGTAATAGAGCTTAGAAAACAATTCCTTCTGAACCTCAGCTTTTTATGTCCTAAGAATCTGATTTCAAAAAAATCTTTATTTTAATCCAACCAGAGAATAATAAAGGTAGTCATTTTGCCACACTTGGTTATGCCAGATAGATCGCAAATCCATTCTTACTGTGTTTTTTTTATTATAAAAACAGTGCATCCTCATTGCAAAAAAATTAAATAACACAGAGATGTATAAAGCAGAAAGTGACATTCCCTGACCCCTTCCACTCTCTTCACCAGCCTCATCTGCACTCCCCAGGGGGAACCACTGTTAATACTTTGCTGTATATTCTTCAAGGTCTTCCTTAATGTGCACTTAAATGTTCTGCCTACCCTACCAGGGTCAAATGCTTTTGTGGGTCCTTCCAGGGAGCTGGCTATCATCCACAGCAGTGTTTCTGGGTTTCAAGCAATCTGTTTACAAATGAACTTCCAGTCAGTGGCAGAAGGACAAGGGGAGGATGACAACAAAGGGACAGGAATGATCAGTTTCCCTCTCCCCCCAAATCCAGTGATGCTGGACCCTTCTTCCCCCAGCCCTCTCCCCCTCCACCAGGTCCCTGCTCAGCTCTTCCTGACACCACATTTTCTGTTCTGCCTTTGCCTAAGCATCATTCTGCACGCTGCCACCCCCTTCCATACAAACACTGTCACATTTGGAGGAAATTGCTTTCTGGGGAACAAAACCAGAATTCCTTATTTGGAATGTCCTTCATGTGGATAATCTTTTTTCTTTTCTTTTCTTTTCTTTTTTTTTTTTTTTAAGAGGGAGAGCAAATGAGAGAGAGCAAGCACAGGTACCATGAGCATGGGTGGGTGGGGTTGGTGGGAAGGGGGAGAGGAAGAGGAAGAGAGAGAAAGAGATGCCTCAGGATCCTGGGCTGATTTTGGTTCTGCAAGAGTAGTAACCCATTCGAGGATGCTCTGATGCAGGGCTTGATCTCACAGCTCTGGGATCATAAGGAGCCGAAATCAAGAGTCAGATGCTTAACCGACTGAGCCACCCAGGCTCCCCAACATAGATAATCTTTTTAGGAACACATTTCTGACATGTGAACTGTGGATGGGAAATTACCTGGGAAGACAGATAGCAGGAAGCCAGAATAAAATCTAAGCCCCCAATTCCAGAATGGTTTCTCATGTGCCCCCTGTCAGGTTCTGGGTTCTGGGTCAGGCACAGGGGGACATCAGTGAATAAGCCAGAGCTATTCCTATACCTGTAGGGCTCACAGGCTGGCAGGAGAAAGAGAACTTAACAAGCAAGCCCAGTGGAGTGAAGAGAGAGCCATAGAATGATGGAGTTCGGGCAACAAGGGGAAAATTGTTCTTGAAACCATGAGCATTTAATACAATTTCCTTGAGAGGTGAAAAGTGTTTGTGCCCTATGATGTCCCGCTGACACTTCAACAAACCTTTACAAAGACGGAAAACAGCTGAACCATTTGTCCATGTGTTCGTGCTCCCTCCAGATATACCCACATACTAATTACTTCCTAGGGAATGCCTCTGATTATCTTCTCTATCATCTTCACTTCTATCCACCCCACCCCAGATATATGTACCCCATGAGACCCGTGAGTATTAAAAAAAGCAGTATGCAAAGTGCAGGGCTGTTACAGTTCTCTAACCAAATGAGAACTTTTCTAGAATGGCATAGTTGTATAGGAGACAAAGCTGACTGAGGACCCTGGGCTGATTTTGGTTCTGCAAAAGTGGTAACCCATTTGAGAATGCTCTGAAGCTTTGCCAATTCTGGGAGTAATACCAGCCTCTATGACCAGTGTCAGGCCAATCTGAAACAGTGAAAGTATCTGTCAACCCTAGCACATCCAGAGTTTAGCTGAGGCACCTGTTTTGCTCTGGTAGGGAGAGAGGTTCTTGCCACTCTACTGCAATAGGTCGTACTTGATGAGATGGAAGGAGGGACTATCAGTGATGCATTCCAGGCAGATGACTGCACAGGTGACCAGACGAGAAAATTTCATTGAAAGGGATTTAATTCACCATTTCACTTTGACTAGAGAAGGAGTGAATGTGTCCTAGAATTTAGAGGAGGATACCAAACTCAAAGACCTCAGAGGCCAGGCTGATAAAAGTTTGAAGCAGACTGTAGGTCTATATAAAACTGCAGGTGGATGCCCCTCTAAAGGGCTCATTGGCCACTCAAGGTCAGCCCGTCATTGTCATGCAGGAATGTGGGTCCAGTATCCCCAGGTTTTCTGATTTTTCTAGAAATCCAGACTTTTCCATGAAATCTCCTAGGTTTTATAGTAATTAGCTTCAAGTCTGAATTTGTATAAAACATGCTGTGAACCAAATGACATATTCAGCCTAGGTTGCTGGTTTGCATTAGAATCTAGAAAAAAAAATTATTTTCAGCCAGGAGAAGACTTTTCTGTGGAAACTATGGGAGTTTTAATGCCCATCACATATTGTAACTACCATTACCTCCTTGTCCTGTTTACCTGTTCCCACAGGTGAAAGAGATGTAAGGATTGATGATATGCAAAAATTAAAAGTGGTGGAGAACTTTATTTACGAGAGCATGCGGTACCAGCCTGTTGTGAACTTGGTCATGCGCAAAGCCTTACAGGATGATGTCATCGATGGCTACCCAGTGAAAAAGGGGACTAACATTATCCTGAATATTGGAAGAATGCATAGACTCGAGTTTTTCCCCAAGCCCAATGAATTTACTCTTGAAAACTTTGCAAAGAATGTAAGAGCTCTTCCTTAAAACTAAGCATGCCACTCTTAAAAATGTCAACTGTTAAATCCTCTCTGGTTCTGTGTTTGCACCATGTACATTTCATTCTATTTACTTGTTTCCCTCTCTTGCCTCACCAGAAGCACGTTTCCTCTAGCTTAGGACAAGACTACCGTCCTCAAGCCAACAATGCTGGGTCTCCAGCTCTGAGAAGCATCCACATGGTGGCCACACAATGGGTCAAAGGTCCAGCCCTTAATTTGGCTGCCATGAGACAAATGTTGTTTAACCCAACTACTTTCCCATTTCAACTTGTCCCTTTGTAACCATGTAGATCCAACTCTGGTACCACGTAAGCAAAGGAAAATCCAGTTGTGCTTCAGATGGAAATCAAACGCGACCAAGAGATTTAGTTTTTACAGTCTGCCTTTGGTTAGCCAAATGGCCCAATGAACCCTAGTTCCCATTCTAAATGGAATTCAGTACCTAGAAGAGCTTCAGCTTTTTCTATCACTGAAATATAGTGTAGATTCTGCTTCAGTTATGTCAAATTTTAGGCAATGATGTTTATTAACCAAAATTTTCCAGATATTTCCCTCATCCTCCTCTTTTTCCATTTGCATATGATGTATAAATCTGATCCCAATTAATCCAGTTCTCTAATTCATTCTGTTTCTATGTGATCAACCCATGTTATACTGACAACGGGTCAACAAAAATTTATTGAACATATACTATGCCCCAGGTACTATGTAAACACAGATGGTAACAAGACAGACAGATGTGGTCCCCATTAATTTTTTGCATATCTAAAAATATTTGGATGCTTGACACTAATGGGCCAGGAGTCAACACCTTTGCACAAAAAAAAACAATCTTTGCCTTGGTGAAATGCAGTAGAGTAATAAAGCTGTGGCTATCACACAGACCTAGTTGAGTATGCTAACATTGGCTGTAATAACATGATGTGCATTGCTTTATCCCAGCAAATTAATGTGAAAAGCAAAAGCAGGGACTGTCCAAGTTGGCATATATCACGGGGTGAATCATACTGGATAAAAAAAAGAACTTATTTGAGTTACATTCATGCATCTCAGTGAAGGAACAGTATGGTTTGGACCCTATAACAGCGTTCTGACCGATTGGTGGTTTCAGGGTGAATCAAAGAAAGACTGCATGACTCTGGCTAACTGTCTGATCATTTTCATAGGTTCCCTACAGGTATTTTCAGCCTTTTGGTTTTGGGCCCCGTAGCTGTGCAGGAAAATACATCGCCATGGTGATGATGAAAGTCGTCCTGGTTACACTTCTGAGACGATTCCACGTGCAGACATTGCAAGGAGAGTGTGTTGAAAGTTTACGGAAAACATATGGCTTGTCCTTACACCCAGATGAAACTAGCAACTTGCTGGATATGGTTTTTATCCCAAGAAATTCAGAAAAGTGCCTCAAACACTAAAGAAAATTGATCAGTACCTACTCTGGAGCATTTCTCATCAGTAGTTCACATGAAAATCATCCGTCTTTACCAGGTAGTGTCATCCTCACAATGAACATTTGGTGGCCTGTGCCATTTTATAGGCATACCTCATATGGATAGTCAGCAAGTCAGGAGACATTGCTCACCTGTTCTTTCCAAATCAGAGAACAAGATTTCCGGAGAAAATAGAGGCCAAGAGTTTATAGGGAAAATAGTCAATCCCACAAAACATGCTTTGGAAAAAGTAGGTCATCAGCAAAACTTATGTCCTCCTTCCCACAAAATCTCCACTGCCCTGCCCCAAGAGCACTTCAATGTCTGGGGCAGAAACACTCAAGTCCATTAGAAAGGCCAGCATGATGTCCAGGTACTTAGGGCCCAACATACCTGTATGCTAATGTGAATAGAAGTATTTTGATTTAGTTTTCAGTGGTAAGCTCCATGACATTCATATTCTTTGGAGAAGTGCTTACAAATTCAACATTTGATGTTTCCTATGAATTATTCAATTAACTCTTGATTACCCACAGGTGACCTGTCTGTGGCAGAATTAAATAGGGGACTATCCTTTCCCAGGGTCTCAATTTATACCTCAGCCACTCACTCCCACTTCAATAGACACAGATTTGGGTAATATAAAGTAACTTAGTAATAGCCTGAGTAAAATATAATCAGGACCACACATCTGCTGTAGGAAAAGAAAAATCACCCAGTGCATTTCAAATTCAAATAAAAATTCTTTTCTTCATGTTTGCATCATTGCTTAGCTCCACTAGTGCTAGTCAAGAGATAACTTTAAATAATGGTATCTATGAACTCTTACAATGGCCCCAATGATTTGAGAGGAGAGCTCCTTTACATCTACATCTAATTCCACAACCTAGTGGGTTCAAACCCATTCCAACCTCTTTCTCCCTCAACAGTTTCCCCCTCTCTTTCTTTCCGTGATTCCGAAGTTAACAGCAACAGATCAGTAGAGAACTTGGTCAGGGTAGAGGTCTTGCAATTATCTTTTATCCTACCTCGAATTTAATAGTTACTTCAGAGATTTAACAGCTATTGAGTTTATTGAATCATTATACATAGCCACGGATAAAATGCACACCTTGTAAATTAGTTCTTTAAAGAGAATCAAGTATGGAGCCCCGGGTGGCTCAGTCAGTTAAGCATCTGACTCTCGGTTTCGGTTCAGGTCATGATCTCAGGGTTGTGAGATCGAGCCACGTGTCGGGCTCCATGCTGGGTGTGGAGCCTGTTTAAGATAACTTCTCTCCCTCTCCTTCTGCCCCTCTCCCCACTCTTGTGTGCTCTCACTCTAAAATAAATAAGGAATAATAAAAATTTTAAAAAATAAAGAATCAAGTAGACAAGTTAATTTTCCAAATACCACTTTACTTGTGTTAATAGCCAGTATGATTGTATCTACTGAATGCCATTTAAAAATTGTAAACTCATTTACAAGTAAGTAAATGTTTGCTATTGAGTTAAGTGCCATCTCAACATTTGAATATTTTTTTCATCCTATTGTTTGGTAATAGGACAACAGATGAGAATAAAATGAGAGTATAAGAACCTTGAGAGTAGGAGCTCTTTTATTTCTTTTGTAATCCATCCCAATCCCCCATTCTGATTCTGTATATTTACCCTGGAAGAAGGATATCACTGAACAGACACTCTTGCTTATACATAATTTAAGTGACCTCAGAATCCAAGTAAAGGGGAGGCAGGTATTCTAAGAATTCAAGGATAGGTCTTAGTAAAGAAGGAAATATTTGAACTTGGAACAATATGGATCATTTATATGGCTTAAACATACACAGAAATATACCTGTATACCTGGATATGTCCATAGTCAGGTCTGGACAATCATCCAAATAATTCAGACTCCAGTAAGAAAGGCCAGGATTTTATAGTTAATGTACCCAAGTTAATTCACTTGATGACTATAAACACACACTTTACTTGGCCTCTAGCTGGAGCTGCAGGGTAGAGGAAAACAGACTTCAGACAGTATACTTTGCCCATCCAGTTCCCTTGGAACATCTACTGTGTTTTGTATGTATGCATGTAGCCAAGGCCAATGTTTACACAGTCAAAGTCAAATGGAAGGTTTATATAGTTATACAGAAATATTGTAGATACAAAAATATGCTGGGGAAAACTAGATATGGGGGTGGAGGACAAGGGAAGGATAGGAAGAGGGAAAGTGTTGGTTTGAATGACCCAAGAAGACTCCCAAAATCAAATTATCCTGGTAGTTATTCAACTTTTCATTCTGCTTGGTCTATACTAACAACCCTCATATGTTTGTACAGGCTTTGCTTAAGGAATTGGGAGTATCATTGATTTTTCATTAGGTTGATCAACATATATTTGAAAATCCTGTTTTCAGAATTTTGCCTCATTGTTATGTACTTAATTATCATCTTGAATGTGCTGTGGATTCAACTTTTACCAGTTTTCAAAGAAATTGTCAGTGAAATGCATGTATAAAGACTCTACTGTGGTGAAATCATGAAGACAGTTGTGCCCTCCTATCTTCAGGTGTACTGGACACTGCTCCCTCTGCTTTCATTGACATCCCACTTTTTTCTCATCCAAGGAGAAAATAATGCCATACAGATCATCCCACATATTGAGAAATGTCAGTTGGAAGTTGTCATTTTTATTTCTAAATAGCACCTTTGGCTAATCAAGGTACTAATATTCTCATAAGTGTATGGCATTGGCCCACAAGAAAGAATACAAGCTGAACCCTCCTCAGTCTCCTGTATCATCTGGGCTCTGTGACTGAATCTTTCACCCATACTTGCAGAAGGATATGCTCAATTAAATTCCATCAAAGTAATGAATGACATGGAATTTGTGATACTTTAGTTGGACTTAGCTCACGAAAAGCAAAGTCAAAGGCTGAACTCTCCAGGGCTCAACAGATAGGGCTTACCTGAGTGAACGCCCTCATTTCTTTTCTGCAGCTCTTTGCAGATGTTGGCCAATGTCTAGGGAGCCAATGGTCATACCCTCTTTCCACCAGCTCAACCAAAGAGGATGCATTCACACAAATCAACCTGGTCCAAGTCCAGGCCGTTAAGTATACTCTGCCCTTCTTTTTCTATCAAGAAAGTATTTTAAAGCATAAAACAAATGGGAATCATTATAAGAATATAATTATAAAAATTACTATAAGAATAACCTTGAATCCACTCTTATTATAACCAAATGTAAACGTTTCACAAACTTCAGTATTTTTAATTTACAGTAGTCCCCCTTTATCTATGGTTTCACTCTGCACCATTTCAGAGACCCATGGTCAACAGCAGTGAGGGAGAAGATGATCCTTCGCAAGTACTATGAGAAGGTCAACAGTAGCCTAACACTGTGTCATGGTGCCTGCATCACTCACCTCACTTCTGCTCACCATGCCGGCATTTTATCATCTCACACCATCACAAGAAGAAGGGTTCATACAGTATAGTAAGATCTTTTGAGAAAGAGTGAAACCACTTTCATACAACTCATATCACAATCTGTTGTCAAAATTGTTCTCTTTTATTACTAACTATTGTTGTTAATCTTTTACTGTGCTTAATTTATAAGTTAAACTTTATCATAGAGATGTCTGTACAGGAAGAAAATAGTATGTATAGGGTTTGGTACTATCTGTGGTTTCAGGCATCCACTGTGGGTCTTGGACGGCATCCCACATGGATAGCGTGGACTACTGTATTAGTAAAATATTTCTTATGATGAAGATCTGAAATTACAAGACCTAGAGGTTGAGCCTGTGGCCCAAGTGGTTTTTTAAATTCCTTTCAGCTCTATGACCTCCTAAATAAGGAGGCAATAAAGCCTCGAATCTAGGCTCGGCCTTTTCTTAAATGTATAGTTGGGGCAAGCTGTTCAATCTCTCCATACCTCAGTTTTCTCATCAATCCAATGGGGATAATAATTACTTCAGAAGGTTGCTGTAAGGCTTATAAGAGATGATTCATGTGAAGCTGTTAGGACAGTGTCTGGTACAGGACAACTTCTCAATAAGCATAGGCACAATAATGATGATGCTCAGCAGTTATGTTGACTCATGACACCCTCAAACATTTTCACATGCAGTAGAGAGGGCAGAAGATGTGCCAGATGCTTTTACATCCATTTCCCATTTTAAGCTTCATGACGACTCTCACATTAGTATGATTGCTCCAGGAAGCCCCACATTGTATTCATGAGAACAGAAACCCAGGGAGTTTGGGAGACTTGCCCTCAAGTCCACCACTCCTTCCAAAGCCCTTGGCCCCTTCATCGAGCTGCCCCTTTGCAACAGGACTCACTGCTGGAAGGCTGAGAAGGACAGTCAGTTTCCCAGCTCTCCCATCTTGTGATGTTAGGCAAGCCCCCTTTGAGACTTGTCATTCCTTGTCTCCTTACCCAAGAAATATGACACAGGAAATATATCAGTTTCTTCATCCATAAAATCTGGATGATTCTGCCTTACTCACCCCACACACAGGTATGTTTGGAGAATCTTTCTCAAAAAGAGATAGTCCATGGGAAAGCGCTATAAAATTTCTCTTAGTATAAGGTGGGGGATCTAACATGTGGACGTCAACATCTCCCTCAAGAGGAAATTATCAGATTCCATCAGGCTATTCCCCAACCACTAGGAACATTTCTAGTTTTGCACAATTTCAATTCCTTTCAGCTGCAGTACTATGTAAAAAAAGAGAGCGGAAGAAAAAAAATAGTAATTTACTATAAACACACAGTAGGCAAACTGGACCTTATGATGGCCACAAAATCATCTCTATTTTGGCCAAATTGGAAAAGGCTAAGAAGCCGACTATGGTGGACAGCTGTTAAGGAAATTCTACATTTGGCAAGGATTCCAGATATGAATGAACTTTTCAGTCTTTCATTACTTCCAAATTGTTGTGTTTGGCATGGAGGAAACCCAACCAGACACAGTGCATACAAGCTTCCTCTGCTAGCCTATTTGAGCTCAGATGGATAAGTAGGTGAACACAATACCCCTTTGCCTCCTTCCCACTCCAGGTTATTGTGAAAGTGTGTTTCTTCTTTCAGACCAAGAAAACAAGAATGACTGCATTTACTTTCTTATTCTTCTAAGTTCTTTACATTCTCACTTAATTCTCCCAGCAATACTATGAAGCAAGTATTATCCTCATTTCCAGAAAAAGTCACCCACCCATCCAGCCACGTATACCCCTTTGCTACCTGCTTGCTAGAGTTTCCCTCTCATACCTGCACATCCCCAACACACATGGTGAGTGTCTCAAGTTCTCTTATCAAAACCTATTCTCAAAAAAATTTTAAGTCTGCTTTTAACCAATCTGTTTTCTTTAATATTTTATTTTTAAATAATCACTACATCTAATGTGGGACTTAAACTCACAACCCTGAGATCAACAGTCATGTACTCCCACCACAGTAGCCAAGCAGGCACCCCTCTCCTCTGGTTTTTAGATCTACCTAAATTATAAATGATAAAGCAAAGCTAAGGCTTGAAATGTTATCCTCCCTTCCAACACAGGTTTTTGTTTGTCTAGAGGATTTCCCCAAAGCATTATAGGCAACAACAAGCTGAGCTTGTGGAAAGAGAGGAGGGAAAAGGAGGCAGTGCCTTTGAGAACCCCTTAAAATGATAGCACCTACTTCACACACACAGGAAGCTGGCTTTACCTATACAGTAGTCTCTAAGTTGTTAAGGGTCCTGAATCAGAATGTCTAGAGGAGCCAGGCAGGTAACATAAATCAGATGATCAGGCCAGCTGTAAATAGAGCTTGTGTGAAAAAAGAAGCATTCTGACCTAAAGGCATTCAAGTTCAATGTTCACAAAACACAGTGCCAGCCAGATCCGTCATCCTTGGGCTGGACTGGGCCCATGGCTTAAGTCTCTAACATTAAACCCTTTCACATCCATCATTTTTTTGGTGCCCCCTTCCCATCCAACCACCCTGTGAGGAAGGTGAGAAGTCTCCATTTCACTGATGAGGAAACTGAAGCCCAGGGAGGTCAAGTGGTTTGTCCAATGTCACACAGTAAGGACCACATCTAGAATTCCTCCCAGGGATCCCAGCTCTGAGTCTGACCTCACCCAGCCCAACTTCTCTTCCTAGCTGGCCATCTTCCAAACATGACTGCGGTGTCCTCTCTCCAATCTGAACCTCAGTGGACCATCTGTAAATGCAGATTTCACCAGAGGACTTCTACAGTCATTTTCAATGCCTTCATTCAAACTTGTTATTTTGCTTCATAAACATAACACCATTTCCCCCTTTATATCTAGGCTCTAATAAACTGAGTGGGTAAGGCAATTTCACTCACAGGTCAGACATGCAATTTGGCTGTTGAAGGGACGATGTGGGCATTCACTGCGTATCAACTGCAGAATACAAGTCCCAAACACTAATATGCCTGTATGTAGCCCTGACTTACTGCTGCAAGGGCATGAAATGTGTTCATAGACCACTTTTCACTCACAGATTATCACTTTATGCCCTATTTTAACTTGTAGGCAAACCAATACATATACTGAAGCAAATCCTTTTCTCTGAGTGGCCTTGGTTTTATACTCAAACTAATGGATCACTAAGGTCAAAGGACCTCCCTTCCCTCTTGAAATTAATGCTCTCTCTGGCATGCTTACCACCCTCCCCAAATGCAGCTTGGTGCTTTTACTGTTCATGTAACTCGTGAAACAATCAAAAACACACAAAGAAAAATGAACTCTCTGCTCGTGATAATGCAGGAGTGCCTGACACATCTTTGTGTGTGGTCTCTGAGGCAAGTGTGGAGAAGAAGGAAATGTTATAAATCATTAAGTTAAAAAAAAAAGAAAAAAATCATTAAGTTGTCACAAGCAATTGCTCTCCATCTTCAAGCACTTGCATGTCCAGCTTATCTCATTTAAACCTCACAACAATCATGCAAGAGATTATTCCCCATTTTGCAGGTGATAAAACTGATTTTCAAAGAGTAACTTGCCCACACTTTCTTACCTAGAAATTTGAGCCTCTGACTTATCCCAAAATCTCTGATTTTTTTCCCTGTATGCTACACTGACTAAAAGTGGGATTTGGTCCTTTGTAAAATCAAATATAAATTTAAATATAAAGCCTGTAAGTTTCATTGGCATAGTTATTAAAATTGGGGGGAAGAGTGGCAGAAAATCATGTCCTTAGAATACTGATGAATCTTTGCCCCTATCTGAGCTCCACCACCCAGATTACTCCAGGAATAAGTCTAAAAACAGTGACTTGGGACTCTGTCTTGTCTCTCCAACCCCCAGGCAATGATAAATCAAACGAGTTATATCCATTTGGCTATATGAAGGAGTCAAAGTAAATTAATCAATATATTTTCTCTAGCCATTCATGTTTTAGTCATCTTAGTGTCTGGCACATAGCATGAACTCAATACACTTTTGGTGGATAGAACATTGGTGAAAGAATATTTGAGTCACTAAGAAAATCAAGTTCTACTAAATTCACAAAAATAATTGGTATCATATGTACACCTTCTAAAATGAGCCACTGACCCAGGCTGAGTCAGTGAATGAACTGGCTAGACATTTAAAAAAAGAAAAACGGGGCACCTGGGTGGTTCAGTTGGTTAAGCCTCTGCCTTCTGCTCAGGTCATGATGCCAAGGTCCTGGGATCAAGTCCTGAGTCTCCCTACTCAGCAAGGGGTCTGCTCCTCCCTCTCATTCTGCCCCTCCTCCCTGCTTAAATAAAATAAACTTTAAAAGATAAACAACAACAACAAAACAACAACAACAACAAAAATGGCCAAACCAGGGGAGCTGGTACACTTCTTGGTCAGGGCTTCTAGGGAGAGAGTTCCTGCTCATTAGGGAGTTGGGACTAGATAAACCTTGACACCCCCTTATAACTTGAAATTCCACAAGTTTATGGGTTGGTAAGGAGTTGAACATTTTCCTTTTTTTTTTTTTAATAAAGACTTTATTTATTTATTTGACAGATGGAGGTCACAAGTAGGCAGAGAAGCAGGCAGAGAGAGAGGAGGAAACAGGCTCCCCACTGAGCAGCGGTCCCAACGCGGGGCTCCATCCCAGGACCCTGGGATCATGACCTGAGCCAAAGGCAGAGGCTTTAACCCACTGAGCCACCCAGGCACTCCAGGAGTTGAACATTTTATGATTGGAGCCAAAAAGCTGGTCCCCTGGAACACCTAGCCTCAAAGAGGCCATCTTCCAGAAGAACCTCCCTTAGCTCCACAATCAGTCCCAATTCATAAGGATAGTGAATATATGGTATTTTTGTGCTTAGTGATTGCATGTGATGCCCACTGGTTATCAGGAGAGGTAACACTGTGCATATTTACAGCTCTAAGTCATTTCCAAATAAATCCAAAAAAGCACATTTCATCATATTTCAATGTGATTATCCCCTGTTCTCCATCATAGAATTCAGTAGTAGTGGTAATCCTCTCTAATTCAGTAGCCTGCATCCCGGCTTCTCATAGATCTTTGGCAGGGCCTGCCACATGAGTTCTCCAGATAGTCCTTTCACTGCCCTGCCTCCTGTCTCAGGTGCACCGAGGACTGTGCTCAGGGAACCCCCACCCTGCTTCCTGGCCCAGGACTGCTGTTCTCTTCCAGCGAATCTGGTCTGTATTTGCTTTTCATCCTTCTTTTTCTTCTTCTTCTACAGAGCCTCCTTCCACAATTCTTTGTGCTTTCGGAACCTCTGTTACCTATTTTCTTTCTTTTACAATCCCTGGTCACCTTCCCGAATTGCTCTAGCACAAGCCACAGGTTCAGGGGCTTCATGGACCATTTTATTCAGCTCTGGGGGAGCTGAGTTGCCCACTCCCCATTTACACCTCAAGCTCTTGCCTCAGTGAGGGGTCACCTTTCCTCACTGAGCCAGTTTCCTTGGAAGGCCATAACTATCCATAGCTGGGAGGCTTAAAACCTCAGAAATAGATTCTCTCATGCTTCTGAAGGCCAGAGGCTGAAATTAAGGTGTCGGCCGCGCGGTGCTTCTCAGATGTTCTAAGAGAGACTCCGCTGCCTCTCCAGTTTCTTCTTGGCCTCCTTGGCTTATGGCCTCATCACTCTAATCTCTGTCTCTGTGGTCATGTTGCCTTATCCTCCTCAGTCTGTCTCAAGTCTCCCCCTGCCTCTCTTGTAAGGACACATCATGTGATTGCACATGGATTACCTGCACACCAGGTAATCCCGGATAATCTCATTTTAAGATCCTTAATTACACCTGCAAAGAACCCCCCCCCCCCACTTTTTTTTTTTTTCCCAAAGATTATCACATTCACAAGATCCAGGGATTTGGGTGTTGACATATGTTTTAGGGTAGGGCATGGGGGGTCATCATTCAATCCATATAGTCCCTCAGGACCTGCCTGGCAGTTCATACTTTCTAGAGCAGTGTTTCCTAAACTTGAATTTACATCTCAGTGACCTGAGATTCTGTTACACTGTGGATCCTGACTACATTGGCCCGGGCAGAGCCTGAGATTTCTGCATTTCTCTCAGGTAACTATGGTGCCTAACTAGGTGGTCCCAGATGAGCAAAGCGTGTCCGAGCATGGTCTACTGAGCAGCCTCGATGGCACCTGGAGCCTATTAAGATGGAGACCCTCGGGCCCCACTCAGACCTGCTGAGTCCAAATCTGCATTATAGCTAGATCCCCAAGCTGCAACACTGGGGATTTGGTTGCACGTTGAAGTCTGAGAAGCATCAATCACACAAGAAGGTTTTTATCCTCCTGTGTTACACCCTTAGAAAATGAACAGGTCAACTGTGTCTTTCCTTTTTCTTCCTGCTCCTTCTTCCTGGCTCAGTGGTCTTTCAAATAGTTCATTTTATTTTTTTTTTTTTAAGATTTATTTATTATTTGAGAGAGAGAGAGAGAGAGAGAGAACTTGGGAGGGGGGAGGGATGAAGGAGAGGGAGAGAGAATCTCAAGCAGACTCCCCCCTGAACATAGAACTGGTGGCGGGGCTTGATCTCACGTCCCTGACCTGAGCCAAAATCAAGAGTTAGAAACCTAACTGACTGAGACACCCAGGCACTCCTCAAATAGTTCATTTTGAAGAAAAGACTGGTCCCTATTTTGTCTTAAGAAGTCTATCTACATTTGTCTCCACATCAAAATAGAACTATGCCAACTTAAAAGGAAAAGAATTCTGAAACCAATGTTATAAACCTCCAGAGTCAAGCTTTTCCCTAATGCTTATCATTTCCATCTTGCAATAAAAACAATTAACTCTTGCCCTATTCTTAATTTCATTCTTCAACAAACATGCCATGAGCAGGCCCTGTTCTAAGTGCCTATTCCCTTGCAGCTTATATGTTGAAACAGAAAATAAGTAAGTTGACAGATAATAAGCAAGATCATTTCAGATGATGTAAGGACAGTGAAGGAAATAAACTGAGTGATGAGATATGATTGGGGAGGGGTTCCGTTTTAGTGTTAGATGGTCAGGTGAGGCCTCTCTGAGATACTGAGATTAAGACCAAAGAGTAACTAGTCAAGATCTGGAAAAGAAAGTCCTAGATAGAAGGATTAGCTAATAAGAAGGTCAACTTGGGATGAAAGTTGGAGTACTTGAGGGCTTGCAGGCAGTGTAGCAGCAGTGCCATAATCAGAGGGAGCATGAAACAGGGTTGACGAGGTAGGCAGATGCTACGGCCCCAAATTCGTGTACTGAAGCCCTAACCCTGGTGTAACTGTATTTGGAGACAGAACCTTTACAGAAGTAATTAAGTTAAATGAAGCCATCAGGTTAGGGCTCCAACACGGTGGGCTTAGTGAGTACCTTGTAAGCACATGAGGACACAGTGAGAAGACAGCTGTCCATAAGTCAGGAAGAAAGTCTTCACCAGGGACTGACTTGGCCAGACCTTGATCTGGGACTGCTAGCCTCCAGAACAGGGAGAAAATTGATTTCTCTTTCTTAAGACATGCTTCTAGTATTTGTGTTATGACAGCGACCAAGCTGGACCACGAGGGCCGCAGTAAGAAGCTGGGTTTGAGCAGGGTATGCTGGGTCTGGTTCATTTGAAGCTCAGAAAGGTCAATGTGAGTTTTCAGGAATTTTGTGAGCCAATAACACCAAGTTGGTGGCTTGAGATTGGCCTCAGTGGGAACATGTACACCATGGAAATTGGCAAATTTCTATAAATCAGGGCTCTTCTTCATCATCCCAAGCAAACTTTTCTTTAACATTTGCTCCCAGGCCTGATTTCCTGAACTTTTTTTTTTTTTTTTTTTTTTTTAACCAGCTCTCCTCTTCACTCAAAATAACCATCAGTATCAAGCTTCACAGTCGGGACCCCTCCCTCCCCCAAATGCATCATAGCTAGAAAGACTCTCAGAGCTAAAGGGCCTATAAGACCTCTGCTGGCTGAGCCCTTGCCCCACCCCCACTCTACTCAATGTGGAAACTGAGGCCTGGAGCTTCATGGCCTGCTCGTGGGTGTACAGATAGATGGCAGGGGAAGAGCACACTGGCTCCTTGTCCAATAGCGTTTCTACTACACAGAAAGGCTGAGCACTAGTGAGCACAGAAGACCATCCTACCATTCTTACTTTAGTGGAAGCCATCAACAAATGATAAAGGCAGGATATTTTTGCAGACTGCAAATCACTAAACAACCAGAACAACCTCTTGGTGTGGTTTGCCTTCATGGCTGATCACCTGTGACTTGGTCTACATGTGCAGAGAAGGGACATTTCCAAGAGAACTGGTGGATCCACTTATATCCAAATAGGAATGTCTTAATTTTTTTTTTAAGTCCAATGCTGCCTCAGCTCATAAATTCCGTGTTCTACAATCTTTCAGTATATTTTTAATTTTCTAGGTTGCTATTCATGTTTTCAGGTGACACACCCTCAGCACCCTCTGCAGCCTTTATGAGCATGTTCCCCATAAGGCCATCTGGGTTAGGAGCATATAACAAGAGCAGATCAAGAATCAGCTCTCATGGGATGCCTGGGTGGTTCATTCAGTCAAGCATTTGCCTTCAGCTCAGGTCATGATCTCAGGGTCCTGGGATCAAGTACCATGTTAGGCTCTGTGCTCGGTGGGGAGCCTACTTCTCCTTCTCCTTCTGCCCCTCCTCCCCTGCTTGTACTCTTTCTCTCTCCCAAATTAATAAATAAAATATTTTTTTAAAAAAGCAGCTCTCAGGAGACAACCTGCTTTTTACTCAGCTTTAAGAAGATATACACTCAATGCTGATACCTTGTCAAGGCTTCTCGCTATTTACAACACAAATTCAGATAATTTAAAAGGGGCCATAAGGACACTCAAAGAAGCCTCCCTCCTTTAATCTCACACACACACACACACACACACACACACACACACACACACACACAAAGGCAAAAAGAAAAGAAAAGAAACGAAAAGTGAATCTACCACCTTTTTCAAAAGATCTTGAAATTATAGATTATGGAAATGAAAGTGACTTAAATATGTCAGGATGAAACACTTGCTTCTTTTCTTAGGAATTAATCATATCTCAAGGTTTCAGGAGAAATTCGTTATATGACTGCCACCATTTTCATAGATTCATGGAATCTCATTGTTGGGGCAGACACAATCTACCATCTATACATCCGGAAGGCCTAGACATGGTGAACTCTGCCTAAGCCTCACAGCTCCTGCGAGGCAAGATGAGGAAGCAGCTCGGTCTCTTGATTTTCAGTCCAATGATGCTTATGAAACTTTCAGTCCCTTCGAGAAGGCTCAGGTTACCCTCTGCCTAGTGTGGATGGCTGTGCATCGCCCCTCCAGGGGTACTGTCACCCAAGGGTGGGGTCCAAATCTCATTGCCTTCAAAGTCACCTCCCAGTGCAAATACCTGCCTGCCCTCTGCTCCCAGCCTGGCTCAGGCCATGCCTTCCTGAAGCATAAAGCAAGACTGCGCCGTAGCCTGGCTGTGAACAGTGACACAGAAATGGAAAAAGACTTTTTTTTCCCCCATTAATGAATGCAGCTGAGTGCTTCAACACTTCATTCTAAGGTCTGGATGTGGGCCAGCCTTGGTCTACTGGCCTATATTCAAGTCACTTTTCTTTTCATCGTGAACTGTGGTTCTATTCATTATGGAGGAAATTGGAGGAAATGAATTGGCACATGAAGTTTTCAAGTCATCCTGCATTTCTGAGGGACTGGCCTCAAGCTTGTAGTGAAAACACAGTCATGAGATGCACAGATGGGGGAGACACGAACTGAAAACCTACATATTTTTTCTTTTTCCTTTTTAAAAAAATGCTATCATCATAAAATACATATAACATAAACCTTATCATCTGAATCATCTTTAAGTGTACAGCTCAGTGGTATTAAGTATATACAAGTTGCTAGGCAACCATCACCATCATCCACTTCCAGAACTCTTTCATCTTGCAAAACTAAAACTCTGTACCCCTTTCACGATAACTTCCCATTCCTTCCGCTCCACAGCCCCTGGCAACCATCGTTCTACTTCCTATCTCCATGCATTGGACTATTCTAGGTACCTCATATAAATGGAATTTTACAGTATTTGTCCTTCGGTGACTGGCTTCTTTCACCTAGCATAAGGTCCCCAAGGTTCATCCATGTTGTAGCCTATGTCTGAATTTCCTTCCTTTTTAAGGCTGAATAATACTCCACTGCACCGATATATTGCATCTTGTTTATCCACTCAGCTGTTGGTGGGTGTTGGTACCTGGTCTATGGAGTTCCAGTAAAACAAACACAAACATCAGCTGTCTCTCCAATAGAAAAATGTTTACTTATCTGATTTGAACATTTGCCTCAGGGCAGTGATGTGGAATGACCATGGTTGGAAAATTAGTTCAGTGAAGCTGGAGGGTAGGGGATGAAGAACCTAGAAGACACTCTGCATACAGGCATACAGGGTAGCAGATGGGAGGATGAAAGTAGGCTGTGCGATGGGGCAAAGGAGCGAATAAAAAAAAAATGCTGGCTAACATAGATTAACCCTGGAGTCCTTGGAAACAGTGTATACCTCCGACTTGGCAGGTGAGCTTGGACTTCTAGACCTTTGGGCCATCTGCAAGATCCAGACAAGCACATGGAAGCTATACCCAAAACTATAGAGCTGCCCAAGCATAAAACAGTAAAAATGACATCATTTTAAAACACAATTATCCTCAGAAGTCTTGGATAGGTTTTGAAAAATTATACGTTTTGCTAATTATTTGTTCTACATGATTTTCCATGGGTTCTCTTATCTATATCTGAATGGACATAACCTGATGGTGACCCTAAAATTCTACAGTTAGCTTATGTTTCTAGAAGTCTCTAGACTTCTAGAACTACTTCTGAACTATTTCCCTAAATCTCAGGTTATTAGACATTATAATGAAAAAGTTTATTAATGTATGTCAATACTCAGGGTATTGTCCTCTGAACACAATTCTAAAAAAGTCATTCCAAAAATGTTCTGAGCAGTGACAGCATCATTAGAACAACAGTATGATCCACAAGCTGAATATAGAAGTTCCGAATGTCTATTGAGAAACAGTCTCATTCCTGTAAATTAAAGCTTCCTCAGGGGCTTGGTACTGTCTATTTTTTTTTCTTTTTACATATTCAGGATATTTCCTAACAAGAGGATAATTTTGAAACCAGATTACTAGTGTACCTAATTTTTAATTTTTATTTTTCAGTTGAACAAAGTTACATTAGCTTAGTAGCTGAAATCAAAATAGAAACACATTAAATTCAGTACTAAGATCCAAAGCTGAAAATAACCAGAAAATCAGAAATGATAGGCACAGAGTTGGCCAATGTCCAGTCCTGTCCTGTCCCAGGAGAGCCAGCTCCTGCCTGTTCCCATTTCTGGACATGTTTTTCTCAATACCACAAAAAGGATTCAGAGTTTTACACTAAGTGCGGTAGAGTGTTATTAAAATGTAATAGTGTGCTATTGTTCCTTAACTTCTTAGTATTTGGTACCGTAAGTATGTTCAAGTTTAAAGGAGGAAAGCAATATTTCCGGTGGTGCTGAGAAACAATTCCAGGAATCAGAGGGCATAGCCATTGGCATACACAAATATCTCTTTAATACCACTGTCTTTGGGTAAATACGGTGACAAATGTTATGAATTTTCCTTTTGACTCCTTGTGGAAAATGTCCACTTGTTAAAAAGTACTATCTCTATTGTAATTATGAAGACTGATTTCATTTCCAGAGAATCCAAAAATCAGAATTCACAAACTGGGGCTCAGGGTGAGATAAATGTAGATATAGAGAGTTAGGATTTAGAAATTTTATAGCAATGTGATGCAACCATGTCATTCAAGTATGTGATCAGAGGACTCATCTCACTGAAGAGAATAGAGACTAGTTTAGGCATTTTTCATTTTCTAGTATTTTCTTTTATTGCATTTTTTGAGGTGTCAGTCCATGACGGGCTGAAAATCAAGAAAAATAATTTGTTCTTCACCACAGAAGCTCTGCTTTAGACCCTATCTGGGGTTGAATAAATGTCTATATTATGTGTGCTCCAAAGTAAATAACAAAAATCCTTTGGAAACTCTTATTTCCCCCAGATACTAGCAGGGTTAAACATGAGGTCATGTTCATAGCAATAGCCACATCCGCTGGTTCTAACTCCCAGCCCTGCCCCATGGGAACTGCAGCCCCCACAGTTCTCTCACGGACCTCCGGGCTCCTAAGGTAGCCACCACTGGACCACAACAACTTTATGTGTCTCTCTAGATTTCTTTGGCCCCAGCTTTTCTCAGAACCTCAACCATTTGCTCAAACAGAAAATGCCAGCAGTCACCATCCCCTCATCTCTTGATGCCCCTGACTGTCTTAGCTTCCCCTGACACCATGCCCGACCTATCTGGAGCCTCAGCAGCCATGCACCCAGGTCCTATCCAACCTGACCCAGGAGTCTGGCCCCTTCACTGCTTCTGGATCCTTGGAAACACTGTGTTTAGGGTATGGGGTCTGGCTTTCCCCAGAAACTGCTGGCAAGGATCAGTGACCCAACCTGGTAGTACAGGGGCCAAACAATAGACAGAAGGGAGCTCATGGGTAAATCTTTCTACCTCCCTCCCCCACAAGCTCTAATGCTTGGTGGTTCTGCACATTGTAAAAGGCTCTTCCCACACATCCTGTTTTTATTCTTCACTATACCCCTGTGGTAAGTATTACCATCCCCACCATACAGTCAAGGAAGCTGGGGTTCAGGGAAGAAAAGAGTGTCCAAATACACCACACAGAGGTACGGGCTGGTCACTGCAAGACAAGCCAGTGCCAGCTTCGACTAGGATCTGCACCAAGAGGCCTGAGCAAGGAACATCTAGTCATATGTAAGAAATGCAGGGGGCCGAACTGTTCCAGAAGGAGAAGAGAGACTCCCATTGGAAAGAAGGGGTGAGAGGACTTGTCTTGCCTGATGCTGCCTTCTTCTGGAATGAATGACCAGTGTTGGAACTCTCAGGCCTGGCACATTTCTGATGGGATAAGTCCTGAGCCTGGTGTAGACCTGACTCCAGGTCCCAGCCTAGCCACATGCTGGCTAAGTTACTGTGGACCTTGTGGATCTCTAGGTTCAATCCCCTCATACATATGTGGGTGATACAAGTGCCTTCCTCACAGAGTTGTTCTGTGACTCACAGAATGCTCTGTAAATCATCATATTGTGTGAAGGTTGTTTCACCTCAGACTCCATCTTTAGTGCCCAACAAAATCCCATATAAGCTCTTGATTTCAGCTGCTTCTCTCTTTCTACATCCTGAGTTTGATCTTGCCCATGGGTGGGAGAAAAGCTGTCACAAATGTCAAGAAGTACAGCCCAGTATACTTTCTGAATCACGAGATTCCCATTTTCAGTTAGTGTGAGCCTGGAGACCCCATAAAAAGGTGCCACGTCCTGGCTTAGGGTGGGAAAGAATGTGGGGCATCTAGGGAGAAGCAAGTTGGCCGCCCACAGAGGTATGCAGGTCAGGAGACCCGAGACGGGGAGAATGGTTTGGAGAAGGAGCTTAGGGTGAGGAGGTGGGGTCCAAGGAGACCCAACTGAGGGAGACCTTTAAAGGACTTGGTTTAAAAGTCAAGGTTTTGGACTGAAGACCCATTCAAGTCATATAAAATAATGTCTCCTTTTGCAAACGAGGGAGCAGCTCCAGAGAGGGCACCTGCCACTCTGGTGGGTAGGCCCTCCTGGGACTGGAACCCAAGTCTCCTGACTCTTGTTCTAACACTTTTAAAACTGACCTTTACCCCCTTCACTCTGCCTCTATCCTGTGTCAAGAGACCAGGCCTACTAGCCTACTAGATGCCAGGACATCAACCAATTTTAAACAGCCTATCCTAAGACATTTCCGTTTGTCAGAGCACAGGTCCCAGTTTGAGGTTTGGGTAGTATACCCCATCCCTCGCAAACCAGTAGGAGGGCCAGGCAGAGGGCCTAGGGCTTCATTTTTTTTTTTTTAATTTTTATTGTGTTATGTTAGTCACCATACAATACACCATTAGTGTTTGATGTAGTGTTCCAAGATTCATTGTTTACGTGTAACACCCTGTGCTCCATGCAATACTTGCCAGGGCAAGTATGATTGGTTTTCCTGCCTAGTAAAATGAAAATATTCATAAATGTTCATTCGCTCTATCATTTCTGATTCTTTGGTGCTTACGCTGGCTGGCTCCAGATAGGGCACTTGATTTTAAATCATCACCAGACCATAGAAGATCTGTGACCTTGGGGAGTTACTCTGGACACTTGGCTTCCACATTTGAAAATGAAGGGTGGGGGAAGAAAGGGGGGGTAGGAAATGAAGGGAACCACAGAGCCTACCTACTGAGAATGTTGACTGGAATAGATTAGAATTTGCCTGGCACATAGTAAGAACTCAGGAGAATTAGCCAGCACTTAAAAGTGATTTTACATTATTAGCTTATGTCTTAAATACTTATCGAGCATATACTATGCATGAAGCCCTAAGCCAGGTGTTTAGGAGATAGAATAATGAATAAGACACTTCTTCAGAAAATCACAATTATCTTGTCTTGTGTATTATTATCTTTTTTCTATTATCTTAACAGTAACTCTATAATCTCTGATTTCTTTTATCGTTCTTGTTAAGAGGAAGCTCAGTACCAGATCTGACAGCCAATCTGCTGTTTTATCCACAGCAGCCAGCAGATTTGCGTTTTTCTTTCTGGTTGAAGCTCATATTCTATTTATATGCATATTTTACTAAGTCACCATATAAATCTTTGACCTGACCTGCTCCATCCAGGGGTGTGGGCTTGCTGCTTTGCTGACAGGAAGTACTGGTCAGAGACTAGAGCACTTTGGGGAAAGGAAGGTGCCAACCCGGGAAAACAAAACAAAACAAAACAAACCTTATTTACAGGTAAGGAAGTGGCTAATGAGGCCTGAGGGAAAGGGGAGGAAGCAGAAACAGAAACAGTGAAAATACCTCTGAGAAAGACAGGGTCTGGGCTCCTCTGTAGGAAGAAAGAAGAGCAGGTGAAAATACACACTGCCCAGGACCATTTCCCGACGCTGATGTGGCAGGTGTGATGCCAGGGCCCCAGGGAGAAGAGAAGGCCACTGGAGGGGTGTGTGCGCTAAAAAGCACAGGTTAGGGGAGAAGTTCCTTTGTATGCATTTCAGAGGCAAGGGGAAGAGAAGACAAGTAGCAATAGGTTTCTTGTCAAGAAAGAAAGAGTGGGGAGCAGAAACCACTGTCCCTGCAGAAACAGCCAGACACCTGAAGGGAGACGTTCCTGGGGTCAGCTTGTCCAAAGGCTGAGTCTCTAGGGTCTGCTGTGATTGTGAGAGGGCTTCAGATCACTGATATTCCAGAACCTCCCACCCCTCCACCCACCCCCTCCACCATGAACCAGGATGCACATAGGAAGCTAGTTGCCACTTACATTGAAAATACAGCTGGGCTGTATTGCTGTATTGCTCAGCACCTGCTGAAGAGGCCAGCAGATGGGCCTGCACACTTGGCCTAAGAAAGAAAAGGAACCAAAGCCAAATTGCTAACTGTGGCAAAGGAGAGCAGATTGACCCATCTGCTAAGGAAATGTCAGGACTAACCAACTCACAACGTAACTTTTATAAACTAAGTGGACCCCACAAAATTGTGATCTCTTTGGGCCAAAAGGTATGTGCCTGAAGTCCCTAAATCGGAAACTATCAAATGTCTATCAATTATAAAACGGATAAAATGAGTTGTATTGTCATAGAGCAACAAGAATGAATAAAACCACAGCTACTTAAACAAAATGGATGGACCTCATCAGCAGAATGTTGAACCCAAGAAGCCAGACACAAAAATCTTTACAGAAAGATCCAAGACAGGCAAAACTGTGGGGATAGAGTCAGGGCAATCACCTGAGGGCAGTGACTAGAAGGGGGATGAGTTAGTTTCTGGGCAGCTGGCCAGGTCTTTACGTGCTTACATGCATAGGCATTCCCCTCTGAAAATTCATGGAGCTGTGCATTTTTCTATAAGTATATGAGATTTCAATATCAAAACAAACAACTCAAGCAGGATCTTGACACAGCAGGTCGCAATGAGAGCAGCGGGCCCAATGACACCCCACCTTGGTACCAAACAGGGAGGGTGCCTGGGTAGCTCAGTTGGTTAAGCATCTGCCTTTGGCTCAGGTCATGATCTCAGGTTCCTGGGATCAAGTCCCACACTGGGATCCCTGCTCAGTGGGGAGACTGCTTCTCCCTCTCTCTCTGACCCTTCCCTTGCTCATGCTCTCTCTCTATTTCAAATAAATAAATAAATAATCTTAAAAAGGAAAAAAAAAAGGTGACCAGGGAGTGGGGAGTGGCCACCAACTCAGCAGCTGGGTACTTAGGGTCACCAGCCAACTCACCCAGAGATCACAACTTGGATACACTAGAGAAGTGAAGCAATGCCACAGCACCTGCCATCCCATGAGTGCTGCCTAAGTTTGTCAGCAGAGCCAGACTGCCAGGTTTGAATGCCAGCTCCACTGTACGACCCAGTAGTCTGACCTTAGATCAGTGCCTTAAACACCCAGTGCCTCCATTTCCATATCAGTACCATAGAGGTGATGATGAGTACATTAAATCTGGAACCATGCCCAGCACTTGAACTCTCACACCTACCATATGAAACAGACTCCAGGATTAAGTGATTTCAATGGGGCCACATGCCTAGTAAATGCAAAATGGGAATTGGAACCCCAGTTCTGCCTTGTTTTAAAGCCCACAATGTAAGGTCTCCCAAAACAGAGAGGGAAATCTCTCTCCCAGAAACCACAAATAGAGAAGATGACACAAGGAAAATCATTCAAATGTAAGGAAAAGTGTTAAGACTTCGGAATAAGCAAAGGAGATTACTGGATAGCCTTTCAGTGGGATGCTGGAGCCTTTGCAAATTTTCTGATGGCATCAAGTTATTTTACAACTCTGAAAACTGCATACAGGGGATAGCAGTGCAAAGAATTCTTGTCTAAAGACATGGAAATAAACTCTACAATCTCCCTGCAAAGCATAATAAAGCAAGTTTCAAGTCCACATAAAAGGTTATTTCAACATTCCTTAATGCCTTATAAATCTGTGGTCCTTTTGATTTCTCTGAACCAGTTACATCTAACCAGTTCCCTCATTCAAATAATGACTTAAATAAAATCTTTGACATGTGGTCACTTCAATGTTTGCATGAGAATCATTTTACTTTTCTTTCTTTCTTTCTTTCTTTCTTTCTTTCTTTTTTTTTTTTTTTTTTTTTTTTCTTTTTTTTTTTTTCTTCTTTTTTTTTTTTTTTTCTTTCTTTCTTCTTTCTTTTCTTCTTTCTTTCTTTCTTCTTTTTTTTAAATTCCCTAACACATGGGAAGCAGGTTCAGATTTGTGGCCTCAGGATTTCCTGAGGAAGATCCATCCACTCTTTGCTCTACTGAAATCTGCCAGCAGGAGGCCAGGTGACCCTCATGGGGCAGGTGTGAGGCCAGGGCCCCAGGTTTAGCCCCATGCTCTGCTTCCTGTCCAGGGTTGGCAAGGAGAGAGGAAGGCTGGCTGTAACTTGGAATGAACTCTGGCCAAACTGAAAGCAATTAAGAGTGAGAGGGGATGGATTCTGGCAAAGCCAGGGCACCTTCTCAAGCTGCCTAGTGACTCAAAAGGTCTGCAAAAAAGAAAAAATGGGGGTCTGACTGGGAGGCATAAATACTGAATCCTGAGGGATTAGGGGTATAAGTCTTTCTCTGCCTGTTTTCTAGATCTGTGACCTTGACAAATTAAACTCCCTAAGTTTCATTTCTTCCTGCTTAAAATGTGGATAATGCCACAGTATCTACGTTTCTTGTGGAGAGGGCTTGTGCAAACGAAGGAAAGTGACATATATTGAACCCTTCACACCATCTCTGCCCTCAGTGTGGGACCCATGACAACTATTTTCAATGTCATTGTCTGGTAGGAGACTGCAGCTCCTGGTGGAAGATACAGTGGGGAAATGTTCACAGATTTTGAGTTTTTTGATCAGTGGAACACTATTTATTACAATTAATTTGGCTTGACATAAAAGGGGCATTATAACCCACACTAGGTGAAATACAACCCAATCAATCTAAAAACAAGTCAAGTTCTTACTAATTTACCAATTAGCAAGAAGTTTACCAATAAGCAAGGAGTAAATACTCTCCAGTTCTTAACCACATGAATTAAGGTGAATACAGGATTTCCAAGAGAAAAGTGGCTAGGGGTGGGAATACTACTGGCTGGCATTTATTGAATATTTGCTCTCTGCCAGATTTAGCGTTTTCACTCTTTGTGACAACCTCAGGAAGTGGGAAGTGTTACCTCCCCTTTCTGGCTGGGAAGTGAAGTGGAAATGGAATTAAAACCCGGCTAAGACAATCAGACCTACTGTGTACAGAGCACCCTGGAAGGCTTGATCCTAGACCCTAGGATGTTAAGATGTGCATCTAAATGCAGGCTGTCAGGTGCCGGCAAGACCTCCAGGTGGCGCTGTCCAGCACCAGAAGACACATGCTAAGAAGAGGTCAGCTATTTTATCCGTTCAGCAAGTATTTATTGGGGACTATTCCATGTCAGGCACTGTTCTAGACCGAATATGACAAGTAAAAAGCCCTTCTCTCATTGAGCTGAAATTCCAGTGGGAGTGGTTGGATGCTAAACATAAGCAAACTATCTGGTATGTTAGATAGAAATAAGTTCCTGTAGAGAAAACTAAAAAAAGAGAAAAAAATATTTGAGAGCCAGGGGTGGGGTGGTAGGTACAGCTTTCCACAGTGCGCTCGGGGGAGGCCTCAGCTGGGGCACATTTGTGTAAAATCTGGAGCTGACTTGGGGAAGAGCATTCAGAATGGAAGGTACTTGGTATGTCTGGGGAACAACAGGAGGTCATTGCAACTGGACCAGGGTGGATGAGGACAAGCATGCCAGAGACAAAACTGGAAGGTGCAGATCAAATAGGGCCTTCTATGCTGAGGGAAATGGGTCAGGTTCTGAGCAGACCAACTACATGACGTGACTTCTCTTTGGAAGACCCACTCTGCCTGCTTTGTGGGCAATGAAATGTAATGGGGCAGGGGGAGAAGAGGGGAGATCACCTAGGAGCCAGTTGCAGCAATTCAAAGAGATGATGGTAGGTTGGACCACCACAGGGTGGTAACTGGACGTGGTAAAGTGTAGTCAAGTTCTGGGCACATTTTGAGGGTAAAGCCAAAGGGATTTGAGACTTTCAGAAACCTTTGGCACCATCCTTTAAGGAACATCCCAGTGTGGGCCCCAATCCCAATAAACTTCTTGGAAAGCCCTCTCCTGGTCCCTCTAGGATAAGAGAACACATCACCCATGGAAAAAAGTTTCCCTGACCTGCATTGTGGCAGCTTTCTTCTGTCCCCTGTGGGCTCTGGGCCCCTCTCTGAAATGTGGAGAATAGTAGTTAATGAGCCTCCAAAGACTCTCTACCTTCCTTGGATTTCTCTCAGGACCAAGGCAAATGCCCCTAGGAGTACTGTTTCAATTCTGGTTACTGTATCAAAAAACCATCCCACGGGTGCCTGGGTTGCTCAATCTGTTAAGCATCTGCCTCTGGCTCAAGTCGTGGTTCCAGAGTCCTGGGATAGATGGAGCCCCTTCTCCCTCTTCCTCTGCTTGCTGCTCCCCCTGCTTGTGTTCTCTCTTTCTCTCTCTAATAAATAAATTTAATTGCATTTAATTTGAAAACCACCCCATAATTTAATGATACAAAACATTATACTCTTGGATCCTGTGGATCAGTAACTTGGGACAACACGACAATGGCTGATCTCTGTCCCATTATGTCTGAGGCCTCAAGTGGGAAGAGTCAATAGCTGGAGGAGCTGGAATCACCTGCAAGGGTCCTCACTCACATTCCATCAGCTTGTTGGTTGGGACCTCAGCAGGCTGTTGGCTAGAACATCTACACATGGTCTCTCCCTGCACTGTGTCTGTGTGGCATGGTTTGGGCTTCCCCACAGTGGTGGTGGGTTACAGTGGTGTGTATATGCCTGCATGAGATCTAGACCTGCAGCGGCCACTTTGTTAGGAAGAGAGATACCCCCAAACAAGATCGACACACTGAAGATGGCAAAGCAGAGACGGAAAGAACACGAACCACTGAATTCAACTGAAAGACTCTATTTCAAATTCCTGTTCAGTGAAATAAAATTGATATTCTGTATTGTTTAAACCAGTTCCAACTGAGGTTCTCTGTTTCTGCTGCTAAAGGTGGCATCCCTGAGACGGGTCTCCTAATCTGCCACTCCTCTATAAGCTCCTGGGAAGGGAGCAGGGGCTGCAGTCATTGCCGATGACAACTGGAATTCTGCATCCAGCAAATGGCTGCTGCGTCCCAGACCAGCTGGGGCCTGGTGTCCTGCGCCCATTCAGGCCATGAGTCTCAGGGCCCCATGGTTGACACCTTCATCCATAAAGGCAACAAATCAATTCTTTGCAATTATCAAGAACTTACACCCAGGGGCAGGTGGGGGAATAGAGTAGTTCTGATGTGGATTACTTGATATGGACAAAAAATATCCTAAAAACCCTCTAGATGTGGCTCTGCCACTGACTCCAAAGGAATTACCTGCTTTAAGCCATATGTGTGATGAGAACAGGTGTTATAAGTGACCCAGACCCACCCCTTGGATGTTCCAGTGTATTCCAGCCAACTTCAAACTGCCAGGCTTGCACACCCGTGCCCCAGGCTCTTTTTCAAAACTGGAAAGCCTCTCAGTTCACATGCAAGGAGTTCCATTAGTGCCCAGAATTAATACCCCAGGGAGCAGTCCTCAACCTCTGCTCTGGAAGTCGGTGTACAAATGCGCCAGCTCTCTCACTCTGGGCACAAGCATTCTGAAGTGTGTGTGTGACACTGCTTTCCACAGGACTGAGCTCTGAGGCAGCTGGTGTAGCGATGCACCCCTTGTTGACTGCCTTCCTTCCCTGAATGACTTTCCTACTGGAGTTCTCAGTCCCTCCCAAACAATTACCTATGCCTAAATCTTTGTCTCAGCATCTGCTTTGCGGGGAGCCCAGACTTAGGCAGTGATCCCCAAGGGGTACTCAGGGAGTGTGGGGAAGGAGGTGGACAGTGAAGTCCCCAAGGGATGAAGTAACCATCTAGCCAGAGTCTCCTCTCTACTGGGAAGCGCTGGAGGCATAAAACCAAGTCTTCAACTGGGAGATGACCCTCTTAAGTTTTTGAGGCCCGCTGGTTAATTATGAGTGCCCCGTTGCAAAGGGCTAGTATATCTATATGTGTCAGGACACCATTAAACTCGTTCTGATTAGCTTCCAATCCTAGTAGCACTCCTGGGTGGCATTTTACATGGACAATCCATCCACACAGCCCCCATGTCCCTGCAGCTGAGGAAACCTCTGAGCAGTGATCAGCATCAAGAATGGATCTTCTTTTGTTCTTATCCATTCAATGTGTTTATTTTCAAGCTTGCGTTTGTGGAAAGCATTTAAACAGCGCCATTTAGAAGAAAACAAAAGTCACCAGATGGAAAAATAGAATAAAAAACATTCACACACAAAAAATCCCCCAAGCAATATAGGCAGGGCAGCGGGAGTTATTATCCTGCTGTTGTGGGCAATGCAGCTGTGTTGGAAAAGCTATCTGCTTTTGACAACCTAGAATTTTTGAGAGAGAATGGAACACAGGTCAATAGAATTCCAGGCTGCGATTCACTTCTTGAGAAAGTTGGACAAACCTTCCTTCTCTCTTCCTCTAGTAAAGATAGAAGAACAGTTACTAGGATTACCATATATACTGAATTATAAAGCATCAGCACTCTTTCTTGCAATATGCCGGGCAGTTGGCCGGTATCTTACTTGGACCAGCCTTATTCCCAAGAGCCTGAGCAGCACCTTTAGCCGAAGGCTGGCTGCAAAGCCAGACTGATAGGAAAGCAAGAGAGGCGGTGGCTACTTCTGAGGATAAGGCTCACATTACCACCTGTCTCTTTGAGAAATCCCCCTCTCATCCCACCAACACACACACACAACCCCTATACTAAGGGTTGAAAAACTGCACCAAATATGTCAAGGGTGGCAGAAAGGTCAACGTTCGTTCCCAGCTAGGCCCTGGTCATTGCTTCTTCCTTGCATTCCATTGTCTCAGTGCCCAACACAGGGAGAGGAAAATGGTGTTGTGAAAAGATGTTCTAGTCAGGACTGGTGTGCTGGGTCCTGTGAAGAGTCCTAACATTAATTTTCCCTGAACTGATCTTAACTAGATTCTCACCCTCTCGTGCACAGCCATTCTGAATGCAATGTGTCTAGGGCATGCCTCTGTCTGCCCAGGAGAGGAATCCGGTCACAGACAGCAACAGTGGGACGTTATGGAGCACGGTGGCTCCAGCAGTGGGAGGGGAATATATTGGCTTCGTAGTTAGATAGTCCCGCCCCACCATTTATCAACTGTGTGACACTCAGTAATTTATTTAACCTCTCTGACCCTCGATTTCTCTATCCGTAAATACTGGCTTCTACCTAATAGTTAACTTGAAGATTAAAAGAATAAAAAACACTAATGACTAACGCATCACAAGCTCTCTATAAATGGCAGCTATTACTACTGTGGGAATCTGGCTGTGGTTTCTAACACTGTGAGCAAGTATGGGCTAATAACAGCTGTTTCCACAATTGTCATTTTCAGGGACAGTTAACATGATTGCAACTGTGGGTCTTCAAGCAGTGATGATTATTGAAGAACCCAACAGGGATTTCACATTAAGAAACCCATCACATTATGGAAAGAATGGCATGGTGGATCCCAGGTGGATGGTTAGGACAGCTAGAAAGTGTGTGGAAAGTTACCAGAGGGTCCAGCTGCCATCAAGAGGGCCTCCTGAGGGAAAAGCTCATTCGGCCTGACAAGGACATGGGAGCTGAAGGAAAAAGCAGCCTCGGAGAGATAGAACTCCATGAGCCTTGGGGCAGAACAGACACATGCAGGTTTCATTAAGCACAAAGTCATGAGGAAGAGATTTTATAAAGGTCCAGGCTCTCTGAGGAGAAAAGAAGTTGAACACCACAGGCAAAGCCATCCGGTTCATACATGCGTACTGCCAGGCCAAGCCTCCCTGAGCTCAATCACGTGGTGTGCCCCCTGGAGACTGATCCCGAGCCCTCCTCCATAACAACCTGTGTTTCTAAAGCATGAATCTGGAACTTACTGGAGAATACCATGCATTTTCCTTTCCACCCTTTCCAGACACACAGGTATTTCTGTGCATGGCTGGGAAATACCAACAGTGAGAATATTCTAGAAATGGGGTAGATTCTTTGAGGAAAAGAGGTAAAATAGAGATATTGGTGGAACTGTACATGTTGTGTGAAGAGATGAACAGCAGAATACCCTGGTGTGATATTGTGATTTATAACAAGAAACATATATATTCATCATCCTATTTCTGGCACAGAGCTTCTAAGACCCTTGAAATTTCCTAAATGATAAGAGGAATACAGATGTCTCGATATTTGTAACAAACCCCTTTCAACCACACCTGAGTTTATGTTAATGAGGTGACTTTTGGAAAGCATCTATGTTTGGGGCTGGCAGTCAGGAAAACCAACCCTGTGATTAGAAGTTGGAACACTCAGTCCTACCCCCCGACCTCAGGGGAGGGACAAAGGGCTGAAGACTTGAGTTCAATAGCCAGTGGCCAATGATTTAGTCAATCATGCCTATGTAATGAAGCTTCCATAAAAACCCAAAAGGGCAAGGTTCAGAGAGCTGCTGGGTTGGTGAACACATGGAGATTTGGGGAAAATGGCACTCTTGGAGAGGGCACAGAAGCTCTATGCCTTTACCTATGCATCTCTTTCATCTGGCTATTCCTGAATAATGTCCTTTTATAATAAACCAGTAATCTAGTAAACAAAATGTTTCTTGATAGCCAGCTGGGTAGAAGCACAGGTAGAAGCAGAGGTAGAAGCTTGGACTTGCCAGGGCTGGGGGCATCTTGTAGGACTGAGCCCTTAACCTATGGGATCCGATACTATCTCCAGGTAGACAGTGTCAGAATTGAATTAAATTGTAGGACACCCAGCCGGTGTCAGAGAATTACTAGGTGTCAGAATCCTGTTTGGGGAACTTTTCACAACACAGTGAGTGGTGGTGACCTCCCAAGAGTATCAGATTAGGGGGGAGTGTGAAAAAAATTTTGAAAAATCTCCCCCACCCAAGTGTATTTTGATGTACATACCCTCCCCACCAGGAGCTGAGAAGCACCCAGAGAAGGGCCCAGGCTATCAGAGAGAACAACAGGAGGCAGGAAAGATGCTGCCATGAATGCCTGGAGGCCAAGAACCATTTCCAGTCCACATATTGTTCATTTATCTTAGTCAAATAAAAAAATTTAATTAATTTTGCATTCATTTCTCCCAGAAATATGACTTCACTTCTCTCCCACCCCAACACCTTTCCTCCATCCCTCAGGCACACAGCACACACAGCAAATCCCACATCTTGTTACATAACGCAGTGCTGGCTCCTGTCCAGAAGCCACCATCAGATAAGAGCAAGGTTGTATCCCGCATCTGTTAACCACACCCATCATGAGCATGTCATCATGAGAGTTTTTAGTACATTTCACAAGCCTCTGCCTTTTTTCCATGAATCTATGGCACAGGGGCACTTGGGTGGCTCTGTCGGTTAAGCGTCTGCCTTTGGCTCAGGTCATGATCCCAGGGTTCTGGGATTGAGCCCAACATCTGGCTCCCTGCTCCATGGGGAGCCTGCTTCTCCTTCTGCCTCTGCCTGCTACTCCCCCTGCTTGTGTTCTCTCTTTTTCTGTCAAATGAATAAATAAAATCTTGAATCTGTGGCACAATCATTCTGACTAGCACATTTCCCTTAAAAAAGACACAAAGAAAATCTTTATAAATCTATTCTATCCTGGGAGAATAAACTATCTTAAGTGTACTTTATACATTCGTTTCTCTCCAGCCAAGCAAACCACACCCTTTACAGACTGCCTATGACTGCCTCCTTGTGATTGCCACATACCCCACCTGACATGAACTTACCAGTCTGTGAACATGCCATTGTGGAAAGAACACTTGTTCTGGAGCAGGAAAGGACCAGCTTCAAGCTTTGGCTCACACTTATCTGGCTGTGGGTCCCTTTCCTTATTTGGAGAAGGAGGATAATTGTACCCACCACATGGCAGATGTCATGAGGTTTAAGTGACATAACTTCTGGCCCTCTTGTTCTATGTTTTAGCAGTCATGCTGTGGAAGGTTCTGAAAGGTGATCTCCTTGCCAAGTTACAACCAAACCATAGTCAGCTAACTGAACTTAGGGAGTTGAACCAGTATACAGGAGTCCAAGTATGGGGAGGAGAGCAACAGGAGGGGACCCCTGCCGTCACGAGCAGATTAAATTAGACTCAGACACGATATGCTTACATGGCAGGGGAGCAGTCCAAGGCAATGTGACCTGGTGAATAAAGGACAATAGAGAGAGATTATGACAGGGATGCTGGTGCCAATGTGTAAGCAAAAAAAAAAAAAAAAAAAAAAAAAAAAAAAAAAAGGGAGAGAGAGAGAGGAAACAAAAAGACCTGGCATCTTCAGATAGTGATCTGATGAAAAGACTAACAAAGGATATTGGGCGAGTACCCAGAATGTGTCTTGATAAAGTATTAACTGAGGGGTTGTTGAGAGTTTAGGATGTGTGCCCAGATCCTCCCCTCTGGGATTCTCTGGTAGGAGAAGCATCTACATAAGAGAAAATTCTAAGTGTGAAATAAAATAAAGCTGTCTACTCCTTCCCCCTCACCTAAAAGGTGAGGACTGCAGCACTGAGTCAGGGCACCCTTACATGGGCTCACAGGGGCTAGGAGACAGTGGGGAGCTCAGACACCCTGCGTCTGGAAGGGAGAAGACTTGTCAGTGTGCACTTTCTACACAGAAGTGGGAAATGCAAGAACTCTGGAAAACAAAATTTTGCAATGAAACTTAACCCGTACTGAGTGGCTTAAACAACAGATATTTTCTCACAGTTCTGGAGACTGGAAAGGAGAAAGGAAGCTCTGGGGTCTTTTCCTCCTCCTATAAGGGCACAAATCCCATCATGAAGTTCCACCTTCATCACCTCAGAGAAACCTAATTACCTCCCAAAGACCCTAGCTCAAAATACCATATGGGGTTCAACATAAGAATTTGGTGGGAGACACAGACATTCAGTCCATAACACCATCTGACTCTAAAGGTTTTAAATCAGGAGTTGTGAACATGTACCACTCTCAGAGAATACCGATGTTAACATTTTGTTCTTATTTCAAAAATTCCCCTGTTATTGGATATAGGGAGATGTTTTCAATTTTCCCTATTAAAAAACAAATTTGGGGGGTGCCCGTGTGGCTCAGTCGGTTAAGCAGCTGTCTTCAGCTCAGGTCATGATCTCAGGGTCCTGGGATCGAGCCCCACATCAGGGTCCCTGCTCAGCGGAGAGACTACTTCTCCCTCTCCCTCTGCCTTCTGCTCTGCCTACTTGTGCTCTCTTTCTGTCAAATAAATAAATAAATAATCTTAATTAATTAATTAATTAATTTGGGGCATCTGGGTGGCTCAGTCAGTTAAGCTTTCGACTCCTGATTTCAGCTCAGATCATATCTTGGGGTCGTGAGATTGAGTCCCATGTCAGGCTCTGTGCTCAACAGAGTCTCCTTAAAATTCTCTCTCTCCTTCTGCTCCTCCCCCTGCTCCCTCTCACTCTCTCTCTCTAAAAAATAAATAAAATATTAAAATAAAATTCTAGGGGTGCCTGTGTGACACAGTCAGTTAAGGGTCTAACTCTTGGTTTCAGCTCAGGTTGTGATCTCAGGGTTGTGAGTCTGAGCCCCATGTTGTGTTCCACACTCAGCACAGAATTTGCTTGAGATTCTCTCTCCCTCTGCCCCTCCCTGTGCTCTCCCTCTCTCATATAAATAAATCTTTATTTTAAAAAATTCTGCAATGATTATTTCCTTATGATAAATTCCCAAAAGTAGACTAAAGTAAAGGGGAATGCATGTTTTAAGGCTCTTGAAACATGTTGCCAAATTATTTTCCAGCATTGTTTTGTCCAATATTTAAGAAAAGCTATCAGCACAATGAATCTTACTGTTATAACATTATTTTTCTATTTATAGAAAACCAGCACATGTAGTGTTGTACATCAATTATAATTCAATAATAAAAAAGAAAACCAGTACATGTGAATGGTAAAGTACTCACTGAGTACAAAAACGTATACAGCTTTGCTGCCAACTTTCAATCTCTTCCCCCAAAGGGAGGAAGGGAAACAAGGAGGAATAGAAATGAGGGAGGTTAACCATGTTCCACATATTTTCTTTAAACCTCTCTTAGCCTTTGCCCACTGTTTCCACTAACACTCTGTAATCCTGTCCCTTCAGAGGCCAAGTGAGAATAACAACTCTCACTATATTCTAAACCTGACCTTCTCTCAGCTGTTTAATTCCTGGACTTTGCTAAATCTTCACTCTTCTAAGGCAGTTAAAATTCCCTCTCTGCCACCTATTTTCTTATTTAGCAGAATTTGACCTCCCCTGGGTACCAGTCCTGGCTGAGAAACCAGAAAAAAAAAAAAAAGAACATTAAAATTTATAAGGCCCATTAGACCTCTGACTACCAATGTGATCTACTGGATCTTACTAAATGTCTAGGGCCATATTTGAGAAGATACCTATTGCAAGGCTAGTCTCCTCTGGCTTTAGCAAAGTCTTTATATGCACTCTAGACTAGATCTCTTGGGCTGGGCTATAGGGAAGAGATAGGTCCTACGTTGGTTCCCCATGAGTACTACATGATTGGAGTGACAGCCATGGGTAGGAGTAGGGGCGTTTTGAATAGACCAGGATAAGAGTTTTGCATAATAAGAGCCATTAGTTCTGCCTACCAGGGTCCACACCCTCTGGTAAATCTACCCTCTTGAACCCTCAGATTATCATGGAGAGAAGAGGGGGGAAAAAACAACGCTAAGTGGATTCATAATAAACCTGCTAGGTAGGTCAGATCCATTCATTCTGGATGACACACTCCCAGTACCTACTCTGGGGTCACAGAGATAAATCTGACCCAGACATTGCCCAGAAGAGGACAAACCCTGTGATGGGTTTCCTTTTAAAGGTTTTTCTCTTTAAATCATAATTGCCATTGTACAAAGCCATGTTCTGTAACAAGAAATGGGCTCCAGGTGATAGAGCACCTTCTATACATTGTAGTAGCCCTTGCAGGGAGGACTATCAGGCTGTGCAAACTTCCCTGAGATGCTTAAACAGCCAGCACCAGAGGAGCAAGTAAACAAGGAGGGGAAAGGAAGGGGCCTTGGGAGCCCTCTCTGCTTCCTGTATCAGCTCCTAACTCCTAGCATCCTTCTCTGGCCCCTGAGCCCCAGGGTCCCCATGCTGTCCTATAGTGCTACCCCTAGGCCTGTCTGCCCCAGAGTCCCACCATCCACATAGCTCTATTCCTTCCCTCTCCCCAGAAAAACCCCAGGTCTGAGACTCTGCTGTACTTCCCCCTAGACTTTTCAGGTTCAAACCTCATTCCTTGGTCCTTATTCTGATCTGGTCTCTAAGACTATTACCTCCCACTGCCTGAGACTCCCTTTCTCATTTACCAGAGATGTTAGTAAGACTGTCTGCTCCATTACACTCTTCAGACTTGTAACACATAAAAGAAAGTCATCAAATCATACTTCCATTTCCTTATTTTCCATAGACTTCATGTGTCTGCCAATATGTTTTCAAGTTTTATTGTTTTTCAGGGATAGATCTGTCATACAATTTGGATTTGACTGTGCAAAGTAAGACTCCATTGCTGACATACTGAAATGTTTTAAGTGTTTTAAGTGTTTTCATTTTTGTCCTCAATTTGTAGCCAAATTCTCTTTTGACAACAATTTCTTAGGTATCCTAACATAACTCTTCGGACCCCTGCCTACAAGTCCAGAACAATCTACATCATCACACGATACAGTATTTTAATGGACACAGAAGTAGCCTATCTTTCTATTTAACTCTAAATGTTTCTATTTTATGAAAAGCCATTATAAAAAAAATAACATAGGGGCTCCTGGGTGGCTTAGTCTGTGAAGCAGCTGCCTTCGGCTCAAGTCATGATCCCAGGGTCCTAGGATGGAGCCCCAAATTGGTCTCCTTGCTCAGGGAGAGCCTGCTTCTCCCTCTCCCTCTGCCTGCCTGCCACTCCCCCTGCTTGTGCTCTCTCTATCTCTGTGTGTCAAATAAATAAATGAAATCTTTAAAAATAAATAAATAAATAACATAAGAACATACAGGCGCATCTCTCTGAACTACTTTCTAGATTTTTTCCTTCAAATTATGTTGTATCCTTGTGTTATAACTCCAAAATTGTTCCATAGTCTGAGAAATATCTGTACTGGACAGGTATATTATTAAACACATCACCATTTATGCTGAGGCCTTTCTTGGGGCAAGCAGCTTGCAGATTGCTACTGAAGGATATTGCCTGTCATGCCCCTAACCCTTAATTAAGGACAAGGAATGAAAAAGTTGGATAAGGATGTTAGTATTGGAATGTGGACCCCGGCAAAGGGTCTGGATGGAGGCTGCCTTGATATAAACTAATATTCTCAGACCACGGAACCAGGAAGAAGGTTGAGACATTGCTGATGCTGAATCCAGGAGGAGAGGGTGGGCTCAGGCACTTGGACATTCCAATCCAGATGCTGGCCATCCTGATAGATTTCCAAGACATGGGAATACAAAAGGACCTCCTTCAGCCCCCATCCTGCAACTGTTTCCGCAGGGAAGTCCAGAGAGGTGCTGTTTCCCACCAAGGCTCAGCTGAAGACATGTCCTTCTCTATGGGAAGCCAGAGGAGACATATGACCCTTTCTGAAAGTTTTGGAGTCCACTACACTCTCCCCACAACTGAATACAGACTTTGCCTCTCCCTGGCTGAATCTGGCTCCCTGAGCTGTTCCATGGTGCCGTTTGAAGCAAACAAATAAGTTGCTTTAGGACCAAGGAACACATTGGCCTCACTGGGAGGCCCAGCAGCTCCTAATGGAATCAGCATGAGCCACAAAACAGACTCATTCACTTTAACTCCTGATCTGTTACCAACTGTGGAGACCTTAGGAAAGTTGCTTAGCCTCTCTGAGGCCCCTGTTTCTTTACCTGTAAAATGTAGATAATACCGTATGGGGATATGGTGGGCATACTGAATGCATGCACAAAGAAAAGTATTATGAAAACACCCAGTGCAATTATCAGTCTGGAAATATGTTGATGCTAGCCTTGAACAGTTTGTATTAATTTCTAAAAATAAAAAAAAGCTGCTAAGAAAATTTTATGAGAATTCATCTTTCCACTTGTATAATTTTCATAAAAACTCTGGAAGTGTTAGCATGTAAACAATGCCAGATACTCATTTTCTTTATAAATATCTATAATTGAAATCAGCTTTACAAAACAGAACAAACCCAAGTAAATTATATGCACGTGATTAATTACAAAAATTTTGTCTCATTAACAAAAGCTTATGTAAATCTGAATTAAGAATGTAAAGAGCATTCTTGAACCTTCTGATCCATTACTTCAAACTTGATTGCAAAAATCTTAAGAACCATGCAGCTACTCCCACTCCCTGAACTAAATCCCACTCAAGAGAGAGGAGTGGAGAATGATCCTAAACACAAGCCTTAAGGATATCCATGCTTAAAAAGTGGGAAAAGAGTGCTCAAAGTCATTGGTAATCAAAGAAATAAAAATTAAAACTCCTAGAATGGCTGAAGTTAAAAAGACTAAAAATACCAAATATTGATAAAGTTGTGAAGCAACCAGAACTTTCAACCATCGCTGGCGGCAGTGTATAATGGCGCAACTTTGGACAGATTTGTTCCTCATACAGCTGAAAACGCACCTACTACACTTTTATACCTAGGTGTTCACCCAAGAGAAAGGAAAATGTAAATGCACTAGAAGACTTGTACAAGAATATTTGTAGCAGCTTTATTCATAATGGTTAAAAACAAAACAAAACCCAAATTTCCACTCCCAGGAAAATGGATAAATGAACTGTGGTATATTTATAAGATGGAATGATATACACTGTAATAAATAGTAACAAACTACTGATAATATGCTGGATGAATGTCATAGGCATTAAGCTAAGCAAAAGAAGCCAGTCATGAAAGGAGTAGATATTGTCTGAATTTATTTACGTGAAGTTCTAACAAAGATGAAATTATCTATAGTAAAAAAAAAAAATCAGAAAAATAGTTGGCTCTGGGAGGATGACTAGGAAGGGACAAGAGGGAACTTTCTGGGGTGATGGAAATAGTCCATGCTGTCAAAACAGTGTGTGTGTGGCACGGTGAGTGTTCATTTGTCAAAATATATCAAATTGTACACTTAAGATTTGTACACTTCACTCTAAATTTTACCGTAAAAATAACTGAAAACAAATGCTGAACTCTAATTAGTAGGCTTGCTTTTTTTCAGTAGCATGAGTTAGCAATTTTGAAACTGCTTTCTATGTATCCTAGGCTTGAACAAATGAGTAAATACATTTAGGGGAATCAGAGCCAGGTTTCTACTGTCAGAGAAGGGTTACAAATATGGAAGAGGGGGAAGAGTAGAAGTTCTCTAAGGTTATGGATTAGAATTGGAAATAACAGTATGAACTCATGCTTTTCAGTAGATAGATAAATAAATAAATGTATGTTCTCGCTCTGTCCACTGAGAACCCCTAAAAGCAATGATACCCCAATAGCAGTGAACACATCGAGCATTCACATCTTAGGATCTAAATAGTTCTCTGATTCTCCACTAAAATGAATCAGGGCTTCCTGGGGAAAAGTTTTATATGCCAGGACTGGAGCATGAAAAGTACAAGATGAACCTGGGACATCTTATTACACCACAAACAAAGGGATATTCAATTAGTAGTTGGAAAATCCAGAAGTACCAAGGATTAGCCTGAAAGAACTTCCATTGGCCAAATCTGGGGATATTTGAGGATCACACATTATATTCCACTAAATAAAATAAAAATCCATGAGACCACACTGTTATAAATACATGGATACCTACACAAGTAGGGGGGAAAGACAAAGCTCATCCTTATGGAAAAATGCTACCCAAAAGATAGAGAAGGAATGATGGAATTAGGAAATCATCAGTGGAAGCTCAAATGAGTTTGACAAGGGTGAAAATTTTAAGGAGTAGAATGTTCACATCTTTCAAAGGTACCTCCCTATGAACAAAGGGGGAGTGGTAACTTTATTACTTACCAAAGGAAAATAATATCTTTATGGTGGAGAAATTTGGCAGACACTATTTTTCCAGTTACTATGGTTACATAACAAATCACCCCCGAGCTCAGCACCGTTAAACCATCATGAACTATGCTCATGGATTCTAGGGGTTAGGAATTTGGACATAGAACATCAGGGAGAGCTTGTCTCCTCTTCAGGCTTTTGAGGGCCTCAGCTGGGAAACTTGCAGGCATTTTTCCCAGTTTTGTGTTTGCCCTTTTTCTTTTCTTTTTTGTTTTTTTTTTGAGTATTCTTTTTTGTGCCTAACTTTTTATTGTTTCTATGCAGTAGAATTTGCCAATTTTGTATGTGTGTGTTTCTTAAAAGAGCCTTCCCCATTCTGGTATTATTAGTTAAATCCCTCATATTTGTACATACTACTTTATGATTTAATTTTTTGTTTGTGCATTTGATAAATCTGGAATTTAATTTGGTATAAGAAGTGAGTTAACGATCCAATTTTTTTTTCTCATATAATGATTTAGTTGTCTCAACACCATTAAATGAACAATTTCCTTTTCCCTCCCAAAGGACCTTTTATCACAGGCTAAATTACCCTGTTTTATTTCATTTGATCTTCTAGTTCACATTATCAATCTAGTTATGTGTTTTTATTATGTTGTTTAAATTACTGTAGATTTATAATGTTTTAAACATCTAGTAGGACCAGTTAGTATCTCTTCATTACTGCTTTTCTTCCCACAATTTTTTCTCTCAAAGAATATGCTTCTTTATTTTTCATGTAAGCATGAGATTCAGCTTATATGCACTTCCTGATTTTTATCAGTAAGTAATAAATTCTCGATTAAGGAGACCTGACATCTAAGGTCCTGAGTCTTTGCAAGTATAGAAGTTCAAACATAGCAGAATTTGTGTTAGACTTCTTTGTGTCCCCCTTTTTGTGTGGCTTAAAATAGCATTTTAAAAGTGTTTCTTGGGGCGCCTGAGTGGCTCAGTGGGTTAAGCCTCTGCCTTCGGCTCAAGTCATGATCCCCGGGTCCTGGGATCAAGGTCCACATCAGGCTCTCTGCTCGGCAGGGAGCCTGCTTCCTCCCCTCTCTCTGCCCTGCCTCTCTGCCTACTTGTGATCTCTGTCTGTCAAATAAGTAAATAAAATCTTTTTTTTAAAAAGTGTTTCTCACATAAATCTATTCACGTGGTTAATTTATTTGGGGGGTATTTAATCTGCTTTGTCATTATTGCAAAGGGATTCTTTTTTTCCCATCATGTCTTCTCACTGTTGCTTAATAGTTAAATGTTTACAAATAGTTAAAATAGTTCATAAGTTCTCTAAGCTTATATAACTTAATGGGAACAAGAGGGTTGTATTTCGTTCTATATCAATCACCAAGCCACAACAGTAGCAAATGAAACTAGGCCTATATACCAAAGCACCTTCAAGTGGTTCTCTCTTTTTGTCTTGGTAGAATGAAGCAGAATATTCAGCACACTGGCTTTTGGACTACCTATTTATCATATGGGATTTACATATATTTATAATTTATATGCATTGAATGTGTGTGTGGATAGATCCTCATTCAATAAATAAATCCTTTTAAAAAAGAAAAAAAAACCCTGCTCAGCTCACCTTAACTCTATACAGCTCCGGTTACTACTAGGGAAGAGATAGTGAGGATAGGACTGAGGATTGAACTATAGAAGATTTTGCAGTGTTTCTCAAAAGTTATAGCCACACATCCGCTTAGGGTGTGGGCTTTGCAGTCTCCACACTGCCCTTACAGGAAAAAACGAAAAATATGACGTAAGTATGCATCATTCCCAGAACTTTCATCATCTAATTCCAGAAGGTTACAAATTCATGTGCCGAAATTGCCTGGCAGGTGACATAACTGAGTGTAGCAGACCTGGAGATAATGAAATAGGGAAGGGTGGGGGCTGAGCAAAGTGCATGCCTCCTGCCCCACCAAATGGGCAGCTGCCCCTCAGCACAGAGCAGATGGCTCCCCCGTGGTAATTAAGATCCAATCTTGAGAGAAGCTGGGGTCCATATGAAACATATAAAGTTCCCAGTTGTTAAATGCTGTCTCAATTTTTTTAAAAACAAAAGACACAGTGCAGGCCAGACGTAACCCGGGCCCTCGGGCCAACCACTGTGAGTTCCTTCCTGTTCCGATCCTTCCTCTTGCACCTCCATGCTGTGTGGTGACACAGCAGTGAAAAAGCCCAGCTCTGGGCTCTAGACTGAGGGTTACTATCCCAGTTTGATGAGAGGGTGATTAATAGCCTGCTTTGCACCAGAGACAGAAGTGGAAATTTACTTCTGTATTTTAATGTTCTTTAATCATGGTGAGGACCAGCTCCAGGAAACCGCTGGTTTCCTAATGGCCTCCTCCCAGGAAAGCAGCTATTGGCCACATCATTTGGGGAGACTTCACGCAAGGGCACAGCACTGGTTTGTCACAGAATGGCAGCTGAGCCCAGGTTCTAGACTCCAGAGAAGCAGAGGAGTGTATCCTCCACACTCCAGTTCCACAGCTGTCAACTTTATTGAAAGAATCCTCCAAGCTAGCATGCTTTTTAAAATTAATTAAATTTCCTCTTCAGAGCCGCATATTTTAAAAAGACATTTATTGATCTACAATATTGGTGCAGTGGTTTGCAATTTTCAGTGTCTCGTGCCCTCTTCTCATCCAATCTTGAAACAGCTCCAAGAAGGAGATTTTTGTGGTAATCCTCATTTTAGGTGAGAAAGCTGAGATCAGACAGTTTCGGTGGCTTGCCCAAGCTCCGCAGAGTAAATCCTTCTCTTCATGCTCCTTGAAAGGCCTTCTCTGGGGGTCCCTGGGTGGCTCAGTGGGTTAAAGCCTCTGCCTTTGGCTCAGGTCATGGTCTCAGAGTCCTGGGATGAGTCCTGGGATCGAGGCCTGCATCGGGCTCTCTGCTCAGGGAGGGAGCCTGTTTCCCTTCCTCTCTCTCTCTCTGCCTACTTGTGATCTCTGTCTGTCAAATGAATAAATAAATATTTTTTAAAAAAAGGTCTGCTCTGTCCATCTTCGGGCGCCTGGGTGGCTCAGTGGGTTAGGCTGCTGCCTTCGGCTCGGGTCGTGATCTCAGGGTCCTGGGAGCGAGCCCCGCGTCGGGCTCTCGCTCGGCGGGGAGCCTGCTTCCTCCTCTCTCTCTGCCTGCCTCTCTGTCTACTTGTGATCTCTGTCTGTCAAATAATAAATAATAAAATCTTAAAAAAAAAAAAAAAAGGTCTTCTCTGTCCATCTTCAAATGGTCAATCAAGCACCCATAGAGCAAGGCTTTGCCCTGCTTTTTGTAAGAACCTATGTAGGAGAAAGAGACAAACAATACAGTTTCTTTCAAACCTCAGGAAAAAGCAGAAATAAACTCCACAAAATCATAAAAGAGAAGCTGAGACTCAGAGGACTCTGAAAAGCACCTACTAGAACCCCTTGAGTTATGAATTCATAAAGGAAGTCAGGCTGAATACAGCCTGGTTAGAGAAAAACGATCATTAGATTTGTTTGTATATTTTTTTCCTCAGTGGTTTTTAGATATATCTTGGCAAAATTTCCACCATTTCAGCTAATGAAGTTTTGCTTTGTTTTTTACAATGCAGTACAGTAAAAAACTGGAGCTGGATCCAAAATCCCTGTGGTACGGGGTTTCCAGAAGCTTCAGCACCCGCCGCACCTGGAGAAGAGCAAGGAGAGAGGTTTTAGGGACTGCCCCTCGCTCCCAGGGCCGCCGCCTGCTGCGGGACCCAAGCATGGAGGAGGGACAGGTGTGCGCTTGCCTCTGAGAAGTCTCCGTTCTCGGCGGCCTCGATGGCATTCTGGGCGATGTAGTTCCGCAGGACGTACTTGGGGTTGTTGGCGTGCATGACGCGTGTGCGCTCGGCCTGCCAGGCGTCCTGGTCGCTCACGCCCTCCTTGTCCTTCTCCAAGCCGGGCTCTGGAATCATCCAGGTTCATTTTTTCCAGTGGACCCCCCCCGCCACTCATTCGTGTCAGTTCCTCGCGTGGGGGTCGCTGGCGCCCGGCCCCCACGGCCTACCCGTACTCCTGGAGCCAGTCGGTCCAGTGGGCCCTGTTCTTGCTCAGCAGCTCCGCAGGACTCAGCTGCTGCAGCCGCGACTGCTGCTCCATGCGCTCCAGCTCCTCCGTGACGCTTGCCCGCGTGCCCATGAGCGCGAACAGCTGAGGGTTGGACTGTGCCAGCATCAGCATCATGGAGAGCTGCCTGCGCAGAGGGCAGCATGAGGCCTGGCCCCGCCCCTGGCCGCAGGCTGTGTCCTGAGGCCACTGGGCACCTGGAAGACGGCCATCGGGGCCCAGGGGAGGTCGGGTGGTGGCTTTAGCAGCTCCGCGGGCCGCTGCTGACTGCCCTGGGGCGGGGGGGTGACCCCGGCCCCATGGGCGAGGCAGCTGTCCACCCACTCTCCAGTGGCCCTTGCAGGTCTCGGGACATGGGTGCCCCGAGAGGAAGTGCCGCAGGCTAACTTGCAGGCCCCCAGGGTGCATGGGGCACCTGCTTATCGCTGGAGGGGGGTGGCACTGCTGTGCACTTCTCCACAGTGGCCCCAAGGCTGGGTCCTAGAGCTGGAATGTGAGGCTCATTTTCCATCTCAAAAGCAGGCCCTCTGGAGGGAGGCGAGTGAGTCTCTTTCGCACCTGGTGGCCATGTCTAAATGCGACACGGGAGAGAAGACTAGTAGGAGTTGGTGTGCAAAGCCCCTAACCACACATTGCATGGGTGACTCCATGTGACAGCCACGGGGAGGCCAGAGCAGTCTTGGTATACTGACCCACAATCGTCATTTCTTTTTTTTTTTTAACTTTTTAAATTTATTTTCAGCATAACAGTATTCATTGTTTTTGCACCACACCCAGTGCTCCATGCAATCCATGCCCTCTCCAATACCCACCTGGTTCCCCAACCTCCCACCCCCACCCCTTCAAACCCTCAGATTGTTTTTCAGAGTCCATAGTCTCTCATGGTTCACCTCCTCTTCCAATTTCCCTCAACTCCCTTCTCCTCTCTCCATCTCCCTTTGTCCTCCATGCTATTTGTTATGCTCCACAAATAAGTGAAACCATATGATAATTGGCTCTCTCTGCTTGACTTATTTCACTCAGCATAATCTCTTCCAATTCCGTCCATGTTGATACAAAAGTTGGGTATTCATCCTTTCTGAGGGAGGCATAATACTCCATAGTGTATTGGACCACATCTTCCTTATCCAGTATCGTCCCTGAAGGGCATCTTGGTTCTTTCCCCAGTTTGGCAACCGTGGCCATTGCTGCTATAAACATTGGGGTACAGATGGCCCTTCTTTTCACTACATCTGTATCTTTGGGGTAAATACCCAGTAGTGCAATTGCAGGGTCATAGGGAAGCTCTATTTTTAATTTCTTAAGGACTCTCCACACTGTTCTCCAAAGTGGCTGCACCAACTTGCATTCCCACCAACAGTGTAAGAGGTTCCCCTTTCTCCACATCCCTCCAACACATGTTGTTTCCTGTCTTGCTAATTTTGGCCATTCTAAGTGGTGTAAGGTGTTATCTCAATGTGGTTTTAATTTGAATCTCCCTGATGGCTAGTGATGATGAACATTTTTCATGTGTCTGATAGCCATTTGTATGTCTTCATTGGAGAAGTGTCTGTTCATATCTTCTGCCCATTTTTTGATATGATTGTCTGTTTTGTGTGTGTTGAGTTGAGGAGTTCTTTATAGATCCTGGATATCAACCTTTTGTCTGTACTGTCATTTACAAATATCTTCTCCCATTCTGTGGGTTGCTCTTTGTTTTGTTGACTGTTCCTTTGCTGTGCAGAAGCTTTTGACTTTGATGAAGTCCCAAAAGTTCATCTTCGCTTTTGTTTCCTTTGCCTTTGGAGACATATCTTGAAAGAAGTTGCTGTGGCTGATATCGAAGAGGTTACAGCCTATATTCTCCTCTAGAATTCTGATGGATTCCTGTCTCACGTTGAGGTCTTTTATCCATTTTGAGTTTATCTTTGTGTACGGTATAAGAGAATGGTCGAGTTTCATTCTTCTACATATAGCTGCTCAGTTTTCCCAGCACCATTTATTGAAGAGACTGCCTTTTTTTCCACTGTATATTTTTTCCTGTTTTGTCGAAATTAACTGACCATAGAGTTGAGGGTCCATATCTGGGCTCTCTACTCTGTTCCACTGGTCCATGTATCTGTTTTATGCCAGTACCATGCTGTCTCGGTGATCACAGCTTTGTAGTAAAGCTTGAAATCAGGTAACGTGATGCCCCCAGTTTTATTTTTGTTTTTCAACATTTCCTTAGCGATTCAGGGTCTCTTCTGATTTCATACAAATTTTAGGATTATTTGCTTCAGCTCTTTGAAAAATACCGGTGGAATTTTGGTCGGAATGGTATTAAAAGTATAGATTGCTCTAGGCAGTACAGACATTTTAACAATGTTTATTCTTCCAATCCAAGAGCATGGAATGGTCTTCCATCTTTTTGTGTCTTCTTCAATTTCTTTCATGAGTGTTCTGTAGTTCCTCGAGTACAGATCCTTTACCTCTTTGGTTAGGTTTATTCCCAGGTATCTTATGGTTCTTGGTGCTATAGTAAATGGAATCGATTCTCTAATTTCCCTTTCTGTATTTTCATTGTTAGTGTATAAGAAAGCCACTGATTTCTGTACATTGACTTTGTATCCTGCCACGTTGCTGAATTGTTGTATGAGTTCTAGTAGTTTGGGGGTGGAGTCTTTTGGGTTTTCCATATAAAGAATCATGTCATCTGCGAAGAGAGAGAGTTTGACTTCTTCATTGCCAATTTGGATACCTTTTATTTCACTTTGTTGTCTGATTGCTGTTGCTAGGACTTCTAATACTATGTCGAACAAGAGTGGTGAGAGTGGGCATCCTTGTCGTGTTCCTGATCTCAACGGGAAGGCTGCAAGCTTTTCCCCATTGAGGATGATATTTGCTGTGGGTCTTTCATAGATAGATTTTATGAAGTTCAGGAATGTTCCCTCTATCCCTATACTTTGAAGCGTTTTAATCAGGAATGGATGCTGGATTTTGTCAAATGCTTTTTCTGCATCAATTGAGAGGACCATGTGGTTCTCATCTCTTCTCTTATTAACTTGTTCTATCACATTGCACAATCGTCATTTCTGATTAGAAACACATCACATTGAAAAGATCCCGAAAAACCGCTTGTATGTATTTGGAGTGAAGTATCACAAATGGAATACATGCCCTCACCTGATCTGTGTCACACTCTTCTGCTTTCTAGTATTATCTTCACATCTTCTCTTAACCACAGTGCTGCTTTGTGAGGACTTAGATATTTGTATACAGCATATGAACCACTTGAGCTGACTATACTCCACTTCCAAACGTGAATTACTTGAGTCTTCTGGCCTTCAAACATTGTTTTCACCTAACTATCGGCTCCTAACTTCAGCTATGAGAGCTTATCATTCAGGTCTGTTACTCCTGCATTCAAAATATTTTTTAATTAATCCTTTCCTTCCTACTTCCACACCCCAATCATGGCTTTTATCACCGAATTCTGGATTCCTTGACTTACTGAGTGCATCTGACTGGGGAGTGACCACCCGTACATGCAGCTCTGGTCCTGGGCATGAGGTAGACAGATGTGGGCACTTCCACCTTGGGCCTGGGACAAGACATATTTGCAAAAGGTTTCAGGTAAGAACTGAGTAATTCAGGTCGAGAAGGATGAGTAGCTTGCTTGCTGGGCTCCCTGACATCAACTCTTTCCAGTTCAGCCCACCACGCCTCCTCTTCAGCCTGACTTCTCTCCTACATTCCTGATCCCAAAGTCTTTCGAGCTCCCTTCTTCATCCATCAGCTCATCTAGAGTCTGTGTGGATCTGCACTCAGAGACACAGGTGGGGTGAGGTCCAGTCCTGGCCTTAAGGGTCTCAGTAGGAGGAAGATTAGCAGATCCACAAGTGTGGAGAGAGCTGCATGGGGCTGGGATTATAGGCCCTCTGGGCCAGAAAGGCTGTGAGCAATTTCACTTGGAGGTGGGGAGAGCTGGCAAGGAAGGTTTCCAAGGGAAGGTTACATTCAAGCTGTTCTCTGAAGAATCCAATCTAACAACTAGAGATGGGGGAAGGTGAGGCAGACAGCATCCCAGGCAAAGGGAGCTGTAGGTGGAAAGGCACACAGGAATGCATAAGTGAGGGTCAGGGATGGCAGTCCTTCTGCATGGCCACAGAGGAAGTACATGGCTAGCCTGACAATGACCCAGATTCTAAATGTATCCCTGGATGTGATGACCATATGTTCATCCCCACCACATGGATTTATGCCCTGAGGTCTACTAAGGCAATAAAACTAATAATAAGATTTCAGATTAATGGAATCCCAGGCAGCCACTTCTGACTCTCATTTCACATGCCACTGCACTGATATGGCTAGGGCTGCGTGGGGAATAGCAGTCATTGCTAATCAGGCTTGGGGAGCAAGGCTCATAGTCACAAGTCACAGTGAGGACCAAACTGGTGCAAGTTGTAGGAATGATGTGTCCATTGCTCCCTGATGGCTGCTGGAGTGCTGGTAGCTCATGTCTCAGAGGAGCCTCCATGACTCTCTCTCAGCTGAAGAGAGCTGCCCCACCTGAAGTCACGACCTCTTCCCAGTGATGGAGGCGGGGAACAAAGCTGGGGCCCCTTAGTTTGATACAGAACAACTTGGAAACATCACCCAGCTCCAGAGCCCCCAGTGAGGTTGGCTGAGACCTTTGTCACATCTGTATCACAACCCAACTTCCTCTTCCAAATCCTTCACTCCACCGTATATGGTAGATCCCCAGAGCACTCCCCAGCACAAAAAATCTCTGTCTCAGAGTCTACTTTCCAGAGAACCTGATCTACAACAGAGAGCTCAAGGAAACTCATTCCCTGAGTTTCCATTCAAACAATGTCTGATGGCATCAGCATAGTTTAAGAAAGACCTTGTCACTCAGAGGGAAGCTGATCAGCCATGGAAGCCCCATAGAAGTCATCACTGGCAGAGCTCACCCACTATGCTGGGAGAAGGAGACTCTCAGAGCCTCACAAACTCCGTTTCCCCTGGCAGGACTCTTTCCTCCTAGGGAGATGGGTGTGTAGGGCTATTAGAATCTGGTGCCATTAAATGAAACCCACATTCTATAACTAACTCCTCTTTCTCTTTGCTCATGCTCATCAACAGACATTTTATTTCTCATTTGCCTTTCTGTGTGCCTCATTACAGAGAGAAAATCCCTAAATGTGCAGTCCATCTGGCAATTACAATTTCTTATTTTCAATCAGCACATTGACATTTAGGCTTGGAGTTGGTCTCTTACAAACCCTGTTAGCCCGAGTGAACTGGTAGGTGCTGAGACAGTGAAGAGCACATAAGTCCAAGCCCGCAAGGCAGAGATCAAGACTTGGATGATTGTCAATTCACCATGACGATGCCTTTCTGGGGGTCCCATGGTAGACAGTCCACTGCTTCTTATGATATCTCTGCCTTGACTTTCAAATATCTACCGCCTTAACCCAGAGGGAGCCCAGAAATAGTTCTGCTTCCCCCAGTGTAGCCACTTCTCAGTCCAAACCCTAGGAAGCAGACCTCTTCCCCATCTCCCACCCCAGAGGTCAGGGGAGATGACTGGAAGTTTGCAAGAGCTTTTTCACAAACAAATGAAACTAAAGGAATTGATAGCTACCCCACCCCTAGGAGTAAGCCATGGATAAGGTCCTATCATGAGGAGATAACTGTCAATATACTTAAAAGCAACAATTTCCATAAATAATTCCTTTGGAATAAAGGAGAAGTTTTTGCTAGTAACTGCTTTCTGACTTCACTTAAAGCCTCAGCAGCAAAGTGATTGATGTTGTAAGTAAAGAGCCAATCAAAATGGTGCCTGCCGGGACGCCTGGGTGGCTCAGTTGGTTAAGCAGCTGCCTTCGGCTCAGGTCATGATCCCAGCATCCTGGGATCGAGTCCCACATCGGGCTCCTTGCTTGGCGGGGAGCCTGCTTCTCCCTATGCCTCTGTCTGCCTGTGCTCGCTCTCTCTCCCTCTCTCTCTGACAAAATAAATAAAATCTTAAAAAAAAAAAAAATGGTGCCTGCCCAGCCTGTTTGGTGCCACTGAGGAACATCTACTCAGCTTTCAGCCCCTGAGAGTAGAGGCCAGGAGGCCAGGTTATTGCTCTCCAGATCCCATCTTTGCAAAATGGAATTCTAGATATACATTTCCTGTCTCCCACAAGCTAGGTGTTTCCTTGGGGGAAAGGGTAGGTATTTTTCAAGTCTGCTTTTGCAAATTGACTTCAAAATGGAATTTAGGGACTTGGTCTCATCTCTATACCACCTTTATCTCCTCCTTAATCTCCCTCCTCAAACCCTATTATATCCATGCTTCCCCTCTGAAGTGTGGGTGCCCAGAAGAGAACACATGTAGCCTCTGGTTACTTGGCCAGTCCTCCAGGACAGGTCTATGTGCCACCTGGGCCTGGTGACATTACTTTAGAGGCAAGACCTGTCTCAGGGCAGCAGGGCTAGCTCCAATTATCTCCCCATGCTCATCTCCCGCTCTTTAGAAAAAGAAGGCTTAGGGAACAAAGTGAGCAGAGGCCAGATCTAATTGCTAGACCAGTGTCCCTCCCACTGGGATATTCTGCTAAGCTGCTTTCACTCAGGCACGTGTCAGTCACATACTTAGTCAACCACTTAGTCAACAGATGTTCATGAAGGCCCTACCATTGGCAAGGGGAGAGCTGGGTTCACGAAAGGACCTGGAACAAGTGTTGGTGCTAGGTGAATAGAGCCCTAGGCACACCCAGGAGGATGTGCTGGGGAGCCCCAGAGATGCACCCAGTGTCTGCAGGAAGCCATGGTTCCAATGCAACAGAAGAGGATTCTGAAAGGCTGGCCCAAGGGGCCAAGGGCAAATGTCCCCACCTCACAGCTTGGTTGAGGGCTGGCATTCACTCAGCTTCTAGTCCCTAAGGGCAGAGGACTGGCACAGCCAATCAGGACTGACTACATCACCCGTAGGGCCTGGTGCAAAATTAAAAGTGATGCCCTTTGCTCAAAAATATTATGACTTTCAAGATAGTGACAGAGTATTAAACCAGGCATGGGTCCTACCAAGTATAGGGCCCGGTGTGACAGCCAAGGGCACATGTGCATGAAGCTGGCCCTGCTGCTCACCAACTTTACCATTTCATCGATAAAGCCAAGGACTGCCAGGGCTCGCACTACTTAATCCAGGACCGTCCTGAACAAACAAGGATGCTGAGGCCCAGAGAGACAAAGTCACTTGTCCACAGTCTCACAGCTGGTCGGGGGTAGTAGCCAAGTCTCCTTAGAAAACAGCTCTGCCCTGCTTTTGCCAATCAGAATTACATCATATATATTTGTCTCTGCTGTTTGTTTCTTTCCTTCCCACTGTAAAGCTGGATATGTATAAAATGAAGAGAAGAAAACATGTCTTCTTTAAACATAAAATTAGACCAAACCCTCCAGCCACTGCTGCCAGGTGCTGTTTCTAGGGAAGCAGCCCAGGTCCACCTGGGAAGCCCGTCTGGCATCCAGCTGCTCGTGCAAGGTGCACGGCACTGCAGGGCATGAATGGCATCTTTCTTGAGTCTCCTGGCCATCCCTGATGAGGGCGAGCAACTTCATAGCTTACAAATCAGGTCTCGTGATCCCAAGGAGGTACAGGTCCAGCAAGCTTCTTTGTCCTTGCCTCTTCTGTGGGGCTGGGATGTCCTGTTTTCACCACCAGGAGAACCTCAGAGTTAAGCATAGCAACCCTCCCACTATACAGAGGAGAGACCTGAGGCCCAGAGGCGGGATGTGGAGAGTTTGGAAAACTAAGGTTTCCTGGTCTCCAAATACTTATCTTGGCTCAGAAACTGTATGTGACCATACTCCTCGTGGTACATTCTTCTCTACAACATGTGGAGGAAGGTGGAAAAGAAGGATGTGATGGAAGGAGATTCTAGGCCAGATAGACCAGCCAGTTCTGCAAACTTTGCTGTATCATAGAAACTTCTGAGCCACAGTTTCCCCATCTAAAAAATTAGGACAGTAATGTTTTATTTCAAGGGTGGAATGAAATGAGGTGAGATGCCTAAGTTGCCCAGAAGAGTCCTGCCATTACAGTAGGTGCTCAACAATTGTTATATTCTGATTGCCCTCCTTCCCTTGCTTGCCCTGAATCAGGAGTTCCAGCTGGGACAACACTCAGATTTGGATCTCTCTCATGTGAGTTAGGTGAAGTGTCTGAGCATCTAGTTTATCCCCCAATATATACACCGGCTGAAGAGCTTTACAAGAAAATTCTTCAACCATGTACACAATTGGGGTTCCAGCTCATAGGGCAAACTGGGGATCAGTGGGAGGGGAAAAAACAGAAGGATCCTCTTTTTAGAGCAGCAGAGGCCTGGAGTCACATCAGATAACCCTCAAATGCCCAGAAACACTTAAGGGAAGAGGGAACCACGAAAGAGTTGCTATGACCCTGTGGCCTAGCTGGGGAAGGCAAAAAGGTGGTGAAATCCAGGCATTCCCACACACAGCCCTCATGGATTTCTCAGGCCTCTGAGGCCTGTGATTGCCGCCCACCACGCTGCCATGAGAAAGCCTTTAGAGGCCCCTCTGGGGGTGGGGGGACACAAAGGAGAGGCAGCCCATCATCACTGTCACCAAAGCTGTTCCCTCCCAGCCCTGACACCAGACAGGTTCCCCCAGGGATGGCTAATGCTTCCCCAGCCCTGTGCCTTCACCCGCTCCTGATGCCTTTCAGTGACAAGGCATACCTGTCAGTGATTCCATGCACAGACTTTCCCCTTCTGAGTCAGGAAGGAACCCTCACAGAGCAGTTTCCCCCAAACGTACCCCCCCATCCCTTACCCAACCATTCCTCAGCCTCCACCTTGTCCAGGACACATGGATGACATTTTCCCCTAATAGTGACCAAGGGCCTTGTGATTCGAGGGAACATACACTCCACAGATCCCGAAGGGTGGGCACGTATGACCTTGCCGACACTTTAGGAGACCGGGAATGCTTCCCTCCGGTGGTCACCGGACTCTCAGGAGGCCTGATCCGAGTGGCAGAGAGGTTCAGAGCAGGATGTGAGGTCAGGCAGCCAGAATTCTTGTTCTCCCGCTTACCATCTGGCTCCTCAGACAGGTTACTATGCCTCTCCAGGCCCGTTGCCTCAACTAGGACATGGCTAGACTAGCCGCCTGTTTGGCGCTGGAACAAACGAGAGGGTGTGAGTAAAGGACTCAGCACTGTGCCTGGTACATGGGGAGTCCTCAGTACATGCGCCAAGTGGCCAGCTGCCGCTCTGCTGCTCTGGATAACCACCCGTGGTCTCATCTGGTTGCTCATGCGGTTGACCTTCTTCACTCTACTCCATCCAGTCTTGATTTCCTTCTTAAGTTCTGCTGAGTCACATCACTTTGGAAATGCTGTGTCTCCCACTGCCACAGGGCACATCCGCAGGTCTTAGCATGCTCTTCAAGCTCTGTGTGGGCAATGAGGCCTCACTGACCGTCCAGCTCACCTCTCCTTGCGCCCTCCTCCACACACACCTCACCCCTTCTGCCCCCATTCCTGCCGACTCCCGGAGATGGCCTCTCTGCTCTCAGTGCCTCTCCTTTGCGAAGCTTTTCCCTGCCCCATCCACAGAAACCCTCCCCAGGTTTGTGGTCCTTCAGTGCTAGCCTGGGTCCTTTTCCCATAGCAGGCCTCTCACTGGGGCTGTGACACAGGCCTATGAGCCCCTCAGAGCAAGGAACATGGCCCAGGTAATCTCTGCACACTTCCCTGGGCCTGATATAGAGTTGGGTGGGTGTTGTTGGATGGAGGAAATGGAATAATTAAGTGATTGTCTAATTATTCCAGACATGTGCAAGCCTCTGCCCTCTACATTTCAGACCCAGCATTTCTGAAAAACAGAAAAGGAAAGAGGCCAGATGCACACATTCCTATGCTCAAACTAGCATTTTGGGAGTAACCAGAAGCCAGCAGTGTCCCTTCCCACCCCCCTCACACCACCACACCAGCTAGCATATGCATGCTGCAGTGCCCACTGAGTTCCACGAGAAATTAATCACACACAGCATTTCCCTACCTTTGCCATTGTTTGGATGGCTATGGGGTCACAAGGTCAGCCACACAGCTCACAGCACTTCCCTGGGAAAAGCTGCCCTTGCAGACCCACCACCTCCAGCTCTTCTTCAACCCTCACCCCAACCAGCGGCCACCCTCTAGACCCCTTTGCTTCCTCCTCATTTCCCCAAGCACCAGGAGCTTCCCACAGCTTTCTGGTCCTGAGCAACCTCTCCTTTGTAGAAGCTCTTGCCTCTGTCCCTGTGAATCCAAACCACCACTCTCTCTGCAGTGCCAAGGACTCTGATTCCAGACATACCCATCGGAGTCCCAGCAGAGGGTACAGGGAATGGTTGAAACCATTCACAACAAGGATGAGCCCTGAGTTCTAGAGAATGGGCGCTCTTGTAGAGAAGGGGTAGGGCTTTGACTTAGCCATACTGTTTTATTTCTCCAAAGTGAGAGGCAAGGAATTCTAAATCCAATGTGGCAAATAGGAAGGGTCTCTATGGTTGGCTGTAATATTACGTGTGGACATGTATGTATTTCATAGTTTAAAGAAAATTTTAAAGAACAAAAGCACTTGGGGATAAAAGTACCGCACACTTCAGGAACAAACATTAAGCCAGCAGTGGTACTCCACTGAGGCCTCTGCTCATTCTTAGAGGTGGCGATCATTCTGGCCTCAACCTGCTTCCCAAATCAGCCCTCCAGAGAGCCTCCCTCCCTTGCTCTTCCCTGGCCCACCCTGGGATCCCTATTCCTGCTGCCCTCCAAGCTACAGCTAATGCACTCCTTGCCTCCTGAAACCCAAACACCTCTCCTTCCAAGACCACGCCTGACCCAGCCAGCTCCCAACTTCTTCCGCCATCAGCACACCCTTGCCTCCTGCAGAGTCGCCCTCAACTGCTTATCACTGCCTGGCCACAAGAGTCTGGACTAAAAATCACAAAGGAAATGCCTACAGAAGCTGCAAACTTTCCTTCAAATCTCCCAGGAAGAACCAGCGTGAAGTCCCTGGAGCACAGTGTGAACCAGCTGCGCTACCCACTTGGGTTTCTGGTTTGAGGATGCTGTCTGGCTGGCCTTTGTAGCTCCTGGGCTGGTACATGGGATCCCAGTCACTCGTGGGACAGTAGGACTATAAGGATAAGGAGAAAGAGGAGGAGGAACCATGGTGGGCACCAGCTCCACAGAGGCGAGTCAGGATCACCTCTCGTGGGGACATCCTGGAACTCATTATCTGCCTCATGGTGAAGGAAGCCCCTCCTGAACACAGCAGGTCCCAAACCCAGGGTGCCCTCTGCTTTCTCCTCTGGGTCCTGCTCTTCCAGACTCCCTTCTTTCTCCTGATTCAGCTTCCTCTCCTTCTTTCTATGACTTCAGATAACAATCCTTCTCCATTATGCTGGCACCAAAATTTATTATGGCCACATAATAAACATAATAGCAGGAAGGGCTTTTTTTAAAAATAATTTTAAAAACTTTTTAATGAAGAATAATTGACATAGACAAAAAGGATATATATATCACATGTGTTCAGCCCAGTGAGTTTTTCCAAAGTGAACACACATGTGAAACAAATTCACAGGTCGAGAAGCTAGTCCTGGGTTTTTGTCTTGTGGGTTCCATGCTTTCAACTACATCTTTGTGTTGTTGACCCTTGGGTCTGAATTGTGCCGATCCACATACATGCGTATTTTTTCTAATAAATACAGTACAGTATTGTAAAAAAAAAATGGGCAAAGGACTTGAATAGACCTTTCTTCAAAAAAGATACATGAATGGCCAACAAACATGAAAAGAAGTTCAACATCACTAATCGTCAAAGAAATGCAACCCAAAACCATAGTGAACTATCACCTCACACCCAGGAAGATGTCCACTATCAAAATAACAGAAAAGAACAAGTGTTGGTGAAGGTGTGGAGAAACTAGAGCCCTTGTGTGCTGTTGGTGGGAATGCAAAATGGTGGTACTATGAAAAACATTATGAAGATTTCTCTAAAAACTAAAAACAGAACTATCATATGATCTAACAGTCCCACTTTTATGCATATACCCAAGAGAACTGAGGGGCAACCTGGGTGGCTCAGTCAGTTAAGCATCTGACTCTTGATTTCAGCTCAGGTCCTGATCTCAGGATCACGAGATGGAGCCCCAGGTCAGACTCCACACTCAGCATGAAGTCTGCTTGAGATTCTTTCTCCTTCCCCTTCTGCTCCTCCCCCTGCTCGAGCTTTCTCTTAAATAAATAAATAAAATCTTAAAAGAATTAAAAACAGAATCTCAAAGAGATACTAGCACACCTATGGTCATTGCACCATTATTCACAACAGTCAAGGTGTGGAAGCAAACTAAATGTCCAACAGTGGATGAGTGGATAAAGAAAATGTGGTATGAACACACACACTAACACAGAGACACAGTGGAGTATTATTCAGCCTGAAGAAAGAAATCCAGTCATATGTTATGATGTGGATGAACCTAGAAGACAAGATGCTAAGGGAAAATTAGCCAATCACAAAAAAGATAAATACTGCCTGATTCCACTTATCTGAGGTGTCTAAAGTAGTCAAACTCTTAAAAACAGAAAGAATAGAATGGTGGTTGCCAGGAGTTGAGGGGAGGAGGAAATGAGCGTTGTTCTTTGACTGAATATAGAGTTTCAGCCATGCAGGATGAGAAAGTTCTAGGGATCTGTTGTACTACAATATACATACAGTTAACAATACCATACTATATACTTAAAAATTGTTAAGGGGGTAAATTTATATTATGTGTGTTTTTTTAACTATAATAATAAAGCAATATAAAAATTCCTTCTTGCCTAATAGCACAATTCATAAGAGTCCAAACTGAAGCTGCCTAAATGCCTGTCAGCAGGAGGGTGGATAAATAAATGTATCTTAGTTTCACAATGGAATACTATACAACAGTGAGAAGAAAGAACCAAACCTGCAAGCAGTAGTTTGGGTGAAACTCAGAAGCACGATGTCAAGCAAAAGCAGCTAGATACAAAAGAGCTCATACGCTGTGATTCCACTAAGTAAGTATAAAACAGGTATAACTGGTTTTGGTGTTAGAAGTCAGGATAAGGACCCCTCACGGTTGGGGGACAGTGCCCGGAAGAGGCTATAGGTGGGACTCCTGGGGTTCACTCATGCTTCAATTAATTTCTACCAACTCAATTTTAAAACATTTTCATGCATAGAACAACAGCACCCAAAAAGAATGACCAAACAGCTAATGAGGTGTAGGAGGAAAACTGCAACATGACAAATAAAGAAAAGGAAGCTACTGGAGATTCACAGATACCAAGCAGCAAGCATTTAGCAAAAGCATATCAAAAGATGCAACCTCTTTTTATACCAATAATGGATGATGCACTTAAAAAGAACTGTGAACAAGTAAAAGCAAATCATTTTCTAAATGCTTTTGACCGTAGTTTCCACCATCATTCTTTACATTCACTCCTTGCTGCTTTCCCTGTTTCCTTTGCCCATTTTTTTGTTTGTTATTGTTGTTGTTGTTAAGTTGGAGGAACTCCTTTCATATTTTGGATATTTACACCTTATCAGGTTTACTGTTCGCAAATTTTTTCCCCATTCTATAAGTTGCCTTTTCACTTTGTTGATTATTTTCTTTGCCGTGTGGAAGCTTTAAAATATGATGTCATCCCATTTGTCTACTTTTGCTTTGGTTACCTGTGCTTCTGATTTTATATCCAAGAGATCATTGCCAATTCCAATTTCATGAAGTTTTCCCCTGTGTTTTCTTCTAGAAGTTTTAGTCTCAGGTCTTACATTTAGATCTTCAATCCACTTTGAGTTAACCTCTGTATATGATATAAAATTAGTCCATTTTCATTCTTTTGCATGTGGTAATCCAGTTTTCCCATCACAATTTGTTGAAGAGATTATCCTTTCCTCGTTACATTGTCTTGGTACCTTTCTTGCAGATCAACCATATCTGCAATAGTTTATGTCTGGGCTCTCTGTTCTGGGCTATTTCTATTCCATTGGTCTCAGTGCTAGTCTTTCTGCCAATACCATATTGTTTTGATTAACATAGTTTTGTAATATATATATTTTTAAAGATCTTATTTAAGAGAGAGAACACAAGAAGGGGAAGCAGCAGGCTGAGGGAAAGGGAGAAGCAGGCACCCTGTGCGGGTGCCCAATGCGGGGTTCAATCCCAGGACCCCAGGAACATGACCTGAGCCAAATATAGTCACTTAACCAACTGAGCTACCAAGGTGCCCCTGTAATATATTTTGAAATTGGCAGGTATGAGGCCTCCAGCTTTCTTCTTTCTGAAGACTGAGTGTTTTGGCTATGCAGGGTCATTTGAAATGCCACAGGAAACAGGCTTGTTTTTCTATTCCTACAAAAAAAAAAAAAGGTTTTGACAGGAATTGCACTGATCTACAAATTGTTTTGGGTAAATATGAGCATTTTTAATACTTACATGAAGTCTTCCAGTCCATGAACACAGGATATATTTCCATTTATTTCTCATCTTCCAATTAATTTCTTATTTTCTTTAATTTCTTTTGGCAACATTTTGTAGTTTTCAATGCACGAATCTACTGCTTACTTGGTGAAGGTTATTACTAAGTATTTTATCCTTTTTGATATAAATAGAATTGTTTTCCTAATTTCCTTTCAAACTGCTCATTGTTAGTGTATAGAAATGTAACTGATTTTTGAGGGTTGATTTTGTAACTTGCAACTTTGCTGAATTCATTTATTCTAACATTTCTGCTGTTCAGGTTTTTTTTTTTTAATCTTTTGGGGGTTTTACATATAAGATTGTGTCATCTGTGAACAGAGATTATTTCTTTCTGATTTGGTTGCATTTTTTTTTTCTTGCCTAATTGCTCTAGCTAGAACTAGGAAGATCTTTTTAAAGGCTCTGCCTGTGTCTCTGTAAGACTGTCTTCCTCCCTTCCTTAAACTCCCAGTATGTTGAACGAGCTCTTTTGGGTTGACGTGCAAAAGTCACAACTACTATTTTGTTAAGGCAGGAATTAGATTGAGATTTATGTAACCACAGAACTCACAGGCTCTTCTCACTATCTCTCTCGAGCTAAGAGATCTGTCATTATTAAAATGCATGATTAAATTGAACAGGTAACACCCATGAACACATGAATGTAGATTCCTTTAAAAAAGGGAGCTCCAGGGGCACCTGGGTGGCTCAGTGGGTTAAAGCCTCTGCCTTCGGCTCAGGTCATGATCCCAGGGTCCTGGGATCGAGCCCCGCATCGGGCTCTCTGCTCAGCGGGGAGCCTGCTTCCCCCTCTCTCTCTGTCTGCCTCTCTGCCTATTTGTGATCTCTGTCTGTCAAATAAATTTAAAAAAAATTAAAAAAATTTAAAAAAAGGGAGCTCCAAGATCTGGTCAGTATTGACATGAATGGAAGAGCAAACAGGGAGCTAGAATTGGGGCCAGGAGGGACTTGGGCCTCCAGGGAACAAAAAAACTGGTAGAGGTCTCTAGGCAAGGGGTGAAACAAAGGGGAAGAGAGCTGATGGGGGCTATGTAGACTTTGACTGAGTGACTACCTGTTTCCCAAATTCCCACTCTTGGGGATATCACTAGTATGATTTTTGTTATATTCTGGCACCAACTGCACTGTTGTTGACTCTGTTTTTCTAAAAATAAATACACTTAAAAGGAAACTTTATAGCTCTCCTCTAAATCCCTACAGGAATCATTTCCCACAAAGAGAATGTAGCTGTAGAAAATAAATACAATGAAAACAATGTCACTCATTAAATCCTGACTAAGTAGTTGTCTACTAAAGGATGCCAGCCTAGGGCCTATTTTTTCATTAAAGAGTGAGATTAGCATGAGTTAGGGAGGTGTGGAAAACATTACCACCATGCTAAATTTCTTCTTGATACAATTAGAAAGATTAGGAAGCAGTTAAAAGGGAAATAACTATTTCAACCTTGATTCAAATATTTTTATGCTGGGTTGACGCGCCACCCAAAATTACCTCCCATACCTTCAGTGGAACATGTCCTAAAGTAAGGAAATTCTTAGGTAGAGCATCAGGTTTTGTCTTGTTTTGAGAAAAGAGCTCAAAGCTCCACCCCAGAAAAGCCATGAGAAATGGGAGTTGTGGCTGAAAAGGGAATCAGGAGCACTTCTAGGCAGGTAACAGCATGGAAAGACATTAGGGGCTGTAGGGAGTGGAGCTTGAGAAAAGCAAATATCTCCCATTCCCATGATTAGCTTTCCTAGGAGGATCTGTGGGGAAAGCAAGAGCCATTTAAAGGTTAGAGACAAGAAGAGCTAGAAGATTCTGCTAAGAATTACTGGCTTCAGTTCTCTCTTCCCTCTGTGCTCTTCTTCCCTCTTCCTTTATTTCTCCCATCTTTCTCTCTTTCTCTTGATGGCTTCACTGATTATAGCTTACCTACCAATGTACATGAAGCTGTTAGTACTGTACTGAGCAGTACAGTCAAAGAAGATGGTTAACGGCTAATCTTGGGGAAAATAGAACCTAGAAGCCAGAAACAAATAGACTGAAATCTTGCCTCCCTAAAATGAAAATGCTTCTTTCTGGTATAGCAAAAAGCATGGTTAGAATCATAACATTTGACAACAAAAAACAACCGGAAAATATGTACAATGTAGGTAACAACCCAGAGGCTAATACCCCTATTACATAAAAATAGCTGCCACGAATCAATGTGAAGATAATTAAAAAGCTCAACAGAAAGATTAACCAAAGAAACGCATAAGGCATTTTCAGAGGAAGAAATGCAAATGGCTAATACATGTAATGAAATAAGGATCAGCCTCCCGAGTCATCAGAGAAATCCAAGTGAAAATAAGATGCTCTGTTGGGAATATGTAAAGACCTGACCATTGCAAGTGGAAGAAGGGTTTAAAGAGTCATTTTATACACTGTGCTCTAACATCTTCAGAAAATAATCTGATAAAGTCTATCCATATTTCAAATATATATATACACTTTGACTCAGAGATTCACATGTAGGAATCTGTCCTACGGAAATACATACAGTTCAAGGATATTTTTGCAAAGACAGTCGCTAGAGCGTTATTGATAACAGTACATGGTTATAAGCATCCTAATGTCTACCAAAAGAAAAATGGATATATATAGTACAGAATATCTGTGCTATGAAGCAAAATGCATTCTACCAAAAGGATGAACTAGAATTTTATGTCATATGGATATTGTTGAGTGAAAGCAGCAAGTTACAGAAAATTGTATATAAATTCATATATAAACCCAAAATAAGATCAAAGTATTTCTTTTCAAGAATAGTGAACTAAGTGTATTTTATCTAATAATCAGTGCTTACATAGTTAATATTCAACTGATTTACTTTTGCATATTCACACTCTTCCAGCAGTTGTAGTGCCTGTTGAAACATTAATCAAACATCCCCTTTGAATTTCCTTCAAATGGCTTGGTATGTTAAATTTAATGTCTTTGAGGGTGTCAAGTCCTCTCCTTTCACATGTATTTCAATCAGAAAAATAACTAGCAGTCCCACAATGACAAGAAGGTCATAAGCACTATTTGTTATACTTTTTTAAAGAAAGATTTTATTTACTTATTTGACAGAGAGAAAAAGACTGCGAGAGAGGGAACACAAACTGGGGAGAGGGAGAGAGAGAGAGAAGCAGGCTTCCCACTGAGCTGCCCCATGTGGACCCAATCCCAGGAACCTGGGTCCATGACCTGAGCTGAAGGCAGACACTTAACACTGAGGCACCCTGGCATCCATATTTGTTATACTTTTATCTCCAAAAGTTGCTAAGTAATAAGTGATATGTAAGCTGTATCCAGCTCCAAAGGTAAACTTTTCAAAGAACAGTAACCTCCTAGCCAAAACAAATGAAGCTCCCCGTGCCCTGGAGAGTCATAACCATCGAAAGCTCTGGATGCTCACGAAGGAGGGTTCTCATAATAAGCCTGGCCTACAAACTCTCTCCATCCCACACACCTGTCTACACTGGTCCCATTCTCCACCCTGTTCTACCTCACTTCAAGCATATAGGAAATGACGGAGGGAAGCATCCTAATATGCCATTAGGGCTTATACTTGAGGATTGAGAATGGAAGGAGAGTGGGTTGATAGGGACTTTCGTTCATATATAAACTTTTATATCATTTAAATATTTTCAATTAATTTCTACCAACTCAATTTTAAAACATTTTCATGCATAGAACAACAGCACCCAAAAAGAATGACCAAACAGCTAATGAGGTGTAGGAGGAAAACTGCAACATGACAAATAAAGAAAAGGAAGCTACTGGAGATTCACAGATACCAAGCAGCAAGCATTTAGCAAAAGCATATCAAAAGATGCAACCTCTTTTTATACCAATAATGGATGATGCACTTAAAAAGAACTGTGAACAAGTAAAAGCAAATCATTTTCTAAATGCTTTTGACCGTAGTTTCCACCATCATTCTTTACATTCACTCCTTGCTGCTTTCACATGGTATTTATCACAATTTGGAATTATTTTAATTATTTGTCCATTTGCTTTTTGTTTGTTTCTCTCCCACATAGAATATGAGTCCACAGGAATGGGGCTGTATCTGTCAATCACAGTCTCTGGCAAATAATAAGTACTCAATTGTTGCATGAATGGATGGATGAATGAAAATAATAACAAAGATCTTTGTGTAAGGAAATAATCTCAGAACAATACATCATGAGACAAAAATAGAATAGAAAACTCCTTAGAGATTGAAAAGCCTGCAGGACATAAGAGAAATTTGGCAGATTATAGAGAAGGTTTTCTTTCAATTCTTTAGTGAAGAGAAATTACAAATTAGTATCTTAACTTTACTACCTTCATCAATACCTAAAACCTAATAAATTGTTGTATATATATATACATGTGTTCAAGTTAAATGTAGTATAAACTATATAGATTTTTCCATTCATAATGTGAATTTGGTATTTGGAAAGAGCATGGTTTGGGGGCCAGACCAATCTGGGTGTGAATTCCAGCCCCAACACTATGAAGGAGCATGTGTGCTCCTGATTCAAACAAATTGTGAGGAAATATTTATGAGGCAACTGGGGAGATTAGAACACTGATGGAAAGTGAATGATGTTAGGGAGTTGCTCACTTGGACAGGAGGTGCTAAAAGTATTGTGGTTTCATTTTAAAAGGGTCCTTGTTTATGGAGACAGGCACTGAGGATGAAATGGTGTGATGTCTGGGATTCACTTTAGAGTAATTGAGGTGGAGCTAGCTAGGAGAATGAGTAAAACCAGACAGATGGATTGATGGCTGTTGAAGCTGGGTGTTGCTTGCATAGGATTTTACCATTCCATTCCCTCTCTTTTCTATAAATTTGAAAATTCTTCGTAATCAGAGGTTAAAAAAAAACAAACTGGTATGAGTAAGGTTAGAATAATACACTAGTTAGACACATGGATCAGTGGAATAGGATAGAGACCCCAGAAATGAACCCACATTTATATGTGCAATTAATCTATGACAAAGGAAGCAAGAATATACAATGGGGAAAAGACAGTCTTTTCAATAAATGATGCTGGGGAAAAAATGGACAGCTACATGTAAAACAATGAAATTGGAACTGGACTACTTTCTTACACCATACACAAAAATAAATTCAAAATGGATTAAAGACCTAAATGTGAGGCCTGAAGCCATAAAAATTTTACAACAGAACACAGGCAGTAACGTCTCTGACATCAGCCATAGCAACATTTCTCTAGATCCATCTCTTAAAGCAAGAGAAAGAAAAGCAAAAATAAACTCTTGGACTATATCAAAGTAAAAAGCTTTTGCATAGCAAAGGAAACCATCAACAAAACAAAAAGACAACCTACTGAATGCAACAAGATACTTGCAATGATAAGGAGTTAGTATCTAAAATATATAAAGTAGGGTGCCTGGGTGGCTCAGTGGGTTAAGCCGCTGCCTTTGGCTCAGGTCATGATCTCAGGGTCCTGGGATCGAGTCCCACATCGGGCTCTCTGCTCAGCAGGAAGCCTGCTTCCCTCTCTCTGCCTGCCTCTCCGTCTACTTGTGATCTCTCTCTATCAAATAAATAAATAAAATCTTTAAAAAAAAAAAATAAAATAAAATATATAAAGTAATCCTACAACTCAACAGCAAAATACCAAACAATCTAATTTAAAAAATGGACCGAGGACCTGAATTGACATTTTTCCAAAGACATACAGATGGCCAACAGACACATGATGATCACTAATCATCAGAGAAATGCAAGTCAAAACCACAGTGAGATATCACCTCATGCCTATTAGAATAGCTAAAATAAAAAACAAGAAATACCAGTCAGTGTTGGCGAGGGTGTAGAGAAAAAGGAACTCTTACGCACTGTTTGTGGGAATGTACATTAGTACAACCACTGCAGAAAACAGTATAGATGTTCCTCAAAAAATTAAAAGAAGAAATATCATATGATCCAATAGTTCTACTATTGAGTATTTACTCAGGGTAAACAAAGAACACTAACTCTAACACTAACACTAACTAACAAAAAGATATATGTACTCTGATATTTATTACAGCTTTATTTACAATAGCTGAGACATGGAAGCAACCTAAATGTTCATTAATAGGTGACTGGATAAGGAAAGTGGATATACATATGCATATACATACATTACACAGTCATAAAAAAGGATGAGATCATCCCATTTCAGACAAAATGGATGGAGCTAGAGGTATTATGCTAAGTGAAATAAGTCAGATTGAAAAAGACAAAAAAAAAGAATAAACAAACAAAAAGCTAAATCAGAACTATAAACACAGACAGAAAACTAATGGTTGCCAAGGGAATGGGCATGGGAGGCTAGGGAACATGGCTAAAGGAGAGTGGGAGATCCAGGCCTCCAGTTACGGAATGAGTAAGCCACAGGAATAAAAAGCAGAGCATAAGGAATACAGCCAATGATACTATAATGATGATATAATAAGACAGATGGTAAACATAGCATAAAGTGTAAACTTGTCAAATCACTAAGTTGCACATCTAAAACCAATGTAATATTCTGTGTCAACTATATTTAAAAAAAACAAGAATAGCACACTGGGTAAATTTTAAGCCTCTGCACCTCAGTTTCCTTACCTATAATATTAGGATAATAATAACTATGCTATAGGTTGCTACGAGATTGAAACAATGTAATACAGATATCAAACCTAACAGTGACTGGTACATACGGCTCATTACTATTAGCAATTACTGTTATTAATACTATTACCGTGGAAGAGATAAATCTGGACACATATGTACCAAATGTTAACAAACTATGTGGAGGGATTACGAGTAATTTTAATGTTTTTTCTTTTGTTTAATTATATTTTCTGATTTTTTACCAGTGAATATGGATTATTAATATAAATTAAGCTGAATGCTGTCTAAAATCCCTTTATGTGTGAAATGCAATTATCTAATGAAAGTTTGATAAACATAAAATTGAATTCATCATAAATTGAAAGCTAGCCAGGGCCAAAGAAAGGACAAGTCACAGGAAGGGAGGTGGGCCAGGTCCAGGGGACTGGACAAGCTGAGAAGAGTCAGTGAGCCCTTCAAAGGGGAAAGAGGCGTCCAAAAGCTCTCAAGGACAGGCTGCCCTACACACAGCAGAACTTTCTGTTTCCTCATTCTTTCCCTCTGCTACAGAGGTTCATTCCTGGCCTGGCCTTTTTATTCTCAATGCATGTTCTCCTTAGTAGAAGGAAGACCCTCAAAGATCCTCAGTTGTCATCCTCCCAAGAAGAACTCCCACACCCACAGTTCCAGTCCCCACTGCTGCCCAAGCGGTCCCCCAGCTGCCTGCAGAGCAATTTCAAATAGTGTTCTTGCTTCCACCTTAAATCTCAATACATCTGCAGTGGCCCGAATCCGCTCCCATCCCCACAATGACACTTAATGACTGCCTTTCCAGTTCCACTAGGCCTCCAGTCTCCAGGGTGAAAACCTCCCTCACCTTCTGCTCTCACAATTGGTTCTATTTGATGAGAGTGATACAGTAGGCAATTATGTGTCAGGGTTAGAAAGATGAAAGAAGATATGTGGGCTCTGCTCTCAGGAGTCAACTGCTTCTTCCAGTATCCCTGCCTACAGTATCATTTGATCATTTTTTTTCCTTCAGTGAACTCCTATCCACACTTCAATATCCAGTCAGATGTTTCTTTGTGACACCTTTTCCAATTTCTTCCTCTGAGACACCTGTTGTCTTGTATTATGATTAACTGCTGGGCAAGAGGCTGCCAATTGTCCCCCCAATATTTAGTATCTCCTTTTCTCTCATAGCAATAGACTCCCTAAATATTAGCATAAGAATTGACCTCCCAGAATAAAGATTACATCTCCCTGCATCCCTTGCAGTTAGTTCTGACCAATGACTGAATTCTGGTCAATGGAATGTGAAAGAAGTGAGGTAGATAACCTCCAGGGAGAAACTCTGAAGAGAGATGTTATATAGTCTCCTTACCCACTTCTTCCAACTATCTGACTGGAGCAGAGATGTAGTAAAAGCCATATCGGTTCAGGCAGATCAGGTCAACCACTGAGGAGCAGAGCCACCATACACACTGGGATGCCTACCTCCAGCCTGTTAAATAAAAGAGAAATAAACCATCTTATTTAAGCCACTGTTATTCCGTGTCTCTGCAACAGGCAGCTAAATGTATTTCTTAAATAATATACTTGCCTGATCCCCGCTCGCCCCCGCCCCGCCAAGGTTGTGTAATGCTTGAAGGTATTACATGCATGTAATTGGCATCTCCAAATAAGAGGGAGAAAAACATGAAGCAGATGACATGTTTGAAGACACAATGAGTGAGAATTTTCTTTTTTTTTAAAGATTTTATTTATTATTTATTTGAGAGAGAGACAGTGAGAGAGAACATGAGCTAGGAGAAGGTCAGAGAGAGAAGCAGACTCCCCGTGGAGCTGGGAGCCCGATGCGGGACTCGATCCCAGGACTCCAGGATCATGACCTGAGCCGAAGGCAGTCGTCCAACCAACTGAGCCACCCAGGCGTCCCAAGAATTTTCTAAAGCTGATGAAAAATCTCAAGCTATATATTTAAGAAGATATGTGATCTCCAAGCAGAGAAAATATGAAGAAAATCACACCTCTACACATTATAATAAAGCTTTTGAAAACCAAGACAAAGAGAATATCTTGAAAGCAGTCAGAAAAAAAAGACACTTTACTTGCCCAATGCTTTGCACAGAGCAGGTCCTGCAGAAATAAGTGTTTAACAGGGGAATGATAGCTTGGGTGAGTGTCTGATAGACTAAGATCCCCTTGTTGCCTAACATGCTGTGGTAGAAACAACACTGACAAGGGCATCAGGAGACCAGAGTTCCAATTCCTGCTCTCCCTTAATTAGCAGCACACAACTAGACAACCACTTCCCCTCCAGACCTCTGCTTCCTTGCTATCAAGTGAGGGAACCAGATTTCTGTTCCTGATAAAGCGAGTAACTTGTTGTAGACCAACCCTCTCACTGAGAACATCTCAAAAAGCTGGACAAGATGCAAAAGGAAAGGAAAGGGAAATGAAAGGAAGGGAAGGGAAGGGAAGAGAAGGGAAGGGAAAGGAAGGGATACGGAAGGGAAAGGAAGAAAGGGAAGGAAGGGAGAAAGAAAGAAGGGAGGGAGGGAGAGAAAAAGGGAGGAAAGGAGAGACAGAGGGAAGAGCTGGAAAGAGACCCTGGCAGGCAGGCTCGAGGAGACAGGATCTCAGAAAGAAAAGAACCAACTGAAGCGGTTGAGTTGGACACTGCCATCACTTTGTCCCACAATGTTCGTGCTGATTCATAGTTAGTTCAGGGTGAGCAGGTAAGGAGCAAAGCAGAGAGAAGAACCTAAGAGTTTAGCAAGCTACCTTTAGCTCTCAGCTGCTGCACAGGTTAAGGAGACAAAAAAAATTGGAGCATGTCTAAAACAGGTACTTTGCCCTGGAAGCTATAAAAGTTCTAATTTAAAGTAAAATCTAGTAAGTCATGGATGTGTTGTAATCTCAAAAGTAACCACTAAAAGAATGAGTAATAATAAGTAATAAGTAATAATAAGGAGGAATTGGAATGATAAAAATATTTGATTTATCCATAATCTCTAGAGACAAAATGCACATTTGAGGTTACCATGGAGAAGGGAAGAGGTAAAAGGGGAGTGACTGCTTAGTGGTTTGGGGTTTCCTATGAAGGCGAGGAGAATGTTTTGGAACTAGAGAGAGTTGGTGATTGTACAACATTATGAAAGTACTAAATTTTTGTTTACTTTAAAATGGCTAATTTTATGTTATATGAATTTCACATCAATAAAAATTTTTAAATACAAAAATGTTTAAAATACTTGGCAAATAATCTTCGACAAAACAGGAAAAAATAGGGCGCCTGGGTGGCTCAGTGGGTTAAAGCCTCTGCCTTCGGCTCAGGTCGTGATCCCAGGTCCCTGGGATCGAGCCCCGCATCAGGCTCTCTGCTCGGCAGGGAGCCTGCTTCCTCCTCTCTCTCTCTGCCTGCCTCTCTGACTATTTGTGATCTCTGTCTGTCAAATAAACAAGTAAAATCTTAAAAAAAAAAAAAAACAGGAAAAAATATACAGTGGAAAAGAGACAGTCTCTTCAATAAATGGTGTTGGGAAAACTGGACAGCTATATGTAGAAGAATGAAACTCAACCATTCTCTTACACCATACACAAAGATAAACTCAAAATGGATAAAGACCTCAACGTGAGACAGGAATCCATCAGAATCCTAGAGGAGAACATAGGCAGTAACCTCTTCGATATCAGCCACAGCAACTTCTTTCAAGATATGTCTCCAAAGGGGCGCCTGGGTGGCTCAGTGGGTTAAGCATCTGCCTTTTGGCTCAGGTCATGATCTCAGGGTCCTGGGATCGAGCCCCGCATCGGGCTTTCTGCTCAGCGGGGAGCCTGCTTCCTCCTCCCTCTCTGCCTGCCTCTCTGCCTACTTGTGATCTCTGAGTGTCAAATAAATAAATAAAATCTTAAAAAAAAAAAAAAAAGATATGTCTCCAAAGGCAAAGGAAACAAAAGCGAAAATGAACTTTTGGGACTTCATCAAGATCAAAAGCTTCTGCACAGCAAAGGAAACAGTCAACAAAACAAAGAGGCAACCCACGGAATGGGAGAAGATATTTGCAAATGACAGTACAGACAAAAGGTTGATATCCAGGATCTAAAAAGAACTCCTCAAACTCAACACACACAAAACAGACAATCATATAAAAAAATGGGCAGAAGATATGAACAGACACTTCTCCAATGAAGACATACAAATGGCTATCAAACACATGAAAAAATGTTCATCATCACTAGCCATCAGGGAGATTCAAATTAAAACCACATTGAGATATCACCTTACACCAGTTATGCCTCCATCAGAAAGGATGAATACCCAACTTCTGTAGCAACATGGACAGGACTGGAAGAGATTATGCTGAGTGAAATAAGTCAAGCAGAGAAAGTCAAATATCATATGGTTTCACTTATTTGTGGAGCATAACAAATAGCATGGAGGACAATGGGAGATGGAGAGGAGAAGGGATTTGAGGGAAATTGGAAGAGGAGGTGAACCATGAGAGACTATGGACTCTGAAAAACAATCTGAGGGTTCTGAAGGGGCGGGCGGTGGGAGGTTGGGGGATCCAGGTGGTGGGTATTGTAGAGGGCATAGATTGCATGGAGCACTGGGTGTGGTGCAAAAATAATGAATACTGTTACGCTGAAAAAATAAAAAATTTTAAAAAAATGGCCAAAATTAGCAAGACAGGAAACAACATGTGTTGGAGAGGATATGGAGAAAGGGGAACCCTCTTACACTGTTGGTGGGAATGCAAGTTGGTGCAGCCTCTTTGGAAAACAGTGTGGAGATTCCTTAAGAAATTAAAAATAGAGCTTCCCTATGACCCTGCAATTGCACGACTGGGTATTTACCCCAAAGATACAGATGTAGTGAAAAGAAGGGCCATCTGTACCCCAATGTTCATAGCAGCAATGGCCACAATTGCCAAACTGTGGAAAAAGCCAAGATGCCCCTTCAACAGACGAATGGATAAGGAAGATGTGGTCCATATATACAATGGAGTATTATGCCTCCATCAGAAAGGATGAATACCCAACTTTTGTATCAACATGGATGGGACTGGAAGAGATTATGCTGAGTGAAATAAGTCAAGCAGAGAGAGTCAATTATCATATGGTTTCACTTACTTGTGGAGCATAAGGAATAACACAGAGAACATTAGGAGATGGAGAGGAGAAGGGAGTTGGGGGAAATCAGAGGGGAAGACAAACCATGAGAGACTATGGACTCTGAGAAACAAACTGAGGGTTTTGGAGGGCAGGAGGGTGGGGGCTTGGGTGAGCCTGGTGGTGGGTATTAAAGAGGGTACGTAATGCATGGAGCACTGGGTGTGGTGCATAAGCAATGAATCTTGGAACACTGAAAAAGTAAAATAAAATTTAAAAATAAATAAATTAAATAAATAAGTAAGTAAATAAATAAATAAATAAACAAAACAAAAGAAAAAAAGATTCAGCCCACCAGGGGCGCCTAGGTGGCTCAGTCAGCTAAGCATCTGTCTGCCTTTGGCTCGGGTCATGATTCCTGGTGGGGGTTGTGAGATCTAGCCCCACATTAGGTTCATTGCTCAGTGGGGAGCCTGCTTCTCCCTGTGTCTGCTGCTCTCCCTGCTTGTGTGTGCACTCTCTCTCTGTCATAAATAAATAAAATCTTTAAAAAAAAAAAAAAAGATTCAGTCCCCCAGAGGCCATAGCAATTCTAAATTCGATTGTACCTCATAGCACAATTTCAAAAATATTAAGCAAAACTCGGCAGAATTTAAAAATATGTATGCACTCCAGAGTTATGATGGAAGATTTAATATGCCTCTCAGTAACTGACAGAACAAGCAGGAAAAAAGTCACAAAAATATCCAATATCTGAATACTACAATATACAAACTTGATCTAATTAATTCACAAAGAATGTTGGCACCCAACAACTTTCGGACCCACATGTTTCTCTAAGTTTACCAAACATTTACATTTATCAAAATTAATCATTAGTGGGGCCATAAAGCCAGTTTTGATGCAATCCAAAGAACTGAAATCCTATTATGTCCTCTGACCACAGCAGAATGAAGGTAAAACCAATAACAAAAAGATAACAAGAGAATCCCCCGCTGTTTGAACATTAAGTGACGTGCTTCTAAAACGAGAAGGCTAGAACAGATGCTCTTGGGGATCCCTTCAAGGTCTGAGGGTCTCTGAGTCTGGGCACCTCATTTGCCAAGTTTCCACTTCACACTAAGCAGAGCAGCTCCTATGGCAATTTTTCTCCTGTCTTCAGGGGCTAATGGGATTGTCAGCCTTTGTCTCATTCTTTCTAAGAGGCAGTGAAAGAAAGTCCCTGGGCAGAGTGGGACGAGCTCCCACTTGCTCTCTGTCCTCCCTCTGCCTCCCAGGGTTCTGCAGATGGCATTTAGGCAACCAGTAACCATTTTTCCCAATGTGGGCATGTGTCACATCACCAGGGAAACCTCCACAGACCTTCCAGTTCTACCAGCCCTATGGTGGCAGCCACTCCATTTCTGAGGCTGCTCACAGGAGGGGCGGCAGCAACTACCTGGACAGTGGTGCCTGAACTATGTACAGACAACTCAGACAGAATCCAAAGGGACCAGAGACCAATGGCTTAGGGACATTATTATTTTCTGAACCCTCTGAGCTGGGCCACTTGGGCCCACCTTGTCTGGGCTCCTGAAGGTGGCTAAAAGCAAGTCATATAAAATTGGCATTCCCTGATTGAAGGTTCAGTAGGGCTGGTGTAGACTAGCTCCTAAAGCGACAAGAGCTCTTTCAGTCTCCTGTCTAGCCTTGCCACGTGCTTATTTACTAGGAAAACTAAAAACTCTTTCACACTGGGATAAACATGACTGATTGGACAGTCATCTATCCTCATTCATTCAACATACATCTATTAAGCTCCTACTACATGCCAGGTACTGTGCCAACACTACAGCGGCAAAAAAGAATCATACAAATTTGTAACTAGGGAATTAAGCTTTAAAGCATTAGAGAAAGTCTTTTCAGGGGTATGTACCGGGACTATTCCAGTGGATGAGTCTGAAGTCCGACATGTTTCTGAAATTGGAGCCTGAGCTGGGGCCAATCCTGGAGCTTAGAGAGGGTCAGGGTTTATAGCTCCATAGTAAAATTCAAGGAGTGGTTTTCCCCCAACACTGCCCCTAGCACTAGAGCCCCTGTATCCTAAATTACAGGATGCAGACATTTCTGGAGACCCCTCAAAGCAGATATATGGATATGGGGCATGTGCACTTAATAACAATAGGCCAAGCCACTGTGAACCACAGACTCACGTGACTGGCATTATAACAGAGCCTCCTGGTGCTATGGGTTATGCTGAGGCTAGTGAGGGCTCACGCGTCATTCTCAGATAGCACTGTATTTGTGTTTTCACAGATGGACAACATGAGCCGTGGAAGAATGTGGAAAGAGACTGATGCTTGGAGTGATGGCTATGAGGGTTGGTGTGGGGAGAGGGTACAATGGAGTCCAGATGGCTCGGTGGGCAGCAAGGGACCTCAGCCTTCCATGGAGGTCTACTGGGCCAGCTGGGGGCTTCCCTGCAGGTACCTGTGGTGTCTGGTGCACTTCACCCAGCTGCCCTCAGTAGCTTTCTACCCAAACCTCTGCCTCCCAGCTCCTGGTGTACCTGTGGCTCAGCACTCAGAGACCGGGGCCTGCACAGATTACCACCAAGCTGACCTCCTTAGCTCTGGAGCCAGGCTACCATCTGGACCACAAAGCTGACCTGCAGCTTTGATGTCCAGAAGAAGTTCCTGGCAGTACCAAGTGGCCCACAAGAGTAGCCCAAACCTGACTTCTTGGTGCCAAACCCCACTCACAGCATAATGCGAGAGTGACAATGTTCTGAAACAGGCGGGGGAAATGGATTTCCTTTTCTTTTGAGAAGAAATCCTTTGGGACAATCTAAGGGGAAGGAAATTAACAATTATCACATACCTGCCATGCATTTCAAATATGGATTCACCAACAGTTTCCAGTTTTCCAGAAGGGGAAACTGAGGCCTCAAATGTTAATTATGCAACTTGCCCAAAGTCACAGCATTGCTGAGGGGTGGGGCTGGAAATCAAACTCAGGTCTCTTTAATGGACAGAACATAAAGGCATGGAGGCCAAGGTGGTGATGTAGGAAAGAGAATATGTGGAAAGGGCAGAGCTGGGTAGAAAAGCAAGGCACTAGGCATAGGGGTTTTTTGTTTTGTTTTGTTTTGTTTTAAGCCTAAACTTCTAAAAGAAAGGAATGTACGTACAGGATATGTGACATTTCTGGTAGGCTTTCAAAAAATAATAGATTGTTCCCCTCCCCCATGGGACCATCCCCAGTCTAAGTCTAAATACTAGAGCCTGTGATGGAACTGGCGTGCAGCCTTGGACAAACCACTTAATTATTTGGAAAGAGAGAGACTGCAGATAGCCCAGAAGTGCACTGATAGAGGGAGGAAACTAGAGGCTGCTGGCGTGAATGACAGAGGCCCCTAACGTGGATGTGGGGATGCAGAAAGGCAGAGGGAAACAAACAGAGGTCTGGAAAAGGGCAGTGAGAGCCGATGGCCACACCCATTCGCCTGGGAGGCCTGGGATCAGGGGGAGCGTGCTCATTATAATCTCCTTGTTGCTAAGACCTCATCAGAAGCCACCACTGTCCCTGGCAGGGCCTGGGGCCTAGAAATTATCCAGTGATGAGTTAAGAAAAGAGCAAAAAAGAGATGGAATTGTGCTCAACTGGGGAAGGTAGGCTTCTAAGAGGTTCCTAAAAGGCTGGTGTCTCTGGAACAGAGTACATGCTCAATATGTATTTACAGAATGGATTAATACATCAGGATATCTAGTTTCTGACCCAACTCTGCATCTCCATGAATCTAAACAAATCAAATTAGCCTCTCTGGGTCTCCACAACTGAAGAACTTGGACCAGACAACCTCTATCTCTGGTGTTCTAGGGCCCCACTGGCCAGGGTGACCCTCTCATAAAGGAGAGTGGGGTTGACACAATGGGCCATGGAGTCTGGACACCAGCCCAGGGGCTAGGAACCCTCTCTGAAGGAGTACAGGAGACAATGCAGAAAATGTATCTCATCTTTCTCATTTTCTCTCTCTCTCTCTCACACACACACACACACACACACACATGCACCCCACTCCCTCTCATCTCCCCTCTCAACCTTACCAGCCTGGCAAAGGTTTCAGCATGGCATGTCTGCTTAGGAAGACCTGACTTCAAGCCTCCAACAACCAACAATGCCTCAAAGACTCCCGTGTAGGTGGTCCTATGTTACAATGAATATGAGATCCATTTCCCTGCTTCTCCTCCTGCATCTCTTCCTTCATCTGTGCCTACCACTCATCAAACCTCCCATAGCACCAGAGGAGCACGGGCACAGGGTCTAGCCTCAAACTCCCTCCCCAACACTTAGAAGCTGCTTGACTTTGGGCAGCCGTTTAGTCATTCTTACTCAGTTCCTCGTCTGTGAAATTAGGGACTAATGCCTACCCGTGGGCTTTTTGCAAAAATTAACTGAGAGAGTGAACATTAGAAACCCTGCATGCTGCAATGGGGGTATTGCAATTGGGGAGGGAGACTGGGCTCAACTCCCAAAACAGCAAGGACAAGTAAGGATTTACAGCCAATGAGCAGAGTGAGGAGTCAGTGGATGGAAAAATACTAAGAGGAGACATCACAGGGAGGAGATTCTTGCTAAACTGACTTAACAGGATTCTTCCTGAAGACAGGTCAGGGTGATCAGATACCAAGGGTGTGGGGAATAAAGAATTGATCATGTATCAAGGGTGATCACATATCACGGATGGGGGATTTCTTTAAACTGACTCGGCAAGATTCAGGATTCTAAAACTGGGTTTGGCAAGAACAAGACATAGAAACCCAAGGTCAAGGCCTAACCAAACAGAGGGCTCAGAGGAGCCTGACCACCGTTTGGTCAATGAGAGTCTTGGTCACCTGCTGTGATGGTCCAGCTACCAGTTATCAAGCAAGACCCTGGTACTTAGTGTTCTCGATCTTCAAAATAATCCTAGAAGGCAGGGATTGGAATCATTAGCCCTGTTTCACTGGTCAGGAAATGAAGACACCAACAGGTTAAGTATCTCTCCCAAAGTCAGACTGCTAGTCAATGACAGAACTGGGACTGGAACCCGGAAAGTCTGGCTCCAAAGCCCATAGCCAGCTGACATGGCTTCTCATTTCGTTCATTCTCTGGTGGATTTCATGCTTAGTTACTCCCTCTACCACCAGTTTGGGGCACAGATAGCCAAAAAGACAGAACTCTCATTCCATCCTGCTTTATGAAAGACCTCCCTTCACATCCTTAATATGTACTTTGGGGCCGAGAAAGATAAGCCATTGTGATGATTGTTCCATAATGTGATTTGACCAACAAAAACATTGGTACACAAAAGAAGAAACCAGAGCAGATTTCTGCATTAGTTTCTATTTTTGTTGTGTTCTGCTTTTGTTTGATAATAAGAGGGAAGAGACTGAGCCTGAGCACTCATCTGCAGCAAGAATTTTTTATTACCAGGGCCTGGAAAACAAAATGAGTTTTAATTTCTTCCAATTTTATTTCAACTTTGCCAGTGGACATCTGTGCTCATGGGCTTGGAAGCCATGTATTACATGGCTAACACTTTCCAATAATTTTCTTTTGATAATTTCCTCCAACAGTGTTGAAAAAAGGGGGGGGGCAAACATGGATTAAATATCACATGACAATACTTTCCCAATTCTATGCGGCAAATTGATACTTTTCTTTTTCTACCAAGATAAGAGGGAGGAAAAAAATGATTCAATAGGAAAAGCAGCAGGCTAGGCATCAGGGAACTTGGGCTCTCATTCGGGCTACCTACTCTATAGCTGTGTGACCTGAGGTGGATGACTTTGCCTCTCTGGGTGTCTGTTTCCAAAATGGGAAAGGAGATGTTTAGAAGACCTGACCCCAAACACTCTCCCAGCTCTGAAATTTCCTGAGTGATAAAAGATAGTACCAAGAGACCTTTACTATGTAAGCATCATTTTGGTTTGGGGCCAATCTTGAGTTAACCTGTGGCCACCACAGCGGGGGAGAACCACAATTAACTGTGCACACTTATGAACATAAAAAAAGGGCAACATTTGGGATGCCTGGGTGGCTCAGGTCATGATCCCAGGGTCCTGGAATTGAGTCCCCCATTGAGCTCCTTGCTCAGCAGGGAGCCTGCTTCTCCCTCTGCCTGCTCTGCCTGTTCTGCCTGCATCTGCATGTTCTCCATGCATCTGCGCACTCTCTCTCTCTGACAAATAAATAAAAAAATAATCTTAAAAAAAAAAAAAGGGCAGGGGGCGCCTGGGTGGCTCAGTGGGTTAAAGCCTCTGCCTTCGGCTCAGGTCATGATCCCAGGGTCCTGGGATCGAGTCCCACATCCGGCTCTCTGCTCAGCGGGGAGCCTGCTTTCTCCTCTCTCTCTTCCTGCCTCTCTGCCTACTTGTGATCTCTGTCCGTCAAATGAATAAATAAAATCTTAAAAAAAAAAAAAAAGGGCAACATTTATTCCAGGGATCCCACATGACAGGCAATTTAAGTGAGAACACCTGGCTGAGCAAGGAGACAATAGAGAGTAGCAGGGACAGTGGTGAACAGTGTCTTTGGAGGTGACAGCTGTGAAAATGCAGGCCCCGTGTGACCAGAGTTTGATTTTTCAAGAGAAGAGGGAAGCCTAGATTTTTGTAGATTTCCCACATTTTCAAACAGTACTGGAACCCAGTTAGCAGACCCTAAGTCACATGTGCTAGATTAGATCTCCATGCCCTTCTCTTGGCTCCCAGAGTGCTCTGCACTTCCTCTTTCGGGCAGACCACCAGCCTATTTATTCATCTGTCTCCTTGCTGGGCTCAGAACATTTGTGAAAGTCATGGGTTTTATGTCAGTCCTGATTAGCACACTGTCAATAGTAAATGGCATAAAATGTTCTTATTATTTACAACCTAAGCCTCACAAAATGCCACAGACTGCATGGCTCAAACATTAGAATTTTCTTTTTCTCAATTCTGGAAGCTGGAAGGTCAAAGGTCAAGGCTCCAGCAGGGTTTAGTTTTGGGGGAGGCCTCTCTTCAGGAGCTGCAGATAACCACCTGCTTGCTACCTCCTCACCTGGCCTTTCCTGGGTGCATAAGCTAAGAGAGTAAGCAAGCCATCTCCGATTCCTTCTGGAATGGACACTAATCCTATTGGACCAGGGCCCTACCCTTAAGACCTTATTGAATTACTTTCTTAGAGGCCCCATCTCCAAGTACAACCTCACTGAGGGTTAGGGCTTCCACATATGAATTTGGAAGGGGGTTTGGGAGGGCACAAACATTTGGTCTGTAACACTCACCTAATTCTAATCCACAGAATTGATGGAGGGGTTGGGGGAAGGAAAGGACAAGAAGCTGAGTCCAGGGGGTGAGGGGGATAGAAGATGCAGAGCCTCTCTGCCAATCTTGCCTCTGCCTTTGCCCTTTCCCAGTGGCCCACACTTCCTCGAGCCATGGCTGCTACAGAAGACAGCCCTTACTCCACCTTGCTGATGCTCCTCCCTCCTCTGCTCTCCCATTACCCACTGGGCTGAGTGAAGGGCTCTCACAGGACTATGACCTGAGCTCTTCCTACAAGCTAATACACATGCAAAACTGCTTGGGCCACCGCCAGCATCCACAAGCATCATCTCCCTTCTTTACCACAAGCCTGCCAGGGAGATAGCATTATCTTCACACTCCTAATGAGAAAACTTGGGTCCACGCAGGTGGAGTAACAGGTCCAAGGTCTCATGGCTTGTAACTGGCAGGGCCCAGACCCAAACTCCAGTCTGCCTGGCAACCATACCCCTGCTCCCCACCTTGAGCATCACTGCTTTTCTGTCACCCATCTATCCACCAGGTGTCCTGTCCTTGACCGAGAACTTTCAGGTGTTAAGAGCCTGCACCTGAACCCCAAACTGACACCTACCAGGAGTCAATCCCTCAATCCCTTACCTTCCCCAGACTCTTCCCTTTCCAAAGGAAGACACCTCAGAGCCCAGCTGATCATTATTTCCCCCTCAGAGTCAGCCTTAGCATGCTGCAGGTAGGAAATGATCCATGAGGAATAGTTTCTGGGGTCCCAGCAAGACCCCCTCCCACAGAAGTGGTTTCTTAACACGCTGCTTTCTGATGCTTGAAATTCCACTTCTTTAGCTTCCTAAGTCAATCCCTGATAATGAAGTGTGGCTAATTATCAGAATTATTCAGGAAACCCTTTTTTTAAATATGAAAATGTTCATTGGTTTCCCTCCTGTTAATAAAAGTAACAATTTTTTTGGGTAAAAATTTGAACAATATATAAAGATACAAGGAAGAGAATAAAACTCACCTGAAATTCCACCTTGCAATAATTACCACTGACACATCTATGACCATAAATTCATGGGTTTCTTTAGGAAGACATATTATACATGCATATAAGTTTTATGTGGTCATCTCACCCATGCTGTTTTTTATTGCGACCTCTTTAAATGTAGTATTGCGGGGTGGGGGTTACCTTCCTTCCACCTCTGTCTCCCTTACTCAGCTAACATCTGTTCTCTATGTTCATCAATCACATGGTAAATATGCAGACAGGCACAGGTTGATGATGACAATGATGACAATAATAATAAGTTTATTTTTTTTTTAAGATTTTATTTATTCATTTGACAGAGAGAGATCACAAGTAGGCAGAGAGGCAGGCAGAGAGAGAGGAAGAAGCAGGCTTCTGAGCAGAGAGCCCGATGCGGGGCTCGATCCCAGGACCCTGAGATCATGACCTGAGCCGAAGGCAGCGGCTTAACCCGCTGAGCCACCCAGGCGCCCCAATAATAATAAGTTTAAAAGGGAGACAGATTATCCTTTGATTTATCCTTTTAAAAAAAGAATCATATACATTTCTCTGACTTTTGATTTTCTCATTTAATAATACCTCATAGGCATACCTCTTAGTCATCTTTTCTAAAACTACAGAACATCCCATATTGTTGATAATTACAATCCATTAAATTATTCCCCTATTGGTGGGAACTTCATGTCCTATTTTTGTCACTATGAATAACATTGCAGTAAACATCCGAGGATGTATCAATCCATACACCCTGCTTTTATTCTATGAAAGAGAGTCTCTGGAATGGAACTGTTAGGTTGAAATAATGTGTTTTTTATTTTCATTGCTAATTCCAAAATATTGCAGCAATCTACATCTCTCCCAACTGTGTGGAACCATATCCTCTACTGCTTCCTACAGGTAGTATTACCAGGCTTTAATGTCTCTTAATCCAATAGGTGGAAACTGATCACCCATTGTCACCTGTTTTTGCATTTCTCTCTCTACCAGAGAGCTTGAGCATCTTTACTGCTCGTGAGTCATTTGGGTTTGCACTTCTAGAAACGTTCTGTCCTTATTCTCTGCCCATTTTTGGTTAGGTTGTTTGCCTTATAATTAATCCACTGGGATGGAGACAGACTACCAGTTCACCTAACCCCTTTCTTCATCCTCCCCAGAGCAGGCAGACGACATGTGCCAGCCTCTCTGGTGCTCAGACATTGCCACAGACTGAGTTCCAGCTGGTGAAGTATAGGGAAAGCACTGTGCTCTACTCCCAGGCCCAGCCCACAAAACTGCCCCCTTGTGAGCCTCCCTAACCACCTTTTCCCAACAGCTTTGAAGAAATGTATTAAAGTCAGAGGCTCACAGAATGGAGGAAGCCCGGATAACTGGTAAAGAGCTACAAGTCAAACAAGACTACACACCATGGACCACTTATGAGTGAGAAACTCATTTCTATTGTGTTAAGCCGTAGAGAATGATGGGTTGATATGTACAACAGTCAGGGCGCCTAACTAATTCACCCACCACCTGCCATGTGTTGTACAACTCTCCTCCCCAAATTATCATTTGTGTATCCACTTTGCTGGTAGTAAAATGTAAATTTCAAAATGTCTATATTTTCTTGTACTCCTGGATTTGACAGTATCTGTATTTTCTGTCTAAAATGGTCTCTTGGAAGCTTTTCAGAGATACTAAGATCCATCCTAGAAAATTCTGCTATAAGCAAACTGGAGTGGAGCCAGGAAATCTAGATATTTTTAAAGCTCCCTGGAGGATTCCGCTATTTTCCCAGGATTGAGAGTGATGCTTAGGCCATTAAGGTTGGCAGCTCCTGCCACAGTAGGAGTAACTCTGTGATCATGACCAGCCTTATCACCCACTGATGTCTCTGAGAAGCAGCTTACCTGTCTTTTAAAAGCAGATTCCTAGAAGCATCTGGAGAGAGCCTAACCTGAAGCTATTTGTTATCCATCATTATGGGGAGGTCCTGGGTTCAAATCCTGACTCCATTTGCTATTACCTGCTCTTGGGCAAGAAACTCAACTTCACTGGACCTCCCTTCTCCTTCCCCACAAAATGGGAGGTGATTATAATTCCTACTTTGTGATATGAAAGTGACTTTAACTTTCAGGGTTAAGGGAAAAATAAAGAAAAATATAAGAATACTTAATCCTAGACTTGGTACATGGGAATAGCCCAAGAAACTGTTATTATTAACTCAAGATTATAGAGACAGTAAATACTTTATCTATGTACCTTACTTATATATATATGCACTATATATATACATATGTATACACACATATATATAGTGAGAGAGAGAAAAAATACACATACACAATTAAAGAACAGTTTAGCTTTATAAGCATAGAAATATTCCAGAAATTCTCTGAATCTCTCGAAGCTTACTTAGTTCTATGTGCATTGTATTAGCATATTTGTGTGTGTGCGTGCATTTATGAGGTGTGGTGTGTTGATATATTTGTGTGTGTATGTATTTGTGTGTGTGTGTGCACACGCACATGTGCAAAAAACATTAGGTTAAGCATAAGGACTGCAAGCTCATAAAAAAAAATTGTGGGGGCGCCTGGGTGGCTCAGAGGGTTAAGCCGCTGCCTTCAGCTCAGGTCATGATCTCAGGGTCCTGGGATCGAGCCCCGCATCGGGCTCTCTGCTCAGCAGGGAGCCTGCTTTCCTTCCTCTCTCTCTCTGCCTTCCTCTCTGCCTACTTGTGATCTCTCTCTGTCAAATAAATAAATAAAATCTTTTAAAAAAAAATTGTGGATGCTGCTACAATGATTCATGAATAATTATTCAGAGTGGTTTCTGACTAAATTGACAGAAAAATAGCTGGCGAAATTAAGTTGAGAGAACTCAAATCTGTTGGGGGCCAGGGCCAAAACTGTGCCAGGCCATGCGCTAAGGGAGTTATTTGCTCTCTCATTCACCCCTTAAATAAGCCCATGAAATTGTTGGTTACTATTCTCACTTATAAGATGAGAAAACCAAGGCTCAGAGAGGCTAAGTAAGTTGCCCACAGTCACAGAGCTAGGTAAGGATGGAGTTAGGATGTGATCACAAATGCAAGTTTCTTTAGGGGATAATAAAATTTTTCTAAAATGAAATCATGGTCATGCTTGCACAACTTTCTGAATATATAAAAAAAACTGTCATTATACATTTCAAAATGGTGAATTTTATGGTATATAAATTATATCTCAATAGAGCTATTTTTTTTTTAAAGTGCACCCAGGTCTGCCTGACTCCAAAACCAGAGTTGTGTAAAATGTTTTGTGGTCTAAAAACCTGCCTTTCATGGGCATCACTTTGTTGATGTCCAGATAGCCACCTTCTCCCAACACCACAAAGTAGCTGTCGAAACCCCACAGGCCTACAGGAGGGGCAGGATGGATAAACAAAACTAAAACTGGCCTATGGCCTCTCAGGACAGATGGTCAGCAAAACCACATGGAGGCCAGGGGTGAGAGTCAAAGTCAAGAATCAGAGTGTGTGGGAGAGTGGTGGCCAGGGCAGATGGTTGCACACTCACCACAACTGCCACAAATCCTCTGCAGTCCATTTACAATGCGGGCTTGCTAGCCTCAGTTTAAAAGTCAAATTAGATCTCGTGGATCCCACCACAGTTCTCCTTTGTCTTCGGAGTTACACACGAAGACTTCAGCATGAAACCCAAATCCCTCAGGACCCAAGGCCACATATTCCCTTGCACCCTAGTCACCCCCAAGATGGCCATAGTCAGTCCCCCAACTGTAAGTGGACATTCAGGTCTTCATGCCTGTGCCCCCACACTGCCCCTTGTCTAACTAAAGGATCCTACCCAATACTGGATTCCGTTTTAACGTTTTCTCTGTGGTCCTCTTCTGCATTCTGTCTCTCAGGGGCCCCACCTCCTAGCACTCCACTTAGATATCCTTCATATCCTTTTCACACGAGATTGTCACCATTTTCTTCTTGCCATCTCCCCCTTCTCTGCAGCCCTACCACTACAGATCCACTTAGCCACTCCACTTGGGAGGGGCACAGGCACTATTTTGGGTTGAACTGGGTCTTCCAAAAAGACAATGTTGAAGTGCTAACTAGCCCTAGGCCACTGTGAGTATGATCTTACTTGGAATAGGGCCTCTATAGATGGAATAGTTAAGATGAGGTCGTACTGACTAGAATGGGCTCCACCTCCAATTTGACAGATGCACTTACAAAAGGAGGAGACACAGAATAAACATAGACACAGTGAGAATGGCGTGTGATGATGGAGGCAGAGATTGGAGTGATGCAGCTACAACCCAGAGAAGGCCAGAGATTAACCACCAGAAACTGGAAAAGGCAAAGAAGGATCCTTCTCTAGAGCCTTCACAGGAGCATGACCCTGCCAATGCCTTGATTTCAAATTTCCAGCCTCTAGAACTGTGAAAGAAAAAATTTCTGTTGCTTTAAGCCACCTGGTTTGTAGTAACTTATTACAGCAGCCCTAATAAGTTCATACAAACATTTTATACCTACATCAAGGTGAAGGGTAGCAGAATAGGCCACTTTGAAATAATGCCACTTTGACATAAGGATTATTTTGAGCTGAAAGCAATTGAGAAAAAGCAGATACAATATTTCTTCTATTTGTCCAAACACAGGACATAAATTTGTAAAGGTGTCCCTCCTCTCCTCTCTACCAGGATGGATTAAAGTTCATCACCAAAGACAACTCTAGACCCTCACCCACTCAGAGATGGCAGTAAGGAACCTATATAACAAATTAATAACTGGCCCTTATCTTCTACTAATTACCCATATATTTGCCTTTCTACAACTTATTGCCTTAGAAACTCAAAGTCCTTTCCCTTTGTCTTGTCACTTCACTTCAACTTTATTGGTTTTCTTTTTGTTTCTTTGTTTGTTAAGATGGTATATAAGCCCAAGTTCTACCCACTCCTTTGAGTTACTCACCTCTGGGTACTCCCATGTGTATGTGTAATTTCTCATGTCAATAAACTTCTGTTTGTTTTTCTCTTGTTAATCTGTCTTGTCCCAGTGTAAGTCACAGGTCCCCAGCCAATGAACCTAAGATGGGTAGAGGGGGAAAAGATTCTCTCCTCCTCTAGAAAGGCCAAATCTGATTTCATGATCTTGTCTCCAAACTGGCCTCTTCCACTACTTATAGCACACCTAATCCTGTTACATTAGCCTGAATTCAAAAACAAGGTGGCCAACTTCCTCACCTCCCTATTCCGGTTTCCAATTCATCACTGAGTCTTGTTGATTTTATCTGCTAAATATCTTTGGAACCTGCTGCCTTCTCTCCAGCTCCACTGCACCAACCTCATTTATCATTTCTTACTGGACTACGGGCCTCCCCACAAACATTCTTACCCCTCAAGTCTTTCTCCACACTGCAGCCATGAGGTTATTGAAAAAGAACTCTGACAATAGGTCTCCATACCAGTTTAAAACACTTCCTGCCTTCCCATTACTCCTTGGGAAGAAAACAATACTTACCCTTCCAGCAGCACAGTGGGTGTCACCTTCTGTTTCCCTCTGAGATCAGCTGCTTTTTGACCTTTTGGGCAATTCTTTTAATACACCCCACTCTCCCCCGCCACCACAGACCTTTTATATCCACCTCTCCAATTCATAACTCCCAGCAACATTTCTTAAATCCCTTTTTTGTCCCCTCTCTTCCTCCAAACATACTCCAGAGCTTCTAATTTGCCATATGCCTGTTTGGCCCGACATGTTGGACATGTTGTTTCTTTTCCTCCTCTCTCTTTGCACTTTACAAAACAAACCAATTTCAGTTTTCTAGCTAAACTCTTCCCGTGCACAATTCAGTCTTTCTACAGCATGAAAGTCCTGAAACGCTTCTAACAAATGGAAACTTCCTAATCATGGGAGTGGGGACAGAAAGGGCAAGAAGGGACATAGGGATCAAAAGTTAATGCATAAAGGCAGCATTATCCAAACCAAGAGGAGATGAGGGAATATTCAAATCCAAGTGTCTTTTAAGATGTGGTGAAGACGAAAAGCAGTAAATGCTTGCTTTTAGGAAATGCTTTTAGGAAAATGTCTACAGTTTTGATCTGACCCTAAAATGCTGAATATTCAAAAAGGTCCTAACTCTATGATCCATGTGGAGAGAATATGACATAGATACACACAAAACCATGACCAGGTAGATAGGATACCACAGAGGGTTCTCATGTTCGGGAGCCAGTGGCTGGAGAGACAAATTCCAAGAAAGTAGGGCAAGCATGGGGAAGAGTGGTGAGCTGACATATTATGTGTCGACAGAGCCAGGCATGAAAAATGGTGAGTGATAAGCAGCACTGACAAAGAGAGCTAAATTTTTGTGATTTTTCTGAAGGTTAATGAGTCATGAGTCAACCATTTCCAAGTAAACATTTCAAGCTGCATTTCTAGGTCTTTGGGCAGTAATAAAAATGAAGGAGTTACATCTGCATTTTCATTCAATTTTACTTTATTTTAGATATAACTCCAGACCTGTAGAAAAGTTGCAAGAATAGCTAGTTATTTTGTACAATGTCCTCAATTTGGGTTTGTCTGATGCTTTGTCATCATTAGATTCAGATTGTGCCATTTTGGTACGAATGCCATATAAGTGGTGCTGAGCCCTTCTCATATCTCCTATCAGGAGGAGGTATGTTTAAATTTGCAAATAAAATATAATATGGAGGGATTATTCTCTGAATAACTGTATAGAGATTATGTTTACTATAAAAATGAGAACAAACTGTTCCTAGAGGAACCACAGTAGGAACAATTGTGAGCCATGGAGGTGTTTTGCGAGATGACACCAAAGCCTGAAGTTGTTTTCTTCCTGTCTACAGAAAATTTTCTGTGTATCTAAGACCTGAGTCCATGTAAGAGCATTTGGCCCTTAAAATTTTTTAAATCATGTAATTTAAAAAATAAGTCTTTATGATATATCCATAAAATAGAATGTTATGCAGTCAATAAAATGGTGAAAGATAAGAATCATATGAATAGACATGAAAAGATGTCCAGAGTAGGTTTTATTTTTTTGTGTTTTTTTTGGGTTTTTTTTGTTTTGTTTTGTTTTTTTGAGTAGGCTCTATACCTCACATGGGTCTTAAACTTCACAAGCCAGAGATCAAGAGTTGCATGCTCCACCGACAGTCAGCCAGGCACCCCCAGAATAGGTTTTTAAAAGCAGGGTACAAAGCAGAAATGACAGAAACCATCAACAAAACTAAAAGACAACCTATCAAATGGGAGAAGATATTTGAAAATGACATATCTACTAACCAGTTTGTATTCAAAATATATAAAAAACTTATACAACTCAATACCCAAAACAAAAAAATCCAATTAAAAATGGGCAGAAGAGGGACGCCTGAGTGGCTCAGTTGATTAAGCAGCTGCCTTCGGCTCAGGTCATGATCCCACCATGCTGGGATCGAGTCCCACATCGGGCTCCTTGCTCGGCAGGGAGCCTGCTTCTCCCTCTGCCTCTGCCACTCTGTCTGCCTGTGCTCGCGCGCTCTCTCTCTCTCTCTCTCTGACAAATAAATAAACAAAATCTTTTTAAAAAAATGGGCAGAAAACATGAACAGACATTTTTCCAAAGAAGACATACAGATAGCAATAGACACATGAAAAGATATTCAACATTACTCATCATCAGGGAAATACAAACCAAAACTACAATGAGATATCACTCTATACCCAAGAGAATGGCTAAAATCAACAACCCAAGAACCAACATGTGTTGGTGAGAATGTGGAGAAAGGGGAACCCTCTTGCACTGTTGGTGGGAATGTGAACTAGTGCAGTCACTCAGGAAAACAGTATGGAGGGTCCTCAAAAAGTTAAAAATAGAACTACCCTATGATCCAACAATTGCATTACTGGGTATTTACCCAAGGAACACACAATACTAATTCAAAGGGATCCATGCATCCTGATGTTTATAGCAGCATTATCTACAGTAGCCAAATTATGGAAACAGGCCAAGTGCCCATTGACTGATGAATGGATAAAGAAGATGTGGGGTGTGTGTGTGTGTGCACGTGTGTGTATGTATACACAATGGATATATATCCCCCTAACGAAATAACTAATGAAATAACTCACTCATGAAAAAGAATAAAATCTTGCCATTTGCGACAACATAGATAGAGCTAGAGAGTATAATGTTGAGTAAAATAAAGAGAAAGACAAATACCATATGATTTCATTAATATGAGGAATTTAAGAAACAAACAAGCAAAAGGGGAAAAGAAGAAAGAGAGAATATTGGGTTAAACAAAGTTCTACAGGTTTCTTAATACAGAACTCATCGAATTCCTTCATATTCAAATGGACACTTGGAATCTCTAAAAAAGAAGTTGTAAGTCCATTATTTTTCAAGATTATTTGACCACAGAATTTTTTTTTTAATTCATAGAAGATTCGTGTTCAGGAAAGAGCCTTGTGAAGGTGACATAAAATGGAAACTAGGTCCCTGAGCCACTGCTTGGGGCTACCCAGGAGACCAACCTTACAAGAAACGCCAGTGATCGGTTTTGGCTAGGTGGGAAAAAACATTTTTATTGTATCCAGCCACTTAACCTTCAGGATTGTTTGTAACAGCAGTTAGACTATGCTGTCTAATACAACAAATGCATGCAGGTTTTTAAGTTATTTGCCAAAGAATAGATTACCTTTTTCCGACTGGGAAGTTTTGTCACAAACAATAATAAGGCACAAGAATTGCAACTTTCTTAAGACTGGGGCATTGTGATAAGCACTTTGCAAACATTATTTCAGTTAATCTTCTTGACCACCCAGTATAGTAAATACTATTGTTGCCATATTCACAGATGAAGAAACCAAAGCTCTCACCAAGGCCAATAACTTGGAGACAAGAAGTCCAGAAAATGAATTCAGGTCAACTGATTTCTGGAGCCTTGCTCTTTATCACGTTGAGGTCCTGCCTTGTAAGCCCAGGTTGCAAGGTCAGAAAACCCAGATTTCAGGTGCCATGCATTAATTACCTAGACCAACAGAACATACAGATGACTAACTGACTTATCCTTTTTATTTAAGTGGGTGGTTCTTAACCAGAGGTGGTTTTGACTGTATCTGGAGATTTTTTTGGTTGTCACAACTGGGGAGGTACTACTGGAACAGTACTTTTGTGGCCAAGAACACTGTTAAAACATTGTACAGTGCAAAAAATCCCCCCACTTCCCACAAAGAACTAGCTGATCCAAAATGTCAGAGTACCAAGATTGAGAACTTTGGCCTAGACATCTTATATATTTTCCTGACAGAGCTCAAAATGTCCTACATTCCTGCTGGGATGAGAAGCATGTTTGAAAAGTCTATTTTCTGCCTCAATACCTATACCTAAATACCTAAGTAAGTGGATCTTAGTGCTCAGGGATTTTGAACGTTGGCCTTTGTGGAAGGGAGTCCAGCCCAAAGAAGACTGACCGTGGATAAAGAATGTGCCTGGCAAAACCTCAGGAACACTATATGGTGGCAGAATAGAAAATTTCTTGAAAGAATGCCAAACCTTTTTGGTTTCCTAGTAACATAATTTTCCTGAGATTTCTCTTATATTTGAATATGCAGTAACTCTACACCTATTTTAAATCAAGGCAACAAAAGAAATTTAAATTATAGGGTTTTTTTTTAAGATTTTATTTTATTCATTTGACAGACAGAGATCACAAGTAGACAGAGAGGCAGGCAGAGAGAGAGGAAGGGAAGCAGGCTCCCTGCTGAGCAGAGAGCCCGATGTGGGGCTCGATCCCAGGACCCTGGGATCATGACCTGAGCCGAAGGCAGAGGCCTTAACCCGCTGAGCCACCCAGGCGCCCCTCAAGGCAACAAAAGAAATTTTAAAAAAAGAGATGACATAACAGACTCAGAACCTCCTTAAGAAGGAGGGAAACCTAAAAGACATCTGGTCCACCCCCTTCCCTCCCCTCTGGTATATGGTGCTGATGTTTCAATACCATATGATTGCAGGGTAGGAATGTCACCATCACAAGGATCTTGTTCCATTTCCAGAATATTCTGTAGAAAGTTTTCCTCCCCAAGGGAAGAAACTATCTTCTCTGAACTCCATTGGCTGCCCCTAATTCAATCCAATGTTGGAGGTTGGTAGGGAGAAGGAAAATAGGTACAAAGAAATTACCCTTTAGGGAAAACTTACTGGTCCCAGGCAGTATACTCGGCACTTTATGCATATAATTTTTATTCCTCCAACAATCCATCTAATCCTTCCAGTTCTGTCTGTTCAGCAGCCTCAGTAATGATCATGTACATTCTCTTGCCAATGCCTGTTGACTCTTTCCTTGATGAAACATCACAAGATCTATTTTCACATAGAAAAAACCTTTTGGCACGCTGTTCATTCACTCAATCATTCAGCACACATTTACTGACTACCTTCTTTGGGCCGTGTTTGTGCCAGACTTTGGGGATACCACTGTGGGCAGGGTGGTCTCTCAGGACAGCAGAACTGTTGTATAGTCTTGGCAAGGAAAGCCTTCAGTTTGAGCAGTCATTATTGTTATCTATGCCCAAAACTCCCATGCTGTTGACTAGCCTACAACATCAGGGACTCATCTTGGAGAAAGTGATGTCTAACTGGAAGGTAAAGCTCAGACAGGGGGGCTTCACCAGGCAAAGGGGATGACGAGTGTTCCAGGTGGAGTAAGTCCTGTGTGGATACCATGAGTGCACTCAGGTCCATGTGGCAAGAATGAAGAGCAAGGATCTGGGAGAGACAAGAGTCATGGGGCTGGGCCCAAACCTTCATGAGTCCTACGGGTCCTGTAAAGGAACTGGGTCTTTAGCCAAAGGACAGTGAGGACCACCAAAGCTGGGAACAACAGGAGTAATACAACTTTTAGAAAGCCAGCCTTGAAAGCTATGTAGAGAATGGGTCAGAAGGAGTACAGGTGTCAGGGAGTCTGGGTGGGAAGCCCCATAACTGTCCTGTGTCCTGCAGTTGGGGGAGGAGGCAGAGGCAATGGGGACTGCGAGATGAAACTATGGTTATGGAGGGGTTGGAGGACTCTAGCCATTGCCCATGATCTCCCTAAATTCACCTCCAAAGTCACCCCAAGTAAACAGATCCTCAAATTTAAAGCAGAGTGTTGGCTATGCACCTATAGCCAAGAAAAGGCCTCCCATTCTGTCCCTCTTTTGTTTTTTAAAGATTTTATTTATTTATTTATTTGACAGAGAAGTCACAAGTAGGCAGAGAGGCAGACAGAGGGGGAGGGGGAAGCAAGTTCCCTGCTGAGCAGAAAGCCCGATGCGGGGCTCAATCCCAGGACCCTGAGATCATGACCTGAGCCAAAGGCAGAGGTTTAACCCACTAAGCCACCCAGGCGCCCCCCCCCCATTCTGTCCCTCTTCTACCAGAAGCTCCCCTATAGTGAATTTTATCCAGCCTGGAGAAATGGAATTATTTAGGGTAGATAGGTCTTCATATTTAGACATGGGACACAGAGAGGGAGAGGAAGAAAGGATGACTCCAATCCCTGGCTTAAGCAGCAAGAAGATGGAGTGTTTCAGGAACCAGGAGAAAGTTCATGTTCAGTGGGGAGGGGCCAGGTAGAGCAGGGGGCACCTGCGGGTAGTCTAGGTACAAGGAAAAGGATTGGGAGCCCTGGGAGAATCAGGGTGTGGGAGAAGACAGAGGACAAAGGAATGAGCCTGACAGGAGAGTGAACAGCCTTTTGGCCTCCATGAAATCTTAGGGATGTCTGTGAAACTCACAAACTGCTTGCCACAATGGCTACCCCCCCCCATGGAAACAAGTGTGGCTGAGCTTGGCACCAGGATGGATGTGAGAGAAAACATCCAGGAGCCAGAAGCTGAGGGGACCCCATGACTATCCTAGACATGGCTTCATCAGGCTGTGGAGATGTGTAGGATAGCAAGAAGGAGGGGTGTCTGGGGAATTTTACCTAAAATAAAAGGAAGTGATATCCCCAACCCATATCCAAATTATGTTCATCTGGGGTTTTGGTACAAGAGTTCATTTGCAGAAAGAACTCCATTGCATTACCATCATCCCCTCAAAAAGAAGTCTGAAAACAACAGCATCAAAAGGGAATATTACTTAGCCATAAAAAAGAATTTAATCTAGCATTTGCAATAACATGGAGAAATAAGTCAGTCAGAGAAAGACAAACACCATATGATTTCACTCAATGTGGGATTTGAGAAACAAAACAAATGAGCAAAGGAAAGAGAGAGAGAGAGGCAAACCAAGAAATAGCCTCTTAACTCTAGAGAACAAATTGCTGGTCACCAGAAGGGAGGTGGGTTAGGGGGATAGGTAACTAGGGGATCGGGGTTAAGGAGTGCACTTACTGTGATGAGTGCAGAGTGTCCTAGGAAAATGTGGAATCACTGTATGGTACAGCTAAAACTAATACAACACTGTTTGTTAACTAATTGCCCCCTGAAAGAATGATCTGAGAGGCCAAATTTCCCTATAGTTTTATGTCTGGGGGCTGAATAAAAACAGGCTTAAACAATTGCACAGAAGCATCATAATCTCCTGGAAATCTCTTGAGGTAGCTATGAGGTAGATGTGGAAATTTTTTTTTAATTGCTGAAAAAATAATTTGCAGTTTGATTGCTATATGAAAACATTTTTTATATCATGTACATTTTCATTTCAGGCTCATCTTGTTGAAATAGCATTGTCTTTGTTCAGTTTTTTTTTAAAGATTTTATTTATTTATTTGATAGAGATTACAAGTAGTCAGAGAGGCAGGCAGAGAGAGAGAGAGAGAGAGAGAGCCTGATGCGAGGCTCGATCCCAGGACCCTGAGATCATGACCTGAGCTGAAGGCAGAGGCCTCAACCCACTGAGCCACACAGGCGCCCCTTTGTTCAGTTTTTGTTTTGTTTTGTTTTTCAGCACATTGCTAAGCAAGAAGAGGCCCATGTTCTGCCTGCTAATAGAGTAATTCGGGTACCTGTCTTGTATGCTTCTGCTTCCCCAGCCTAATCAAGTTAGTCAACTCTTTAAGACTAAAAAGATCCCATTTTTTTGTATCCTCAGAAAATATCCTCAGCAAGCCCAAGACCATCCCTCACAGGTAATAGGTGCTCAAGAAGATTCTGCAAATCTGAAGGAAACTGGGGAAGGCAGCAGCATGGCCTTTTCCTCGGGGCAAAAAAGGGGGTGGGGGGTCACAGGGCAGCCATCTGGAGGGGCACCTGGTCTTCTGCTCTGAGTGTTCCATGACAGTAGGGACTGGGCCATAACTCATTTTGTATCCCCAGTCCTTGACACCCAGAAAGTTAAGAAATTTGCTAAGAAAAACTTAGCAAATGTTTGATGTAAGAGGCCAGGCATTAGGGCCAGGAAAAAGAACATTTGTACATCAAGGGAAGTACTACAAATCCAGGCCTTTCTTCCCCTTGCCATCAGGGAATTCCAGACCAGAGGATCAGCCTTGATTTGGGTGCTGGCATGTTAGAGCCGTCACTGGTGAGGAATGGCAGGATCCGCATTCCTGGTGGGTAAACAATGGGAGCAAGGGGCACAGATCAGCTCCTCAATGCCTGGACTCTGCAGAACACAGAGCCTCATAAGCCTCAATTCAGAACTTCTTCCTGAATACATTCAACTGTTCACATTTTTTTCTGGGAGGGGCTCTGGGGAAAGACAGATTTGGGTTTCAGCCAGAATTTCACCAATTAGCAGCTATGTGACCTTGGGCTAAATGACTTAGCCTTTCAGAGCCTCCATTTTCCCATCAGTAAAACAGAGATAAAACTTAGTAATGCCCATCTCATCAGGAAATCTCAACACATGTAAAGCACAGTAGTTAGCACATGTCAAGTACTCAGTGAATTTCCCAAGTTCCCAAGTGAACTTCCCAAGGCGAGACTTACCCAGGGTGAGCCCTGGCTAAAACTGCGAGGTGGGACATGTGTGTCCAATAAGCCCTCTCATAGCTCCTTTCCCTGGCAGTGATTGCATGCAAACAGGCCCTACCCCAGGAATGGGGTGGGAGGACTGGCAAGGAGCGTAAGTGGTGGCACTGGAACAGGACCGGGAAGGGCTGGGGCTAAGGGGAACCAACATGCAAGGTGGCCTGCTCCCACCTTGGTGTCAGGGGTGGGGGGTGGGGGTGGCCAAGTAAAGAGTGTTGAGGCCATCCCCGGGGGCCCCTACGGAGCTTGCAGAAGGATATAGTGGGGAGAGATGGGGAATTGGTAGGCTGGAATGTTTCCAGGGCCTCACCCAGGCCATCTGGGACTTTGGATAGAGCTCCTGGACCCTCTGGGAGGGAGGCTATCATCCACTAGTGTTTACTCCAAGCCTCCCAGGCAGTTGGACTGGGAATCAGGAGTAACAGCTCCCACCCACCCCCATCTCTGACTTCCTCATGGACCATGTCTCCCCTGAGCTCCCAGACCCCCTTGCTGGTCCCCCAGCATATCACTTGTTCCCCTGCTCAGGGCTTCACCCTAGCTGCTGCCTCTATCTGGGGTACCTTCCCTATATTGCCCACTGGCTCTCTCTCTCTGCGTACGGCTTCTGCCTGGCTGCCACCCCATCCAAGAGAACTTCCCTGTCTGTCCAGGTGAAATATCACACTCTTCTTCCTTATCACTCCCCAGCCCCCTTACTTTCTTTACAGCATTTATCACAGCTGACCCACGATACATCTATTGGTGAATTTATTGTCTATCTCCTACCTAATGCATGCCCCATGAGGGCAGGACCTGTGTTTACTCCAGTATCCCCAGAGTCTAACCAAAACCCTGGCACCTGAGCATGTAGCTCAATAAATATTTGCTGAATGAGGGATGAGTGACTGCATGAGTTCCAAAGCCTACCTGCTGGCAGGTGAAGGGTACCAACATGCTGAATCAGCTCCGGAGCAGGCCAGGACTGAGCCAGAACCTCGTGAAGCTCACAGGCACTAGTGGCCAGGGCTTGGGAATGGGGAGGAAGGGCTAAGTGCCGAGAAGGCAGCAGCTCTCCTTGGGGCTCCCATATACCTGCTTCAACTATCCACCCAACAGTACTGTTATTAGGGGACTCTGACACTCTGACAACTTGCTTTGGATTCAAGGGTGTGAACCACTGACGGTGGAACCTCAGGCCCTGGGGCCAGCAGGGGAGAGGTGTTGAGCTGCTGGCCTCACCCAGATCATACCCCTTGAGTCACTTCATACCTACTAGTAAGTCTAACTCCAATAGCAACCAAAAGGCCATTCATTTAAGCCTTAGTTTCAGTGGCATTACCCAGATGAGTGACAGCTTGTGGCTAGAGCTTGGATGGCATTCTCATCCACAAGTCAGTGTTCCTTCTCTCTGATGCTTCAAATCACTGTCTGGCAAAGGACGCAGCAAGCCAGGTATCACTACCCGGAACAATTCAGGACCCAAAGTGCAAGAATATCCCCTAAGCCCCACTCACAAGCCCATGGTCATGATGCTTGCCCAGTCTGCTCATGGTTGAACCCATTGAGAGGGATCATTTTGGTACCAAGAACACATTTCTCTAGTTCCTGTCCATATGGGGTAAGAATTAGCAAACACCTCTCTGTGACAGCACCCAGCAGACTCTCACATTGGTGAGTGACAGAAACCTCACTCACAGCCACAATGGACATCTCAGAGGTTTTCCCAAGAGCCTTCTTGAAGCAGCAATGATATTTTCCAGAGAAGGGTGGGGCACAGTGGAGATAATATGGAAGAGGGGAAAGAAAACAAAACTCCCATTCTGAAAGTGATGGTTGTGTAGGGGACTGTTTCTTTTAGGCCTGTCACTGCTCTGTCTCCTGTAAATCGGCTTCCTTGCTGGCTGCACCCCAGGGTACTGAATCCCTCCTTAGCCAGGGCCAGTTACAACAACACGCCATGCCCAGGAAAGTGATGTGCCTGCACAGCGTTCACTTGGATGGGATCTGTTCTATGCCTGGGGAAGTATTCTAACTTATGTGGGCCTCCAAGTTGTCATCAGTACCTGCCATAACTACAAAGTGAATGGAGTTTGAACATCAGGTCTCCCAGTTAGCTGAGTTACCCTGGACAAACTTATTATCCTCTCTGAGCCTCAGCTTCTGCATGTGCAAAGTAAGACAACTTTAAGCCCATGTGTGATTTTATCAGGATTAAATATGATTAAGTAAAATTGTGTACATAAAAAATTTAGAAAATGCCTGGGAATGCGCAATAGATATTATTTTCCCTGTCCAAGTCCCTCACTGTTTTGCTTACTAAATAATATTTGCAGGGAATAATTACTCCTTCTAAATCCTGGCCTAGAATGCCCCTTTAGTTTCTTGTATTTTATTTTACAGAATGTAGATAGAATATGTTTGGCTTTTAGCTCTGATAAAGCTATATATTAGAACCAGTTCAGTCCAAGAACACTCTCAAATACTAGGGTGATTTGAGGGATATCTGTTCTCTCATGAATTCAATTATACCCCACCTTGCTCCAAAAGTATTTTGAGGAAGCTTATAAAAATAAATACAGTGGAATACAAAGAGATAAGAATAGTTGTTCTAAGTTGATCACAAAGTTGACCAACTGGTTTCTAGAAAGTTTCCTAGAAGCCAAAGCAAACAGGGAAGGCTGAGCAATGGTAAGACTCGCAGAGTTTGTTAGATATCAGCTGCCACCAGGAAAAGACAATTACTCCTGCACTAAGCTCTAAGTGAGCTCTGTCCCATCTTCAACACCATCTCCACACAAGAGCTGCCTCTGATCCTACCTGTTGGTACGAAACGGCACCATACCTGAGGGCTGCTCAGGAGAGACCTAAGCACAGTAGTTTTCTGCTGGTCTGGCTTGATCCAAAGGTAGGATTTGATTCAGAGGAATCAATAAAATACATCACAAACTGCCCCAAAACTTAGAAGCTCACAACTACCATTTTGTCTTGCTTAAAATCTCATGGGCCAAGAATTTGGACAGGGATAGTTTATTTCTGTTCCATGATGGTAGGTGCTCACATAGGGGCAACTCCAAAGCTGGAAAATGGAGACATCTTCACTTATATGTCTGGTGGTTGATCTGGTGCTCACACATGGCTTTTTGATGTGTCCAGGACTGCCTCACTGCATGAAGCCCTCCGGATAGTCAGAATTGTCATTGGTAGCTCAGGGCTCCAAAGATGAACATTCCAGAGAACTAGACAGGAGCTGTCTACTTATCTCTGGCCTGCCTTCAGATGTTATGCAATGTCCCTTTCACTGGATTTGGTTGGTTACAAGCAAATCACAGCCCTCCCTGATTGTGGGGAGAGGACATAGAACTGCTTCTTGATAGAAGGCCTATTAAGGTACCACCATGGTCAGATTCTGGTGAAAGTTTTCCCCTTGGGTTGTAGATAGCTACCTTCTCCCTGTATGCTCACATGACCTTTTCTTTGTGAAAGCATGAATGTGGGGGTTTGGCGGCTGGGGAGGACCTCTCTTGCTTCTCTTCTTATAAGGGCACTAATCCTAACATAAGGGTCCCACCCTCATAACCTCATATAACCCTAATTACCTCCCAAAGTTTCCATTTCCAAATACGCTGGGGATTAGGATTTCAACATATAAATTGAACACATTCAGTCCATTACACCATGCTTATAGACATGCCACCATTCGGTAGAAAATGACATCAATTCCTGAATATTTCCAAATATCTGGAGTCTTTAATCAAGTAGACAAATCACCCACACACATGAATTTTTCACTTTCTTACCAACTTCGTCTTACAGCTAAAACTCAAGCCAGAGACTATGACATAGATATAAATAGACCCAGAGCATCATTATATATAATTTGGAAAGGATTTCACTGGTGTACATCTGTAAGCAGTTCAGGCACACTTTCAAGCTGTGTTTACATGATACCAAACATCTGGATGAAAACTGAAAAAAATAATCAATTTGGATTGGAAACAAAACAGAAGTACAAATCTCAGTACATGGGCCCTTGGAATACTGAATGCAGAACTGATCCCCATACTCCAAGAATGAGATAATAGTGCACAAGAAGAGCCACTGAAATGGCCAAGGGGCAAAAGGGGCTTCCATGGGAAGAGAAGCTTAAAAAAAAAAAAAAAAAGAACTCCATTATGCAAACAGGGGATGGGAAGGGATGAAATCAAGGACTATGAAAAACATGAAGAATACAAATCTTAAAAAACCGAAGTGCTGGAACCAGGAGCTTTGAAGCTTTAAGGCAAGGATTTTAGTTCAACTGAAAACCCAATATATCCTGGCTATCAGGGAAAGTAGCACCCAAGAGACTCGAGCTTTGGGATAGTCAAGGAATTATTCCCTTACACAAGGAATTATTCCTTTACACATCACAACCTATTTCCAGTTTTGGACAGAAACCTTTCTAAAATGTACTTCTTCCCCAGCCTCCTATAGAGATTACACTACCCCTAGATCACCACTAAAGCCCTCATTGCATACAGTAATTAATAATAATAATAATCTCAAGTACCAATGGTTCCTGCTAAATGACCCCCTGAGCCCCAAAATAGTTCTTGTCCCTGCTTTTTTCAGAATTCTTCAAGTTCCTCTTTCCATCTCTTCTCACCTTTTCATTCTTGTGGCATGATTAAGACAGGTTCCCTTAGACACAGGCCTTGAGATAGGATTGGAAGGCAAGTTGTTTGTTTGGGAGGTGATCCCAGGAAGCACCAGCAGGGGGCTCAGAGGGAGACAGGACCAAGGAAGCAGCCCATACAGGTGCATTACTTACAGGTGCAAGTAACTTAGCTTTGGGAGCAGCCGGGGCTCAGGGCACTGAGACTTCCACAACACTGTGCAGAGCTGTTCCACAGGAGGGGCAGAAACCTAGATTTTATCCCCAGATCCTGTCTGTCATTATTTAAAGGCTGCTCCCCTTAACAACCTGGCACTTCCAGAAGCCTGCAGGTGTTTGCAGTAGGAAGGCAGCAGGATATGGGGGAAGGTGAGTGCAGGGGACAGAAGCTCCTCCACTGTGGTTCTGAAGCCGTATGGACTGGTGCTCCACCCCTCTCTTTTATTCTTGCACCAGAATTTCAGGGTAAAGAAAGAAGACTAGACTATGGCTGAGAGCCTAAGGGACCCTCCTTTAGGTAAAAGATACCTTTTATGATAGCCCAATAAGGTCTTAACTTCTTCTGGTTCTTGGTTGTATTCCTAAAATGTGCTAAAAGACAACTGGTAGTTTAAAAAAATTTTTTTAAGCCACTCAAAAATATCCAATCACACTAACTTCTGAAACAGAGTGAGAGTCCACAAATTGCAGGTTGTATTAGGCAATCTCTCTAGAGATAAAAGCTGGCTTATTCATAGTACCTCAAATAATAGGATATGCCCAGACCTCAGGTCTGTCCAGAGTGGGGTTACAGTCTCAAGAAGGATGCGTGAGTGCAAGTGGGAAAACTGAGACAAAACCAAGCATACCGCCTCAAGTATAAACCTTCTGTGGGGCAAGCTCCTGGTTGGGGAGGGGACTTGGTCAGAATAGGCACAGGAATTAGCAGGGAGGAGAGGGGCATGTTCATGTGAGATGACAAGACACAGACACATGAGATGACAAGCTGAAGGTCTTCAGAACTTGCATCTGAGGAGGGCTGGGACAAACATCCCTGACTTATTTAAAGTCACATATCAAGTTCATGAACAGCCAGGACAAAAATCCAGGTGTCTTCACTCCACCACAGCAGAAATTACCCAATAGCTAGTGGTCCCGAGACAAAGCCAAGAAGAAGATGTGGGTTCCAAGAACACCAGGGCACGCTGGCCGAAAGGTCCTGCAAGGATAATTTCAGGGAGAAGGGGCCCTGGGCCAGGCCAGAGAGTCAAAACCTCTAACAAAGCACCCTGACTGATAGGAAGGAGGCAGGCTTTATGCTGGAGAGAGGAGGAGCAAGGAGCCTACACGCCAGGGATGGGGCTACAGCAAACAGAGCCAGAGAAATTAAATGTGGGGCAAGACAGAAGCAGGGAGAGACGGAAACTGGGTGGGCATGGAACAAACCCATCCCTGCTTAGACTCTAGCTAGTTCTCTGTTTTGATATGTATTCAGGGCTCTTCTGTGCATGGGGAGCAGTGCAGGATAGTAAAGGTACAAGCTCGCAGATGAAAAAGATGGAGCTTGAGCTCTGGCTTGGGTGTAGCAGGATTTGAGCAAGACTGGACAAAGCGTGGGTGACACAGGAGAAGAGCGGAGAGGGGGGAGACTGCAGATTTGGAATCAAGAGGACTGTAGAGAAATGGCATTAGAATTTGATCGGACCGTGGATGCCAACGTGAAAGAAAAACACAAGTCAGGGAATTCAGTAGAAGATTCTGAGCCTGGGGGATGGGGGGCTGTTGGCACCGTGGGTGCTGATGGAGACTTTGGAGAGATGTGATTCTTTGGAGCAGAGAGTCCACGTGGTGCTGACTCCACCCTGCACTCTGTATCTGGGAGAGGAGAGCATGATGGAGCTGGGATCCAGTGTCCAGGGCTGACCTCTCTCCTGTGCACCACTCCCCATTCCTGTTAACTCTCACAGCAATTTCATTGCCCTAAGGAAGGAGACAGGTGTTCCCTACACTTGTTTTCTGGGATAGAAACCCAGTACAGGATCCTTGGACTTATCAACTTCACCAAAAGAAATTAAAGTATGAGTTATAGGAATGTGAAGGGTGAAACGAGTTCCTGGATTCTTGACAATTATGTGATTTGACAAAATCCACACTGGAAAAAAGTAACACAGAGTTTGGAAGGAGACAGGAATATAATTAAGCCAACTGGAAATATGGCGTCAATGTGCCTGTTCGGGGGAGGATTAGTGCGTTTTAACAAGGTCACTGTGACTCAAATATTGTACTGTCATGATGTTATCCTAAAAGAGCTTCAATAAATCTAACCTCTTGTGAACGTCCAGATAATACAAATTTGGAAAGATCTAAAAACCAGCTAAAACTGATACTGACAGCTAAAGAAGAAAGTTGTTGAAACACTGAAAACTACGATGGGATGATATGTGTTAGTGGTTTGAACTAAAATAAATTTGGTATTTTTGGCTAGGGAGGATTTCCCATCTATGCCATACTGTCTGAGATGTTAAGATGCTCACATCCACAGTTAAGAGGCCAGGGAAGTAACAGAGATATGCCCAGGGGTCCCTCTAAACGATGACATTAATTTATGGCTTTCCTCAGAAAATGATCAGAGGTTTATGGCAACGAGGAATCATATTTAGTGCTTGAAAGATTTCTCCCTTAGAAGTGTTGATGGCTTCAACCAAACAGATTGGCTTTGAGCACAGAAGGGAGGAATCAATTAAAGAACAATGCTAAAGGGAAGACTTGGTGAGAAAGAAAATGTTGGCTAGCAAGGAAAGAGAAATGGAAATTTTGAAAATCCATTAGAGAAGAATAAGGGAGGGAAGAGAGTGGGGAAGGGAAGAAGGGGAAGGGAGGGGAAGAAGTAGGTGAAGGAAAGGGAGAGAAGGGGAGGGGAGGAGAGGGGAAGGAGGAATGGGAGGGGAGGAAGGAGAGGAAAGAGGAAGGGGAGGGAAGGGAAAAAAGGGAGGGAGGAACAGAAGAGGGGAGAGGGAGGGAGGGGAGGGGAGGGTGAGAAGGGGTAGGGAAACAAGGAAGTCTTTGATGAGATGAAGGAATTAAAGAGGGGTTGGTCAAGTCCTGCTTTTGATAATTCCATTCCAGGTGGAGATGGACTACAATACTGGTATGCAAGAGGTGATAAAACGGGGAAAGATCAGTATTGAGGGGGAAGATTTGAGAGCTGAATTCAGAAGCAGATTGAAAACCAGATGTAGTAAAGAAGAGTAAACAGCCCATAAAGGAGCATGGTACTACGATGAGTGTCCTGAACTAGGACCAGAGACCTGGATTCTAGTCCCACTTCTGCCTCAAACTCTGAGCAAGTCACTCCATCTTCCTGGGCTTGTCTCTTTGTATGTAAAGTGATGGGCTCAGACGAGGGGACCTTGAACATCCCCTCCCTCTTCTATAGCCAGACTCAGTGAAATCAGAGACTTATATAAATGGAACCTTCCAGACTGGAACATGTATTTAGCTTTTCTAAGTAAAAAATGCTTTGAATGGAGGGGAGAAAAGGTTCCACTCAACACTTGGCAAGCAGTATTTGTTCTGTAAAATAATTAGCAAGTAAGCATTATTGAACTGGGTTGTCCCATAATTACAAGAGAATTAAAAGGAAAAAAAGAATTTAGGAGACTCAATTTTCCCTCACATAGATCAGAAGAGTGATTAACATAAACTATGGGTGGATGGCTAATAAAGATATAAGCAGGAGGAGAAAGCTAAGATCAGATGAAAAGAGTGCCAGTCCAGGGGTCAGGAGCCTTGAGTTCAGTTCCAACTCTGACTCTTCCAGGATCTGGACATGTTATTTCTCCTCTATACCCCAACTTCCAAAGGAACCTAAAGATCATGGATGCCAGCCTCTCATCATGTGGTCATCCACCTGTAATCATTAAAATAGTCTTTCTGCTCTCTGTATGTCTTAACTAAGAAGATCCAACTAGGAAGAAGAAGCTAGTTTATGTATTTTCAGGAGTAGTGCAGGGAACTGGGCACAGAGGTGACTGAAGAGCTGAGAAGGCAGAAAGAGGACAGCAAAGCAAGAGACATTAGCAACAGCAAGGAGCCACTGCCACACTGAGCTGGAGGGACTGAAGAGAGGAGGTGCTGTTGCTGGAACCCAGAGGCTGTGGTCACCTAATAGAAGCTCCAACCACAGTGGGTCCATCTGGTGGAAGCTGGAGGGGCCATGGAGGAGATGTGGCCACTGTCAGAGGTGCCAAGATCTAAGGGATAGACAGTGGCAGAGAACATCCCTGGCAAATGCAGACTGCCGGGGTCAGCACTTCCTCCACACAGAGCAGGGAAATGGCAAGAAAAGGATCTGAGGACAAGCAGGCCAGGAATGGCATGAAATCCAAAGTCTACCTTCTTACCGTGTTCACCTATGGTTCCTGCAACAGCCTAGGGTCCGGGTCTTCCACACATTTGAGGACATCCCTGCTGTCATGCCTTGTTTTCTTTCTTTCCCAGCATGATGATCAAACTTCCTCACACAGAATGGTTTTCAAACCTCTCTCATCATCCTAATTCCTCTCCTCTGGGAGCTTCCTGCTCTGTCCCCTTAAAATGGGGCTCCAGATGTTCACAAGACCCCAGGTGTCCATAATAGCAGGTCATACACAGGACTATTCCTGCCCTTCTCCTGGCAATGTAGCTGTTCTCTCACTGTTGACTCACACTGAGTTTATGAACAATCAAGACGACATATCTCTCCCATGTGATTCCAAGTCTTCTCTGACTTGTCCTAGCAGGGTAATGTACATATTTGATAAACACAACTAAATTCATCTTCTAAAGCACTGATTAAAAAAAAAAAGTAGAACAGACCAAGGACAGAACCTTGTGTCACTCCACTCAAGACTTCTGTCCAAATTAACTCGGAACAATGACTCAAGGCTCGCTGGGTAGGGTTGTTCAACCAGCTTCAGATTCACCTAACAACAAGAGAATTGGGCAAGATTTCATCAAAATCTTTACCTAAATAACAATTTATGGCATCTGTGGCAATCAGATCCCTTCACTTTGCACCTGAAGAACAGAGAGTACTCAACTAATATTTGCTACTTTGAAGGCAAATAAAATTATCTTGATTTATACACCTCGACACCTAGTGACCCTGTGTAAAGGAAGTCTGCATGGTCATTTTAATGAGACATGAGAATGTATCCATGTTGGCTGCTGGTGAGCACCATTTTCTTCTCGAAGTTTGTTCTAGACTTCTGCTAGCAGGCACCAAAAATGTCACCAATCTGTTACTCCTGGCATTTATTCCTTTCTTCCTTTTGAAAACTGGGGCAATATTGCCCCATCCAGTATTTGAGTACTCCCCTATTTTCCTGAAAACCCAATATACCCCAGAAAGAGCTGGGCCAGAGCATAAGAAAAATTGGGCCCTCATTCTCTTCCTCCTCCCTCTCTCAATTTCCTTCTCCCTGTGAATCAGTTATTTATTTATTTATTTATTTATAGCTAGGGTGGAGGAGGAAGAGAAAGACTCCTAAGCAGTTTCCACACTTAGCACGTGGAGCCTGATATGGGGCTCGATCTCAGGACCCTGAGATAATGACCTGAGCCGAAATCCAGAGTCAGATGCTTAACCAATTGAGCCACCCAGGAAACCTTGAATCAGTGCTTTAGAGTCACTATAACTGCATTAGATGCTCCAGAAGCTATCCTATAGGCAACTCATGAGGGCAAAAGCTAAGAACATAGAACAACTTAATGCCCAACTGCCCAGGTCCCCACACCCTATCTCCTACAAGGTGGCTTGATTTGGATAGGGCTGTGCAGGGGACATACTGTCCACAAAGAAAAGGTGAAAAGAAATTTTCCACTCCTCTCCTCAACCCAGAAGAATCCCCTCTGGGCTCAATGAATGCTTAGAAAATGCAAAAATGAACTCAAATGACTCACTTCCTACTGAGAAGGGACAATGCCCATGACGATTTTTGATAATCTTAAACTCTTGATATATATACAGCAATTATTTTGTTAGATGCAATCGTCCATCTCTCTCCCCACTATAAAAAAACAAATGAAGTTGTTGAAAGTTCACAGACATTGATTAAAGATGTATGCAGATTTAGGCATGAAGTGTTCACTAATGCTGTCAGTTATACCAGAAAATTGGAAACAACCTCAATGCCCAATAATAAAAGATTGTTTAACTACATGATGGTATATCCCCATACAGTAGAATACTGTGCAGATATTAAACATTGTGGCAAAAGTAGATGGAATGATGTTCATAACATACTATTAAAAGGAAAAAGCAAGTTAAAAAAGCAGAATGCGGGGCACCTGGGTGGCTCAGTGGGTTAAGCCGCTGCCTTCGGCTCAGGTCATGATCTCAGGGTCCTGGGATCGAGTCCCGCATTGGGTTCTCTGCTCATCAGGGAGCCTGCTTCCCTCTCTCTCTCTCTCTGCCTGCCTCTCCATCTACTTGTGATCTCTGTCAATAAATAAATAAAATCTTTTAAAAAAATGCAGAATGCTACACACAAAGAGAAAAGTTTTTCAAAAGATGTGTTATAGTTACTATAACTAGTGCAATTATGACTGGATTTTAATTTTTCCACAGTGATACTCCTGAAATGAGGAATGGAGGACAATAAAAATTTATTTTTGCTAGCCAGAAAGAAAGAGGAAAGGCCCCCCCTTTCAAGGTTGTCTTCTGCCAGATGAATATGAAGCCAGTTCAGACCCCACAGTCCAGCTTGCCTAGAGCCCCATGAAGGCCACCTCACTCTGGGCAGAGCTTCCTTGGTGCCACAATCCACCTCAAGACAAGTTATTTAAAATGGGGCTGCCCTAGCCAACCTCTCATCCCAAAATACCAAGGGCCACTTCAGCCTAGAAAAAATGGCAGTGCCAGAGCCCTGTGAGGTTTTGAAGCTGAGCAGCAGCCCTTAGCGCATGAGAGGAACCTCCCTCCTCTCTCCAGGCTGCTTGCCCAAAGGTTTACAGACAGCTCCCTTGCCATCCCACAAGAGGAGACAGGCAGATGAGTCATAGCACTGGCTTAGATTAGAGTATTATTGTGTTCGCAGAAATGGATCTACTTTATTATCCGTTTCTTGACACCTTACATATAGATAGGCTTTTCCCACCAGACTGGGCAAGTTTCTTTAAAAGCCAATGACTTCGTTAGCTAAAGCTAAGGAATGACCACTAAGAGTTAGAAACTCATCTGTCTGAAAAGCTGCCAGGCTGAAAAGATGTAGTGGAAACACTGAGGAAAGTGGTTTATAACCCTCAGACTTTAGATTCAAGTCTGCAAAGTGATGCCATTCTTCTAAAAATACACAGAGGAACTACGGAAATCCTTTCCTCTTTTCTAAGAGCTTTTCCTTTCCTTCTTTTTCTTTTTAAAGAAATATACTAGGTCTGGCTTGTAAAGGAGATTCACCACCTCAGATTTCACTGTTTTCGTGGGGGTGACGGTCGTGAGATACTATTTTAAGGACTTCCTTCTCTTATACAGATTTTTCCACACTGGGAGGACAGATAAGGTATGTTCCACTAATGTTCCTCATTAAACCCACATGTGTGCCAGCAGTCATTTCCCTTTGTCTTGCTATCCCATGACAACAGATTGCATGTCATAGGAAATTGGAATGGGGACCTTATTTGGTTTGGATCTCTCTTCTCCATTGTTTAATTCCACATTCAATTTTTCATTCTAGGTCTGCTTTTTTTTTTTGCAGAAATATACTATGACTGAATATAGGAATAAATAAATGAATAGGTGTTATTTTTCTGGACTCATACACTTTTCTGAAGCACTTTGACCAGCATCCCCCACCCCCAGCATTCTATCTCTGGGATGAATGTACTAGTTATTCAGTAAAGATCCAATGACTGATGGGCCTGTATGTACCATAAATGTGTGCTCTCCATACCTTGTTTACTGTTAACCAAGTTCCAGTAGTGGCTTCCCCATTTCCTTTATTGCTGTGATGTACAGATACCTCCGTGGGACTCTGTCTCTCTCATCCATCAACCTAGACCATCTGTCCATTAAAACAAACAAATAAATAATCATTAAAAAGCTTCTACCAAGTGCCAGGAAAGGAGGTGTAAGGGAGCAGAGAAAGTTTCACATTTCCTGTTGTTGAATCTAGGGTTGGCTTTCAGAGGAAGCTGGATGTCTTTTCAATCTAATATACTCTGTTCTCTGCTACCGTTCTTGTTTTTCCTTAAGAATGCAAAGCTAGGGGCGCCTGGGTGGCTCAGTGGGTTAAAGCCTCTGCCTTCGGCTCTGGTCATGATCCCGGGATCCTGGGATCGAGCCCCACATCGGGCTCTCTGCTCAGCGGGGAGCCTGCTTCTCCCTCTCTCTCTCTCTGCCTGCCTCTCTGCCTATTTGTGATCTATCTTTCTGTCAAATAAATAAAATCTTTAAAAAAAAAAAAAAGGGGGGGGGCGCCTGGGTGGCTCAGTGGGTTAAGCCGCTGCCTTCAGCTCAGGTCATGATCTCGGGGTCCTGGGATCAAGTCCCGCATCGGGCTCTCAGCTCAGCAGGGAGCCTGCTTCTGTCTCTCTCTCTCTCTGCCTGCCTCTCCGTCTACTTGTGATCTCTCTCTGTCAAATAAATAAATAAAATCTTAAAAAAAAAAAAAAGAATGAAAAGCTATGGGGCATAACTAACTGGGTAGCTCAGTTAGTTAAACAAATCTCTTGATTTTGGCTCAGGTCAAACCTTTGGCAAGGTCTTGGGCTCCAACCCTGACTGGAGCTCTCCAGTCAAAGCAGAAAGCAGAGTCTGCTTAGGGTTCTCTCTCCCTCTCCCTTAGCCCATCCCCACCCCACCCCCTGCAGCGCACAATATAAATAAGTAAATAAATTTTTAAATCTTAAAAAAAAAGGAATGCAAAGCTATGATGGCAAACTCTTTAAAGGATACCAGCTATTATTTTTTGAGTATCAACTTTTACACAACTGTCGCTGTTACTCTTTTCATTTAAAAATGCGATTTTAAAATATTTTTTCTAAATGGGATCCATTAGATCTAAGAAGTAATGTTCTTCCCACTTATCAAACATTAACTGTGTGTCAGGCATTGAGTAATAGCTTCCACAGTCATTACTTCATTTACTCCCTTACAACTATCCTATGAAGGAGATGCCAACATACAAGGAAACTGAGAGTTTAAGCCATTTGCCCAAGATTACACGGCTAGAATGGGAATCTTTTGACTATTCCACAGAAACCCATCCAGCTTTTGGCAACTAAAGCCCATGAGTTTGGCCACGTAGAAAAATGTTTTCTGAGGACGCAAAGTAGAACCGTACTTGTATTCTATGAAGCCCATACCTTCACTAAAAGAGGCAGTCATCAGGTAGCCAAAAGGCCAAACTGACTTGTTACACTCTACCCTACCAGCTGGGAGCAGGTCTGGACATCAGACAAGCCTGATTTCAAGTCACAGCTCACTCACTCACTGGACACGCGACCACAGAAAATTATTTGCTCTCCCTGATATTCAGTTTCCACATGTATAAAATGGAGACAGCAATATAGGTCGGATTCTATGAAAATACCAACTTTCAGCTCTTTTTGAACCCCAAAAAAGGCATCTGCACGTGCTTCAACCCAAACTCTTCAGTAGGTCGCTGTACAGATTAAACAAGAGCGCACAGGAAACAATTAAATGGCACTTTTAGGTAGACTGTGTCCTCCTGACTTCATTTCGCTCATGTCAATATAGTCTGCATTTTCGGTGGCACTTGATAAACACAGAGGCTGGCCTGAAGTTACGGAAGTGCAGGGAGTTGATAATTCGGGAGACAGTATGACTGCATGGATGGTCGAGAATTAACCACCAGCGATCTCCCGATCTCCTGAGGCCTTACAGCTCCTGCTCAGGGCGTTCCCCCCCAACGGCCCCCGTCGTTTTGTCTCTTAATTACTAAGTAAATTCACAAATACCTCTTTCTACAAAGTGAAAGGGTAGGCGCTTCGGAGCATGTGGTGCACTCCTCATTAACACGAGGTTTGAAAATCCCATTCTCCGCCCGAGTCCGGGGCGCCAAGGGGCGGGGCCGGGGCGGGCAGGGTGTGTCCGCGGCGCGCGACGGCCCCGAGTTAGGCCCCCAGCTCGGGCCCCCAGCTGGGCCCCGCTGCGCTCCGCCGCCAGCCCGTCCCGCCCACGCGGGCAAGAAGCGCAGCCGGAGCGTGCGTACCTGCTGAGCGCTGTTCCCTTCCTCGCCAGGTGCCAGGCCCTGCTCTCGGCTCCTCACGTGCATTATCTTATTTACTCTCCCACAACATTCCCGGCAAAAGGCAACTGTCATTTCCCCATCTGCCAAGTGAGGAAACACCTCAGGGAAGTTGAGTTTCTCGCCCAAGGTCCAGGAGCGGTGGACTCGGATTCCAGCCAAGGCAGCCCCAGGACTCCCACTCAGAACCCTTTTTTTGTTTGTTTCCCTTACGGGGTAGGGGCGCTTTTTCACCTCAAAAGCCAACCAACTTGGCCATCCGCAAGCGACCGCGCTCGGTCTCGCCGACCGGCACGACCTCACCGCGCGCCTCAAGTCCAGGGCTGCGGGCGCGGGGCGCGGGTAGGAGGAGCGGCACCGCCCCCGGGGTATTTAAGCCCCGTCTGGAGCCCACGGGGCCGGCCGCTCCCGCTCCTCCCAGCTCGCACCTCCCCTCCCCCTCCCCGCTCTCTCCCTGCGCGCCCCCACCCTCCGCCCCGCGCTCGCCTGGCGCGCAGGCAACGGCCGGCGGGGCGCTGGGAGCCGGGCGCGGGCGGCGCTCGCCTCTGCGGAGCCGCCCCCCGGCCGCCGCCGCGCATTGCCCAACCCGCGCCGCCAGCGCTGCCGCCGCCCGGCTGCCGTCCCGGGTGTGCCGCGGTCGCCGGAGCCCGGACGCCGGCCCCGAGCAGCCCCTCAGACGGGCGAGCGGCTGTGGACGTCCGGCCAGCAGCCCGCAGCATGGATTCGGATTCCGGCGAGCAGAGTGAAGGCGAGCCCGTGACCGCCGCAGGTACCGAGGGGCCGCGGCAGCCCAGCCGGGAGGGCCGGGGCCGGGAGGAGGGGAGGCTGGGGCAGGAAATCGCGAGTATTTCTCGGAGCAGCCGGGCGGGAGGCCGATCCCTTCCAGGCCAGGACCGGGGATTGCTCCGCGCCGTGAGTTTGCTGTGAGGTTTTCCACTGCACTTGGGCGCGCGGGGGGGAGAAGAGGTGCATCTGCGGGTGGCTCTCCGCGTAGCTGCGTCCTGCCGCGGGCTCGGGTCGCCGGGGCTGGGTGGGGGTGGGGAAGAGTTCGGGAAATCCGCGTCCTGTAGTTTGCTGCAGCGAGGGTTGCAACACATCTGCCCTTTGAAATAACTTTCTGTGCGCCGACCCTGTCCTCGAACCCTGGCGCCAGGGACGCTGCGGGACAGGTGACCCGGTCCGAAGGCGTGACAGGGGACTCCAGCAAGGAAAGGACCCGCGGGTAGACGGGCAGGGGTCAAACCACAGCTAGTGGCTGAGGTTCCCGAGGCTGCTACACCAGCGGAGCAGAGGGGTTCGCCCATCGCTGCCCCACAGAGGCAGAGGAGGTCCCAGCGGAGGAGTCCGGGAACACAGCCACGGGGCGGGGGGGAGGGAGTGGTGCTGCGGGGGCGCAGACGCAGGAGTCGGGCTTCGCCTTTAAGAGTCGCCGCCGGCTTTTCACGATCGATAGTTATCGAAGCAATGGGTGGATGCTTACTTTGGAAAAAATGAATGTCCTCCCCCGCCTCTCCCTGATACTGAGCAACAGGAGGAAGCCACCCACAGCCTTGGGTCGACTTACCGCTGGGCTCTGCCCGCCTTCACCGGTCGGCTCCATCTGCCGCCCACGGGTCCACGCACGGTAGAACTGATCGTCCAGCCCACCTGTCCCAGGCTCTTGGCACCCTCGGGGGCCCTGAAGGCTAGCCGCGGCCGGCCGGCGGACTTGTGACCTTAGAGCTGACCCTCCTGTCACAGACCCGAGGTCCTAGACTAGTCCCCACTCTTCCCTATGTCAGACCAGCATCCTGAGAGTGGGGACCAAGTGCCAGGAGGCACTCTCAGCCCAGGCGTCCAGGCGTGGGTGTAGGAAAGGCAAGCTCAGGAACCAGGCAGGACAGCGCCAGGCGCTGTGCCAAAAGCCCTACATAGATGATTCCCCTACATCTGCACAGCATCTAGCCAGGTGGTTATTAGTTCCATTTTACAGAAGCCCAGAGAAGCTATGTAGCTTTCCCCACCACTCACAGCAGGGAGTAGCCAAGGGCAGAGTGATTCCCTGTCCACTACATGGTACCCCTCTGCCTCTCACAGGGAGGCTGTGGTCAACACCTTTGGGTGGGTGGAAGAGATGAGCCTGGTCAACAGGTAGGGTGGCATTACCAAGATGCCTGCGTTGAGGATTCCTCCGTGTGTGTGTGTGTGTGTGTGTGTGTGTGTGTGTGTGTTTGAGTGTATGTGTAAGGGTCACCTCCTTTGTGCAGGTAGGTGTGGATATAACAAATTGACCTGAGCCCTTCGCCTACTTGTATGTTTCTGTGGCTAGGAAGCACCAAGATTTTGTATCATGCGGGACTTGTGGATCTCCTCACATCTGTTTAAAGTTCCAGTAGGTGTTTATGTATGTATCTAAGTCTATCTGGAAAGCTGGGGCAGGGTTGGGGGATGCTGACCTTGACACTTTACTGTCTCAAAATCCCAGGAACTAACATGCTGTCCCCACCCCACCCTCAGGTCTCTTACGCAGGTTGATGTTTCATGGAGAGGAGAAGGAAGCTTAGAGAAAGAAGAGGGAGGAGAAGAAGGGGGAGGAGACACTCCAGAGGAGGAGTTGGTGCTTTGGTAAAAGGGGAGGGAAGGAGTTCTCAAGAGTCCTGTTTCTTCTTCACCAAGTCTTCCCAGCCCCGGGTATCCCAGATGGGTGCGTGTCTGTTTGTGTCAGGCCCCTGCGCTAACAGCAGACCTTACCACTGAGGTCAGATGGGTCCCATGAAGAATAGGACAGCCAGCTCTATGAGCTGTCACCATGTGTTTGTGCCTTGCTGTTTCCTACAGTCATTTCTTCTTCTCTGTGTGTGCACGAATCTCTCAAGCTGAACATTTAATTGAATATCACAAGCCATTCTGCTAAATGGCATTCCATCTCATTATTCATAGTCTTAAACTATTTTTCGTGACAAAGCTTCTAGACAAAGAACTAGATGCTAATTCATTGCTTTGCTGTAGTTGCATCCTGTCAAATGGAAACCCTTGCTGCAACTTCAGATACAGGTTAAGTGAAGCTATGTTATCCTTAGGGGTTGGCCTTTGTCTCCATAAGGACCTTTGTCTCCATACAGGTACATCTGTGGACCTGTATCTGTGCAAGCTGGGTGTGTTTGTAGCTGGGGACAACAGAGAAGTGGGACTTCTTGGAGTATTCATTGTGTGTGTGTCTGTGTGAACCTACCTCTTGAGGAGTTAAGATGTGAGGACTGCTTCTTCCTGAGTGGCCTTCCCTTCTAGAACTTGTAAAAAAAAAAAAAAAAAAAAAAAAGCCCTGCCATGAGATGTACCCTATTAAGGTCAAGAGCCTGTACTCAGGAATCAGAAGGACCTAGGTTTCATTCTCTGCCTGTTGGGCAAGTATGTTAACCTCTCCAAACCTGTTTCTCCATCTGTCGAATGGAGATAACAGTAGTACCACAAAGAGGTCGTGAGGATTAAATAAAATACCACATGAAGTGTTCCCGGTAATCTTTCAGTACATGGTAGCTGCTATGTTGATTATCACCTGACTGGATTATTTATTGTAAGAATACTGCTAAATAATGTACACCAGTGCTTTATAAATTGTAAATCAGTAGACATGTATAACACGTATTATTGTCATTATTATCACACTAATGTAATTGCCTGAGAAGGTTTGTTTTGAATTTCACTCTCTCATTCTCTCTGGGGTGTGTGTGTGTGTGTGTTTGCTTGCTAGCTGGTTTGGGGGAGGTTATCTTTAATTTACCTCTTCTTATCCTCCTCATCTTCCAGCTCAAGGCATGAAGATGGAGACATTCAGAGCTATTACCTTCACTATCCCCCTTTCCTCTAACTCTAGGTAAAGTAACACAAAGCAGAAAAGCCCTTATCCAACCCACTGGCTAACTTGGAGATATCCACTTTCATGCCATTTCAAATGAAACAAGAGGAGGTAACCCTTCCAACCAGTGAATCATTTTCCTTCAAGGTAGCAGGAGGCCCAGAAAGTCCTCATCATTCCCCTTCCATTTTTACCCATCTCAGTCACCGTCCCAGTTACAAATTGGCAGAAGAGTAAGAAAGTCTCCGAGGACAACCTACTCTTGACCCCTTTCAAGAGATGTTTCCAAAGATCTCCCCAGTGCCTGTGGTGCCCTCATCGAGCAGGACAGCACTGTGCATAGTGGGTGAAGCGGGGAGATGAGATTTGTCTCCAGCTGCACTGTTTTTCAGGAAGCACAGGATGAGGCTTCTGTGTCATTCTGCTGCCTGAAACTCTACTCTGCCTTTCTGTCGTTTGGGGTTCTTTCTATGATTAGGAAAGAGGCAGGGTTTATGGAACACTGGATTCATTCCAGAGACCCAACTTGGCAGTCTGTCATTTGGCAAACCCACCATCCATCTCTCAGAAATTTTAGCACTTGGTATATTAACTCGACAGTGATTAAGAATCTTTCCTAAGAAGCAACAAGCAAGTAAACATTAGCAGTGTCAGCTTTTTCTCTTTTAGGCCTGTAAAACAAAGACAGTCTACCCAGCTGAGGGCAAACAGGCTCCTTCCACTCACAGCTAGGTGGTCCGGGGCCGTCAAGCTGGTGGGGTTTCTTCACAATCCAGGCAGAGCAACAGAAAAGCATTTCCAAGCAATGGAGTCAAGATATGATAGGGAAGCTTCCACACAGTAAAGGAAATGGGAAGACAGCAGACCTCTAACCCTGCCTTTTCTATCCTCATCACCTAGGTCCTCAGTGTGGTCCTTGTGAACAAAGTAGCAAGGTGGATTAGGCAGGTAGGGTTCAAGTAGGTAGGATTCCATAGGTGATTAAGAAGAGGAAAGGTGTTCCAGAAGTCAGACACCACTTGAGCAAAGGCCCAGATAAGCAGGGAGGTGACTGGAGTGGAGAGCATATTCTAGGGAGTACTGGGAAATAAAAGTATTGGAGTGATAGGGAGGGCCACATAGAAAAGGGTTCTTAGTGATTAGTCCTGATGGGGCCAGAGAGGACCCTGATGAGCTGACCGTTATGCAGAGACAGGACTGACTGAGAGCTGGGTTTGCAGGAACCGCATCCGACAGACACGGAGTGCGGGACTGCCTAGGCTTGGAGCACCGGTGACTGGGGTGGCCGCGGTATCAGGGCAAGTGGCAGCTCTCAGGTGAAGCAGAAGAGGGAGGATGCAAGTGCCATTTCTGAGAAGCAGACGACAGAAGTGCTGACAGACTGCATAAAAGCAGTGAAAGGAGAGGGAGAGTGGAAGAAGACTGGCATGCCGCGTCGGGGTGAGGGCCGGGAAATACAGAAGACGGACTCCCCGACCCACACTTCCCAGCCGACCCCTTCTTTCCATCAGGCACTTAGCGGTGGTGTTTTGCTTACAGGCACTTGTCCGCTGTGAGCAGTAGACCATGCTAGAGCACTAGCTTCAGGGGATTATGAGGTTCGGCAGTCTGTTGATTCTCATTGTTAGGTTCCTGGTGGAGACTGTTGGGTAACCCTTGTTAACTGACAGATTGACAGTGGATGGGCTGGCCAGCCTGGGACGGAGACCATCTGAGGATGAGGTACCACATGCCTGTTAGTCACTGTCTTGTGTCTTGTTCCTGTTTGTGGACATTTCCAGGGGCCTCTGCCTTGTCCACACACTGTCTGTAACTGCTTTATGGGTCAGGACCTTGTCCTGTGCTTTCAGGTTCCTGAAGGTTTATGGGCATAATAAATGAATGTGCATCTTGAGGAGCCTCCTGGGAACTCTGCACTGAGAGACCAGACAGCCAGAAACCTTTCCTATGCAGTGGAACTGCCAAAGCTTGCCTTCAGTGTTTTAAGATTTCTAATGCTGTCTGGGACCCCGTTTTGGGAAGTATGGGGAAGGCAGAGAGGTAAGGACACTATCCATTCTGGCTTCCAGGGCTTAAGATCAAATGGGGAAACAGGACACATACAGAAATGGCCACAGCCTGCACTAGTGCATGAAGACAAGACTCCTGACCCCTTGCCCTGGGATTGTACCCAGCCAAATTTCTGTTGTCTTAATAACAACCACTTCCCATTGTGTGCTTTAGGGTTATTCTGGTACATTCTCGTCTCTTGTCCTGGATTGTTAGCTCCCTGAGGGCAAGGATGGGGTCATTTTCACCTCTATCACCTCCCACTAACACCTTGGATCCTGAACACACTGGGAGGTTTCTGGCTGGCTGGCTGGCTGGCTGGCTGGCTGGCTGTGTGCCTGCATGGATAAGTGAAGACAGGCACAGCACAGGGATACTGCAGGTTCAGTTCCAGACCACTGCAATAAAGCAAATATTGCAGTAAAGGTAGGCCAGGGAATTTTTAGCTTCCCCAATGCATATGAAAGTCACATTTACACTGTAGCATAGTCTCTTAAGTGTGCAATTGCATGATATCTTTAAAAAACAATTTACATACCTTTATTTAAAAATCCTTTATTGCTCAGGCACCTGGGTGGCTCAGTCAGATAAGCATCTGACTCTTGATTTCAGATCAGGTCATGATCTAAGGGTGAGATGGAACCCCACGTGGAGCCTGCTTAAGATTCTCTCTTTATGGGGCGCCTGGGTGGCTCAGTGGGTTAAGCCTCTGCCTTCGGCTCAGGTCATGATCTCAGGGTCCTGGAATCGAGCCCCGCATTAGGCTCTCTGCTCAGCGGCTAGCCTGCTTCCTCCTGCCTCTCTGCCTACTTGTGATCTCTCTGTCAAATAAATTAATAAAATCTTTAAAAAAAAAAAAAAAGATTCTCTCTTTGTCCCACCCCCCATCTCTTTCTCTCTCTCAAAAAAATTTTTTAAAAATATTTTACTGCTAAAAAATACTAACCATTATCTGAGCTTTCAGTGAGCTATAATCACTGATAACAGATCGCCATAACAAATCTTAATAATAATTGGAAAGTTTGAAATATTATAAAAATTACCAGGATGTGTCACAGAGACATAAAGTGAGCAAATGCTGTTGGGAAAATGACACTGCTAGACTTACACCACCAGGGTTGCCATAAACCTTCAGTTTCAGGGGGGGAAAAGTCTGCAAAGCTCATTAAGCCAAGTGCAACAAAATGAGGTATGCCTGTATGTGGATGGATGGATAGATGCTGTTGTAGGCTGTTTCCCCAGGAACTGGACTCTGTGATTGAGGTTGGCATGCACTGGGTTTATTTGGGGAAGGAGAGGGAAGGGGAGGGACACTGGATTAGGCATAGTGAGAAGCTGAGCTCCAATGCACACCCAATAATAATAGCCTCCAGCTCTGGAGCTAGAACAGCCCTTCAGAACTGTTCTGAGTCAGCGTGAGGGGCCAGGCCTTCATGTCCCCTTATACAAGGGGATGAGATGTAGGCCATCTCGTGGCCAGATGTAGGCCATCCCAAGGAACAGGGTGCAAACTTGGGTGAAGCTGTCCCCACCCACTGAGAGCTATCTACAGGCCCCCAGAGGCTTGTGGCATGCTTGGCCCTTCATTCTCCAGGAGGAGCCTGAGCAGGACATTGAGACACCCCATGCAGGTGGTCCCCAGAATTCTTCAGGAGTGTTTCATTAGAGAGGGCAGCCCTGTCTACCAGCAAAGCTCAGGGGATAGTCATTGAGCTGTAAATTTTACCTAGACCTCCCTAGGAAAATTTAGATTGCCAGATGAAGTTAGCCATTCCAGACCTCATAGCTCTGCACCCAGTTATTGAGTCCATTCAATCCAAGAGGTTTTGGCTGATCACCTGTTTCATGTTCAGAGTGGCACAGGGTGCTATGGTCACATAGAGAAATAGAATTCGATGGGACCCTACCCTCTAGAAATTTGCAGCTGTGTTGAGGAGAGAAAACACCCACCCAAAACTGAATCTACAAGACTGGGAGGCATCAGCAAAAAATGCTGTAGGGGGACGCCTGGGTGGCTCAGTTGGTTAAGCAGCTGCCTTCGGCTCAGGTCATGATCCTAGCGTCCTGGGATCGAGTCCCACATCGGGCTCCTTGCTCGGCGGGGAGCCTGCTTCTCCCTCTGCCTCTGCCTGCCTTTCTGTCTGCCTGTGCTCGCTCTCTCTAACAAATATATAAAATCTTTAAAAAAAAAATGCTGTAGGATCTGGAGCAAGAGGCATTGTGGTCTGGAATTCTGGTGGTGAGCTTCATGGAGGAAATGGGCCTTGAGGGTAGCCTTAAAGGAGTGAAAAATTTAGATGGGGGTAGAAAAAAGAGAAGGTGGCAAGGCTGGAAGCTTGTGAGGAGCTTGGCCTGACCCAGTGGGGATCTCCTTAGATGACCAGCAGCAGAAGGGAGTTGTCATACTTAAAAAGTAAAATGGTGGGGGGGCGCCTGGGTGGCTCAGTGGGTTAAGCCTCTGCCTTCGGCTCAGGTCATGATCTCAGGGTCCTGGGATGGAGCACTGCATCAGGCTCTCTGCTCAGCAGGGAGCCTGCTTCCACCTCTTTCTCTGCCTGCCTCTCTGCCTACTTGTGATCTCTCTCTCTCTCTCTCTGTCAAATAAATAAATAAAATCTTTAAAAAAAAAAAAAAGTAAAATTGGGTGTCATAGTGGTACTTGTAGCCAATGTGTAAGTTTCTAGAGCTGGAACAAGAATATGTGTGAGTGTGTAAATATAAAGCCCTATTTCTTATGCTATTTTTTCCTTTAAAAATATGGCACCTGTTTTTTTATTTGTCAGCAAAACGAAATTATAGTCACACTTTCCATTAGCACTCTCCACTAACTGATTCCTTTTCCTCCAGAGTTACCATTGGCTCCTACTTGAATTCACATGCAGATCTCTATAAAGACACTATATACATAATTTGGTTTTGTTTTTTGCAGTCACTTGGCTTGTAGCTCTTCATGTAAAATGCCTATGTAGGTGGGTGTTTGGGCTGTATTCTGTGCAAGTATAGAAATAAAGGATAGAGAAAAATTTAAAAAACAAGTTTTCTCTAACAACCTGATCTAAGGAAACATATGAGAGTGAGTACCCTTTTCCCCACATATATTAAGGTATGCCAAAAAAAACTATTACTTTTTTGTACATCAGAGATGGCTTTGTTTATTTGTTTGTTTGTTTTTAGGCAGTTGCGTGGTCCAAATTCTGATGCTGCTTTCAAACAGTCTTCTCGTTCATATTGGCTTGCCTAAACATCATTGCCTGGGAATAAATTTGAGCCTGTTCATGGAAAATCTCCCAGTGTGCAGACTATAAAAATGGAAAGCTTGGCGGCACAGAAAGTGCTAGACACACCCTAATAGAAACCAGTATTTTGTAACTCGGCTCTCCAGAAAAAAAGAAGAAAAAAAGAAACTTTGGTGGTATCCAAATACTGGTTTAAACTGTTGAAAAACCCCAGGAGCAGCCACTGTCTTGTAGGTTCTCTTCTCAAAAGTAAAATATGCTTTCTGTGAAACTGTTCTAACCATGCAAGGAAACATTTTGGTGATACGTAGTTTTATGGAGATTCCTAATTGATATTTTTATAGTGGAGGCCTCCTGTTTCACGCAAGGGAAGAAGTTCTGTCACGGGCTGTTCTGGTGAGCACGCATGTCCAGCAGGTCTGATTTGGGCTCTGTGGGTTGTGCTGGGAAAGTCAACAGAAATTTCGGTGTAGAATGTGGGAGGGAGATGATGGGGCCTTCTGCAGGGCAGGCCTCAACAGCAACTGTCTACCATTGTGCTTCCTTGGTTTCCTTAGGATAACACTGACACAGCGAGGGAAGACTGGGATTGGGGTTATAGAGGAGAGGGCATGGGGTTTAAGAAGTTGTGGCAAATATCTAACAAGATGAGAAGCTGTGAGGATGCTCTTTGCCAGCCAGAGTCCAGTCCCAGAGGGCTAGTCCTAAATGTAAAATAATAGTGATGTTTTGAATTTTACTCATTTATTTCACATTAACTAAGCACATATAATGTATTCAAATCTGGACTGATTATTTATGTGATATTGAACCCTTATACCAGCCTTCTAGGATATGTACTAGAAATAGCCTCATTTTATAAACTCGGACACTGAGGCACAGAGAGGTTAAATAACTTGCTCAGGAATGTGCATCTTGTCAGTGGATATGAAGTCAGGGGAACTCCAAAAATAGTGCTCTTGTACAAGGTAGATTAGGTAAAGTTGTTGGATGCCACCAGGCTCATTTGTATCCCCCTCCAGCTCCCACAGGGCCTAGAATCCTGACCATTAGGTTCCTTTGTGAGGCTCCTTCTGGTAGGACGTGCCATTTCCAGAAGGCCCTGTGTTAAGCACCAGACATCACCTGCACTAGCCCAGTTGCACATTGGCAAGGACTGGCTGGCCCAGATTCCTGTTCTAGAGCTGGTGAAGTGTGGTTTTGGAGGGAGATAGAGAGAGGGGCACCAAGCTCCTACCGGGGAGAGAAGGTTGTAGAAGGACCCTGAAGCCATGCACATCTCCAGACCATGGGACGTGGTGGGTGGTGAATGTAGCAAACACTAGGACAAGAGAAGGACTGAAAAGCAGTCAGGAGAGGTGCTGAAGACAAACATTCTTTTTATCAAAGTGTACTTAAGCTTGCTGGGTCCTCAGGCATTTTTTTTCCACTCCAGCATTAAATCATCTCAGATAAAGCATTCCAAGGGCATGGTAATCCATTGGATTCAAGGATGAGCAGAAACCCAAGGATGAGCCTGCCTCACAGTGAAGAGAAGTTGAGATTCAGAGCTTGATTATTGGGGTTTGGGTGTCCCTGCAGTCTCTTACTTGCTGCTTTTTAGTAACATTAGTTTCTGACCAAAGGAATGCAAGCTCATGGTAGAATATGTGTAAAAATCGGTACAAAGAAGGAAATTAGATTGAGCCCTAAGAATAGATGTGCTTTTCCGAAGCCAAAAAACAATCCTGAAAAGATGCAAGGGAACTTTCTAAGGGGAGGGAGCAGTCTTTTTAAGAGAACAAAAGCCCCCCCAACGCAATGTTTTCTTGGGGACATTAAAGCCTCTGGTTATACTGCCAAGCAGTGTCAGAACCAGAGCTGGAGGCCAGATCCTCTGGCTCCTCTGTCCTTCCCAAAATCATACATAATTTTTAGAAAAGGATCAGAGTTATTCTGGATGTTGTGATATCAAAGGGACCCCTGCTCTGTGTCCTCCCAACACCCTGTCCTGTGTTCTTGCCACCCCTTCCCCACCAGGCACGTCTGCCCAGAACTCAGGCCACCACAGACCCACACTAGGCCTTACCCTTCTGCATGGCCCCTCCTCCCCTTCGTCAGAAGGGCCCTACACAGAGCCCTCAGAAGATTTTCATGGTCTTTAAGAGCCAAAAGATGTTTACTGGGTTTTATAGATGCCCGGTGACAATCGCAAAGGCTAATCTACTTTTGAGTTTAATATTTATTGGCTTCAGGAAAAGATTTATTGACTTCTAGTTCTCCAGTTTGATTTTTATCTGTGTTTAGATTGGCTGTTTTTGTAAGGAAACAGGGAAATTTGTTCATCTGTATTAACCTCTCTACCCTAGGATTTAAGGGTATTCATATTGAATGATTCAGTCTCAGTGAAACAAGGCAGGCAGAGTTCAGTTAAAACAGAGTCAACTTTGAGAGAGCCCGGAGTAGGACCCAGTGGGAATTCAACAATAATATCTTGGCATTTTTTTTTTCCTTTCGAATTCTCCAACCATATGTAATCCTGGTTTTCCCAAACTCTTCTTCCATTGCTCCTCCTGTGTCCATCATTAATACTTTTTTCCTACACATGTCTCTTCAGGCTGAGCCCTCAGCCTGGTCTTTTCTGACAATATACTTTCATTTGGGAGAGACTATTCATTCTAAAGGCGCAAGACCAAAAATTCCCCAAGCTGCAGTCTCGCCCAGTCCTCTCTCCCAAAAAATCCTGCCTTTCAGGGCATCTGGGCCTTTCCTCCTCACTGGCCAGGAGGCCCCTCATCTCAGCACCTCCACAACCACACCATTACCTCTCCCTCAGCTTTCTCCAGGTTTTCTGTGGCCTCCTTAGCCACTAAGTTATTCGGAGTGAAACAACGGTAAAGGCAGAAGAACAATGGAATACCCTGTACACTTGATCCACGGCAAAACCAGGACATGGATAAAGCAGGCATTATTATTCTCAGTTTACAGATGAAGATACAGAATCAGAGATTACCCCAAATCACAAAACAGGTGCTGAATTTTCACTATTAAAAACTGCACCTCCACCCCCACCAAAATGAGGGCAGCAGCACACCTACGTATCCAACCTAAAAAACAACATTCGGTCAAATAGCTACTGAACGATTAAATACATAACGACATTTCCACAATGCAGAATATTTTTCAGCTGTTAAGAAAAATTTGGGGGGTGCCTAGGTGGCTCAGTGGGTTAAAGCCTCTGCCTTCGGCTCAGGTCATGATCCCAGGGTCCTGGGATCGAGCCCCGCATTGGGCTCTCTGCTCAGCAGGGAGCCTGCTTCCCTTCCTCTCTCTCTGCCTGCCTCTGCCTACTTGTGATCTCTGTCCTTTAAATAAATAAATAAAATCTTTAAAAAAAAAAGAAAAATTGATTTGAAAAACATATAATAATAGAGGGAAGAGTTTGCAGTCTCATGCATAATGAAAGCTTGATAATCTGTGATCTCACTTGTGCTCCATACATGCATATACACACACATTATATGTACATATATTTACTTATACACACACACGCCCCTATACATACATATACATTCTCTGGTTTTTATAGAGAAAAGGGGAAGAGTCTCCTTTACACTCATTCACATAAACTTTTTTTTAACTTTTTAATTCTGGAACAGAATTAACCATTCTATATGATGAGTTTATGGGTAATTATAATTTCCTTCTTTGTACTTTTCTTCCAGATATTTCACAGTGAGTATGTATAACTTTTAGCAGGACATGTTAATTTAAAAGCAACAATCGAGTAAGATCTGGTGGCCTAGGCCACTGCTCATCCTGTGGGCTTTCTTTTAGTTTTGTCCCAGTTCCCTCCATCTTCTTCCTCGAAAGTAGTTCTTCCCTCACTTCCCTGTGATCTTCTTTCCCCTCAGACAAGTCCTCCCTGAGTCCCTCTCAGGGCTTCTTCTGGTGGGGGGCATGCTCCAGGCTTCTCAGCCCTCTTCCTGCTCACCCACTGCCCGGGCTGTGGCCCCCCACTCTCCCTGGTGCATCCCCAATCTGGGGCCACCTGGCCTAGCCTTCGTGGGCCCTCATGACATGAAGAGGAAGTGTGGGCCGTCAGAATAGGTAATGAGTAGGTAATGAGCTCATGGATTTGGGGTTCAGAGTCCGGCACAGGGTACCAGAGCCTCTCAAGCCAAACGCAATGCTGGAATGAGCTTGCTGACTCAGCCATCTTGGCCCCTGAACGTGGCCTCACTGATGCTGACTGACTGTCAGTGTATGCAGCTGGCATGACATTTCTCTATCCCTGACCTCTATCCCAAATACGAATGACTATGACTTTCCACTTTTTCATTTACACATTGATTTTGTGTCTTTATTACTTTTACAATTAGAAAAAAAGAGGGGTGCGCATTTAAAATCCTATTATAGAAGGATTATTAGCTTTTAGGAGGTACTAATCTACTGCCACCATTGGTCTGCCATTCTGAAACAAAATTATTATTGAGGAGCTGTATGATATTAAATATCATGTGTATCTGTTTGTGTTTGTGTGTGTGTGTGTGTTTCTAATGGAATTAGAAATTTAACTGAGGATTTCTTATGCAGAGGGTTTCTTGGAGCTGAAAATAAGAGACATTGTGGCCCCAGTGTTCTTTACTGCCTCCCTATGTCCACCTTATTCTACTCTAGCCAACCAAATAGGGTTAGCCCAGTCAAGAAGCTTATAGGAAACAGAAGTGCTAACCATTTCGATTCACCTTTATCAGAATTTTTAACCTAGGATTTTATCTATCTTTACTTTCTTGGTTTGAAATATACAAAATGATTATTTTTACCTCTTTTCAGATATAAAAATATATATTGACTATGTTCACCCTCCAAGAAAACTTCATCCTCCCATTTAAAAAAAAAAAAAGTCACTTAATTTTCCCATGGAAAGCAATGTCAGTTCTTTATTAAGCAGCCATATCTCCTTCTTAACAATTGCAAGTGAGTGAATATGACCACTGTGATTTTTAAAAGAGAGATCAGGGAATAGGAAAGGCAGAATAATCAAGATAGGAGTGAGTTCTTAGAGAAAGTAGGCATTTATGCCAATAATGGATGATACATCCTAAGACCAGCATTTGTAGTAAGCACCCAGGAATTATCTCCAGAAAGCTGTCACCAAATACCCCCATCCCAGGCTTTCCTTCACCCCAGGAGGGAGGTCAGTGATGAACTGAGGCATGGGTGGGATGAAGATGTCTGGTTCCAAACATCCTTGGGTTTTGTTTGTTTCATTTTTGGTTAAGAAAAAAAAAAATCACATAAAAATAATTCTGCCAAATTGTCATAACTCAATGAGAGAAACTGGAGTCTAAGTCTGAAGATAGTTGATAATTAAGGGGCCAAGATTATCTTAAGGCAGCCTGGAGGCAGGCAAGAACAAAGAGCAGCTGGTCAGGACATCAGGACATCAGGAGGCCAGAGGGGCAGGGGTCGCAAGAAGGGCCACTCTCTTGAGTCACTAGGCCTGCAGCGGTCCTGCCTTTCATGGTTGCCCAGCCTTCTTGGACCTCTTCACCTGGAGGATAGTACCTCTTAAAGAGTCCAACACTGAGAAAAGCTGGCTCCCCAGCAGCAGCCTCCTGACCTCTTACCTGTTGCCAGAAGCAAGTCTCACTCCTGACCTGTCCCCTTCTGTCCTGTCTCCCTGACCCCAGATCACTATCTCATCCTTAATGCTCCCCTTCCCTGCAGCCTTTCCCACCCAGGTGCATCTCTCCATTTCCTCTCCCTGGACCCCCCACTCACCTCACAAGCCCTCCTAGGCATTAGAGGAATGAAGGCAGAGGAAATTCTGAGACATACGGCCATGAGTGGTCATGAAACAAAGATTTTAAGCTTCCAGAGAGAATAACCAGGCCCTTTTACCAATGGACTAGTTTTCCAACTAGCAGCACCAAGAGCTAAACAACAGTGGTACAATGCCTTTGAATTCTCAAAGCAAAGGATTTCCCAGGTAGAGTTCTGAACCGCATCAAACCATCAGTCGAGTGTGTGGATGGAATAAAGTCATCGTAAGACACATTAGGTGTCCAGAACATTACCCTACCACTTTCCCTTCCTTAGGGAGCTGCTAGATCAGGAGTCAGCCAGCTGAGGCCAGCTGAGGCCCCCAGGCCACGTCTGGCCTGCCACCTGTTTTTGGATGGCCCATGAGCACTTTTACTTTTTCTTTAATGGCTACATTTAAATGGCTCTATAAGTACCCAAATATATTTGCCTTTTGGCCCTTTGCTGTCGGGCTCTTTCAGGTAGTTTGCTGATGCCTGTGCTGCACAATGTGTTCCACTGCAACGGGGTGTAAGTTAAGAAAGAGGAAGCCATGAGATAGACACAGGAGAGAAGGGAAGAAGGATGGAAGGAGCACCAGGGTGGGGGCCTAGCGGGGGCTTAAGAGGGAGAGGTGCCCAGATTTGGACCAGTGCACCGAGAGCGCCCCAGCAAGTCTCCAAGAAAGAAAATTAAAGTAAAAGATGAGTTGATGTGTCTGAGCCCATTGAGAACGTTGTATTGTGCTAGGAACTTTGGGAGTAAATTAGTGCTAGGCAGATAGAAAACCAACCGGAAGAAAAACAAGGCAGTGTTTAACTCCTGAGAAAATAAGATGAATAAAAAAGGAAATGCAGTCATGGAAGCGATAGAGCATACATGAGTCAGCTATGAACGGTATCCAAGTCACAGTAATGTAAATCACTGAAGTCTGATTTAACCAAATATTATAAACCAGAACTAAATGGGAAAGTGGAAGGAGAAATGAATGGGGGAGAGCTAATTTCTCAGCTTCCATAATAGGAAGTTAAAAGTGAAGTGGAGGACTAACAGTATAAGCATGTATTTATGTCTTTATGTAAACATAAAGAGGTAATTTTTAGTTGAAATAGCTAAAAGAGTTTGAAGTGTTTTGCCATGAAGAGCCAGCATCCAAAGTGGGCCAGAAGATGCTGCATTTTGGATAAGCCCTAGAGTGACCAGACTTTTAAAATAATGTACCCATATCACTTTGAAAATAGATTTCTAAAATAATAAAAAGGAAGCGTGACTGGTGAGCTGGAGGAGTAATGTCCTGGCAAGCATGCCCAGGTGGGAAAGAAGCTCAGTGGGGGGTGACCTCAGGCCCCTGGTTGGAGGAGACAGGCTTCAGTGTCCTAGGGCCACACTGGTTCTGATTATCATTACTTCTCCTGACCTAAGTGTGAAGACATTTCAATAAAATGTCAAGACTGATAACCACTTGCTCACGCAATGAATGTTCTCTGCGTTTCAGTCCCTGGCTGGAGCCATGGGATGACTACATCATGATGCCTGCTGCCCAGCCACTCACAGACAGGCGGCACATGACGTCACTAATCCAGCTGGTGTGCAGTGGCTCTGCACTGGGACGAGTAGACTAGAGGGAAATGTGGTGGCAGGGATGCATGCTCAGAGGTCAGAAGTCCTTCTGTGGAGCCTGGCTGGTCAGATAGGAATCGGGAGGAAGGGGACAAGGGAGGCACCCATGTCTAAACCAGGGAGCAGGACGTGCAGAGGTGCAGAGAGGACCTGGGAGTGATAAAGCCTGGTACTGGGAGACCTGGGTGTGGCCGGCAGTCGGGAACTCAGAGTCTAGAGAGAATGAAGCTGGAGAGGGGAACAGAACATAGATTCTTGGCCCTGCAAACTGGCATGCCATGATAGAGCCTGTCCTTGTCTTCCCCCCCACAACATTGCTTCCTGACTTGTCACTACTGGTTTTTTTAGGTTTAAATTTATTTGAGGGACGCCTGGGTGGCTCAGTTGGTTGGGCAGCTGCCTTCGGCTCAGGTCATGATCCCGGCGTCCTGGGATCGAGTCCCACATCGGGCTCCTTGCTTGGCGGGGAGCCTGCTTCTCCCTCTGCCTCTGCTGCCATTCTGTCTGCCTGTGCTCGCTCACTCTCCTCTCTCTCTCTCTGACAAATAAATAAATAAAATCTTTAAAATAAATAAATAAATAAATAAATTTATTTGAGCTCCTACTATGTGTCAGAGACAGAACTGTGGACACAGCAGACAGGTCTCCACTTCTGCAGTTTGCAGTGGACAAACCAGTGAAATCAGGCAGGAGGTTCTTAAATAGGCCCTGTGTTGGGGGTGGGGGGTTCTGGCTAGAAGGACTGTTCAGGGGAGGGGTGAAAGGGAGAGCAGCACAACATGTTTACATTCAGGTAGAAGCTGCATAGAGTAAAGTGTGCGGGGCTGGGGCAAGGATGAACCACTTTCTCTTTGGGCAGAAAGGTGGGATGACAGGGAAGTGAGACCTGGCAGGAAGAGCTGGCCCTGAGGGTTTGGGCAGAGCTCCCATTGGCAGCTATGTCAGCACAGCGCAGCCTGCTGGGGCTGGCAGTCTGTGGCTTGGTCTGTGGGATCTGAGGCCAGCACAGGGACAGGCCTCGGGGAGAGTCTGCCGACCGCCTGTTCTGTGGTGACCACATGCTGTGGTCTGATGGAGGAGGCAAGGGCCCCAGGAAATTTATGGAGGGGACATTCTGGAGGGAAACCACAGAAAAGGAAAGCTGGAGTCTCCAACGTCAGTGCCCTGGGTTTTTCAAGGAGAGAAAAAGGAGGCACTGCATTGCTGAAATGGGCAGTTGCAGAGCAGAGCGAGAGCTCGGTGGATGAAGGAGAATCTGAGAGAAAGGAGCCTGAGAACCCAACCTACGGGTATCCGCTCATATGTCGTGTATGCTTGGTGTTGTTCTTCTATGGACTTAAAAACTCCATTTCTGATTCTGAAGAAGTTAATATAAAATTAGCAGAATCATCTAGTCCAGCTCCCCTGTTTAACAGACCAAGAAACCAGGAAGGTGAAGGCTTGGGCCCATGATAAACAGTGAGCACAATGGGGGCAGTGGGGCAGCCTGGGGTCGGCTTCGGTCCTCCACGCCCTGCTGTCTGCACAGTGACTGGACACAGGGACAGGGGAACAACTCCATGGCCACAGCTCTGTATCCTGACCTCACAGGACGGCCATTATCAGCATCTGGGGGTGACCACACCAAATGACTTAATTTGAAATGGTAAAACAAATCATTTAGAGACATATCCTGCCATGGGACAAGTATGGAGAAAGTTTAATTTAGAAAGGAAGCCTCAAAGAAAGACACATTTGTGTGTAACTTCCAGGAACACGAGTTCTCCACAACTTGTTTGGTTCCTGAGTGATATGAGTGGGACCCTCTTGGCTGACAGCGGTTCTGTCTGAAGAGGGGTCCCAGCTGAGCCCAGGAGTCCAACCTTGGAGACTTTGCAGGTGAATGAGAGACCTGCCGTCTCACCTCCCCTCTGCAAACTCCATTCCCTGCCATGGCCTTTCCCCTGAGCCAGAAATGACCATGGCCCCAGTGGATATCCCGAATGTGGTCTGACTTACGTCTTAGATCTCAAATCCATGGACAAAAGACAAAAAAACGGAAAAAACCCACAATTACTACTGAATATATGTAAGGGGTATTATTAATGATATATTACATGTGCCCCTTTCCTGCTGTTCCGCTTTCAGATTGACTGAAATCCAAAAATGTCATTGTACAAAATTTATTATTTCACTTTAAAAAGAAAAGTAAGTAGAACATTGAGCAAGGCACTGTACTGTCTGCCAAATCATTTCCCATCTAGAAGTACCTTCTGGTTTCTTCTCCCTCATGTGTTCTGACCTCTCTAGTACAGCTACTGTTTATTTATTTATTTTCTTTTTTATTTTTTTATAAACATATAATGTACTATTAGCCCCAGGGGTACAGGTCTGTGAATCGCCAGGTTTACACACTTAACAGCACTCACCATAGCACATACCCTCCCCAATGTCCATAACCCCACTACCCTCTTATTTATTTATTTTCTTTAAACTCACTTAAGCTGTGTTAATCTAATCACAGCACCTTCCAAGAGCCTCATTCCTTTAGGCTTACCTGCCCACTATCTCAGGCCATTATTTTGTTTATTTTTTTTTTCCAGTATAGACTGGAATGTGTTCCATCTTATTGCCTGATTTTTTTTTAAGGTTTTAGGTTTTATATCTACACTCCAAACTTGAAGAATTCCAAAGGCTGACATTTTTATTACATCAGTCTGTTTACTAATTTCACATATTACCAAGTTGGCATCCTCCCATGGCTCTGAATGCGGCATCCTACTGGTGTCCTTGTTAACAGTCCGCTGGCCTGAGCCTGGGTTTTCAGCGCCTGCCATGGAGAACAGTGTGGGAGCCACCAGCAGAGAGGGGATCACCCAGAGAGACAGATGTGGCCCATGCTACTGTGATCCCCAGCAGCTCCTGGGTGTTAAAATATCGAGTAAGCCTGAAGGGATGTGAATGGGAAGGCTCCTGGGGTGGCAGGAGGGTGGGGGCTGCTGCCATGGAGAGAGAGCTCCTGCTGGATTTGAACACAGAGGGTGTGGTGGGCAGCACCGCTGGTGCCCCGGGGGACGCTGCCACGTGCAGGGGTGCAGACGGGCAGGACCCAGCTGGGCCGCACAGGTGACTTTCTGGGACAGGCAGGGCATGAACTTGTGCAGAGCTCAGAATGTTCAGCAGGTACGCCATGCCTCTGCACACCGTGCCAGTGTGGATCCTGAACAGATAGACTCTGGGCCTCAAAGAATGAGAAAGAGCACTCTACATCGTTCAATCGGTTATTCGTTTACAGACATTTATTGAACAACTTGTACGTGGCAAATGCTGCCCTCATTGGGAGGATACACAAGTCCTCTGAGCAACAGTCCCGGAATAACTCCAGTGCTGCACTGGAAAAGGACCACACTGGACATGGGTGCGAGCATGGGTGCGAGGGTCCCCCGTCCTGGAAGAACGTGAGTGCCGGAGAACAAACCTTCGCTGCCCCTCTGCCGCCTGGGCAGGGATCCACGGGATTCCGTAATGGGCACGGAAAACCAGGGCAGCTGGGGTCAGGGCACTAGCCCCAGAGGAAGCCCACTGAATTTCTGGTACTGCTTGGCTGTCACCTGCCTGTCTTCAGCCATTTGGGCTAGGGCAGAGCCATCCATGTGAAGGGATGAGCTGCCCTTTGGCGTCTGATTTCAGTGTGTCCTCTAACGTCCAACAAGCAGGCATCTGATGGGATGAGGTGGATGGAGCCAGGGCTTCTGTGGGAGGTGCTCCTCCTCGGTGTCTCCTGCCACCTCATGGCTTAGGAAGGGGCAGTAGAACGGACTCCTGGATGTGCAGGTAGACACCTTTGGACACCCTTTCCCCCATCACACACTTGCTGCTGGTTATTTGTTACTTTCTATAGGTTAGAATATAGGGTTCTTTGATCATGTGTCTGTGGATATGAAAGTGTGTATGCCTGGGAGAGTGTTTGGTAGAATATACACATGGTGACTGTGACGCATGGAGGGGTTATGGGAGACTCATTTTCTTCCTTTAGTGTATGCATCTTTTCTGACTTTTCTCAATACTCATTAATCATTTTTTGTAATAAAATTGTTAAAGAAAATATTTTGAGAAATATTTTATCTTAAAATAGAACAAGGAGAACAGTATTGAAAATTATACCTGTGGATAGTGTTAATTGCTTTATTCCTGAGAGTGACCCATCATTCACAGCAGCTACCTATTTTGTGGGTGCTCTAGGGAAAGAAAAGAAAAATCTAGAGACCTTAAAATAAATGTTAAATCGTAAGTATGTGTTGATTTTAGGGGATTATTGCTCTTCTACACATGAATAAACATTAAAGAAATTGATTCTCCACTCATCCCCAGTCTCAAAACACAACACTTGTCACAAATGGCTTTATGGGTGAGTTTTACTAAACCTTTAAAAAAGCAAGGAAGCTACACAATCCATTTCATGAGGCTAGTTTACTCAAACATCAAAATCAGACAGGGACTGTACTAGGAGAAAGTTATAGTTCAATCTCACCTTTGAGCATAGTTGCAAAATGCTGAATACAATACTTACTATGGAATTCCTCAGTATATTATATGTGTGTATGTTACATACATAAACACTATACTATATATAATGTACATATGTAATATGCATTATGATGAAGGGGGTTTTATTGTGGGAAGGCAATGATGATTTAAATCAGAAAGTCATTTAATAATTGGTTAGATTCACATGTTAAAAGGGATAAACCATATGGGGATCTCAATAGGTACAAAGGAAGCATTTGATAAAATTAGATACACATTTCTACCTTCAAACAAAGCCTTACTAGCAAAACTGGAGCAGATGGAAGATTCTTCCACTTGATAAGTGGTATCCATCAAAAACCCATAGCAGAGATCATATGTGGCCAGGGTCAGGGGTGGGGAGGATTTTAGAGGCAATTCTGGTAGTTAAGAACAAGACAGGGATGCCAAATAGCACCCTTATGATTCAGCATTACACCAGAGGCCCCCAACAGTGTAACAAGGCAAGAAGAAGAAATGGGAGGTAGAAGAAAATCATTTTGTGCTGGCAATGTAGTTGTCCATATAAAAACATCTGAGAGATGCTACCGAAAATCAATTAGAATTAATTACAGAACTCAGGAAAATTTCTCAATTAGAGATAAATATACAGGAATCAGTTGGATTCCTACATATCACCAACAACCATTTAGAAACTATAAAAGAAAAGAATTATACTTGCAGTAGCAACCAAAACCATATGATATACCCTGAAGTAAATCTGACAAAAGATATGCGAGAATTTCACAGGAATGACTCTTAAAGCATTATGGAAGGACACAGATCTGACAAATGGAGAGATATATCATGCTAATGGATGGGAGGCTTGATAGCATAAAGATCCCTGTTTGCTCTAGGTTAATATAGCATGTTCATGGCATTTGGTCAAAAGATCCTTAAATTCATGTGGAAGAGTAAAGGCAAGAAGAGTCAGGACAATTTTTTTTTAAGATTTTATTTATTTATTTATTTATTTATTTGAGAGAAAGATAATTAAAGAAATAGAGTGCAAGCAGGAAGGAGGGAGAAGCAAGCTGCCCTCTGAGCAGGGAGCCAGATGCAGGGCTTGATTCCAGGATCCTGGGATCATGAACTGAGCCAAAGGTAGAAGCTTAACCGACAGAGCCACCGAGGTACCCCAGTCAAGACAATTTCTAGGAAGAATAAAATGGTGGGGGGAGCCTTCCCTGCAGCCTATCAAGATTTATTATGAGTTCCAATAGTGAATACGGTGTGGTGCTGGTACTAAAATAGTTTAGTAGAACACAGTACAAGACACAGGCCTGTTGTAATTTGGAAATTTGATAAGAAAAAGGTGGCCCAATGGGTGAGTGGGACAAGGATGAACTATTCGATAAATTGAATAAATTGTGAGGAGACAAAGGTACCTCGTGCAGAATGCAGGAATAAATGCCAAATGGATTAACGACCTGCAGGTGGGAAGCAAAACCTTTAAACTTCTGGAAGATATATGAGATTCACTTCCCACCTCGTGGCAGGAAAGGATTTCTTAAAACAAGATACAGAACCCACTAACAATAGAGGAAAACATTGATAAATTGGACTATATTAAAAATCTTAACTTCTGTATGACTAAAGACACCACAAATAAAGTGAAAAGGTACTACAGACTGGAAGGAGATGGTTGCAACTGATGTGACCAGCAGAGGATTAGAGTCCATAGCATACTAAAAGCTCCTGCAGGGGAGCCTGGGTGGCTCAGTCGGATGACCGTCCCGTCTGCCTTTGGCTCAGGTCATGATCTCAGCGTCCTGGGATTGAGTCCCGTGTCAGCCTCCCTACTCAGCCAGGAGTCTGCTTGTCCCTCTCTCTCTGCTCCTCCCCCTGCTTGTGCTTGCTTTCTCTGTCTCAAATAAATAAATAAATAAATAACTTTTTTAAAAAAAGAAAAGAAAAAGAAGTCCCTACAAATTAGCCAGAAAAAGACACACAATCCAGTGCGGGGGGCGGCGGGGAGCGGTGGCTGGGAGGGTAAGGCAGGAGTTAGTAAATTCTACCAATAAGCAATTCACAGAAGAAGGACCTGAATGCTCAATATACACAAAAATACGTTGAATTTCCCTAGCAGAGAAAGATATATTACAACAAGCTACTACTTTGTACCTATCAGATTGGCAGGAAATTAAAAGGTGGGCTGTTTGAAGTGCTGATGAGGAAATGGAACTGCAGACACCCCTCAGCTGCTGCTGAGAGTGAAAATTAGTGCTGTCTGCTGCGAAGCAACCGGCAGCCTCGGGCCCAGGAGCCGGCGGTCACCTCCTAGATGTAGAGCCCAGGAGACTGACGTGTGTGCACAGAGAGACAGGTCTGTGGACGTCTTTGCTCGAAGAAAGGGGAAAGAACTGAATCGTCCATCATCAGGAAACATGGGGACATCGTATAGTCACATAAGCAATTCCATGCCTGAATACGATAAATCTTGAAAGCATGATCGTGATCGAAGATTTGCAGAAAAATGTGTGTGGTCTGATATCTGAAGTTTTAAAACACTCTAAACAACATACTGGTGACACATGCTTTCTCGGGAGGCAAAACTATAAAAACGTGGAGGAGACAGACACATCAGCTTCCGAAACACAGTTAGATCTGGGGAGATAAAAGGGAAAGAGGCAGTTGAAAACAAAGAGGGCATTTGCCCTAGCTCTGTCTCCCAGGACAAAATTCTGAGATTTGTCACACCTGGGCAGGGGCCAAATGACTAGAGTTTGTCAGATTATCTTCCATTCTGTCTACGTATTTGCTATGTGTCATGGTTTTTAAAACAATTTTTCTGAGGGGAGAAAATAAACCCATTTCCATTTTTCAAGTGGGCAGTAATTCAAAGCACATTTAAACTAATTGATCTTTGTCACTCGAGAATGGCAGTTTAGCGTGGCGGGGTGAAGCACGGGACTCTGGGGCCGGCTTTCGGGTGTGAACCCAGCTCTGCTGCTCCCTGAATGGTGGCTTCACATGAACTATTTAATCTCTCTGCTGCGGATGCCTGGGATGGAAGACGTAGAATGCCATTGCTGCTGCTGCTGCTGATGGTGATGATGGTGATGATGACTGGCATGTGCTCATAGAGTTGTCGCAAGGGTGTGATGAGGTTGTGTGCATTAAACACTACGGAAGTGGGCTCTCTTATCATGCCTGAATATGACCTACCGTCCAGACAGACCCCAGTTAACTTATTAGGTGCAAGGGAGAGTGGGGGAGGGGATGAACAAGCTCTGGTTCAAGAAATCATGTAAGTAGATGTTGTGTTTGGTGGTGGTGGTTCTTCTACTACAATAAGACAAAAATATCTCTCAAGTCTCCAAAATTGACCTGTGGAGTTGGAGATGACTCAACCCCCAGCAACTTCACCCGTATCTGCCTCAGTTAGCTCTGCTAAGTAAAATCCTCACTCATTCACTTTTCAGAGCTAGCTGTAAATCAGTAGGAAAAACAAAATCAGTATCTAACTGTTGAAATATATAGAATTCCCTCTAAAAACGAAAGCGACATCTATCTTCAGGTTTTGATGAGTATGTGGCATTGTTCTATCACATAATAAGAATGGTTTTTGTAGTTAAATGATGAAATGTGAATCTCCTTGCTAGATGGGGACTTAAATTGAAGTCTATTTAATGTCTCAAATAAGTGAGAAATCACAGACATTCGGAAGCCAAGGATGATTTTCTGAAAGCAGGTGCCAGAAGGCCAAGATGGCAGGTTTTGTCTGGAGCTGATCTGAACTTGGGCCCAACTGCAGTTCTGCTGCTTACTAGCCCCATAGCTATGAGTGAATTACTTAAATCTGCCATGGCTCAGATTCCTCATCTGTAAAATGAGACTCACCACCCCTCTTGAAGCACTATTGGGAAGATCAGATACATGCCATCCACCATCCCAGGTACATAATCTGTGCTCAGTAGTTAATAGTATCTGTAACGTGATTCTTAATTAAATGAGCTGCTCAGTGCTGATGGGTGGTGGTTTGAAGGGAGTCTAAGACAAAATGAGATAAGGTGCTGATAGGTCTTACTTACAGCTGACCCTGCCAATTTCTCTTCACCTTACTTAGAACAAGAAGTTATTTCAAAGCCCAGGAATTTTTTGAAATGAAAACAAACAAACAACAACAAAACAACTTGGTCTTCTCCTTAAAGATGATCAAATGCTGCTCTTAAAAGAGTAATTATTTGGGACTCCTGGGTGGCTCAGTTGGTTAAGCATCTGCCTTTTCAGCTCCCGTCATGATCTCAGGGTCCTGGGATCGAGTCCGCGCGTTGGGCTCTTTGCTCAACAGGGAGCCTCCTTCTCCCTCTGCCTGCTGTTCCTCCTGCTTGTGCTCTCTCTCTCTGACAAATAAATAAATAAAATCTTAAAAAAAAAAAAAAAAAAGGAAGAATGATTCAGTGCAAAGTGTTGCAACAATCAGAATCAGCTCTCCTGTAAGAAGTGTCCCGTTTTGATTACCATTGCTTTTCTACATTTTTGCACAGCATCCTGAAATGTCCCGTACAGCTGGGAAGATTCATCATGCTTGACCCCCAAAAACATTCATTTCTAACCACTGGATGAATGACTCTCAAAGACGGAGCAGCCACCAAGGGCAAAGCCCAAACTCTGTGCCTGCTCCCGGGCCTGGGCCAACGGCAAGATTTCCAGCCAAGCCCGAGCTGGTGGGGAACAACTGGCCAGTGCGACACCCCGTCCTCCGCGTTTGCTTATCTGGCAACCTAGTCCTTCTTCCTTCCACCCTCCCTCCCAGTCCTGCCATACCCAAGCCCGCCTCTCACTTCCTACCCTCATTTTTTACTTACTAGAAGGGGCAGTTTGGTGGTGGGCCCAAAGAGGGGAGAGAGAATCTCTAGGAGGGATACAGTATGGCCCCAACTAAAGGGATTCCCAACAAGCTGTGAATAGAGACTATCCTTGAACCAGCTAATGTTAGATAGTTGCATTTTTAAGAAAGAACCTGTTTATCTCCAGGGATTCCCCCATTGACAAATTCCTTAGGGAAGATGGGTCTCTTCACTGGCTCCTGCTTGATGGAAAGAGGTAGAGTTTGGGTGGGCAAATGGGACGCTCAGGGTGGCGCAAGTTGATGTGAGGTACCTACTGGGCAGGCTCCCGTGACCTTCTCCAGCCAGACTGCCCTACGGCTCTGGAACTCAGCATGCTAAAAACTGAATTCATCCACCCCACAAGCTTCTAGATGCCTCTTCCAGTTGATGGTACATTCCTTGCCCCCTGCACCCAGTTAACCTAGAAGAAGCACTCAGCGTCATCCTTGATTCATCCCTGCCCCCCGACAGTCGTCCGTGCTGTTCCTTAGTACCCCCCCACCCATAGGACAAGCTAAAATCACAATCACAAGCGCATTTCACTAATTGTTATGGCTTCCTACTACCTTGGGGAATATCTCAAGGCAAGAAAAAGTGTTTCAAATCATCTTATTAGAATTTTTGAAATTTTTACAGCCCGTTTCTTGTCAGATCTGATTAGATCATTACTTTTACCTTATAATTTGGCTGTGGAAAAGCTCTTACGATGAGAAGGATAAACGTCTGCTCTCCCATTTCCTTGCTGTTTACTTATGCTGGCATGATTCGTGTATTGTCTTCAGTTTTGGTGCTTGCTGGAATCTTCTGAAATCACTGGTCCATTTTGTGAGGGTTTAGTTGAAACTAAATAATGTAATCACTGAGTCTGTTTAATCAAACACACATAAACAAATGCTGAAATAAATCAAAACTTGTGAGAGGGGATAAACAAGTGAGGGATACACTGAACACCCCCCAAATCCTGAGAGGGGGACTTTCCCCACTTCCCTTATGTCTCCCAGTCAGCCTGCGTGTTCAGTGTTAGGAAAACTTCACTTCTCTCCTGAGGAGACAGAAACAGAGGTTCTAACATTTTCATTTTGCACACTGCTCCCCTGCATGTCAGGGTGACCCCTCCTGTAGGACCCACAAGCCACCTGCTTCTTACTGCAGTAGTGGAAATTGGGGGGACCTCAGGTCTTAGGCACAGAGTGAGCCCAGGAGATACGCACTCAAGGCAGGTGGCTCTCTTGGGTTGGCAGGGTGGAAGACCCAGCCTCGAAGAAGTCTCAGGGTGTGCTCTGGGTGTGCTCAGCGGTGACCTGCAGTCAGAAAAATGCATTCCTGACCCTCCCAGGCCATCCACGTTTTACTGTGATGCCTTTTAAACTATCCCAAAATATCTTCTTTAAGTCTCAAAAATGCCATCCCAAGTATGAAAGGGACTAGACCAACAAAGGGTTTTTTTTCATGGGCTTCTAAGCTTTGGTTATTTCTCTGTGGAGAGAGGGAAGGATCCAGGTTTTAGCTTGTCCCCACCTCAAAGACCCCACCATCACTCAACGATCTCATTTCACTGTACCTCCTCTAGTGCCATGTTTTTAATATTCCAGCAGTACACAAGCCACAGCTTTATACAAGGAAAGGACAGTGCTTTCTAGTTGACTCCACTGGAGATGCAACGACTCAATTAGTAGTTTTCCTGGAAACCATAACTCTGTTAGGTTCACATTTCAAAACACTACTTAAGGTTGCTTAATAGTTTTGTCCCCATAGCTACATAGGGACATCCAAGAACTGAAGCAGAGCCAGCGTCTTCTCTAGAAGGTGTTTTGTCATTGTCATGGAGATCCAGTCCTGCAGACCACCTCTCCCCCTAAGCCAACCCCTTTCCATCGTTCACACAGAGAACAGACGAGGAAGCAGGCAGGGAGAGGAGAGGGTGTCACTCTCCCCACTGGGTCCTGGCCACTTGTCAGTAGTGAAGAAGGGAGCCTGAGGGACATGACCAGTCCAGTCAGCTTTTCTGGGTGCGTGTGCAGGTGAATAGAGAGGAAGGTGCTCATGAAAGTTCCGGTAGTTTGTGAGGCTGCTGCATCCGAAGGAGGCTTGCTTTTTTCCCCAACAGTTACATGTAAGTGATTTAAGTGCCAGAAATTTGGACTACCACCCATCACCCTCTGCTCAGGGTTTTGCCCTTCCCATGTTCCTTGTCTGTTGGGTCTCCTGCTTCAACAGATGGTGCTTATTAAGTGCCACGTATTGTTATTGTTTTCCTCTGGGTACCGTCTCCACTCCTAACTTCTCCTTCTCACTGTTAGCTCACTCTCTTCCTTGCTATCATCATCTTAGGCTGATTACAGAAGTGACATGATCCCCTGTACAGCACAGGCCATGACAGATAAATTTCCAGTTTTATTATTTTGACACAGCTATCCACACACGCCTTCAAGTTTTCCCCACACTCCTTTACCGGAAGCAGAAAAGTTACGGAGTCCAGAGTAGGGAGAGGTGGGTGGAGTCTGTCCCCCAGTCCCTCCATGCCTCAGCACATCCTGGGCGGATGCTCAGAGCTCCTCATCCCTCATAATCAGCGTTTGCTTTATTTTTCCCAAAATGTACTACCTGCTCTTACCACGCTAGAGCTCATCTGCCTCTTTTTCTGCCCACTCACCCAGCTCCGTAAGATCTTCCTGCTGTGTGTCACCACCCGTTTGGCATTTCACCATCTGGGAGAGCTTAGTGTTGTCTCAAATGTTGAAACATCACTTGTACTATGGCTGAACATCATTTATAGAAGCATCAACTCAGCCGGCCCCAGCACTTTTCCGTTTAGTGAGAGACCCACTTAAATTATCTTTTGCTTTCTCTCTCCAAACTAATTGGCCACCATTGTCACGCCAGTCTTCCAACATGGCTCTGGTACTTTTCTTTTCTTTGTGAATATTCCAAGAGGGCTTATTCTCAGAGCACTGACCTCGCATTGCTCTCACTTGAGCTTCTCCATCAATCTTAGTGTAAGGAAACCCCTGTTACGGTTCAGTGATCAATTTCACAGCTTCCTCCATCTTGTCTCATGGTACTGGCCAGGGGAGCTGTATGGTAGCTGCATGCTCACATTTTTATCTCCATTCTCAGAGACTCTGAGGTGTTGTAAACAACTCCTTAGCTTTTGTGGCTAGGGAATGGGAACTTTTGTACAAACATGGTTAAGAGAATTATCCCTGGCCAGAACAGCCCTCCAAAGGCTTGTACACAGCAACAAGGGGACAGTCTGCGCCAAGACCTAACCTGGATCTCTTGGTGTTTTCCCAAAACAACTACGTGTCCACCAGTTAGGCCTGTTTCCCCAAATATCCAAGTACACTTACAACCTTGGCTCCCAAAACTTGCATTCTTTCTCTCAGCCAGCACTGTTTCTCCCTGACAGATCACCCACATAGACCCCCTGCAGAAGGCTGAGAGAGAAGAATGGAAGGAAGGAAACAGGCCCAAGATTTCTCTGTGCAAAAGTCTTCTGAAGACGACTGCCTCTCTGGCTCTCCTTGTTGTACACACCCTCCATTTAATCATGCACACATGTTGGAGACATTGGCTCTCCTCAGCCCTGCCCAGCCAATCCCTGGGAGTTGTAAAAGTTGACCAGAGTGTCTTGATTTTATTTCTCTCAATCCTATCCCAGCATTTCTCGTAATATATACAAGATGATTGTGTGTGTGTGTGTGTGTGTGTGTGTGTGTGTGTGTGTGTGTACAAATTTTGTAAGGTTCAGGAAGTTTGAGAAGTGGGTAGACTAAACAAAACTACACAGGTATCTTTACTGTGGGTCTTCTCAAAGCCTTTAATAAGCTACCCGGTATGATAAAGCCTCAAGAGCCAACCATAATCTGTGGTCATCCACAAAGTCATATGTAACTCACCACAGATCCTTCTATCTGAGAGCACCTAGCACGATGAGTGTTCTGGCGGATCCGTGTTGGCCATGTCCTGATCAGTGGGTCTTTCACACAGCATGTCAGAGTCACCTTGCAAGCTTGCATTACCAGCCATCTCCTGAAGATTTTCCTACTGGCAATCTGGGGTAGAGTGGGAGAATCTACTTGTTTGTTGTTGTTTCTTAAAGCTTTCTTGATGATTTTGATGATCCATAGCACTTGGGTTCCTCTGCTCTAGACTGTTGCTATTTCTGGCTTCAAAAATGCCACACCTGTGACCCTCCTGAGCCCTCAACCCTAGAAGCCTGTACCCTAAGTCCCCTTATACATAAATAACATATTCTTATACAGTAGAAATGGCTGAAAACTTAGCAGGAAAACCACCCCAAGCCTTTGTGATTAAGGGGAAATTACTGGCCTGTACCTTTACTTTAGAAACCACTTTGTAACATGGTAGCCACCCCCATCTGTCCACATACAAGTCCCCCTTTGGCTGTCCCCAGCTGTTCTCACTCAAGCCATTCTGGGACATTTTGTTTGTTTCTGCATTTTGATTCATTTGTCTGTGTCTCCCATCCCTGTGGGACCAAATTCAGAGCAGGACCCAAATGGATATTCTGGGGCGATTTCCTCCATAAGCACTTCATATAGAGCCAAGCTAGCCAAAATATTAGGCAGACTAATTTGGCCAAACTCATTTATTGCCAAACTAATAGGAAGTGCTCAATAACTACAGAGCAACCAAAGGACAAAAGGGACTTTGCCCAAAATGAGCAAAAGGGGTTAAGTTTACAGAAATGAAAAGTAGAGAGAACGGCAGATTTTGGTAAATGTGGCAACATGAGAGTACAACTTACCTGCTCAGATGATAGGCAGGTATGTATGATTTTCTACCACCCTCAGAAATTTTTCTTCAATTACTTCTCTGTTCAATTTTTAACTCAATGATATATGCCTCACTGGTGGTTTCGGAATAGGGTGACCAACTTTTCCCAATGTGCCTGCCACTGATCTAGTTCCAGCCCTGAAAGTCCTCTATATGGGAAACCCCTCCATCCTGGCAGCCCCGGGCAGCTGGTGGCTCTACTCAAAAGACAAAAAGAATACCCTGACCAGATAAACTTGCTACATCACGTCTATCCACCTGAATTATTGCTGCTGTAACAAAGCAAATTACCACAAACTTATACCTCTAGAGAACAGAAATCCCAAGTGGGTTTCACAGGGCTAAAAATCAGTGTATCCACAGGGCTACACTTTTCCTGGAGGCCCCAGGGGAGATTGTGTTTCCTTCCCTTTTCTAGTTTCTTGAAGCCAGCCATGTTCCTTGGCTGGTGGCTCCCTCCTTTATCTTCTCAGCCAATGACCACATCACTCTGACCCTTTACTTCCACCATCACATCCCCCTCTGTGTCCCATGCTCTCCTGCCTCCCTCCTTCACTTTGAAAGACTCTTGTGATTGTATCAGGCTGACGGGATGATCCAGGGTAATTTCTCCATCCCTAAGCCCTTAACTCAGTCCCATCTGCAAAGTCTCTTTTGCTGGGTCACACTCACAGTTTCCAGGGACCAAGACACGGACATCTTGGGGTTGGGGGTTATTCTGCCTACCATATCCAACCCTCTAAAAGTTGATAAAACACCTCAGTGTATTAAAGGAGTGTTTTAAAGTCTCAAAGGAAAAGAATCTAACTGCTTAACCCAGTATTTTCCAAACTTATTTGGTCAAGAATCTCCTTACCCCAAAGAGTGCTTTTTATCACCTCTTGGAATCCTGCTGCTCTTGCTGAAGAGAATTCCATGTACTGTGCACACCGAGAGTCCAGACCTCCCATTTGATGTGCAGACAAGGGTGATTTTGAGGTAATTGATTTATAGATCTGATTCCTCTTTCTTACCTCAATACATACTCTTTTCTACACTTTCCTACCTGAGGAACAACCTGAGGTCAAAGCCTGGTGGACCTCTCTCCTTTCCACTCTTGTAGTCAGAGTTCTAACCCATGAAGACTCATATGGGGGCTGACTGACATGCCCCCGGGGTGCAGAACCTCCCTGGTCAGACACAGGGAGGACAGGAAGCTCTGGTGCTGGTGGTGCCTCTTTGAATCAAGGTGCCATAATCCACCCCTACACATTTCATTTGGAAGTGCATCTCCAATAAAAATTTATTTTTTATGTTTAGTGTTTACCGGCGTTTTAATATTATATATTGTACCCCAAAACAAAATAGCTCACTCTAGAAGAAATGTTTAAGACATGAAGATTTATGATCACTAGAATCATCTTTTAATTTAAATTTCAATTTGTATGCATCCTTTGGCTATAGAGAATTGTGATGAGTTGATCAAATAAAACATTTTCAAGCATAAAAATACATTAAAATTCTCTGGGTGTCATGTCATGAGATGGGGGGGGAAGAACAATGTAATATCTCTAATTTTTTAAAAAATTTTATTTATTTGTCAGAGAGAGAGAGTGCCCAAGAAGGGGGACCAGGAGACAAAGGGAGAGGGAGAAGCAGGCTCCCCACAGAGCAGGGAGCCTCACCCAAGGCTCTGTCACAGGACCCCGGAATCATGACCTAAGCCAAAGACAGACACTTAACTGACTGAGCCACCCAGGCGTCCCTAACATTTCTAATTTTTAAAGAAGAGCTTGCTCTTAACACTTTAAAATGGATAATAATGGGTGTTTTATCACTGTAGTGCTATGTTATTTTGGACATATTTAAAAGAATGCTTTAACAGGCTAATTTTTAAATGCTTTATAATATCTAGAAATTATATCTTTTAACAAATTATAACTATTTAATCTTAAGGTGAAAAATACTTGCTGTCAAGTTAAGGGTGTAAGGAGGTGCATAATTTTTTCAAAATTCTTATGGGAGTATATGAGCAAAAGGTGTGACAGCTACTGGTCGAGAGAAGAATGTTGGCATTGCTGGAGGGGAAAAGACTAGCAAGGAAGCCTTGATAAAATGTGTCAGCTTCATTTCATCTAGGTTGCCACAGAATGGGAGAAGATATTCACAAATGACAGTACAGACAAAAGGCTGATATCCAGGATCTATAAAGAACTCCTCAAACTCAGCACACACAAAACAGATAATCATGTCCAAAAATGGGCAGAAGACATGAACAGATACTTCTCCAGTGAAGACATACAAATGGCTAACAGACACATGAAAAAATGTTCATCATCATTAGCCATCAGGGAGATTCAAATCAAAACCACATTGAGATACCACCGTACACCAGTTAGAATGGCCAAAATTAACAAGACAGTAAATAATGTGTGTTGGAGAGGATGCAGAGAAATGGGAGCCCTCTTACACTGTTGGTGGGAATGCAAGTTGGTGCAGCCTCTTTGGAAAACAGTGTGGAGATTCCTTAAGAAATTAAAAATAGAGCTTCCCTATGATCCTGCAGTTGCACTACTGGGTATTTACCCCAAAGATACAGATGTAGTGAAAAGAAGGGCCATCTGTACCCCAGTGTTCATAGCAACAATGGCCACGGTCGCCAAACTGTGGAAAGAACCAAGATGCCCTTCAACAGACGAATGGATAAGGAAGATGTGGTCCATATACACTATAGAGTATTATGCCTCCATCAGAAAGGATGAATACCCAACTTTTCTAGCAACATGGACGGGACTGGAAGAGATTATGCTGAGTGAAATAAGTCAAGCAGAGAGAGTCCATTATCATATGGTTTCACTTACTTGTGGAGCATAAGAAATAACACGGAGGACATGGGGAGATGGAGAGGAGAAGGGAGTTGGGGGAAATGGGAGGGGGAGACGAATCATGAGAGACTGTGGACTCTGAAAAACAATCTGAGGGTTTTGAAGGGGTGGGGAGGTGGGGGGTTGGGTGAGCCTGGTTGTGGGCATTAAAGAGGGCACAATGCATGGAGCACTGGGTGTGGTACATAAACAATGAATTCTGGTACACTGAAAAGAAATTAAAAAAAAAAAAAACAAGTGTCAGCTTCAGCTAACAGAGTGAAGCACCTGGTGCACTCAGCACTCCTTCCCTGCCCCTCCCCCTGCCCCCGCCCCCGGCCCTGCCCCCGCACCCAGAGTCACCAGTGCCTGAGGCCCTGGGCACACAGGAGGCCTGAGACCAGGGCTCCCCTGTTGGTTCCCTTTGCACCTTGACTGTAGGGAACGTCTGGCGTCAGGGTCATTTGACTGGGAAGTTGCTTGAAGATTCTGCAGTTTCAGACTTTAAAGAGCGTGAGCTCCCTGGGCTGTAGGATGCTCCTGGCCCCTACTGACTGCCCTACTGCTGCTGACCCTGCCACACCAGCCCCCCTCCAGCCCAAGCCCCTCGGGACCTGCAAGGAGAAACCCCAGAGCAGTAGAGCTGTCCTGGAAAGGCCCAGGGCTGAGGGAGCAAGGCGGGGCCCATGAGGAGAGGGGAAGTGGGTGTGAGGAATGCGTGGGAGCCTTGTTTAAATTGTGTGGGAGTGTTTTTTGAGTCTGTCCGTGAGACCTGAGCATCTGGGTGTTAATCGCTGAGCACTGAGCCATAAGCCCCAGGTGGGCAGACCATGTGGAACATGGGGGCAGCCAGGCGAGGCTTGCGGGACCTGGCTGGCTTGTATGGCCATGTGTCCACTCTGCCTGTCCTGTTACTTCCCTGTGGCCACAAAGCACTGGATACAATCTCTTTGGATCCTAGAAGGGTCTTCAGTCCTCAAAGGAAAACTTTTTTAATATAAATTCACACTGTATTTTACTACCTTCTTCTTCTGCAGTGTTTCTCTGGTATTTCATCCAGCAGACGCCACTTCATCCCTGTGCCCAGAACAGAGCTGGGAGCTGTGGGAGACACCGTCTCCACCTTCAGGCAACCCACCTCTCCTCTGGGCCAGTAATACACGTACACGCTATAGCAGGATGGGCAGTGGGTTTCTGATGTCAGCTCTAGCTAACTGTCCACACCACGGAGTAGTTCATCAAATCTAAGGCACCACTGATTATAAGAGGTTCTTTTATGTGCTCTTAAGAAAAAGGTGCTGCCAATTAAATTGTGAGTGACTGCTTTCTTTTTTACTTAGAAATGTTATACTTATTGAAAGGTCCTTTTGGACTTGCTTAGACACAGGGTGGTTTTTTTTTTTTTAACATCTTTTACTCTTGTTCATTCATAAAGTGGAAAAGAAGAGAACCTGAATGACTAGGAGGTGTTAGTGTGTGTGTTTCGCACACAGTGCCCTTCTGTTGTCTCTGCCAACTGAGGGCATCTGAGTGCTCTTGACTTTTCTCCCCAATCTCTGGCTCCTGTTGTGCAAATTGCTTGCGTATAGATAAAGACAACCACAGTGCATGTGTCCCTGGCAACAGTGACTGTAAGACACACAACAATTTCCTAGATAGGGAACATGAAAAAAAAATACACCTTAGACTCAAAATATGGATTCTGAGACTCAGTCAAAAAGACTGCCGTGATCGGGCATCCATGTCCATCCAGGGAATGGCATTGGCGTCGGTGCAATGTGCTTGTTGTAGTAATTTGCACAACTGAATAGTGGAGTTCTCTTTGAGCTAAGAGGGTCAGGAAAGCATTGTGCATGAAGTAGGTCTAAAAGGGTGAGATTTGGCCTAGAGAAGAGGAGGCCACTTCCAGAGAAGGAAGAGGGTGATTAGAAGATTCAAGAGAATAAACAAGCATGGTATGTGGAGAGGACACTAGCAATCCCAGGCTTGGGTGGAATTTGGTGAGGGAGCAGTGGGATATAAAGGCTTGTTTTTGCTCTAGGAACGTAAATTCAAATTAGTGTCTTTCACTTGTGGAATCATAATAAACAGCTCTCATATTTCTCTAACTTTTCTCTCTTTCCTCACACTAGGTCCCGATGTTTTTAGTTCAAAGAACCTTGCCCTTCAAGCCCAGAAGAAGATCCTGAGCAAAATCGCCAGCAAAACCATGGCAAATATGTTGATCGATGACACTAGCAGCGAGATCTTCGATGAGCTCTACAAAGTCACCAAAGAGCACACCCACAACAAGAAGGAAGCCCACAAGATCATGAAAGACTTGATCAAGGTGGCAATCAAAATTGGAATCCTCTACCGACACAACCAGTTCAGCCAGGAGGAGGTGGTCGTCGTGGAAAAGCTCAGGAAGAAGCTGAACCAGACCGCCATGACCATCGTCAGCTTCTACGAGGTGGAATACACGTTTGACAGGAACGTGCTCTCCAAGCTCCTGCACGAGTGCAAGGACCTGGTGCATGAACTGGTGCAGCGACACCTGACGCCCCGGACCCACGGGCGCATCAACCACGTCTTCAACCACTTTGCCAATGTGGAGTTCCTCTCCACCCTTTATAGTCTGGATGGAGACTGTCGGCCCAACCTCAAGAGAATGTGTGAAGGAATCAATAAGTTGCTAGATGAGAAAGTCCTCTGAATGCCTTCTCTCCTCCCAGACTTTGCTGAGTCCCAGTTGCAGCACCAGTATGGTCCAGGTTCGAATCAAGAAACCAGGAAACCCTTGTCTGAGATGCCCATGTCCTACCCTAGTTCCCCGTCTGCCGTTGATGCCGATTTCACTCAGGTGTGTTTCTCCCCTGAGCCCACTGACGAGCTCTGTACTTCCAGTCACCTTGGTCAGCCAGCCCAAAGGACATTTCATCTCTTCTCAGCAAAGGCTGCTGTGCTCATCGAGGTGAGCTCGCTTCATCTTGGGGAATGGAAGGAGCCCTGGACCAGGAGCTGGAGGACATGGATTCGGTTCCTGGCTTCACTGGGACAGCTATCCTCAGGATCCTGGGACCACGATGCCCACCTCCCAGGGCTGCTGGGAGGTTCAAATGAGGCAACATATGTCCACACTTTTGAAAACTCTAATGTAAGGTCTTATTATTTTCTCTCTGGAATGTGAGAGGGATCCACCTGGATTTAGACTACTAAGCAGCAGAGAAGAAAAGAATAATAGTATCTAGTGGTCAGGGTTTACAGTCTGTCTCTAGATGTGCTGTTTCAGACACAAACGAATACAAAGGTGTGAAAAAGCATAGCAGCAGACTGGAAAAATGTTTTCCAAGAGCTGTGTTTTTAGGTCCCAGATGCAGGTTTATGATCCTGCAGAGGGAGTCTTTCCAGTGAGGTGGGGGTGTGGAGATTTTCCCACTCCTGACGCAGGGGCAGAGAACTGTGCTCCCTGCAGGCTAGGCCTCCCCCTCTGAGGGGTGGCGCCCATGAGGTGAGGTGTGGGAGGGCTCATCCTGGCAGCGTGGGAGCCGAGCAGAAGGAACCCCTATCCACCTCTCCTGGCCTTTCACATCCCATTGTGCTAGTTTCTTTGGTTCATCAATAAATTGAAACAACCCTTCAAACAAGAGGTTTTGGAGTTGTGATTCCAAAATAAAATACCTTGGAGTTAGAATAGGTTAAGAACAATGGGATTGAAAGGCAGACAGTGCTGGGCAGGAGCTGTGCACTCAGACCCTAGGGAGGGCGGGCACAAAGGGGGCCCCGGGCAAGCTCGCTCACAGACATGTGGCCACCTTCTCTGACCCGCTCCCAGCCTCACTTTCACACTGCGGCTTCTGACATCTTTTTATCAACTCTTAACAAACATCAGGACAGGGTATTTGCTGCCTTCTCCTGTCTGCAGGACACCACATTAGGAGACTTGCTCTCCCTGCATCACTTCCCATCCCACTCTGCTTCTGGTACCTGATGATTATGTCAAAATACCACATTAGCTCAGCCGCTGGCTCAACCCATCAGAAGACGGCTGTGGGAGGCTGTGAAGTGACATCCTATGAGCCTCAGTGGCCATGCTGCCTCGTGTCAGCATCAGTGCACACCATCAGTTAAGTTCTTCCACTACCAGCACTCAAAAGTAGTTCATAGGAGGGGCACCTGGGGGACTCAGTCCGTTAAGCATCTGCCTTCAGCTCAGGTCATGAACTCAGGGTCTTGGGATGGAGCCTCACGTTGGGCTTCCAGCTTAGCAGGGAGTCTGCTTCTCCCTCTGCTCCTCCCCACTCACACTCACTTTTGCTCACTCACTCTCAAATAAATATCTAAAAATAAAATGAAAACTATTTCATAGGAAGGATGACCAGGAGGGAATAGGGACCAGGTAAGTCAGCCCCTAGCACCCCCTCACAGACCTGAGGACTGAACGTTGATACCTGGGCCCACGTGGGCTGGGGACGTGGTTCAGCAATGGAAGCTGCAGGTGGCAGGCGCCTTCCTTCCCAGTCACCCACCAGGCAGCAAGCAGACCAACAACAGCTGAATTTTCACATGGAGTCTTCAATGCCTGCCTCGGTGTACTTGTTTAATTAAGGACTCCTTCCTAGTTTTAGAGATGGTTCTAGAAGCAGCAGGTCCTTTTTCACTAAGCAGCTACCCAGGGAAATCAGACCCACCAGGACTGGGTGGAACTATCTTCTGCCCCATCTGAGGGACAGCAGGGAAGAAGGTGGCCACTCCAGAGGCCACCACAATATATCAGTTTCTGACAGTCTGTGAGTCTCTAAGGAAACTGGGTCCTCCTTGTTCTCATCTGACAAGGACCACCACTTTCACCAGCATGTCTCAGTTAGTGCAAAAGCAGAGCATAGACCAAAATCTGTTCTGCTTCCTTAGACAGCCCCCCCGCCACGCCCCGCACTGAGGCAGCCAAGGGGCGCTTTAAGTGCGTGGCCAGTTGGGTGTAGCTCAAGCTTATCAACGGTAGCCGGGGGAGCTGGGCTATTCAGGCACAAGTAACCCACATGCCTCCAGAAATAGCCCAGGCCGATCCCATGTGTACAATTTAAACATAACCATTGGCATATAAACTCAAGTGATTATCAAGTGTCACCAACCAGCTGAAAAGCTTACAAATTTCAGACACTTTATGTAACAATCTAGTGAACCAAAAAAAGAATCACATTATTGGTTTATCCTAAGGACTCTACCCACATCACTCTGTGGCCCTGAAAGCCTGTTTTGGCTGGGGAAAATAAATACACACACACACACACACACACACACACACACACAGATATGTCTGAGATCAGCAGATGCTTTCTAAAACAGGACTCTGTAGATGTGCATTTGTGCTCAGAACTCTACAAAATTTTTCAATAATGAGAACCCACAAAAGCAAAGTTAGAATATCTGCATTCAGGTGGCACCAAAAAGAACACAAATTTCAAGAGAAGTAGCGGGACAAAGTCATGGCGCTGAGCAGGCCACGTGCCCTTCAGAGAGCAATGCGGGGCTCAGCAGGCAAGGGCGCAGACAGCACACAGCCTTTAAGAGTGGGGGTGGCAGGATCAGTCTGCCTCTGTCCTCGGGGAACATCCCTAGGTCTTCAGCCATCTGTGAGCACCCAGATCTGTCCCCTGGGAGGACCGCGGACTTGGGCTGAAATATCTCCCAGCCCCCCAGCCCTGGTTGTGTGCCCTTCCTCTGGCATCTGAGCCCTGCAGAAACACATTTCCTGCCGGCTGTGCCTGCCGTGTGTCTGTGTCGCCTTTCCTCCCTGGGTTTGCATCTGTTGAGTCTTGACACCCTCAGCAACTCCAGGTCTCTGCTCAGTGACAAATCAAAATGAAAAGACTTCTCCATCTGTGCTTCTCCTCCAAACTCCCATCTCCCCCATCTGTACATTCTTCAGAAGCAAATCAGTACATTCACTGGCAACTCAATGAACTTCTTACATCCATTTATACTTTGAAAAAAAGAGCTCAGGGCGCCTGGGTGGCTCAATCAGTTGAGTGTCTGCCTTTGGCTTGGGTCATGATCTCGGGGTCCTGGGATGGAGCCCTATGTTGAGCTCCCTGCTCAGTGGGGACTTTGCTTCTCCCTCTGTCCTCCCTCTACCCCTGCTTGTGCTCTCTCTCTCTCAAATAAATAAAATCTAAAAAATAAAAAAATAAAAAATCAGGCCTGCATGCCCTCTGCGCCATTATCTTTGGGGGTTGTTTTGTTTTGTAATTCAACACAGTCTCAGGTATCAAGAGCAAAACCAGTCAGTGAAAATTCTAGGTCAGCTAACTTGGGCTGTGAGGACACTGGATTAGCAGGGGCTGTCCAATAACAAACAGGGACATTGACAACAGAGTCGTGAATCAGATAGCCTTGAAAGAGAGGGTACCCCAAGGCCCTCCCAACTCCGAATTGTGTGGGGCCACAGACCAGACCCACCTCCTGCTCTTTCCTTAGAGGGAAGTTCTTTGTTGTGAGAGGGAAGACTCTCCTACAATCCATTCCTCAAAATGGCATCTCGGAGTCCCCGAGAATTCTGGTAGGGGGGCGGGGGGAAAGAAGGCATGGTAGCAGGGGAGAGGGAAGAGGCCATGAGTTCTAAAGGGAATTTGAGATTTTTGTTTCATTCTGGCAACTTTTTTTTTTCCAAATGACATCAATGTAAGTACCTTCTGAATCTTGTGGGGACGAGACTTCATAGCTGGAGGACGCCATCAAGCCTCAGGGTCAGAGGCCAACCCATCCTGGCAATCCTAAAGAAACTCAGAGGTACAAGAGAAGCCATCACTAGCGATCACAAGCACTGTTCCCTCCAAGGAAGGGAACAGAGGAAAAACCTTACAGAGAGAAGTTGCCTGTACCCACTCACACTCTGTCCCAATGCCAGATTTACTAGAGTGCAGAATCCCAGGAGTAAAGAGTATGTGTGGTTCTGGGATCCCAGGAGCTAATTCTTTGGCTGAATTTAAGAAGGCACCTTGGGACCCAGGCTCTGGTGTCATCAGATTCCTCTGCACCCAGAAGAAGGAAGAACCAGCCAGAGTAAGCCATCTCTCACTCCCCATCCCCAACAGCCCCTCAGTGAGCTACTAACCTATTATTTCCCTTCCTTGTCCTTCTTTTGCAGTGCAGGGCAGGGGTCTGCAGAGTAGGGGTCCCGGCCACCCACCCAGGCAGCCAGAGCTTGGGCAGCTGGGCCCCCCAGGCCGTGGTATAAAGCTCCTCCTTGCCGACTGCCAAAGTCCTTCTGGACCAGTTCCTAGGACAAGAGAGTCTGGGGTTTGGCTCCCAAGGAGGGGCTGGATGGAAGCCAGAGCTTGGCACAGAGCAAAGGCTGGAGGCTAGCCGGGGAGCAGCAATTCGTTATGTTGTGGAAGGAGAAAAGCACTCTTCCAGGCTCTGTCATTTGGGAAGGAGGAGCCTGTGGGCTGGTTCCCTCTGTGTGACTGGGCTCCTTCCGCCTCCCAGAGCTGCGTTTCCCTAGGGGTCTTACTCCTTCAATGGTAGGATGGGGCAGCCCCTGCTTTATGGTTCAGTAACAGTGACAACTTGATTTTAGAACTGGATGGTGGGTTTGGTTTGGGGGAGACAGGTATTTGGAGGTTTGGTTTTTTGTGGCTTTCATATGCTATGCAAAATGTAGGACATGGGACAAGCCATGAGTCAGAAGGTTTAGTCTCAAGCTCACCTGCTACCTGGTAACCTTGTACTTCACCTCCCTCAGGCCGTGAAAACAGAGCTGCCCTAGATCACTAAGAACCCTTCTCTTTCCGTAGTTCTGTGTTCTGAGCATCGTGGGAGAGAAGTTCTGGGCATTTTTTTCCCTGTGTGGTTCTTAAAAGGGAAACTATTCATTCGTTAAATGAAGCAATAGCTTCCAAATAGACTGAGAAATGACTCCTTGATGATCCCCTTCAGGACTTTTGATCATAAATACAAGTTCATGATTTTAGAGGGGAAAAGCTTTAAGCTAGAAAATGCAAGGTAAAATTAGGACTCCAGGGGCACCTGGGTGGCACAATCAGTTAGGTGTCTGACCCTTGGTTTTGGCTCAGGTCATGGTCTCAGGGTCCTGGATCCGGCCCATGCCAGGTTCTGCATTCAGCATGGAGTCTGCTTAAGTTTCTCTCTCTTCCTCTCCCTCTGCTCCTCCCGCTTATACTCTCTCTCTAATAAATAAATAAAATAAATAAAATCTCTCTCTAAAAAATAAATAAATCTAATAAATAAATAAAATAAAAGTCCTGTTTTTTAAAAAATAGGACTTGGGCACCTGGGTGGCTCAGTGGGTTAAGCCTCTGCCTTCGCCTCAGGTCATGATCTCAGGGTCTTGGGATCGAGTCCCACATTGGGCTCTCTGCTCAGCAGGGAGCCTGTTCCTCCTCTCTCTCTCTCTGCCTGCCTCTCTGCCTATATGTGGTCTCTGTCAAATAAATAAATAAAATCTTTAAAAAATAAAAATATAAAAAAAAAACATTAGGACTCCATAAGGACCAGAGAAGGGAACAATGTGAGCCAAGGTAGAAAGCCAGTCAGTCCACCGCTTAGCTGGGGCCCCCTGGGATTCAATGTCAGGACCAACCATCTACTGAGACATACATTTCAAACTGAGAAGTGTCAGCCTCAGTAATGTCTCTCTGTAGAGAAAACAGCATAAAAAGCACAGTTGTAAATAAGTCATTACTGATGTGAGTCAAATATTATAGGAAATGATCAGAATTATTTTTAAGTATATTAATAAAGCCATTCCCCCAACAAACAAGATTTTTATGGAGTTCTTGGATCTTTTTCTTCCTTTGAATGGTAAAACTCTGATTTCCCTCTATGTGGTAAACACATTACGTCACTGAACTAACTCTATTTGTACATACAAATGGCATGCTTTGAAACATCCTCAACCTGTGTCTGTAGAGAATGTACTTCATGCACCCTGGTGTAATGAACTTTTCTTTAGATACTTTTACTGAGAGGTAATTCGTAAAACATACTATTCACCCATTTAAAGTGCACAATTCAGTGGACTGGGGTATATCCACAGATGTGTGCAACCACAAGCACACAATTTCAGAACACTTTCACCCCCTCAGAAGGACACCTGGTCCTCTAGCTACTGCCTTCCTCCCCCACTCGGGCCTCACCAGCAATACAGAAGTTGCTCTTCCCCTGCCCAATAGCACAATAATAAACTTCTCAATATCGGAAGTGCAAGTTGAGCCTCAAGCAGCATCTGTGCTGTTCTGTGAGAACAACCTCACGGCGTCCTAACGGGCAGCCTCTGTGGGGAGCTGGATCCAGCTAAGTGTGAGGATGGCAGGCTGACCAGACACCTGCAGTTGGCAGCTCCCTCATCCTTTTGCTGCTCCAGCAGTGGACCCCAAGTCGATGGCCATGCTGGGGGTGCCAGAGAAGGAGCTCAGGTCTCATGTGGGGCAGAGGGCCTCAATGTGTGGACCCTGAACCACCCGCATCAAGATTCCCGAGGACAGGGAATGGTTCCTTTGAAAATGCACAGTCCACCCCAAAACTACCTGAGCCAAATCTCTGCATTATGAACAAACTCCCTGGCAATATTTAGACACAGAGTTTGCTGACCCCAGTAGAGAGGGCTCGACTTGCCATCCTTTGCATCTCTATGCTTCGTTTTTCCCTCCTGCTTCTTCCAGCTTTGAGTCTGAGTCCCTCACACTCTCCCATTGTGTCCACGAGGCCCCCCTAGACTCTCACTGTTCTCTTGTACGCTGTCAGCTGGGGCTATCAGAAGTCCTGTCCTCACAGGCTGCAAGGGCCTGAAGGACAGCTGTCTTCACCACGGTGGACACCACCCATTCTCTCCAATGCTGAGAGTTGCAAAACTGTGGGGAAGGTGGCAGGAGGCCCCTCCCCCCCCATGCTATCCTGGCCATGCTGTGAGTTTCACATTTGCCATATATTTTTTTCCTATTTCTTGTCTCTCAATTAATGAATTACCTTCTAAAGTGGCTCTCTGAAAATTTTTTTCTAAGGAAAATGACCTGGGATGCTGATCTGGAAATGTAATTTGGTCCAGTTGCTCCAAGAATAAAAGTCCCTCAGGGGCACGTTAAAGATGGCATCCTCTGCTAGGCCCTTCTCAGGCCCTTTTCTTTCCAAGGCTCCCCCTGGAAATGCCAGTGAGGAGCAGGATTCTTTGGAACCTGGAGGGCTAGGAAGCAGAAAGACCTGCCTTTCTGATCTTAAAGTCCATGTGGGCTCAGCCCAGCCATCCCCGGGACTCCCAAACAGAAAGGAAGAAGGGAGCTAGGGCACACACAGACACAGGAAGAGGGTCCCAGGAACACAGAGGTTTGGTCCCACATGATTGCAAATTGAACAGGGCTACCCAATCCTTTTGGTGGTCCCTATCCAAGCTCTCTTGCAGCAAAGGGGAGCTGGCTTTCTGCCAGAGGAAGAAAGCTGGAGGCTGCCTTTCAGAAAGATATCTTAATAGCCAATGGAGCAAAAAAGGAATGAGGGAGCTCCAGCCATGTTAGGGGTGAGTGCTCACAGGCCTCCTCAAAGAGCCAAGTACCCCTCACTCTGGGTCCACTAGCACAGGACAGGACTAAGGTGCTGGTGTACCACCCCACCTGGCCAGGGTGGAGTAAGGCCCTACAGAAATGAGGGCTTGACCCAGACCTCTTGCCTCTGATCTGACAATGGCAACTCATTTCTGGAGAGACCAACCAAGTGATGGTTCAGATTATGAAGCCATACCCTGATGATTCCCCAAATTCAATCAATGAAACTGATTTCATTGAAATCAATGAGCTGCTTCCCTCCATTCTACATAGATGGAGGCCCCTTCGCTCATTATTTGTCAGGGGCAGGGAATTTTGAGTTTCCATCTTGCTTCTCCACACTGTGGCAGTCATATTTCACTCTGTTCTCCCAATTTTTTTACTGTAGTAAAATATACAGAACATGAAATTTTCCATATTTACCAGTTTTGAGTGTACAGCTCAGTGGTATTCAGTCTGTTCACATTGTTGCACAACCATCACCACCATCCGTCTCCAGAACCCTTTTCATCTTGTAAAACTGAAACTCTGTACCCGTTAAATAATAGCTCTCCATTCCCCCTCCCCCTGGCCCTTGCAAACCACCATTCTTTTTGTCTCTATGATGTTGACTACTCTGAGTACTTCCTATAAGTGGAATCATACAGTACTTGACTATTTGTGGCTTCTTTCACTTAGCATAGTGTCCTCAAGATTCACCCCTGTTGTAGCATGTATATGTTCTTCCCCTTTAAGGCTGAAGAAGATTCCATTGTGTTTATACCACATCACCCTTATCTAGTCATCCATCCATGTGCACTTGGGTGGTTTCCACAAGTCTGCTATTGTGAATAATGCTGCTATGAACATGGGTGTACAAGTGCCTCTTTGAGAGGTGCTTTCAATTATTCCCAATGTGGAATTGCTGGGTCATATGGTAATTCTGTTTTTAATGTTTTCCATAGCAGCTGTACCTTTTACATTCCCACCAACAGTGCACAAGGGTTCCAATTTCTCCTCATCCTTACCCACATTTGTTATTTTCTGGGTTGGTTTATTCTGGGGTGAGGGTTATTTTTATAGTAGCCATTTGAATGGGCGTGAGATGGTATCTCATGGTGGTTTTGACTTGCATTTCCTTACTGATTAGTAAAGTTAAGTATCTTTCATGTCCTTATTGGCCATTTGTATATCTTTGAAGAAATGTCTGTTCAAGTTCTTTGCTCATTTTTGAATTAGGTTTATTTTGTTGTTTTTAGGAATTCTCTATATATTCTGGATATTAATTTCTTACCAGACATATGGTTTTCAAATATTTTCTTCCATTCTGTAGGTTGCCTTTTTACCCTGCTGATAGTGTCTTCTGATGGACAATTTTTTTTTTGTAATTTTCATGAAATCCAGTTGTTTGTATCTTCTTTTGTTACCTGTGCCTTTGGTGTCATACACCAGACATCATTGCCAGATCCAATGTCATGAAGTTTTTGCCCCATGTTTCTTCAAAGAATTTTATAGTTTCAGGTCTTAAATTTAGGTCTTTGAGCCATTTGGAAATAATTTTTTAGCACTTTATTGTAGTTTTCATTGTATGGTCTTTCATCTCCTTGTTAATTCCTATGTTTGATGCTACTATAAATGGAATTCTTTCCATAATTTCTTTTCCAGATTGTTCACTGATGGCATATAGAAATGCAACTGACTTTTGTCTGTTGACTTTGTATCCTGCTTCTTTGCTGAATTCTTATATAAGTTCTAAGAGGGTTCTTTTTGCTGTGTGTGTGGAATTTTTAGGGTAGCTGCTACTGTACTAAGAGCTGAAATTGACCAACATTAACCATCCAAACCTTCCTCTGGAAGTTACAAGATGGTCTTATGCAATAGATCCCAGTGTTCTAAAATAGATCAGACAGATTATTCCACTACAATTGTTGTATAGCAGGTGAGACCAAAATCCCAAGTAAAGGAGAGAGGTCTCATGCGCTATGTATATGTATACCCATGTGTGAGACACAAGTACCTGATTTTTAAATTCCCAAAACCACAGAAAAAAATTTTTTTTTCATTTTTTAAAGTCAAATCCAGTTGACAAATTTCCCAAAACCTTCTCAGTTAACCACAAGCAACAGGAATTCTTGAAAGATTCTTGGTAGATGTTAAGCTTTCCAAGAACGTGAACAAGAAAAACAAGTCTATGAGCATGCATGTGTGATGCCTCCAAGCCTAGAGCAGGTCCTCTGACCACACTATTAGAAGGAAGAAGTGGCGGCATTTCACTTCCCACCTCAGCTCTCACTGCCTCTCACCCTGAGTGATAGTGATCTCATCTGCAGACTAATTCATGCCAGGATGATGTGAGGGGAGGCTGCAGCCCCTTCACCCAGGACAGAACTGCAGCTTGACTGGGCTGCTGAAACAAGGCCTTTGTAGGAATTGGGTTCCTCCTGACTCTCCTCCCTTACATTGTAAATGCCAGGAAGAAAGGACCTACAGGGGAGTGGGTGACCCTTACAGTCGTGGCTGGCCAATTCCTCACTTGCCTGAGAGTTCCCAGAGGAAATGCAAACAAATCAGACCACACTTGGCTGCTGGCCAATGAATCTTTGAACTTCTTCAATAAAAAGTCTTTAAAACTTTGGTTCTGACCCAAATCTTTTGCTGCAGGATAAAAACCGCTAGGCCTCAAGTCTCTGTGTTTAGGGAAAGTGTGTCTGTGGCATTTGAATAAGGGTGTTTATCTCAGAGATGGTTCCTTGAGTTCCACCAGGTTCTATAAAAAGCTCACTGTGCCTCACTTGCAGTGTTCAAATCTTCCTGAATATTTGGTGTTTCCCCCCACCCCTCACCTGTTGGCTGTATCTTCTTGTGACTGTCCCTAACTCTGTCCTCCTCCTTGTAAGTCCCCTGTTGTGCTTTATAAAAAGGCCCAGAGGTTGCTGACTTTCCACTGAAACCAAGACAAGAGAAAAACTCTCCAGCAGGAGGTGTTTGAAAGGTATTTGTTGGGGCACCTTGGTGGTTCAGTTGGTTATGTGTCAGACTCTTGGTTTCAGTTCATGTCATGATCTCAGGGTTGTGAGATCGAGCCCCACATCGAGCTCTGTGCTCAGCAGGGAGTCTGCTTGAGATTCTCTTTCTCCCTCAGCCCCTCCCTCCACTCATGCACACACACTCTCTCTAAAATAAATAAATAAATAAATCTTTAAAAAATAAATAAATGCTTCAGTCACTGGTATTCACTATCCAAAGTGGTCCTAGAACCTCCAGTGTCACAAAAAAAAAAAATAATAATAATAATAACTAAATTTAAAGAATTGGTGAGCTACAAGATGCCATGTGTTTCTTTTAGGCTAAATTGCACATCAGATTTTTTTTTTCCATTCCCTCTTTGTTGCTGCTTACTTCCACAGCAGGTAATACAGCAGGTACCTGCCTTCCAAGGCCAAATCTCTTGCCCTTATAAACACAAATCTCAGGAGGAGAGAGAACCAAGTTTTCCAGGTCTAGGCATTCCTTAGTCCTGTGTGTCCTCCAAATCAATACCTTTACTGACTCCACTTCCATACCTTCCTGGAAATAATACTGAGTCCACTCGGAGCCTCTGAGAGGAAGTCTGGAGGAAGTGAGCTGCCAGCAAACCACCAGACAGAGGTTTCTCACCCTACTCTAGCACCAATCTACCCCACAACATGGACATTCAAACAGCAGCCAAACCCTCCCCAGTGTGTCCCAAGTATGATGCTTGAAACTCAACCTGAAATCTGCCGGCGCCAAACCCACAGCACATCTGGGAATCAAAGGCATCAATAAAGTTTCCCAGAGAATCCAAAGTAGGTGGAAAAGGAGAACAGGAGAGGATTCCAAACTCAAGGAAAGAAAGATCAGAGATCATACCCAGGCATATTTTTAAAGAAAACTGGAGTGAGCAATAATTGTTAACCCATTTCCATAACTGTGCCTTTAATTAACACCTTTACAGAGTCAGGCCCAAACTGTTCATTTTCACCTGAATGACTTTTAGTGACAATCAATGGGAACCAACTCCATTTCAGAATTAATTTTCTTTTATGGCACATTTCCAGATGTGTCACAGGGCATAAAGTGTTATAAAATAGTATTCTCTATTATCCTTAGAGTATCAGTATAAATTTATATGCACACAAATGTACTGGGTCGAGGATTTTAGGACAGCACCAAATCATTTATAATGATGTACATCACTAACTAGAGAAAAAGAGGTTCTAGATAGGCCTGCTGCTTGCTTCCCTATTAGGCATCCTTTCTTTTTGCATTGGCTGCAACACACGTCATCTCCTCCCCCACTGAACAGATTTACTTTAGCCACCCATAAAACAATTTCATACTCTACCATAATGTTTATGGATTAAATGTGATACTTGACCTCATTTTGTTCAATTTTCATGTTTTTCTTGCCATTACATTTATATATTTACATGGAAATTTCTAAAATTGGCCAGAACTCTGATGGAGCAGACTAATTATGAGAGCAGATGAAATAACATATTCATAGATTATTTATGATGTTGTAACTTTCTAAAGTGCTGTGAAGTCACCTTCTCATATGAAGATAATATTGCTAGTGCTGGTATTTATGGAAAGTTATAAATGAACATGTTGGATGCCTGTTTTGGGTAATGGCAGCTTTCAGGGCTTTGGAAGAGTCCTTCACTGTAGTCACTTTGTTTGACTTCATTCTTTCCTCTAGGGAATTCATTCATGGCTGTTTAAGAGGAGGCTGACCCTGGAGGGGGGTTGCCAGGGCTGCTTATAAGTGGGTGCAGTCACTGTCTCTTGCCTGGGTAAAGAGTGGTTTCTTAGAGTATAGTGTGTCCCATCTTGGGCTGCCTTGACTCTCACACATGCTGATGGGAATGTAAAATGGTGTGACCACTGTGGGAAACAGTGTAGTAGTTCCTTCTAAACTCCAACATGGATACCATATGACCCAGCAATTCCACTCCTTGATATATACCCAGGAGAAATGAAAACATATACTCATAAAAGTCTGTACACTGATGTTCATAGTAATATAAGTCAAAATGTGGGGCACCTAGTGGTTCAGTCAGTTAAGCCTCCAACTCCTGATTTTGGCTCAAGTCATGATCTCAGGGTCATGAGATTGAGCCCTGAGATGGGCTCTGTGTTGGGCGTGGAGCCTACTTAAAATTCTCTCTCTCCTCCCTCTGCCCCTCACCATCCCTACTCATGCCCGCTCTCTCTCAAAAAAATCAAAATCAAAATCAAATGAAACATAATTGCCAAAAAGTGGAAACAACCCAAATGTTCACCAACTGAAGAGGATAAACAAAATGTGGCACACCCATACAAAGGAATACTATCTGGCCAGAAAAAGAACAAAGTATTGTTAAATGCTACAATATGAACAAACCTTGAATACATTATGCTAAGTGAAATAAGCCAGAGACACAAAGGCCACGTATAGTATGATGCCATTTTTTAAAAATGTCCAGAAGTGGTAATCCATAGATGCAGAAAGAACATTAGTGGATTCCAGAAGCTGGGGAGAGGGGAAATTGGGGTTAACTCCTAATAGACACAGGGTTTCCTTTTGGGTTGATGGAAATTATATAGTGATAATGACTGTACAATATAGTTAATATACCAAAAAATACTGACTTGTACACTTTAAAATGAAGGGTTTTATGTTATGTGAATTATATCTCAATTAAAAATGGCCAACACCAAAGGAATATATTACAGTCTTCACAGAATAATATCAACAATGTCAAACTTAGTAACTACAAAATGCAACTCTGAAGAGGACTGCAGACAATTTTAAGAAAATTAGTCAGATATATCTTCTAATGCATTCTTCAGAAAAACACCTCTGTTTTTTGGACAGAATAGGTGCTGAGGTTTTGAGGACAGAAATAGCTAAGAAATGTGACTGTGTTACAAGAAAAATAATTCTGCTTATGTTATCTTTTAAATGATGATATCGATATAAAGACATTAATTTTTGCTTTAATGTAAATAGTTATGCTTTCCAAAAATTTGTTAGAAACAGCTTTTTATTTATCTGTTTTATTAATCCGAGACACCCAGGTGGGTCAGCTGGTAAAGCGTCTGCCTTCAGCTCAGGTCATGATCCCGCTGTCCTGGGATCGAGCCCCGCATCTATTTTATTAATCCACTAATAAGCCAATTTGTTGATCAATGAAGATTTCAAAAAACTTTGTAATTTTAAATTCTATATAAAGCTCTCATTCACTTTCAAAAATATCTTAGTTTCCACTATAAATTCCATGGTCACCCTACTTAGAAAGAAATAATCAAGAGTAATAAGTAATAGTTCTTTTGTAGCCTGAGGAACCAAGACACTTCACACCCTTAATGGGGAGAAGGTCCCTTCCGAACAGCTTGTGGGGCTCCTGCAGACATCTGTGTCCCCATGCTTGCCGCACTCTGCCACCCAGATTGTTCCCCCAAATGAAGAACTCCCGAAGGGCAAGGACCCAATCTTATTCCCCAGGACTTAGCATCATGACTGACCTTTGAAAGGTGCTCAACTGATGAAAGAAAAGAAATCAGGGAAAGAGGAAAAATGATCACTTTTTGTCAGTTCTGTGCTCTGTTCCTGCACCCAGTCCCCTCTGTGTTCTAGCATGGGGTCTGGGGAAAACTGGGGGAAGCCTGGCATCAGGACTGGGCTTGCCCCCTTTCCTCTCTGAGCTTCTGGGACTGGCAGCCACACTTTTCTGGACTTTTCCATAACACCTCAAACTGGGCTTCAGTCAGCTGGCCCATCCCCATGCCCCAGACTCACACCTCCTGAGCTCTGGCCCTGCAGACGTGGGCTTGCTCCCAGCACTGCAGTCAGGAACGGGTGGTCTGATGATTCTACACTACACCTGCTGGGAGTGACCCAGGCACACTGGCTGAGAAACTATGCTCAGAGGTACCACCTCAAAAGTTGATGTGCTGGGGGGTACCTGGGTGCTTCAGTTGGACTGTTGATTTCAGCTCAAGTCATAATTTCAGGGTCATGAGATCAAACCCCAAGTGGGGCTCCGGACTGGGCATGGAGCCTACTTACAATTCTCTCTCTCCCTCTGCTCCTTCTCACTGCTGGGAAGCATATGCCCATTCTCTCTAACCAAAAAAAAAAAAAAAAAAAAAAAAAGATGTGGCTGAAATAATTCATTAATTTAAAAAAGATCTTTTACATATATAAATAAAATGGTCAATAATTTCAAACATGTTTATTTCATTAAATAATTATACATATACCTCCGCGTGTATCTGTATATGTATGCTGGATTAATTTGCTTATCACTCATCTTTGGTGATGATTGTTTTCCAATACAAAACAATAAAAATGGTGAATCATCAATTATCAATGGTTAACTTGTTGAAAATAGTTTTCCCCTGGCTTTATAATTACCTGCTTAATTAAATAATCACACATTTAAATATTTAAATAATCACAGCATTATTTAATTTGTTGACCCAACTGTCAAACTAAAATAAAAACAAATTACTGTAATTTCTCCATTTTCTTTAGACTAGCTGGACTTTCAGCATTCACAGTGGCTTCAAATCTTTAAGTAATCAAGAAAAGAAAAAACAAAATATGTCTCTCTCTAGTCAGAAAAGAAAATCCCCCATCTGTCTGCTCACAGAAGTTATGGCACCCTCTAATTGGCAGAACTCCCAAAGGGCCAGCTGCTTCTCACCAAAGCCACAAGGTGTGGAAGAAGAAAAGAAAAAAAAAGAAATAAGAAAATGGGCAGAGGATGTTCAAGGACGAATATAAAATCCCTGTAGTCCTAACTCTTCTGCTAGGTGTCTGTGTGACCTCGGGCAAGTCACTTCAGCTCCCTGAGCCTCAGTTTCTTCATCAATAGGAAAATACAGCAGTTGGGCAGATTAAGCACATAACAGTGTTTGGAACAGTTTCTGACCCAGAGGCACTCAATAAATGTTACCTTGTTGTGACAGCAAATTACTTTTCCTTGGAGGCCTTTTAGATTTGATTAGGGGTAGAGAGTCACTGTGGACAGGAGATATTACGTCAGATGAAGCTGGAAGGCGGAGAGCTCCTTCTAGTCTACTAGTTGAGAAGCCCCTAATTAGAAAGAGGTTGTTATAAACTAATTACATACTACTTAAAACAGGACAAATAGGCTTCATTTTGAGTGGCAACTTAGATTACCGACGATTTAAGAGGTGGATGACTGAAGGGCTATGGTAGGAAGGATTCTGAAGCTGAGGCTTGAGTCCAGAAGCAGGAGCGATGTGATAGATGGCAGCGTCCGTCCCGAGCTTAGAAATGTGATAGCAGGTGCCACTCTTGATCTTCTGTGCACAAAAGACCCACCTGCAATGACTTTGACAAAAGAACTTCAATAGAAACTCAGACAAATAACAGTACTTCTTAAACCAAGAAATAATTTAGTAGAGAATCACTTCATTAAAAATACACACACACACACACACATGTGCACACCCCTAACAAAGAAAAATGCCAGTACTAAGAAGATACATGGCATTACAGGGACAACTCCTGAGAGATACCCTGCTTTACTGACTTAGGCCCTTGAAATCCAAGGAAGAGGCTGGGAAAGGTAACTCTGTTGGAGAGCCCACGAGCTGACATTTTCATTAATAAGTTCAATGTTCATGGAAGGAAACTTTAAGAAACAAAAAACCTCAAAAAAAAAAAAAGGAAAGAAAGAAAAGAAACAACAACCCTCTACCCCTGCCCTCCCCCCACAAAAAACCCTTCTATTATGCACAGAGAAATTAGCAGTTCAGAGCCCATAGTATTCTCCCACAAAGAACATTCCCAATAACCGCTCCCAGTGCTGGGGAGAGCTGGGCTCAGGCTGGCCTACCACAGCACTCTTAGCCTGGGGCTGTTCCAGGCAGAGGCTAAGGCTTGTGCCCTTCTGGCCTGTCTGGCACTGTCGGTGGACACAAGTCTTCAGAGGCTTCACACTGATGGGAAGATTTCAGAAGTCCTCTTATACTCCATTCTGCTTTCTTAACCAGTGCTTAACTGCCATAATAAGGGGGCTCTTCCTTTCAATGCTAATTGCATCCCCCAATTGTAGGTACAATATCTTTTTTTAAAAAAAGATTTTATTTAGGGGTGCCTGGGTGGCGCAGTCATTAAGCATCTGCCTTCGGCTCAGGTCATGATCCCAGGGTCCTGGGATTGAGCCCTGCATCGGGCTCCCTGCTCGGTGGGAAGCTTCCCTCTCCCACTAGCTTATGCTCCCTCTCTCACTGTGTCTCTGTCAAATAAAGAAATAAAATCTTTAAAAAAAAAAAAAAAAGAACTTCTTTATTTATTTGGGGGAGGGAGTGGCAGGGGGGGGTAGAGGGACAAACAGACTCTGCACTGAGTGTGGAGCCCGACACAGGGCTCTCTCTTATGACCCTGAGATCATAACCTGAGCCAAAACCAAGAGTCAGACGCGCAACTGACTGAGCCACCCAAGCGCCCCAGTACATTATTTTTAATAACCTGGCCAAACCTAAAACATACAGAGGAGTGTTCCAGTTCTATGTCCACACAGAGTAAAATATGCCTCTTCCTTTCAAATTCTGTACTGAATTTGATCAAGTGACTCAGGAATGCCTAAGATAGGAATGTGTCCTTCATGAAATTAAAACCTAATTAAGGTACTACCTCTTCTGACCAAGAGTAAAAAGGACTAGATTTACCCTCCTGCCTTCAACAACTGGGAAACTATAGAGATTACATGAAATCATGATCTTCAGACACTGGAAAACACCCAGTGCAGGACTCTTGATTTCTCTGAAAGAAGGGAAACAAAAACCAAGGGAAACAAAACCAAAAATGATTATCCCAGCTAACTGCCTGGAAGCAGCTTCAGGATCAGGGCACAGGATTGGGAAGGAAAAGTCCCAAGAGATCAGGGAGGCCAGGATGGCTAGAATTTGGGATGCAATAGTTTTGTTTCCACCAGCCAAAGTGCCCCCATGAGACAGAGGTAGTATCTTCAGAAAGGTGTTAACCTTAATAGTGTTAACCCTAAAGACTGCTCTGGACTCAGGGCGCCTGGGTGGCTCAGTGGGTTAAGCCACTGCCTTCGGCTCAGGTCATGATCCCAGGGTCCTGGGATCGAGTCCCGCATCGCGCTCTCTGCTCAGCAGGGAGCCTGCTTCCCCCTCTCTCTGCCTGCCTCTGTCTGCTGTGATCTCTCTCTGTCAAATAAATAAATAAAATCTTAAAAAAAAAAAAAAAAAAAGACTGCTCTGGACTCAGCCTAAGAAAACTTAAAGGCAGGTGCTGAAAGGATCAAATTGATTCCAAGCAACTTAACTGCACCAGAACAAAACTTCAATTCTCTCTGAATTGCCTTTAAAATTTAAAAATGGATTTAATATCAAGATTAGAGCAAGGAAGGGACAGAATAAGCACTGATTGTTTTTTTCTAGATTTGACCTCTATAGGGCTGTAAATCAAAATCTTGGTTGAAAGTCAGATCCAAGATGGCACTAATAGAAATATAATGCAATCACTTACGGAGTTTAAGCTTTCTAGTAACCACATTAAAAATAAAAAGAAACCTGTGAAATTAATTTTGATAACATACTTTTAGTCTAATATATTTAAAATACTATTTCAACATCCTTAATATAAAAATTATTTTACTTTTGCACTACATCTTTGAAATGCAATGTTTATACTTCAAACACATCTCAATTCTGACTGGCCACATTTCAAGAACTACCAGATGATGCTGTACAAAGGGCAAGTCTGAAAGGGTACTGAGCACAGGAACTTCTGCCCCTGTGAAACCCTCTCATCACTTAGGTCTTTCTAATAACCAACCCCATCCTGAGGCTCTGTCGGAGCCACTCTAAGTCAGCCCATTAGCATAAAATCAGGTCTGCTCCAAAAAGGCTCCTTGTGAAGCCTGTGTAGTTGAAGACTGGTCCAATATTTGGGTCCAAATCATTTCATTTTTCCCATAGCTCATAATAACTCTTCTACTTAACTCGAGCCACTATTAATCAACTAAAATGAAAAAATAAATTCTTAACCTTGATCTATCAGGTCTTATACCTTGATTATCAGTGGGGACCAGCTTGCTCCACTCACTGGTTTTGCCCTCAACTTCATTAAATTATATGGTAGCAATTCAGACCAAATCCCTCCCCCTAAGACTATATCATACCTCGCCTCTGTTCCTTTCTGCTTGTCACACAATGTAAGGGATGGAGACGTGCAATCAAACAGATTTCCAAGTGCTTTTCCTTCACTGAAATACCAAAAAATCTCTGGGCTCTAGTCTGCCCATTTGGCACATGTGCTGCCAGACTGCATCAGGGAAGAACTTCCTAAGGTCAGCTGTTTAGTGGCCTCAACAATATGTTCTGGAGAATGAAAAGTACTCATCCGGGGGTGCCTGGGGGGCTCAGTGGGTTAAGCCTCTGCCTTCGGCTCAGGTCATGATCTCAGGGTCCTGGGATCGAGTCCCGCATCGGGCTCTCTGCTTGTCGGGGAGCCTGCTTCCTCCTCTCTCTCTGCCTGCCTCTCTGCCTACTTGTGATCGCTCTCTGTGAAATAAATAAATAAAATCTTTAAAAAAAAAAAGAAAAAAGAAAATCCACTTAGGAAAATAGTTTAAATAACTAAAGAAAATTGATTCCTTTCTTGGAAAGAAGCCCACAATCTAGTTGCAAAAGAACTCACTGTATTTTGAGCATTACAGATGCTCCAGGAAACTCATGGCTATTTGACATCATTCATATTTTCCCCCTGCCCAGGTCTGTCTTCCCTGTATCCAGGCCACAATCTTTAAGTTCTCAAGGTTCTCTACATCCATCTTTTAGGTACCTTCCTATCTTGGATCCAGGCACCCACCATAGAGTTTCCCAGGTGATGCATAGGAAAAAACATTTCCTTTTAAGTAATTCTGTTTCCTGTTTCCTGCTGCTTATTCAGAAGACCTGTTCTTTCCTGATGCTGTTGGCCTTGTTAATGTATGTTGCTCCCCCCCATTATCACAGTGCTCACTCTTCTAAAAAACAGGCAATGCTAACTTAGCTGGTAAATCTGCCTTATCATATTCATTAGCTACCTATCTTAAGCTTCACTGATCAAATGTCCACTGTTTTCTGTCCTAGAACAAGTTCTTTTAGATCAATACAGCTTCATGGGCATCTGCTATAATGCAGAAATGTCCTCCTCCAAGTCATCGTATCTGTAATCACACTATATTTGCAGAGAGATTTCTTAAATGGCATGGCGCCTTCTCGTAGGACTTAGCTTTCAGGTCGGTAAAGGTCCCATCAAGCACTCATGCTTCCTCTTTCCCACCTGATAGAAATTGGCACAAGTAGTTTCACCAGAACCCCTTTCTGCTGACCTGTATCTATAAACTAGGTCAGATCACTTTGCTTCATTTTTCGGAGAGCCATGGGATTGCTAAAAGCAATCCCTGGATATTACCTGGTCTCAGATTACTTATTTTGAGAGGACAAGTCATTCATTCAGTAAGCTGAGCCCCTAACAGTGAGTGCCTATTATGTATCAGGCAAAAGGAACATAAAACATTTACATGGTCCTTAATCATAAAAAGTTCATAGTCTCATTATGCACACAAATAAACAAGTAGCTTTCATACAATCATGAATCCTGGCCCATTTGGCAATAGCCCACCCTCCCTTCACCAGGCCCTTCTTTTCAACTACTGCAGCAGGTGTGGTGCATTTTACCTTCTGTGCCCCAAAGATGGGGCTGCCAATCTCAGAATTTGTCTGCTATACATTATAGCCAACGGTAGGCACAAATCGGTGAGATTTAATGCCATTTTTGATCTAGCTTTGTGTTTTAGGATACACATGCAGAAATGGCCAGGAGACTCAGAGTCTTTGGTCACTAAGTCACCAACTGACTTACCGTGTTTCTTGCATCTTCTGGTGGCTTTAGGGAGAGGGAATAATAGAAACAGAACACTGCTTTGAATGCTCTGATCAGGCTACAGAGGATACGGACATACACCTGAGGATCAATCCACACTCTAACCTGTCAGAAGCCCACAAAGTTCTCTTTGAACATCACACAAAAACAGCAGTATCTTTACTTTTAACCAATTAGACCACATTCTTCGGGACCATTATGAGCAAATTACTCTTTTCATCCTATTCCAGTTGTGTCTGTTCTGTTTCACCAACACCATCAAATCACTGAGTAGGATTTACTGATTACTCTGCTGTTTAGACAATAAAAAACACACAGACCAAAGAACAGTATAGATCATTTTGTATTTATTACACGTTTAACTGAATTTTTTGCAATTACAGAATTCAACTCCAAAATAAGGTAATTAATGCCTGTTAGGCTGTCATTCTCACTTGCATTTTTCTCTCCTAAAATTTTACACAGCAAAACACCTTAAAGACATGTGAATAGGTTCAGTGCACTTTCAGTGGCTCACAATTATGAGACAAAGACCACATTTATCCATAAAAAAGACAAAGAGCTCAATATTGTACAATATTACGGACATGAAATAAAAGAGAAGAAAAAATACAATACTGCATTTTCAGCACAACTGTTTTGGTAGAGGCTAGCTGGTCACTGCTTAAAACGCCGCCGCTCTGCAGGGCACATGCTGCACTCGGCAAGCTTGGCACATGAGCGCTTGGGGACTGCGCTGCTTCCATCTGTGGTATCTTCAGAAGGACCCTCACTCGGGGCCCACGTTCCCCTGAGCCTGATCTGCTCGCCCCCACAGGGACTACTCTGGTGGGAGCCTGTCTGCCCTGTATTCACCTCCAGGTTCACGCTTGCCGTCGCCGGCCTTCTCACACAACTGAGGGTCCCCACCAGAGCTCTTACTCCAAATGTTGCCCCCTCACATGACTAAACTGCAACTGTACGGTAAAGAGATCGTCTACCCACAAAACTCATTCTCCCTACTTGAGAGTCACAGTTCCTGCAATGCAAAAAAGGTTGGTGATGCCTGATTTAGAATTTAAAACACTGAATTAATCTAGGCAAAATATATACTGCTCTGAAGTTCTTTACAATTTACTCTCTTTTTGTTGTTGTTTTTAAAACCATAAAAATATAAACATTGTAAACATTCTACTAATCACTTCAGCGGAAACTCTGACACCCTATTTTCCATTTAGTGAGTTCAGAAAGAACAAAAGTGGCACGAAGTTCCCTGTGGCAGGCCAAAACAACGTCCCCACCCAAACCTACCATTACACATGTCCCACCATTAGACAGCTCTGCTGGCCAAGCCATGTCTTTCATGACAACTGCCGCTGCCACCCCTGAACAATCTTGCAGCCAAGCAGCACTATAGTTCATTGTAATCTCTCCCAGGCGGTTGTCCGTCTGCTTGCTGGACACCTTACACCCACTGCTCCATACTCAACCCGCCTTCATGATCACACAAACACAGAGAAGTAAGGACACAAAAAATTAGAGCACCTCCTTTGCCATACACTACTCTCCTCTACAAGGTGAGAGGATACATCTTATTTCTTTGTCAGAGTAAGAGCAGAATTAGGGGGGTGTTGGTGACAGAGGTAGAAATAAAGAAGCTGATAAGTTTAGCCCCCAGTGTCCACTACACCCCAGAGAGAGCTCATACCCTTCACTACAACGCTGGGAACCTGAAGATGAATCTGATCTTCTACTCAAAAGGAGAAACCTAGACAGGAAATTCCAGTCATTTATCATTGCTCTTGTAGCAAGGTTTCACTGCATGTTTTTAAAAGCATAAAATTAACAAGGTGCTACCTTTTTAAAAACAAGTAACTTTAATATTAATTTTTTAAAATAGCACTTGAGTTTTTAGGGAGGAAAACACTAGACATGAAAAACGAATGAAATCTATCAGCTCTGGGGAATCCCCTTAGTATCTGTATCAGTTATGATTAGTGAGATAATTTAAACTGAATTCCACACCTGTGTGACAAACAGTACCAACTAACCAGAGAATTAACTGCAAGGACTTAAAATTATATTACCAGAACAGTGTCCATGGTGAAGTGTCAGAAAAAGTGAAATAATAAATATTTTCCACAGCACCATAAGATTTTATAAAATACTTACTATTTCAGTTTTTAACTTTAATGTACAATCTCAAGATTGTGGTCCATCATTCATAGTAGGCTTAACCTCTTTTACTGATAAGAGTTCTGACAGAGGCCATAAAGGCACAACTAACAACAAAAAAATGATATATTTTACTGAAGAATCTGTCTGGTATACTTAAGCAGTCACTGCTTTGGCTCTATCCACTGAGTACTAGCGGACTCAAAAAGCCAGTAAAGATGACTTTCCCATTTGTACTCACAAAATTCAGCTTGTCAAAAGGACCTAAATGGACCTAAATGGACACTAAGATATTCACCATAACTAAAATGTCCTTTTATATCTGTTTGTTTTAGTACTGTGTGCTCTTATAGGTTGTGTTTCCACATGACAATATTTTGTAAATGGCTCTGGGTTTTTAAAATAAGAATACAGTGATTCACTTTGAATTTTAAAAATAAATGCAAGTGGGAAAATAAACAAATTTTGGAGCCAAATTATCTGCAAGTATGTGTAATGAGTTATCTACAATAAAAACTATATCACAGATTGAATCCCCCCAATATCCAGCATGCTCATGGATCTCCTGAACTGTCAGTGTGTGCTGTGCCAACTTAGTTCAGTACTGATTTAAGCAAAACATAATTGAAAGTAATTACCTGCCTATCAAAAAGCTTACTGCATTCCAAAGCCAAATATGAATTAGGTTTGGGATTATCAATGCCATGTCTGTCTCCCCTCCATTAGTGCAGAAAACTGAGACTTGGCTTTACTACAAATCAGCTAGCACTAGAGGAAATTTGCTATAAAATTATTTATAACAAAATAAATATTTTCAGTCCCTCTACACTAAGTGACATATAAATCATTAGCAATTTATAACATTAGTTTAGGTCACTTTTTTGGGACCCAAACGTACTGTACAATCCTGAGTAAAAGGTTAAGGATACAGTTCCTTTGGGATCTTTCTTGATCAGGATTCATAAAGAAAACACATAGAACCATAGCTTATAATAAGCCCCGTTTTCATTAGAAGTACCAAGAGTTCTTTTTACTTTGGTAAGTACATTTATCTATGTAAACCATTTATTCTGATGGGAGTAAAATATAAGCAGAGCTTCTGCTAGGATCCCTCCATCACCTTCTGACACTGATACAGTAAATAGTCAGGAAGAGTAGAGCAGGAGGATCTAAACCACAGGGCTAGTACGTCACCATGAACTCGAAAATGCAGCAAGCAGGGGACAGATGGGAGCAGCTGACAGGCCAAAAGCCCTTCATTGCCTACAACAAAACAAAAATTAAAACTTCTTTAAGACAAAGGGACTTCAGTAGACATTTCTCCAAAGAAGGTATATAAATGGCCAACAGGCATGTGAAAAGACATTCAACATCACTGAACAGTACAGAAATGCATTCCTACTCATATCTAAGATATATATATGAGTATATATATATATATGTGTGTGTGTGTACATACACACACACACACACACACACACACTCGTATGTATGTATAACCATCGCTGGTGAGGATGTGGAGAAATTGGAACCTCTATGTACTGCTGGTGGGAATGTAAATGGTACAGATGCTGTGGAAAATGATATGGCAGTTTCTTCAAAAATTAAATATAAAATTATATAACCAAAAGAACTGAGAGCAGGGACTTGAACACAGATTATCTGCACACTCACATTCACAGCAGCATTATTTCTAATAGCCAAAAGGGGGAAGCAAACCAAGTGTCCATCAAGAGATGAAGGGATAAATAAAATGTGGTACATTCATACAGTGAATAGTAAATAGTGTTCAGGCTTAAAAAGGAAAGAAGTTTTGACACATGCTACATGAATGAACCTTGAAGACAGGTTAATGAAATAAGCCAGTCACAAAAGGACAAATATTGCATGATTCTGCTTATATGAGACACCTAGAATAGTTGAATTCATAGAGACAGAAATAAGAATGGTGGTTGCCAGGAGGTAGAGAGGGAGGGGGAATAATGAATTAGTGTTTAAAAGGCACAGAGTTTTAGCTAAAGAGGAAAAAGTTCTGGAAGTGATGGTGGCAATGGTTGTACAACAACATGAATGTACTTAATGCCAAAGAACTGTACATTTAAAATTGGTTAAAATGGAAACTTTCGTCATGTGTAATTTACCACACACAAAAAATTACTTAATAATGTCTGAACAACACACTCATTTGAAAGGTACTCATAAGAGGAAATACAGCTCTACGAAATCGGATACTCATAGAAGCTGATTTGTGTTCTGACTATGAGCAAGCCCCTATAAATACAAGATTGCCTTTTCGTAACTCTACGAACCTATAATCTCAACAACGTGAAGTCTTAGTTTCTGTTGTAGGGTCTTTAGGGCAGAAGGCAGAGCAGCTTGAGATTCTGACACTTTAACATTTTGCTTCACATCATTTGCGAAGGATAACCAGAGTTTGCCAAAGTTTTCAGTTGAGATTTTTAATGGCCTGAAAATAATTTTTAAAATTAGATTTATGTCCAGAAGGATGAAATAATTCTAAACAAACAAATACATATCAAATAACTCATGGGAATAGAACACAATCTTTGTAAACCTGGGTCCTGCAAAATTTATGTTTTAAATTAACTATGATTAGAATGTTTACCATCCTCCAAACTGATGAAAATACTGAAAAAAGATGTTATTAAAGTGTAGATGTCTTTTCAATAAATCACTCAGCTCTCTCTTTGTCTAAGTATTAGTAATTTCAGTAAAATTTTACCAAGTAATTTCATGAATCATTTAAACATAAAACTTTCATGTATACTTTGGATTTGGGGATAGTAAGACACTATCAACATCATGTACAAGAGTATGAATACAAGTATCTAGCACCTTATGTAAATTAGACCAAGGAAAGAATTTTAATAAATGTATTTTTGGAAACGGTTTATGAGGGGTGCCTGGGTGGCTCAGTGGATTAAAGCCTCTGCCTTCGGCTCAGGTCATGATCCCAGAGTCCTGGGATCAAGCCTGCATCGGGCTCTCTGCTCAGCAGGCAGCCTGCTTCCTCCTCTCTCTCTGCCTGCTTGTGATCTCCGTCTGTCAAATAAATAAATAAAATCTTTAAAAAAAAAAAAAAAGAAAACGGTTCATGAGACTGAAGATCAAATAGTGAACACTGGGTCTCTGGGGGTAGAATTCTAAGGAACTTCCAAATTCTACTTATATTTTTCTATAGCATTTGAATTTTTATAATAATTGCACACTTATTTTATAATTAGGAAAAATATTTTTTAAGGATACATAGGATTTTATTAATACACACTGAAGAACTGTTTATTGTATATATTGTACTTTTTCAGGTCACTAATGCTCGCCATGGGATACACCTTTAGTCAGAGAATATAAGTTTTTAGAAGGCTGGATTCTATCTTATACAGCACCATGCACAGAAATATATTCTTTGAAAGAGTGACAGTGTTTTTACTAAAAGATTTTAAAGAGTAGGTAAAGATTATAGCAGTGTGACACAAATGAATGGGTGAAGGTTAAAAAAATTTTATAGATATTCAGTGGCATTCTGCAATCTTGGTTCAGGCAACGTTCAATTTAAAAAATGCTTGAATACAGTAAAATTTAGGGACGCCTGGGTGGCTCAGTTGGTTAAGCAGCTGCCTTCGGCTCAGGTCATGATCCCGGGGTCCTGGAACCGAGCCCCACATCAGGCTCCTTGCTTGGTGGGGAGCCTGCCTCTCCCTCTGCCTATTGCTCCCCCACTTGTGCGCTTTCTCTCCCTCCCTCCCTCTCTCTCTCTCTCTCTGTGACAAATAAAAATCTTTAAGAAAAAAAAAAACACAGTAAAATATATCCATAAAACCAAATGAGAGCAGAAGAGTGAAGAAGTCATCTTTAATTATTCTGATAATACTGCATAGTGTCTAGTATAATGCTAAATACTGACAATATCTCTAACAGAAGTTTAATAACCTTGAGTAATTTTCTTATAGATCTCTAAAGCTTAGTAAACAGATTTTATGAAATAATTATTCAAATCAATGAACCATAAATGAGAGAAACTTTAAAAGCTTTTTTTTTTAAAAGCAAGGCAGAATCTCTGGAGTTATTTCAGCTTAAACATTACTTTAATGTTACTTTCTCTCAGAGATTTTCCAAGATTACTAATCAACCCCAGCCTAAATCAGGTCCCATATTATAATTGCTCTTCATACCATTTACTTTCTTTTCACAGCACATTTCAAAATTAGATATGCATTCATGTGATTGTTTAATGTCTCTTCCCCAGACTGAACACTCCCTAAAGGTAGGGACTGTATATTTATTATACTCCCTAGCACCTAGCACAGTGTTTCTGTCCAGAGAGAAGGCCTAATAAATATTTGCTGAATGAATGAATAACTTGAAATAACTTTCCAGAAAATATTTACCTAATGAAATCTAATAGTGATAAGTTTACAGAAAATTCAAGCTGAACAGACGGGGTATCCATCATCTGATAGTTTATAAAACCAGAAAGATTCCCTTCTGTAAAAGGTTCCTCCATCTGCACGCTATATTGAAAGGTTTTGATGCTTCCTGCTTCTATTGGGGGCAAGCAGCATCCAGGTTGCTCAGTGATCTGTAAATAAAAATAATAAAAGTACTGAAGAAGGGATCAATACAGACTATCATATGAATACCAATTTTCTACTTTATTGAAGTGATACAAAAACACACTACTGTAAGATGCTGAAAATAAACCACATCATGAAAATGACTGACAACTTTGAGAAAAATTCATTAGCACAGAGATAATTAAGAAATAGTATATAGGTAAAAGATATGTAACAAATTGCAGTGAAAATCTCTGTAAAATATAGCAACAACAATATAAAAATTATTAAACTTGTCTCTTTTGGTTTTCAATCCTGGCTAGCACCAGATGTTTAAAGCTAGGAGATTTGGCGCACCTGGAAGGTTCAGTCAGTTAAGTGTCTGCCTTCAGCTTGGGTCATGATCCCAGGGTTGGGCTCCCTGCTCAGCAGGGAGTCTACCTCTCTCTCTCTCTCTGCCCATCCCCCTGCTCCTGCTCCCTTTCTCTCTCTCTCCTCTCAGATAAATAAAATCTTTAAAAAATTAAATTTATTTTTTAAAATCCCAGGGGAGTTAAAAATGTGTGTGTGTGTGTGTGTGTGTGTGTGTACACACACACACACACAGGTGTCTTCCCTTCTCAATCTACACACTTACTCAAGCTATGGGGATAGAACTCAAGCAACTGGATTGGATTTTGTTTTGTTTTGTTTTGTTTTAATTTCCTTAATTTTTTTTTTAAGATTTTATTTATTTATTTGTCAGAGAGAGAGAGATCACAAGTAGGCAGAGAGGCAGGCAGAGACAGAGGGAGAAGCAGGTTCCCTGCCGAGCAAGGAACCCGATATGGGACTCCATCCCAGGACGCTGGGACCATGACCTGAGCCGAAGGCAGCCGCTTAACCAACTGAGCCACCCAGGCGTCCCCTTAATTTTTTATTCATAGTACCATTACCACAATTTACAGGGTAATATACCTGATATAATGAAAAGAATAAGACAAAGACAAAGCTGCAATAGATAAAAGACCTTAGGAATGTACATCTAATTGATACCACATTGCATTAATCAGTAATTGCACTTTTTGCAAACTGTGGCTATGACGGTCCTGAACAAGAAGATTTTCCTATTTAAGTTTAGTAACTTTTCTGACTTTGGATCATCATTACTTCTGTGGCAAATTTTTACAGTTCTTCTAATGCTTTTGGGACAACTGTCCCAAAGTAACCTGTAGCTTTCCTGACAACTCCTCACTCCTCTCCCGGCTAAGAACGATAGCCCTTTTCTTCTGTTTTTTTAGAACCTTTTGCTACCAAATCCACCACTTCCGCCACCAGATCCATAACCATCACCACAGGATTCCCCAAGCTTCTTCCAACAAAATGTCCCCCTTCATGGGTCCATAATTTGATTGCCGTTGTCCACTATAACTTCCAAAATCATTATAGTCCACCACCACCATAGTTACCACCTCCAAAATTTCCTCCTTCATTATGACCATCATATCCTCCACCATCACCACCATTTCTGCCTCTTTGCTGTCCATATCCTGGTCCACCAACACCTTAGCCTCCTCTACTACTATAACCAGGACAACCACCACAGTCGCCACATCACCTCCTCTATAACTGCCTCTGTTGCCACCACCTCAACCACCATAACTTCCTCTTCCACCAAAGTTTCTACCATGGCCAAAGTTAGCACCACCTACAAAGTTAGCACCACCTCCAAAGTTTCCTCCACGACCCATGAAGTTGTCAGATCCACCTCCACGACCTCTTTGTGATCCAAATGACTGCACTTCTTGTTTAGAAAGGGCCTTTTGGGGGCGCCTGGGTGGCTCAGTGGGTTAGGCCGCTGCCTTGGGCTCAGGTCATGATCTCAGGGTCCTGGGATCGAGTCCCACATCGGGCTCTCTGCTCGGCGGGGAGCCTGCTTCCCTCTCTCTCTCTGCCTGCCTCTCTGTCTACTTGTGATCTCTGTCTGTCAAATAAATAAATAAAATCTTTAAAAAAAAAAAAGAAAGGGCCTTTTTCACTTCACAATTATGCCCATTAATAGTGTGATATTTCTGAACAATTCTATCAACTGTATCATGACCACCAAAAGTTACAAAAGCAAATCCTCTTTTTTCTACTCTGTCTTCCATAACTTCTATGGTTTCAATCTTGCCATACTTTTCAAAGTAGTCTCCCAAATTATATTCTTCTGTATCTTCTTTAATACCACCAACAAAAATTTTCTTCACTGTTAGATGGGTACCAGGCTTTACAGAATCCTCTCTAGAAACAGTTCTCCTTGGTTCCACTACACGCCCATCAACCTTGTGTAGTCAGGAACACACTGCTGCATCTACCTCTTCAACACGAGAGTAAGTCACAAAACCAAAACCCCTAGAAAGTTTTTGTTTGGGGGTCTCTCATCACCACACAATTTGTAAGTATACCCCATTTTTCAAAATGTTCTGTTAAATTAACATCAGTTCGTTTCTAAGCTCAAACCACCAGAAAACAGTTCTCTCAACTGCTCTGGTTCCTTTGGATCATGGCCGCCTCCTCCCAGTGGCAGCAGCAACAGCCGGAGTGGGGCTTGGGGAGGACTGGGCAGCAGTTTTACCTCCATTTTGAGGCTGGAATCTCTTTCATTTTTTTTTTAAGTTCCACTGGTGAACTTAATGCCCATCTAGAGTCAGGAACTTCTGCCCTTGTCAGTGGTTCAGGCAATAACCCATTCAACACATTTTAGCCCACAGAAGAAACGGAGTGCATCTTGTGGACTAACTAACTCATCTACTGGTCAAATCTCATCATAACTCCACCAAGGACACCCATACAATAACGTAATTAAACATATTTCCAGAAATCACAATGGCAATCTCTTAAAGCTAGGGAAGAGGGACGCCTGGGTGGCTCAGTTGCTTGGACGACTGCTTTCGGCTCAGGTCATGATCCCAGAGTCCCAGGATCGAGTCCCGCATCGGGCTCCCAGCTCCACGGGGAGTCTGCTTCTCCCTCTGACCTTCTCGCCCATGCTCTCTCACTGCCTCTCTCTCAAATAAATAAATAAAATATTTAAAAAAAAAAAAGCTAGGGAAGAAATGCAATTGGTGCCCAAGCACTCAGTATAGAATAATAAATCAATGAAAGAAAAAGGCAACAGACAATATACATATTTATCCTTCAATAGTCTTACTCTTTGATGTTCTGCTTTGTTAATCTGATGACTTTGTCTCACTGTTTATAACAAGAATGAATGAGACATTTAAAGAGTGCAAAAAAACACAAAATACACACTGAAAATAACAACACAGTAACACATACCATGTGCCAGGGACTGCTGTAAGCATTTTACAGATATTAATTCATTTTCTCCTCTCAGTAACAGGCAGACACTATTAATATCTTCATTTTAAATGTGAGGAAACTCAAAGTTACATAACCTGACCATGTAACACAGCTAATAAGTAGCAGAAGCAAGATTCAAAGCTAAGCATTCTGAGTCAATAGCCCAGCTTTTTAACTACTGTGCTCTATTGATACTTGCTTTATCTTTATGGCTTTCCCCAATACAGGTGGAAAATCTTTATGTTTCCTTGTCTCTTTTGAATAATTTATCCCTACTCAAAATAATAAAGAAAAAACCTGTCACACCTTTGGGGTTTTATACTAAAGAGAAAAGGATGTGGAAGAAATTTATAAACCATCAGAAGATCAAACATCAGAAACACTAAGTAAGTATTGTCCATTTAAGGCAGAAATAAGGAACCATTCATTGTCTTACCTTGAAATTTTCTGCTGGAGCAATTTCTAAGTTAGCACTTTTCAATTCCAAACCACTCTTATTAGAAACTGACCAGACCATGAATAAACAATCATCTTTCCAAATTTTGTAAGCAGACACTGATATGGTTTCATCATGACAGACCTCCACAAGATCTGAATGCATGTGTTCAGAAGTTTCTTCCAGCAAAGAAGCAGCTAAAGAGGTTTCATTAGCAACTGAGGGTGCAGTGGACTGAGAAGGGTGAAAACCTTCCGTATTATTATCAGTGAATAAAGAGGGTGAAGAAGACAGCTTGCAATTGGAGAGTTTCTCAACTGAGGGCAGTTCTGTGAGTGACTCAGAATCCAAAAGCTCAGAGTTGAGAGAAAATTTACTTAATTCTTTGTCTCCTCTATCCTGCAAAGTATCCAAATAATAATCATCTTCGTAAGTCGCATCTGACGAAGAACCAAAGTAAGAACAGGTCATATGAGCACTGGTTGTTTCTCCACTTTTGGATTCCTTGACTTTTGATTTCCTTCTGAATTTGTGAGATACGGTATCTGCTTTTCCTAGCTGTAAAAATAAAACATAATAATTCCACCAGTCATGAATTTTAAACATTTTTCTGTAATTTCAAATGAGCATCATTTTACTAACTTAAGATTCTATCTGTAACGCACAGATTAACAAAAGAATCAGAGATGAATAAAATGTTAAGCCCTAAAATTCTGACAGCTACCTCATTTTGAACTATTAGCTAAGTCTTATTTCTCATAAAAACATAAAATCAAAAAAAGAAAGTCAAGTCATTTGTGAACAATTCTAAAAATTTGCTCAGTTTTGGAATGCTAGAGTAGAGAACTGCAAAAATTAAAAACAGTGAGGGGCACCTGGGTGGTTGAGTTTGTTGGGCGTCTGACTCTTGATTTTGGCTCAGGTCATAATCTCAGGTCATGGGATTGAGCCCCGCATTCACTATGTGCTGAGCACAGAGTCTGCTTGAGATTCTCTCCCACACTCACTATCCCTCCCCAACTACTTGCATGCACTCTCTCTAAAAAAAATAAAAATAGGGCACCTGGGTGGCTCAGTCAATTAAGGCTTCAGCTCAGGTCATGATCCCAGGGTGCTGAGATCAAGCCCCACATCAGTCTCCCTGCTTAGTGGGGAGCCTGTTTCTCCCTCTCCCTTACCTGCCACTCCCCGATTTGTGCTCTGTCAAATAAATAAATAAAATCTTTTAAAAAGATAAGAAAAGGAGGGGCGCCTGGGTGGCTCAGTGGGTTAAGCCGCTGCCTTCGGCTCAGGTCATGATCCCAGGTCCTGGGTTCGAGCCCCGCATCGGGCTTTCTGCTCAGCAGGGAGCCTGCTTCCTCCTCTCTCTCTGCCTGCCTCTCTGCCTACTTGTGATTTCTCTCTGTCAAATAAATAAATTTAAAATAAATAAATAAATAAATAAATAAATAAAATAAAAAGATAAGAAAAGTAAAAATAAAAAGCAGTAACATTTAAAAAATAAAATAAAAACAGTGAGATACCTAGTCATTTTTTGGGTTTCCAGAGTTGTCCTATAGAAGAGAAGATACCTTAAAATACAGGAATGGCTCAAACTCTGGTTTGGTAGTCTATAATAACCATGATTTCATGGCCCCACAAGTCAATAAACAGAAAAGAAAAACTGATTTTATGTCAAAAACTAACTGGCAGTAGCTGACACACACAGCAGGCAAGAACTCTATCAGTGACTAGTGATGTTTCCTCCAGACTCAGAAAATGGGAATGGCAAATCTGCCTTCCTTGAATCAAGACTCCTTGGAAATGGTCTGCAAATCTACATTAAGAGTGGAGTGATGGGGGCGCCTGTGTGGCTCAGTGGGTTGAAGCCTCTGCCTTCCGCTCAGGTCATGTTCCCAGAGTCCTGGGATTGAGCCCCACATCGGGCTCTCTGCTCAGCAGGTACCCTGTCTCCCCGCCTCTCTCCGCCTGCCTCTGTGCCTACTTGTGACCTCTGTCTGTCAAATAAATAAATAAAATCTTTAAAAAAAAAAAAAAAAAGAGTGGAGTGATGGTCCACAATTCACTCTTACCCTCCAAAGTCCTATCTAGAATCAGTTTAGCAGATTGGCACTCCTCTAAATCCACATCTCCAACCTCCCTGTGGCCGTGGGGCCCTCATTCACGAGATTCTAGTTAACCAGAATTCTAGTTCCTCTTCCATACCCTCTCACCCCCTCAAGTCCCAATACTTCTTCCAACTCTCAGCAGATAAGTTTGTCTCCTATCTTTTGATTCGGAAGTCATCAAACAAGAACTAAAATTTTATTCACACAAAAATGAAAAGGAGTGGGTGGGTGAAGGACTTCCACTTTCAAGTAGCTGTGGGACTTGAATTAGAATGTTCAGTGTTGCTCCTCAAGTCAGTAATTCTCTCAGTGTTTTCATTTGTTTTTTGTTTTCTCTTTTCCATGTTTCATTTCAGATAGTTTCAAATACTTTGTCTTCAAGATTTTCTTCTTCTGTACTGTCTAATCTGCTGCTAATCAGAAGCTCCACAAGCCATAAGACACTAGAGTGACATATTTGTTAAAATATTTAAAGAAAAGAAACAGTCAACCTAGACTTCAGAGAAAATAACTTTCAAAAATGAAGGTAAAAAAGAACAGAAAATCAAGAAACAGACTCTTAACTATCGAGAACAGTCTGAGGGTTACCAGAAGGGAGGGGCATGGAGGGTTGGGTTAAATAGATAATGGGGATTAAGGAGGGCACTTGTAGTCATGAGAACCAAATGTTGTATTAAATCACTAAATTCTTCACCAGAAACTAATATTACACTGCAGGTTAACTTACTAGAATTTAAATAAAAACTTAAAAAACTAAAAATGAAGATAAAGTGGAAGGCAAAGATGAGGGGGGGGAAAGCCTTGATCCTTAGAGAGAATTATGTAAAAAATTAACCCAAAAAGGATCTAGTATACCTTAAATGAAAAAACATCCTAATTATATTTCTAATATTGAGCTCACCACCAAAAAAAAAAAAAAAAAAAGGCTGGATCATTTGTCACACTGAATGTTCTCTTGAGAAAGACTGTTTAACTGAAAGCTTTGCACTTTGTTGAGAGCTTCAACAGTAGCCGTGGGATTCAGAGATGAGGGCTCCATAAGCCTGGGTGCACTGTGACCACTAAGAACTTCCCCAACGGTGCCAGGGGATTCACAGGTACCCTTAATCACAGTCAGCTAGAACACCTTAAAGACCCAAAATAAGTCACCTTGTGGCTGAAATCCAAATGCTGAGACAGCATTCAATACATTACTTATTAATACATCTAGATTGAATTTTTTTTCCTTAGTAGGGAATATCAAGTCTGATAGAAATGGGGGGTACTAGAAAAGAAAGAGAAAACAGGCAGAGTATAGGGATGGAGGGAAAATTCCATCAAGAGAGAAGGAAGATGAAAGAACTGGAATGATGTAAAACTGAAGAAAATGTAGTTCTAACCACAATTCTGTACCAAGTAGCTCCATCAGTCCACCAAACGGAAAATTACATAGAATTCTGAGATGCTCAAAAATAGCACCTGCCCTTCACTCCAGTTTTTCATTCTTTTACTATGATAATAATATATCAGCATAAAAAGTTTTTTAATCATAATGCCTGAGTATAATTTTCATTTTGTGTAATTCCTTTCAGTCTCAATACACTTTTATCTTCTTAGCAGTTATAAACAAAGTATAAATAAAACTTTATATTCTGCCTTTTTGCTTAATATATTACATGTATTTGTTATTTTACAATGCAGTATTTATCATTTTTAATGGCTAAGTAATATTTCGAGCTAATATAATTTATGTATCCATTCTCCTACTATTAGACATCTAAACGGATTCCTATTTTTTACTATTAAAAATGCCATTTTGAGAAGTACTTTTTCCACAGACATATCAATATTGTTGAACTACTGTCATTGCCAATACTTTCATCAAGCCCCCTTCCCACTGAGAACTGTGAAGTTCCCACTGAGAACTCCCACAGGAGTAATACCTGTGGTCATATGTGTAACTTCATTTGGACCCTGATCCTTGCCCCAGGTGACTGGACTACAGAAAACACCTGACTCAAGCTAAACTAATTAGAATTTCTCTTTCAGGAATATAAAAAGTATGTCATTGGTGGCTCTGGAGCTGGGAAAGCCATTTCCCACCATGTGTATGGGAGCCAAGAACTTTTGAGCCAGTTTTTTTGTACAAGACAGGGACACAGATTCCCAGAGGAATATAATGGACTACTTACCAAATTGATTGTACTTTCTGATCCTAGCCCAACAAATAATGATGATGCCAGCAGCTGCTTTTCTTTCTCCTCTTTAGATTGGGTATGGACTTGACACTGATCCTTTTTTGTTATATTTTGGTCTACATTCTCCATTATTATACTCTCTTGAGGAACAGGCGGAGCTTCAGTTTCATCCCCAGTTTTGCCTTCCTTCTTGGGAAGATAACCCTCTTTCCCCCACAATTTCTTTATACCTTCCAGCTTCAAGCTATTTGTCCTAAGAAGATTAAGAATGAAATCAAAACAACTTAAATAACTGCTGAAGAGTTACTTTCTCAAGGCATTTTTTAAAACACATCATTGTCATGGTCTTTTTTTTTTTTTTAAAGATTTGAATTTATTTATTTGACAGACAGAGATCACAAGTAGTCAGAGAGGCAGGCAGAGAGAGAGAGGAAGGGAAGCAGGCTCCGTGCTTAGCAGAAAGCCCGATGCAGGGCTCGATCCCAGGACCCCGGGGTTCATGACTTGAGTTGAAGGCAGAGGCTTTAACCCACTGAGCCATCCAGGCGCCCCTGCCATGGTCTTTTAAAAACAGCTTTCACGGGTCCCCCGGGTGGCTCAGTCGGTTAGGTAACAACTCTTGATTTCAGCTCAAGTCATGGTCTGGGGGTTGTGAGATTAAGCCTTGCATCAAGCTCTGCACTGGGGATGGAGCCTGCTTGGGATTCTCTCCCTCTGCCTCTGCCCCCACCCCCTGCTCACACTCTCTCTCTCACTCCTCTCTCTCTGTCAAATAAATAAATAAATACATAAATACATACATACAGCTTTCATATTCTATACGTCAGGAAGTAAAACCTAGATTTTATTTTAGTTTCAGCCAATGTCCCCTCACCCCCCAGCTAAAGGATTGAAGGCAAAAGAACTCTAGACTTAGTTAAAAATTTTAGATGACTTAATTTTCATTTTACAGCTTGAATAAGTTATCCAAAAACAGAACTACTATAAATTAGTTCCTTTCCTCCACTGACTTTTCAAAAATACCTCTAATGCTGATGAGTTAGAGATCAGAAATGACTTTTAAGTTTCTTAGCTATAATCACCCAATGAAGGAATAGACATTATATAATAAAATCCTGTTGAAAGAAAAAAAAAAATCATTCAAACCCATTCTTAACCCATCCAAAAAGTTTTCTTAATGTGAACACTAGCTACATTTTCAACTATTATAAAGGTACTTTTCTTAAAATGAAATGAAGTCTGAGCTCTAAAAGAAAAAATTAAGAGTTTTGGCATAAAGGTTATGTTTCTTTATGCCTGAGTTGAAGAATTAAAAGTAGTGATTAGAATTTGGGCTCACCTACTGTTGTGTCAAAAGTTATAGCTGTGAATAATCCCAAGTGCAGGCTGAAACAGCCAAAGATTACCTTTATTGTTTACATATAAGAACTGTGTGTCCATTGCACTTGGCTCATTTAAGCATCCCTGTCATAGTCCAAAACAGCATTGTAAAATTTGTACCACAAGATAGTCAGATCATGAAATGAATCTAACAGAAAAACTCAGAAATACCTGTACTGGTTATTAGTCCCTTCCAGTTTGTTGGAATCATGATCAATTTTTTGGTTTTCTATACTATGCCAGAAAGACAGGTGGTTATACCTCATACTGAGTGAAGAACTAATGCTATAAATACAAATTAGCTGAAAGACAATCTGAATGTTAATAAAGAATGCCTAGAGGCGCCTGGGTGGCTCAGTGGGTTAAAGCCTCTGCCTTCGGCTCGGGTCATGATCCCAGGGTCCTGGGATCGAGCCCCACATCGGGCTCTCTGCTCTGCAGGGAGCCTGCCTCCTCCTGTCTCTCTCTGCCTGCCTCTCTGCTTACTTGTGACCTCTGTCTGTCAAATAAATAAATAAAATCTTAAAAAAAAAAAAAAGAATGCCTAGAGGGAATTAGTCTAATCCTCCTCATTGAATTTTACTGCTGAATGTTCCTTTACAAATATCTTGATTTCTCCTTTTCTTTCACGTACCAAAAGAGCCTTCTAAAAAAGTTTTTTTTAGAAAAAGTAAAACTATTAGTTATCCATCAGACCTGTGAGAAGAAAAGCAGTTTTCTTGCATGAGCAGATCAAAAGTGGTTACAGGAACCACTAAGATGACCCCCATCATCTCTAGGATGCTCAACAGCAGACACTCAAAGGGATTCATAAATGCCCAGTGTTTCTATAACCCTGTTTATAAAAATACATCCTTTAATTAAGAAGAAAAAGGGGAAACTCCCCAAGTTTTACTAGTAAATTATTTAAATATCAGTTAACAAAAAAAGTTAAGTGTGGTGGACCCTGGGATGTTCCATCCAGATGACCCTTCAATAAAGGACTTATTGTCCCAATCGCTGGGAATACAGCATACTTTGGCGTTGCCTCGGCTGCAGAGGGACACATTGCCTGAGACCCTATACCTCCCTGGGCAGCCCACACCCAGTGACTGATGAACAGAAGTGTTGAGTCCTGGCCACCCATGTGGACCCAACTCAGGACAACTCTGAAGGGTCACTCTAACTTCTGAGCTCCCCACAGGGTCAGCAGACTGCTGTTAGACTGCATGGCATCTTAACTCCTTCCTATGCCCAAACCTGCTTCTTTCTCCTTCTTTCCACAGGTGGTGATCCCAAGGGCACTCCTTTACATTCTGCATGCTAAATCCATCACGGAATGCACTTCCCAGGGAATCTAATCCACAACAACAGGCAAAATAGGAAAGGAGAGGAAAAATAAGCCTAAAAGGAGCTTCAAGATACTTTAAAGACTTTTCTGGCATATTTCATCTGCATACATGCCTATTATCAACATAAATTCTCTGTCATGGATTATGTATTGGCAGCCTAAAAAGCAGGAAAAGTAAGAACACAAAATATGTTTCTTTACAATATGAGACATACTGTAAAATAATTTTTTTAAACATGAGTCATCTTTTCTTGGGTTTTGATAAATTCATGAGTTTACATGGTATACCTTTGTATTGTTTTTAATCAGATCAATCAAACACAGATGTAAATTCTGGCCAAACTAACTTCAAAAGATTAGGGATACACTTTAATTCAGCTCTAGGAATTCCCTTTTCAGATAGCCCCCAAAGACAGCCTAAAGTAAGAAATTCTATATTGGGCTTGCTACTACTTTATTCTCAGCTTGCTAGAGATTGCAAAAGAGTGGTTGTCTGCTCTCTAAAGCTGATTTGCCTTGTCAATTACCATATAGGTTCCCAATTCGAAATCATGTGTAAGCTGTGGTCCTCTTTGGAAATAAATTTTAAATTTATCCCTCGTGTTCCATTCCATGGTAACACAGCATATGTGTTATTCCTTAGCAGCTCTGCCAAATGTCATTTCTCTCAGAGTAGTACAAGTATATGTATAGGAATTACAAGGATCAAGTAAATCAAGTCCCCCAGATCTTAGTTCAGTACTAAACAAATAGATGCTGTCACCTGTTGTGCAAGTAAAAGAGACTAAGTTCCTCCTTGGGTTTAGAGGGTTCCTGTCCTCTCCTTCCCTTGTCCTGGTGTTCTGTCTGGCGCATTTGATTGCTATCACCACTACATTCAAATACTCACAAATCATATCTGTTCCCCATACTTGGAATACCAAAATTAAATGTCTGGGAAAGAAAAGGGTGTCAACAGAGCAGTAAAAAAGTCTAAGAAAGAGAATTTCATTCAGCATATCATCTTATATTCCCCATAATCTACAGAGATTAGAGTCAGTCTTCTGGTAAATAGTTCTTCCAACCATCATGCTAGAAGACTAACAAATGCAAAGATGAGCATAAAATAAAGTGACTGACTCCATTATGAACATATGAGGACTCAAAATTCAAATGTATCTTTCAAAGTTGCCACCTTTGAGATTTTATTACATTTATTCCAAAAAAGCTACCATTACTCAAAACAATTTTTTAAAAAGCACTGAATAATATATGGAATTGTCGAATCACTATACTGTACACTGGAAACTAGAGTAACACTGCCTTTTAACCACACTGGAATTAAACTAAAATTGTTAAAAAAGTTTTAACTCTTTTAAGAAGCTTCTTCACAAACAAGGAAGCCATTTTCATTACTTTATGTCACATCAATAACCAAAGTTATCCAGAGTGGTCACTAATTTCATTTGGTTAACTCAGCTTTTGGATATTGATAATGATGGCAATGACAATTAGTATTCATATTAGCAGCTTCCATGTATCAACCACTTCCTATGCACTGGATTTTATGAGGCACTTTGTATATATTACCTCACTTTTTTAACTTAAAAAAATTTACTTATATTTCCTAAAATGTACTTATATTTCCAAAATCAAAATCTACCTAAAAAGATTGAAGATTTGGCTCCACATAAGACATTTAGACAAATATATCACCCAATTTTCACGGTGGCAGGAAAGAAGCTCTGGAAGCATTCTGAGCAAAGTATGCAGCTGACTTAAATGAAGTCAGTCATCTTATTTTATGTTCATCTCTGTACTGTCAACCTTCCAATGAAATGGCTGTAAGATTTTGAGAAATGGAGAATGACATGCTGAATAATCACCTATGTATTCTTTAAAATAATCAACTATGTATTCTTTAAAAAACCTACATGTGTACATGTGTGTATATATATATGTGTGTATAACAAACATACAGAAACATACATACACATACATACATACACACAATATGTAGTAATAACACACACATCATTATCATGTGTAAACTCTATGTACATTATGCTGTCTTGGAAGGAAGCAAGCTCTCTTACAAGTTCTCTTGTCCAACATCAACACCCTGAAAACAATAAATAGAAACCACTGAAACAAGAGCTGAAAGATTTCAGCTTTCAGGGACACTTCTACTTTAAAGAAATTTAAATATTCCTATGTTCTCGATTTTAATAAGAAAGGAACTTACTCCTTCAGCCCGGTCTCTGCACTATTCCCAGATATATCTGAACCAAGAGAAATGCCCGCAGGAGACTGTCGTCCAGTGAAGCCAGATGAAGAAAAGGAGAGTCCATATGGTTCAAAATTGAGAACTAGAATTTTAAAACAATAATTTTACAACAAAAACAAGTTCATAGTTAAACAAAGCAAAAGTTAGAGGGGAAAGAAGAAGTTAACAAAGTTACCATTCACTACTGAAATAAAATAACTGAAGGTTAGAATCCAATGACAATTTTTATTTATTTATTTTTTTAAAGTAACCTCTATACGTAACATGGGGCTCAAACCAGAACCCCGAGATGAAGAGTTGCAGGCTCCACCAACTAAGCCAGACAGACACTCCTCCAATGACAATTTTTAAGCTGGAAGGGACTCTGGAGATGACCTAATCAAATAATTATAGTAATAATAAAAAAGTTATCATTTATTGGAAGTATTACAGTCTGTAGGCCATTATCTGCTCAAACACAAACGGTACTTCACTTTTATCTTTTCATCTCCCTTAGGAGCTAAAGGAAGATCCAATTAGGAAAGATAACTGATAAACCAGGTCACTGAAAAGTTGCTGCTCCCAGACAAAAATGTTTAATGAGCTATGAATAAAGAGATAACCACGTTTTTGTTTTTGCTTTTTTTTATAAATTTTATTTTTTTTAAAACATATATTTTTATCCCCAGGGGTACATGTCTGTGAATCACCAAGTTTACACATTTCACAGCACTCACCATAGCACATACCCTCCCCAATGTCCATAATCCCACCCCCTTAACCCCCCTCCCCCCAGCAACCCTCAGTTTGTTTTGTGAGATTAAGAGTCACTTATGGTTTGTCTCCCTCGTTTTTTGCTTAGCAAAATGATCTTAGGCACATTCCTATACTGAATGGACTAATGGAGCCCTCAGTGTGAAATTTCCCTTACTGAAAAGAATAAGGTTTACTCAGGTTTAGATTCCTGTGAATCTGTATATCCAAATGAATTCAATCAAGAACCATAAAAATTCATATTGTTATTGTGGTAGAGCAGAAGCCAATATCCATTCTCCTCTTTTAAGTAATAGAAACCTCGCTTCTTAGCTAGGTACATGGCCCCCCAGAAAAGAAATGACATTTCCAGACTCCTCTGCCATGAGCTCCAGCCAATGAAATTATGTACACATTCTGTGCACAAGTTCTGGAAGAAATCTTCCTGGACGAAAAAAACGCCTTTCTTCTCTCCCTTCCTCCTTTACATCCATGAAGCCATCATCAATCCTAGGTTGCCCACTTCTAGAATTTTTTTAACAGGAAAAAGTAGTTATCGCCTGTTTTGTAAAAGGCTACATTTTGTTAATTTGTTTTCTAATATGCTATGTAGCTATACCTAATCCTAACTGGCATATTTTTATCTTTTTGAACTACCTGGATTATAATACAAAGGACCTTCTTAAATCATAAAAAACTGCTTTTAAAATATAAATGTGAATTTCTCTTCATTTTACATTATCTTCATTTTACAAAGGAGAAACTGTGGTAGGATTTACCATGAACTTACCAAAGATTACAAAAATAGGAAAAATGATAGAGCTAGATAAGAAATCAGATACCCTGGTTCTAGAGCTCCACTCTCAAGTATTCTATTATACTGTCTCTTCCAAAGGAAACAACACCTAATCCAAAGAGAACTAAATAAACTAGTTTAGGATAGAAAAAACGAATTCTATATCTAAAAGAATGATACAGAAGAGAAATCAATGTGCAGTAGAAAACAAAATGATAGGCTAATTAATAACCAGGAGAACGGAGTTCTTGATGTACATCAGGTATTAACTGGGTACATGAACTAGATCTTAACTTCTCTGTCTGTAAAGTGAAGGATTTGGGCTAAATCAGCAGTTTCCAAATGCTGATTTGATAACCAGGATCAAGCTGACTTTGTAGAATCTCCCACATACAGCCAAGCTTTCCAAGGTTCAGAAACAAAAGATACAGGAGTAAGGCTCAAAAATCTGTATCATTTTTTAAAAACTCCATGATTCTGATTCATAATCATATTTCAAAATCACTTCTCTAAATAGACAATTATCATATCATTTCACTCATATGTGAAATATAAGGAATAGTGCAGAGGACCACAGGGGAAGGGAAGGAAAACTGAATGGGAAGGAGTCAGAAAGGGAAACAAACCACAAGACTCTGGGCTCCAGGAACCATCCTGAGGGTTACAGAAGGGAGTGGGGGGTGGGGTGATGGATACTAAGGAGGGCACGTGTGCTGATGAGCACTGGGTGTTATACACAACTAATGAATCACTGAACACTACATCAAACACTAATGATGTACTCTATGTTGGCTAACTGAACATAATTTTAAAAAAAAGAAATCAATTCTCTAAATGCTTAGAAGGTCCTTTTCAACTAGAAAATCCTCCCATTTTAAGCTTTTCAATCATGTAGTTTAACTTCCTATCCCATTTTGACCTCTTTTTAATAGCATCCGTAACTATTATCAAGCCTCTGCATTAACAAAATAGCAGTGAAGAGCTCAAGAAATGTTTCCTATGCACAAGTAAAAACAATTTAAGCCAAAGCTCAAGTAAAGATTGAGCAGAAAGAATTCAAAATCAGAGGTAGAGTTTAAGAGTGGGGAGAAAAAAAAAAAACTAGACACAGAAGGGGACAACATCTGGAGACAGGTAAAATTCCTAACCTGAGACAACAGAATTAAGCACTGTCATCCACAGAAAGCCTGGAAAGGCTGGAGGCTGAGAATGAACTTCAAACCACATTATTTTCATTCTTCAGTAAAAACTTACCAAGATCATTACAGAGGTGAATGACTAGAAGAGCATAAGATTTTTTTAAAAGTTAACTAGACATGTAAGAGTTCATGTGCATGTGGGGAGCAAGAGGAAAGTAACAGTGTGCAGAAAGAGTCAGAAGAAGGAAGTAGATGGCCGAATTGCAACTTACACTTTTTTGGTGTCATTTTTTTTTTTTTTTTTTTTTTTTTTACTGTAGCTCTGTTTTATTTTTTTTTTTTTTTTTAATTTTTTAATTTTTTTTTTAAGCATAACAGTATTCATTATTTTTGCACCACACCCAGTGCTCCATGCAATCCGTGCCCTCTACAATACCCACCACCTGGTGCCCCCAACCTCCCACCCCCCACCCCTTCAAAATTCTCAGATCGTTTTTCAGAGTCCATAGTCTCTCATGGTTCACCTCCCCTTCCAATTTCCCTCAACTCCCTTCTCCTCTCCATCTCCCTGGTGTCATTTTAAGATCAACCAGTTAGTTGTACTCATATGCCTACCACAGAGCCTGGAAAGTACTCAACAAAATCATTAGATGATGAATGTGGAGATGAAGAGCTTTCAGCACTGAACTTCTCACTATTACCATTCTGAACTCCTACAAAGATAATATTCAGAAGTCTCTCTTTATTAATATGCATACTTCCCATCCACCATCCAAACATCTGAATAATCTCCTTTTTACCAAAATCATGACATTCATCTTTCCCTGACAGGCTACATTTCTGAAATGTAAAGTTATTCTTTCTTTTCTTAGCTGTTTCTAACTTCACTGATCAGACATTTTGTTCGAGGAAGCATTCTTAAACAGTTTATATAAGCTGCTCAGAAGGAAAATGAAACTCACTAGTCCATGGTAACCAGATATGTTTTTTCAAACTTTTCTATAGATATGCTCACGTAAATAACTATGAGCCCTCCCTTTAGCACAGTGACCCAACATGATAATTCCATCTTTGAGTTCCTTCAAAATTCCGGAATGGCTTCCTTAGGCACTTATGTATGTGGATCCTATGACTTTGGGAATATCTCTGGGCTAACATATTTTTTCTGGGTATCCAAATACCTAATCAGGGTAAATAAGTCACAAGCAGATTTAAAGAGAGATGATAAAAACATTCTCAGTTATTTACATTACAAGGCTATAATGTCAATTGCATTAAAAAAAATCATGTCCTTGGGGCACCTGGGTGGCTCAGTGGGTTAAGCCTTTCTGCCTTCAGCTCAGGTCATGATCTCAGGGTCCTGAAATCGAGCCCCACGTGGGGTTCTCTGCTCGGTGGGGAGCCCGCTTCCCCCTCTCTCTCTGCCTGCCTCTCTGCCTACTTGTGATCTCTCTCTCTCTCTGTCAAATAAATAAATAAATAAAATCTTAAAAAAAAAAAAAATTATGTCCCTGCAATTAAATTTGTTACAGACCCATGAAAACTTACCTTTTTCCTGAGAAAACTTTTCCTCCTGCCGTTGGTGGTGAGGTTTGTAAGGCGCTGCCCCCTGACTAAGTTCTTCAGCCACAAAACCATCCAGAAAAGATAAAGAAGCATCTACCTGTATTAGCATGAAGCAAAAATTAAAAATTAAAAACATTTACCCTAAATGTACAGTAGACTATACACTCACATAATTTTAATCCATGTGTCCTAAAAATAATTTTTAAATGTAAAACTGAAACTTCAATTCTGAAAGTGCCACCAAGGTCTCTAGCTTTCTAAAACATCTATATTCAAATCAATTAGCTAAGAATGTTAACAATATAAGTCTTCTGCAATTGTGATCAATTTCAGTGCCCTGCAGAATAAACGGCAACCAATATGTTACAGCATCATATGTTAGGTGCTAGGACTGAGACAAAGACAGTTCCCACCCTCATGAGAATTGTAATCTACTAGAGAAGACACCTACACCAGGAGCTACAGGGTCTGTATTAGTTTGTGCTTGGGGGCTAAAAATAAGGTGTGGGCAAGGCTAGCTCCTTTTGAAGACTCCAAGGAAGAGTAAGTTCTTTATCCCTTTCAGTTTCTGAAGACACCACTATTCCTTGGCTTGTGGCCACATCACTCTGATCTCTGCTTCTATTGTTAGTTGGCTTTCTCCTCTCGGACTCTTTCCTCACCTTTATGTCTTGTGATCATGCCTTCCAGACAATTCAAGATAATCTCCTCATCACAAAATCCTTAACTTAATCCCATCTACAAAGTCCTTGTTATCATGTAAAGTTCCAGGGATTAAGGTGTGTACACTGTGGGGGCGCCACTATTCAGACTCCCACAGTGCCTTTGATTTACCATCCTATTCTCTGCTACCTGAAAATGCTTTTTCACAAATCTATGGAAAATTACTTAATTTCAGCAGAAATAGAAAGGTATGAGAAAATGATTAAGTGAAAAGAAATGAGATGAAGAAGAGTAAGGGGAAAAGAAGAAAAGAAAAAGTGAGTGAAGAGTGAAATCTACACAAAAGGCTATGACAGTGGTGGCTTCAGAAGGTTTGCTTCTGGTTTAGCCAGGTGTACACTAACAGCTCAGGTAATTAGAAAAGCAGGGGAATCTCAAACAGTTAAGTGGCACGTCACACTCTGAATCTGTAAAGGTTTAGTTTCTTTCTTTCTTTTTTTTTTTAATTTAATTTATTTGACAGAGAGGGACAGCAAGAGCGGGAACACAAGGAAGGGGAGTGGGAGAGGGAGAAGCAGGCTTCCCGTTGAGGAGGGAACCCAATGTGGGGCTCGATCCCAAGACCCATGATGGCCTGAGCCGAAGGCAGATGCTTAACAACTGAGCCACCCCGGCGCCCCAAGAAAGGTTTAGTTTCAATAAGATTCTTACAAAATGAAGCTATGTCAGCATCACTATCTTCTACTGGAGGGAAAGAGGAAATAGGTTACTTCCTAGTTTACTACTGTATGCAGCATATTTATTCACCATTTCAATGAATGTCTCTGGAATGCCTACCAAACATGGAAGCAAGGCCTCTGCTTTTAGGAGCTACCTGAAAGAACCAATGGACAAAGGTTCAAAATGAATACAAGTCATGAAAATCTGAGTCAGAATTAGTGGGAAGGCTACCTCTCCTATCCTCTTTCTCAACTATATTTGACAAAAATTTGTACAAATCTGATTTCCTTTTGGAAATTTCCTAATTTATGCCAGTCTGGGGGAGAGACCGGTATGCACTCAGGGTGAGTAATAACTGAGCTCATTAGGTTAAAAAGGGTGCTGGCTGAAAGGTGGGAAAAGGAAAGGTGGGTAATCAGGTTCTAAAGTGGGAAAGAAGTTCCAGGTCCAGGGGGACAAAATGCAACAGAGAAGTATTTTTTACATTCTCAAAGAAAACAAAGTAATAATTAAATGACATATTAGAAAAATTAAAGAGAGACTAAAATTTTTTAATTCTTGAATTACCGTATGTTAAAAGAGATGGTCACAGGATATAAATGCCTTCATTGCAGTTCTCCAGAAGAGATACTCCTCTATTCCTAACTAGTCGGGATCACTACTGACCTGCAGCTTTCAAATTCTCTCTCATACTAATGTGAGAAAAACTCCGACCTTCATCGTCAGTGTTACAGAAACTATATTCTGATATATCCCAGATATATCCCAAATGGAAGAATTAACCTGTTATAGACAATGTGATTTTTACAAAACTAAAATACAGATGCCTTACCACCATGTCTTCACAGCTCTTATCAACTGGAAGCAAGCTCTTCATAAGTTCCACATTCTCACATAAGTGTTTTAATTCGAATGCATGCTGTCTCATACAAGTATCCAGAGATACGGTGAATTCCTGGATTAATCTCTCGACTATGTTAGAAGAGTGTGCTTGGGATGTCAACTTGGTAACAGCAGCGATTAACCAGGTTTTTGTTTCTGAAGAAACTGAGTCACTTATAAGTAACTTGTAGAACTTGGTTAGAACTTCCTCTGGTGTGTCCTTATCTAAGAGGTAATAATACTCCCCCAAGACCTATGAGTAAAACAAACAGATGTTTATATAGAAGTATCAAGTTACGTAGCAAACTGTACTCAGAAATCCAAAGTAGATACTGCTGGAGTCAATTTACTCTAGATTAAACATACTGTCATAGCAAATTATTGGATAAGGATAAAACTATACATTTCAGGTTCAAAATTATATAAGAATTGGAACTCCGTACAAAAAGGTTTTCCACATCTTTATCATTAATAATATATAAAGCAGCCCACCTTTATAAGTTCACTTTCTTCTGATTTTCAGGTTTGGTTATTGCTTTTCATATGCCTGTCCACACTCTGTTACTTATTTTGCAATAAGCACTTAAACCAGGGGTTCTCACATGCTAATATGCATGAGAGTCACCTGAGGTGTTTCATAAACATACAGATTTCTAGGTTCTACCCCCAGATATTCTGAGTTAATATGTCTGTCATGGGGATCTAAAATATTCATTTTGAACCAGCATCAGCTGATTCTGATGCAGATGATCCAAAGAAGAAACTCTGAGGAACACTGATCTAAGTTACATATCTTTTTTCTTACATCTAACTTATTTAGGAGATACATAATCCTAATGGCCTAAGAATCATTAATAACTGATAATTGGGGGCACCTGGGTGGCTCAGTGGGTTAAGCCTCTGCCATGACTCAGGTCATGGTCTCAGGGTCCTACGACTGAGCCCTACATCAGCCTCTCTGCTCAGCAGGGAACCTGCTTACCACTCTCTCTCTCTGCCTGCCTCTCTGCCTACTTGTGACCTCTTTCTCTGTCAAATAAATAAAATCTTTAAAAAAAAAAAAAAAAACCTGATAATTCATGGAGTGTGAGATCTTTCCTAAGTGCTACTTATAGAGTATTTTCATGTCTTTGAGTAACATTGGCATCAGCAGGTTAAAAAAAAAACAAAAAACAAAAACAGTGAGGTGAGGTGACAGGCAAGGAAAAATTTATAGCTAGTAAAATGAACAGGAGGAAAAATAAATAGAACTAAGTAAGTTCAATCTTTAAAGTAGCAAGATAATTTTTTGTGTGGTTTAATAAGATGGAAGATAGCTCTAGAAAAGCTAGTAATCTAAATTCCAGTTCAAAAATTAATGGGAAGATGGAGTAGGTGCATTTTCCCCTATTCTTCCCAATAAGTACACCTAAAAACCTTTGATGTTATGTATAAAGCACACATAAAAAGACACCAATAGGTGGAGAAAAGAAGGCTGACTGCTAAGGATGCTGGGACAGTACAGTGGGTTATCTGCTGCTTCATACACCCTAGACTGGGTACTAGGAAGCCAGCAACCTGGAAACACCAATGGGTGCAGACAAACTGGCCCAAAGTAAAGCCTGCCCTCTAGCGAAAGAGCCAGGAGGCCAGAAAACTTTAAGACAATAACCCTTCTACTCCAGCCAAGCACTACACAGAAAAGAACCACAGACCCACCCACACCAGCACAGGCAGAGTAGAGAGCCAAGACTTCCACCCTACCAAGCTGTAAGAGGCACCCCCATTCCCACACAAGGGTAGTGACTGAGAAGTCCCTGTGGAGAACCAGGACTTTCATCCCCACCAACTGTAGAGAAGCCCACTCCTCCACAGTGTCCATGAAGACCACATATGAAGCCACTTCACCTCTACCCAAGTATAAGATGGACCCCACCCTACCTCTGCTAGGGTGGGGTCAGGAGAAGCCTAGAGGAGAGTCAGGACTTTCGCCATGCTCAGCCATAGCTAGACAACCCCTTCACAATGTCAGTGGAGGCCACATAGTAGAGATCTCAATACCTATGTCACAATACCATCACCAAAAAAATCTAATCAACGTTTATTGGACATACCATCCAACAACGGCAGAATACCCATTCTTTTCAAGCACCCACAGAACATATAGTAAGATATATCTTGGGCCATAAAACAAACCTCAACAAACTTAACACAACCGAATTCACCAAGTATTTTCTCTGAAAACAATGGCATCAAACTAGAAATCAATAACAGGAACTTTTCCAAACACTTAAAAATTAAACAACACTCTTCTATACAATTTTTCCAGAACATGGAAGAGGAAAGAACATTCCTTACTTCAGACCAAAACTGTAACAACAGAGTAGAAAAAAAATCTCATGTACAGAGATGTAAGAATTTTTTTTTTGAAGATTTTATTTATTTATTTGACAGACAGAGATCACAAGTAGGCAGAGAGGCAGGCAGAGAGAGAGGAGGAAGCAGGCTCCCCACCAAGCAGAGAGCCCAATGCAGGGCTCAATCCCAGGACCCCAGGACCATGACCCGAGCTGAAGGCAGAGGCTTAACCCACTGTGCCACTCAGGTGCCCCGAGATGTAGGAATTCTTAACAAGGAATCTACAAGAAATCTGTACACACACACACACATCCTAGATTAGTGAGTTCAGCAAGGTTCAAAGATTGCAAAGACAAGGTCAAAATACAAAAATCTATTGTACTTAAATAAACTAGCAACAGACACGTGGGTACCAAAATTAAAAATACAACTTATTTACTACTGCTCTAAAGAAAGTGAAATACTTAAGTATAAATCCAACAAAATTTGTACAGAATCTGTATGTTATGGAAAGAAATAAAAGCACTATAAATATATGGAGTGACATGGAGGAAAAAAAAGAAAAAGCTGCCAATACAATAACCATTCAGGCAAGGATTACCAATACTAAAACCACTGGTGAAAGACAGCTGAGGAAAAGATGTTCATGAGTAGCCACATAGAATCACCTTACAGATTAATTACAAATTACCAAGAGAAAGGGCATCTTTACAATGGAGAGATCTAAATAAAGGTCATCATCTTAACCAAACAATGAAACTTAAAATCACTAATGACTAGAGGAATTGATACCAAATGTGTCCTGATGATGCAGTGGAAAGTACAAAATATTGTTGATGTAGTATTCTTGCTAAAAATGTTTAACCAAACCAGAAATAATGAGGCAAATTCAGAATGCTGGGTAGTCTACAAGTCAACAGCATTCATCCAAAAAAATCAGTATCATGAAAACAAAAGGAAACTGAGGATCAATATAAAATAAAAGAGGCTAAAAAGACAACCAAAGGCAATTTGTGAACCCTGACTGGATCCAGGCTTGGGAGTAGTAGAAAAACAACCATAACAGATCTTTTTTGGACAAATGGATAAATGTGAAAATGGACTACACAGTAAGTGATATTAATGGATTAATGTTATATTTCTTATTACCAATGTAATAATGGTTCTATGACAGAACAATGTCATTCTTTTTTTTTTTTTTTTTTTAATTTTTTTATTTTTTTCAGCATAACAGTATTCATTATTTTTGCACCACACCCAGTGCTCCATGCAATCCGTGCCCTCTACAATACCCACCACCTGGTGCCCCCAACCTCCCACCCCCCACCCCTTCAAAATTCTCAGATCGTTTTTCAGAGTCGATAGTCTCTCATGGTTTACCTCCCCTTCCAATTTCCCTCAACTCCCTTCTCCTCTCCATCTCCTCTGAACAATGTCATTCTTAAAGATTCACAGTGAATTTTTTAAGGAGTGTCATGATATCTGCAACTCTATTGTAAATGGCTCAGCAAAACAAACTGTATATAGGTAGAGCTACATATAGATATAGATACAGTAAAGCAAAGGTGGTTAAAAAATATTAACTGGGAATACAGATGAAAAGTATAGAGGTACTTATTATAGTAGTCTTTCAATGTTCCTGCAGTTGAGAAAAAAATTCTTAAATAAAAGTCTGGGTAAAGTTTAAGTTAACAAGCTAACATTTGGCCAAAGTATAAAATATTAAAATATGTACAGCCTATGGTCTAGTAGTTGTACTTCACCAAATCTCCCCCTAACGAAACTCACCCATATGCACACAAAAAATACACAGAGATGATGGTATGCGTGCAATTACCTATGATTATATTATATACCTGTGACCTTCATCCTACAAAGAGATGATCTCCTTTGCTGGCTTTCATGAAGCCAGGAGGCATGTCAGGAGGTCCACATGCAAGAACGTAAACACAGCTCTGGGAGCTAAGAGTAGCCTACAGTCAACAATCTGAACCTCAAACACTCAGTCCTACAGCTGCAAGAACCTGATTTCTTCCAACAACCACATGAACTTGGGAGGGGATCCCTCACCAGTCAAGATTCAGATGAGACAGCAGCCCCAGCCAACACCCTGACTGCAACCCTGAGAGTCTCTAAGCAGAGCACCGAGATGTTTTAAGCACTAAGTTGTGGGAACACACAGCAACAGAAAACTAATATAACAGACACACAGTGTTCACATATTCTAACACAGATTCGCACAGAAAACACAACAACATATTGTAGACACAGAGAGCTAACCAAATACCTATACTTAAAAGATCAGACAAGAGAGATGGCAGGGAGAATGAACAGACAGCTAGATGGGTAAGTGACAGAAACTAGCCACTGGGAAAGAAAATTGACAGCTAAAGCCAGCAGAGTAGAACTGAATGACTTCTGAAGGAAATAAACTGTTAGTATTTGGCATTATAAAAAATATTATAAGTACTTATGATCTAATGTACTTTGCTCACCCAACTCATAACTTGAAGAAATTTCTGTGGATAAAACACATTTTCCACATCTAGTAAAGTGAGATAAGACTGAACTGCATAAAGCCTTAATTGTTGATCTTCTGTTTCATCATCAAAACCTACAAAGAAATTGACACATCATTTTAACTTCCACTAAATTCTCTAAGGACTCCATAACAAAACATTTAATTTTTGGATCTCTATTTTACAGAATGCAGTAATTTACTAACCTTCTGCGAGCAGTCTCATAAAGTTATTGGGAATATCAGGATGCATGACATCTCCTCCCACTGAAAACACAGCATTCATTGTCTGAATAAACCATGCATTATCAGGAGCATATGTGTCCACAGTGTTAAGAACAAGTATACTTCCAAGTGCCATGTATTAAAATTATCTTTGCACCAACCTTTTAAAGAATAACCCCCAACCCATCCTACCTTGTCATTTTTGCTCCTAACCTGTGCCAATAAATTGTTCTATACTCCAGTTTAATGTAAAATAGATGCTCAGTAAAAACTTATTTAATAAGCTTAATAAACTAAGTTCATGTTGCTTCATCTAGCACTGTTCCTTGTATGTAACTAAGTATCCAATGAATAAGTGTGAAATAATTTAAAGAAATGTTCCAGCTGACTAAGGACAAATAATGGAAAATGATACACACTTCAAAGAGGCTAAATGTGGTGTGTCTACCAGAACAAGCTGTTTAATGTCTTCTCTAATCTGTTCTGCTTCAGTTCTAAAATTCTATCATTCTGTGGGGCGCCTGAGTGGCTCAGTGGGTTAAGCTGCTGCCTTCGGCTCAGGTCATGATCTCAGGGTCCTGGGATCGAGTCCCGCATCAGGCTCTCTGCTCAGCAGGGAGCCTGCTTCCCTCTCTCTTTCTCTCTCTCTCTCTCTCTCTGCCTGCCTCTCCGTCTACTTGTGATCTCTCTCTGTCAAATAAATAAATAAAATCTTTAAAAAAAAAAATTTTTTAAAAAAAATAAAATAAAATTCTATCATTCTGCTGGCCAGAGCTACAGCACTGGCTAGGAAAAAACTATAAGCAATTTCCAAAACACCTGGATTAACACTGTACATTACTCTTTCTTAGATTTAAATAACAGACATCTTTAAAAGAATGGAATCTCCTGTGACCTACAAAGTTACACTGACTTTTAAAAACCAATTGCATGCAGCACTGGGTGTGGTGCAAAAACAATGAATACTGTTACGCTGAAAATAAATTAAAAAAAAAAATGTGAAGAAGAGTGACATGTGGAGTTCCCAACCACCTTATCACAACAATTTCCAGTATAAACAACAGTTGAAAGGATAAATTTTAGATGCTGATCCCTACTCCCAAGGCCCCCTCTGTAAAACAAGAACTTTTACCAGAAAAGAAACTAAGTATGAAGTAAAGTCAAAGATAAGGAGGCACTGGGACTCCTGAGTGGCTTAGTCAGTTAAGCATCTGGCTTTGGCTCAAGTCATGATCCCAGGGTCCTGGGACTGAGTCCCACAACACGCTCCCTGCTCAGCAGAGAGTCTGCTTCTCCCTTTCTAAAGGTATCCATGACTCATGGTCCAAACAAAGGATATTTCTCAGCAAGCTCAGCTATTTTGCCAACCAAATTGACAATAATATATTCTTCTTTGCTCTGATGTAAATATTCAAGCATTTTCTGGACAATCACTGTTATATTCTGTGCATTAGTAATTCTGTAAAGAAGTTCCAAAGTCTATTTAAGAAAGAGAAATAAAAACAGTATTACAAAACTATGCATGATAACTCCGATAAATACAGCACTATATAGGTTTATAATACAGTTGATTTTCCCACTTTTGCACAGGTCAGCTGGGCAGTCGGTTAGTAGGTGCTGAAGAAATGCACATTTTAACTGAAACAGAACTTAAGAAAGATAGAACCTAGTGTCAAAAATATTAATCATAATCAATTGCAAAGTCTAAAAGGCTTCTACTGATCTCAATAAGTACAATCTGACTACTACTACATAAGAGGCCATGTAAAGACTAAAAAATTTAAAGGCTTACTTCTTAAACCTGTATTACTTATGCCTGTATGTGCACGCATATATACACACATAAAACACATATAAAAATCCAGTCTTACAAACTATTTTCCACACTACCCAAACAATCAAAAACAGCCCTTGAGCAGGTTTGTCAGCCGAGGGCAAACGGCCTCTAATGGACCAGGGTTGGTGGCTCAAGTGCTTCAAAGCCTCAGCAAGGCCTATGTTCAGAATCTCAGGCAGCAAGGAAAAACTGTGTTACAGCCACGGTCTCAGTGCTCAGGAATATACCTCTTGCTTCTTCAAGCAAGATGAAGGAAGACCAGTACCACAGTAAGCTCCCATTCAGCTGGGCTTTCTAAGGCCCTACATTAAGGTTCTAAAAATACTGTAATTCCCAGAAGTCAATATGAGACAGTCCTGAGAAGGTATTATTTACTGGTATTTTAGGATCAACAACAACAGCTGCAAGAGAATGTCCACATATCCCACTTGTTAGACTTGTTCATTAGGGCTCTTTTCAATTTTTCAATCTTTATAGCCAGGATTTCAAGTACAAAAGATAACTGTTTCAGTTAATCTTTGACTCCATTTAAAATCTACAAAAACACAGGTCCCCCTATCGTTAGTTTTCAATTTATCAAGCTATCTCAAACATGCTCCCTATAGATTCTGAACTATGTATTATATACTTTTAGATAATTTACACCCCATTTATTTCCTATTCTAAGACCATGCAATTTAGCATTTCCAAGACTGCATGGGATATGATATTTTTATGTTACCTCCTTCTTTCTCCCTGTGAGAAAGATAAGTAATAAAACCAAGTAAAAGGGAATCCCGGTCCAAAGCAACAGGTCCCTCGATACCCAGGGACCAAAGTTCCTGGTATGCAATTACTTATAGAGGTTAAATGTGACAGTGGCATTCAAAGACAGTACTGCAATACCATCTTGGGACACCACTGATACTTAGTATCTTCCCCGAAGGATTCAAACTACTTTTCTCACTACAGGTAATAGAAAAACAGATTAGACTTGACCATTTTAAACAGATCAGACGTGATCATTATATTTTCCCTTGGACTCTCATTTTTAAATAAGAGCCCCCAAATTAAATATAGCAATAAGAAAACTGTACCTAAGTCAACTCTGCTCAATTTAGTAGCCAATCACACAGAGAAAATGCATGCTCTATACCTGTTCAAAGTGGAAGAGCCATATAATTATTAGTTATTGTCCTTTGGTGCCTTATCAGTTTTCTATGATGCCTACACATAGAAATTAGTATATCTGTAAACTTCCCAGATTCATTTGAGGTAGATAACAATTTTCGGATGATTAAAAACATGAATGCAAAAAGAAAAAATATGGAGCACTTAGGTGGCTCAGTCATTTAAGCGTCCAGCTGTGGATTTCAGCTCAGGTAATGATCTCAAGGTCATGAGATCAAGCCTCACCTCAGACTCCACGCTAAGAGTGGAGCCTGATTAAGAATCTCTCTCTCCTTCTCCCTCTGTCCCTCCCTCTCTGCTCTCCCTCTCTCAAAACAAATATACATATACATATATATATATATATGTATATATATATATAAGTAGATGACAATTTCTCAGGAATTTTTTTTTCAGGAACAGCACCTTTTAAAATACAGAATGTATAATCTTATATTTTAAAATTGCAATTGCTTAATGAAATAGTGTTCTTTCAATAAACTTTTTTAACTCACTGCTTTTAAGTAATTTAGATGTTCAATAAATTATTTTTAAATCAAAAATAAAAACAAACACTCATAGGTCCCACATAACCATTTTAAATGAAGGTACAAACTGATTTCTTTAATGAAAATTAACAGAAATACTTATACAGACACTTAAGTGGACACTGAAGCTAGCTTACAAAAGGAAAAAGTTGAAACAAATTAAGTAAATTATACACCTTTCCTTCCAAGCAGTTCAAATAATTTTGGGATATCTTTATTAATTTTCTCAATAGTCCTACATATTTAATAGAGAATTCATTAGCCCACTTTACAGATATTAAGGAGAATATGAAAAAATATTAATAGCCATAAATTACACCTTAAATTGTATTAACAGAAAGACCTGGAAATAGAATTTAGTTTTTCTCTTGGACCAAAAAGATATTAATGAAGCCATACAGGTAACTGAACCTAATTCCTCCGGCTCATAGTTTAAATCCATTTATGAGGATACTGACAAAAGGACTTTTTAGAAAAGCTCCTTAAATTTTAGAATAAAATATACTCAAAAGTTAAAATACACCACACACACACACACACACACACACTGCCCACTATTTTATTCTCTCCATATACCAAAAAAAAGTTTAAAAGTTCTAACACTTTGCATACACTATTCAAAATACCAGTTTACCTCTCTTTTAATAATGGGATCTGGATGGTCTAAGCATTCAATTATTGTCATCTGGTGCTGAAGAGCCAGAGTGGGATCCTGTTGGATAACATAGGTAAGAGCCTTCAGTCCTAGAAACAAAGATTACATTATACAATTGACTGGAAACAAATACCTAGCAAATTTCAAGAGCCCTCTTTGTAATTTCTGTCAAAATTATTTAATCATCTTGGAGCACCTGGGTGGTTCAGTCATGATCTCAGGGTCATGAGATTGAGCCCTGTGTCGGGCTCCACCCTCAGCAGGGAGTCTGCTTGAGATTCTCTCTCCCTTTGCTCTCCGCCTCCCCTTTGATGCATGCGTGCGTGCGTGCGTGCGTGTTCTCTCTCTCTAATAAATAAGTAAAATCTTTTTAATAAAAAATTATCTAATCATCTTACCTAAATATTTGAGATTTATTTTAGGTGACAGAACAAATTTTCCAATGCACTTGGCAGCCTTCTCAAGTAATTCTGATTTAGGATAAATAGAATAAACTGTATGTACACATTCAAACAGAATAGCTAGAGAAAGAAAATATAAAATATCAGGGATCATGTTAAGGCATAGTAAAAGAACATGCTTATATAGAACTCACAGCAAAACAAATGAATTAAAAGGTCAGTTTTAGTAAAAAAATCTTACTTATGGAAAATTTTCAAAGATAGGAACTTTGTTGTTTTCAGGCTTACACAGTTATTAGGATTATGCTACCACAACACACTCTAAAGAGAATTACCTATTAATAGATAAAAATGATGAATTCATTCATGCAACAAGTATTTACTGAACACCTCCTATGTGCCAGGCATTGTTGTAATAGGATGGACACAGCCATGGAAAAAAGACAAACACCCCTGCCCTTAAGGAGCTCACATTCTAATGGACACATAGGTAATATATTCATTGTTTCTATATAAACATATATTTCCAACACTCTTTCAGTGTTTTAAAATAATTTGTTCTCAGGCAATTCCTACCACTCACACAAAGAAACAATATATGTAGTTTATTTTAATACAATCATTTTGGAATGTTCTAGCATTTGCTTCAGAGTAGAACCACTTCATAAAAATCCTCAAGTCAATTCTTTAAAGGCAATCTCAAAGAACCTCAAACCATCAACTGAACATCTTGGTAGTGTTCAAATTTGATTTTCTAATGTAGTTAAACATCTGATAAATATGACAGATGATCAAAGTAGACACTAAAATGTTTTTCAAGCTCTTTTGAAGAGCCTAAGCCAAGGAGCTAGAGGTTCACCACAGTAGAGAACCAGTGAAGTATCATTACATCCTGCATGTGCTGTGGAATCACAGTAATGAGAAGTGACACACAGACTCAGCAAACTCAACAGTTCTACTACAAGCTGAAGCATATCCAAGTGTCCTTGATAGGATCATTTCTTCTTTAGTTCCAAAAGCCTAAAACAAAACAATCAGATACTTTTTGTGTGTATAAGACAGATCTTAAATATTCAGCTAGCTATGTTTTACACTGCTAAGTTGCCCATCAATTGATTCAAATCTAAATTTTGTATAAAAAGCTTTATATGAACCCCTTCTACAGAGAAAGAAAGAGAGAAAAGAAACCAGAAGTATAAAGTTCTCTTTAAGAAGGGAAAGGACTTTAAAGGAAAACCTACAAAGTAAGTTAATTTAACCTAAAAAGAGGGGTGCCTGGGTGGCTCAGTCAGTTAAGCGGCTGCCTTCGGCTTAGGTCTTGATCCCGGGGTCCTGGGACTGAGCCCCTCATCAAAGTTCCACTGATACCATATCCTTCTCCCTCTCCCTCGGCCTGCCACTCTGTCTACTTGTGCTCTCTCAAAATAAATAAAATCTTTTTAAAAATTTTTAAAAATCAACCAAAAAAGATACTCTGTATATTCAGATGTTGTGCTGTAAAATGTCCTCACTCTGTGCTATGAAAACAGTAGACGTTATGACTTAGTGAACTAAACAAAGAGAGGCTTGGTCAAGTGACTAACCAACTAAGGCAGGAGTGGATAAACCAATACTAAATCCAGCCCTTGGCCTACTTTTGCAAGCCTGTGGACTGATTTTCACATTTTTTAAAAATTAAGATATAATCAACATATAACTTATATTAGTTTCAGGTATACAGATACATTTTTTAAACATTGTGAAAAAGGGGTACCTATGTGACTCAGTCAGTTGGGCATCTGACTCTGTTTTGGCTCAGGTCATGATCTCAGGGTCTTGAGACTGAGCCCCACGCTGAGCTCCCCGCTAAGTGGAGAGTTGGCTTGAGATTCTTTCTCCCTCCCTTTCCTCCCACTCTGCTCCTCACTCCTCCCTCCTGCTCGTATTCTCTCTCTTTCTCTAAAATAAAAATCTTTAAAAAAATAAAAATAAATGTTAAAAATTAAAGTTGTGAAAAAAACAAAAAAAAAGGAGAATTTATGACAGAAACCTATGTTACATACAAAGCCTAAAATATTTACTATCTGGCCCCTTTTTAGAAAAAGTTTACCAAACCCTTAACTAACCAGCCAGTCCTAAGTAAGATTAAAAATAATGTTTTGCAGGGGTGCTTGGATGACTCAGTGTGTTGAGCCTCTGCCTTAGGCTCAGGTCATGATCTCAGGGTCCTGGGATTCAGCCCCGCATCAGGCTCTCTGCTCAGTAGGGAGCCTGCCTCCCCTCCCTCTGCCTGCCTCTCTGCCTTTGTGATCTCTCTCTCTGTCAAATAAATAAATAAAATCTTAAAAAAATAAGAATAATGCTTCGCAAAAATAATAATAATAATAATAATAATGCTTCGCTGGTGCACCTGGGTGGCTTAGTCGGTTAAGCATCTGCCTTCAGGTCAGGTCACGATCCCTCGGTCCTGGGACTGAGTCCCGCATCAGGCTCCCTGCTCAGCTGAAAGCCTATTTCTCCCTCTCCATCTACCCCTCCCCTCCACTCATGCGCTCTCGCTCTCTCTCAAATAAGTAAATAAAAATCTTTGAAAAAAAAAAAAATGATGCTCCATATTCTATTGTAACTAACATGGTTTCCTTTACAGATTCCTGCCATTCAAAACTCTGCTGCTATCAGATTGTGTTACTACAAAAACTTCTCATTACTCACCTAAAATCTAAACTTATTTAGATGCTTATAAAATTTCTGGAAAGCTAGTACAGGTAAAATTAATAGTTAGAAAATTGCATTTATTAGTCAACTTAGGCATAAATGAGCTGAAAAAGAATTTAACAGGTTTTTAGATTATTTTTCCACTGGAGCTAAATTCCTCTATTCCTCAACTCCACAAAAATCTGAGTATAAGTCCGTAAAATGAAACAGCAGCCACCCTCCTGGCTCCCCTCTACAGTGGTTTCAAAAAAGTGCTTCTGAGGATTTCTAAACATAAAAACACAATGCGAAGTTTTGTTTTCTCTTCCAGAGCAACCCAGATCCAAACCAAATATCAAGTAAAGATTACCAAATTAAAAATTAATAACATTCTAACATTTATGATACTCTGATTTTATCATAGGTATTTTGGGCTGGATTATGCAAAAAATTCAAAGTTCCACTGATACCATATCCTTCAGACTAGACTTTACTTTCATATGAAGTAAGTCTCTATCTACTGACCCCACTCTGGCAGGGAGATGTGGGTACCACCAATGGGGGTGGAAGCCCAGGTTCTCCACTCTACCTCCTTTGACACTTGGAGAAGCAAGGGTTCCTTGTTCTGGACAAGGTGGTGGGGGACAGGAACATCTGCTGATACTATCCTGCCTGGGAAAGAAAGGGGCATCACTTCCTAAGTACTCCCTACATGGCCACCACCGACAGTGGCCTGAGCATGCCTGACCAGTGATGGAAGGCTCCAACTCTCCACCAGGCTTCTTCTAACACCACCCCAGCAAAGAGAGGACAGGTACTTCGTTAACCCCCTATTTCTAACTAAATCCAGGCTCCCCACATCATCTCCGCTGACAATGCAAGGGAGGGTTGCACCTGGCAACACCTGGCACAGATGAAATTCTGGCTCTTCTCTTGGGCTTCTCCACCACAAGTTCAGGGGAGGGTTGGGAAGCTGGTTACACCTGGTGTGGTGGAATTCCTGGCTTCCCACTTAGTCTTTTCTGCCATGACACAATTTGTTCTTTGTGATGCTTGGCTGGAATGCAAGGCCACTGTCTAAAAGTTTTCTATCTTGCTATTTTGCCTTTTTCTTATCTTTCCTTTGGCTAGACAGCAGGCTTTTTTCTTGGGGCATTTTTGTCTGTGCCTGTCAGAATTTCCAGCATGCTGGCTCTCCAGTACCCAGTCTCGGGACTATGAGGCAAAAAGAAAACACAGGGTACTCACTATGGTATTGTTTCTTGCATCCCGAGGTCTCTAACCAGTCTACCTTCATTTCTCTATCTTTCAGAGTCATATGTTAAATTTACAAATAATACGCACTAAGTGGGAAAAACAGGGAAATGAACTTCTATCTACTTTTGATGGTCTGTTCCTTGTACTCCATTTTATATAATTCTACCAATTTATTAAATAACTTACTAAAAATGTTACTCTCATCAGTACCTTGCATACCAAACTCCTGTATCTCTGGATTTATACAGTAGAAAGTCCAAACTCATATGGCTCCCCTGAGAGGACCTCTGCAATATGGCCTTTCCACTGCTCCCACTACAAACTGTCCATGTAGGCTGCTGGTAAGTCAATATTCTCTGAAACAGTTTTACACATCCCTACTTCTGCACCCTCTCTCATGTCCCTCTGCCTAGATCCCCTTCTGGCTATCTGAATCCTACCTACCTTTCAGGGCCCCATTACATCAATAAATCCTTATGTGTGTTCTCAGGCCCACAGTGACCTCTACCACCTCTGGTTATTCCCTGCACCACCCCCCACCACATAGCATTCTACCTTATACTGGTATTATGCTTTCATAAATAAGCTATTTCTTCCATTATATTGTAAATTCCTTGAAGGCAAAGATTGTATTTTACACTTCCTCATATGCTCTATATCACTTTGTACAGTGCCTGGTACATAACAGTAGTCAATAAATGTCTTTGATGTGACTTAAACCTTAATTTAACAGTAAGGTAAGTTATAATAATGGAACTGTCATAAAAATATGGTTTAGAAAGTATAAAGACTAAAATTCAATCAGATAACTGATAAAAAGTAATCTCCTTTTCCTTTAATTCAATAAAATATATTACTCATTGATTAATCTAGTACCAGATCCTGGGATAGACACAGTTTCTTCTCTTATGAAGTTCATAATTTAAAATTCACATCCTTAAGCAAAAAAATATTTATGTTAGCACTACTAAAGAACAGTCTACCATTGATAAAATCACTGTAAGTTATAAACCATATCAATACAAAAAAGGAGGGAGCCTAACAATGGAAAGATTAATAAAGGAAATAAATAAAAGAAACTATAAGGTTCCCATGGCAAGATGAACACTGGACTGACAGCCTACAAAGAAACAAACTGTTGGTTTTGGTCCCAGAAATCTTAATAAAGTAAAGGTGCCCTAGGGAATTAAAAAATATTCCCTCAGGTATACAGCATTCTCCAAATCAAAGGAATGGGTAACAATGGCTAGATCCAAAAAGGGGAACTGGGTGGTGAGTAGTAAGGGTCAAAGGAGCACTTACTGTTCACTGTATACCTTTGTGTACCTTTTGAATTTTGAACCATGTGCATATATTACCTATTCAAGAAAATAGAATTAAAGCTGAAATGTCAATTACAAAAAAAAAAAAAAAAAAATCCCAAAACAAAAAACCTTCTGTAAGAAAAAGAAAAGTAGATCCTTTTAAACTCTTACCCTACATGCTATGTGCCCGGCTAGCTCAGTCGGTAGAGCATGAGACTCTTACCCTACATGCTAATTATATCTCAAGCAAAACATTTTAACTTGGCTGCCTGCAAAGACTCTGGCACTTCTCTAGAGCTTCTGACAGTTCTTGGCCAAACCAACTGTGCCAGCAAGGTTCATCCTTACCTCTGGCCTGACTCTTCTCATTACATAGCAGGATCCTAGATAATACCAACTGATCATTATGCTATACACTCCTAAGGGTAGGGACTGTATCTACCTCCTTTTCCTTTATTCTCCCAGACTCAGCATGAGAAATAAATCAACTCTTTCCTCAATCTGTACCTGGTTTACAGATCAAGTTTTTGTTCTGTAAGCCTTCAATAAATGCTGGTTGAAAAAATGAATAAACCATTTTTATTGCCTTAATTACCATTTATATGTGCAAAACACAAATCTATCCTTCAAAATTTACCATCTCAATTCCTTATGTGCATTATCATCCCTGTACTAGTCTTATACTGCAATCCTTTCTCCTTATTCCTACTCCATCTTTGTCAAGCACTTTTCTTACAGTTAAACTAGTGCAATTTCTGCCCCCTAGTCAATCCTACGTTTCTACAATCATTGTCTTTAAAGATCCACAGTTTACCACTGTCTTGAAGAACAAGTAATGGTCTTCCGCCCCTACTTCACAGTATTTTACTAGATTTTATTAGATTAAGAAATGACTTCTCATTTGAGTTACTCTCTCAATGTCTCTTTACTGGTCTTCTCCAGAGCACGCAAAATTCAAACTGTTTTATTTTGCTTCTGAATACTTCCAAATACCCCAATTTCTTTCCTGAGCTTTTTCAAAGTAATCAATAAAGAACTAAAGTTCCTCCCTCGGGCTATTAAGAGTGGAAGTTTTTTGGTTACTTTCCTAAGTTCTCCACCTCCAAATTGCTCATCTCGTATCATTAAATTACTTTATAAAACTGTATACAACACATATATAAATATTATTATTGCATACATATATATGTTATACGTCTTTGTCTATACCCTTCTCTTCCTTCAGTTGTCTTCTTAAATATCATTTTTCCAGAAAAATCTTCCTGTTCCTCCTCTCACTTACAGCTAGCTGCTACAGCACCCTATAATTCTCCTTTGTAACATTTATATCACCTGTCCTTTTCCATCTAGTCTGTGAGGTCAATGATAATACAATTTAATCCACAACTGTATTCTAAGCACTTTGCACAGGGCCTGACAAGAAACAGAAATTTAAGCAATATTTGATGACCAGTTGACTGATTTATTTGAGATCTGTCTTCCTAAGTATGGAACAGACCTACTGGGTTACACTTACAGTCAATTAGATGTTTAGTGAATATTTTCAATATAAAAACAATTTCTCTTAAAAAATGAAATAATTAGAAAAGAAAAAGATAACTTTAATAATGAATTTAGGTCAACATTTTAAACAATGCCATAATTTCAAATTATTTCTATTAGTTATCTAAGGCTTGCACTGAAAAATAATAACCCAAAGAATCATTTTAAAAATTAACATATACAAAAAAAATTAACATATACAATTCTTTTGGAATTTATAGTATTCTAACACACATTTTGTTACACTCCTGGAAAACACTGTTAATCATTAGAGTAGCATTTACATATGTTACCTACCATATGTGACATTGTGATTTAACTCGGCTCTTCGTAAGGATTCATCAAGAACATCATACATTAATTCACTTGTCCTGTTTAAAAGATATTTTATTTGCAGTAGAATTATAGTATTATAACTCAATAAAACAGTTTTTCAAACTTCTCTCTCTTTAAAACTGAGGATCTACAGAAAAGAAGTGAAAGAAATTCATTTTATGAACTTAATAGAACTTCACTTCTTTAAGATTCCATTTGTTCTTTTTCATGAGTTTAATTTCCTGCTTTATCAAAGCTAACTAGTCAATGGAGAGATATCTAAAGTCAATCAACTCTTTCCTCTACCTGTACCTAGTCTATAAATCAGGCTTCTGTTTGAATATCTTCATAATTTTATTTATAGTAAAATATGCTACCTGTATCAAATTACTACTGTAAAATCTCACATATCCAGATTATTCCAGATGGTAACCCCATAGTCTTTAAAAAATATTCAAATACTAGTCTTTCTTTGAATAGCACCAGGTTCTCTGGAAAAAAAATTTCAACTTTCATTTACATTAAATATAAAGAGATCACATCTTATGAAATGGGTTTCTATCATTCCTGTATCTTTGTGGTTACTGATTACAGTTACAGTAACTGGGCTGAGGTAGATACTATAAGAAAATGCAGTGCTTTGTAGAGCACCCTGCCTCCCAACCTAGAAAAGTCTTCTGCAAGAGGTCAGTGTGAAACTATGGCTTCTCAACTGGCATTTCTGTTTCAGATTCAAAAAGCAGTAACAGAAAAAAAAAAAAAAACTGCATCACATACAATACACAGAGTAGTCTTGCAGAGAAACTACACTGTAAAGCAAACAAAGAGATCAAAATAATGTGAGGCAACACAAATAACTTGTGATGTATGTTACACCTTTTTCAGAAAATTTCTTTTTTCCAAATATACAGTTATAAAATTTAATATGAAGTGCATGTGCTTTTATTCTGTCTTGACTAAAGTATAACTACCCAGTGGGAATCCAGAACCATATTCTAAAATCCCTCATTTTATTGTGTAAGCACTTTTTCCAGACAGTAACCACAAGGCAGACATTACAACCCTCCCCCCGACCCCAAATTTGGTAATACTACACCTAGATTACAGTCTAGTCTTCTATATTTTAAAAGCCAATGTCTGGCGTAAGAGTCAGAATTAACCACATGAAAATGTGGAAACATCTGCAGACATGATCAAGCAACATTAATACCCTAAGACAAAGAATGCTATAAAACACAAGAAAATATTCAAACAGACAAAAGAATATAAATATAAAAAGACTTTTCCAGTAAATTAACTCTTTCAATTAAATACACTGGAATCCTGTTATAAAATAACATTTTTACTTGCCACACTGAGCTAAGCATGGTTTAAGAAATACAAGATTTGTGTTAACAGAAAATGTCAGAGTTGGGACAAAAAAGGAGAAAATATTCTAATGTTCCACAACATCATAAGAGTTCCCCTCTTTATTCATTTCATTGGGCCTAATTCTATTCAACTGAGCTCTCTGGAGATAAGCACTCTCTTTGTACATATGCTTTGTAACTTTGTACATATTCCCTAAATTCATCCATAAAGGAAGTAAGAAAAATAATGAGTTAATGAATTTAGTAAATTCACTAAATGCCTCCAAAGTCACTGCATCTTTTTAGACCAGTAAGGTCTGGTTGCATTACCATGAAATTCATGATTTTAAAACAGAATTCTAGTGAACTCCAACTAGAGCTACACAATAGGAGACTGGATTATATAAAATAAAATTAGGACAAACATTTGTAATGTGCATATCTACTCCCATCACCTCCAGTTTTTTTACTTAGGTTTCATCAGGAATTGAGATTCAGAAACACAGAAAAAGTAACATAGCAATACCAGGAGAGATACAGTCCAATTAGGAGCTCCAGGGAAATGCAAACTGACATGACACTGACAAGGCACTAGGAGGAGCAAGAGCCCAGAAGACAATCCCTTTGTAAAGACAGGCTAAAGAATTAGAAGGTACCCAAATGCACAAAGGAGAACCATCTCTCATAAAGTCAAAACACCGATTAGCAAAATTCTTTTTAGCAAATATTTTAAGAGAGAAACACATTCAGGACTCAAGCCATGGTCCTTGCTCTCAAAGGAACTAAAATTTAGTTGGGCTTGCTCTTGAACAGTTCAGGAAAAAAATTTTAAAATATGTGTGCACACACATAAATATATAGAGAGTGAGAAAGAAAAATAACACAAATGCAAATAACTGATGTCTCTAGGAAAATGGTTTAAGGAAGCTTCTTGTACTGTTCTTGGAACTTTTCTGTAAGTTTGAAAACTATGGCAAAATAAAAAGTTACACAAAATATGTATCATTGAAAAGACACCCATTAAAAATTATATTTTAAAAAAAGAGTAAAAAAAAAAAAAGAGTAACTTAGACAAATGAATTAAAATGAAGCACTCACATCCAACCAGAGCAAGAGTCAGCAAACTAAAGTCTGCAGGCCTATCCTGGCTGGATGTTTGTTTTTGTACAGTTTTCACATTTTTAGATGATTAGCGGAAAAGGGGGGGGGGGATCAAAAAAATATTTCACAATACATAAAGATTATATGAAATTCAAGTTTAACATCCATAAATGTTTTCGGAACACAGCAATGTTCATTCATTTATGGATTGTCCTTTTGAGTTATACAATAACAGGCTTGAATGGCTGCAAGAGACAACATACAGCCCACAAAGCTTAAAATATTTATTGTCTGGCCCTTTACAGAAAGTTTCCCAATCCCTAAACTAGAATGATTAAGAAGGCTTCATGAAAGATATGGAGCCTCAGAGGTCCCTTTCTCTATGAGCAGGATTTAGATAAGCAGAGAGCCAGGATTATCCTATCCTAGCAACCTGTTATGTCCTTCCTATGGTGGTTTATTAAACATTGGGAGAATCTGATTTATGAAACTTCTAGATGACAGGCTATCAAGGTATCAAGTTTACTTAGAACAGTTTACCTTTGATCATCTTTTCCTAGAAGTCCTAGTATTCGCAAAAGCTGGATTTGTAACCATGGTGCTGGCACACTGTGGTAATTGAAATCTACTGGGAGCTTTCCTCCAACTACTTGCTTCAATATTGTTACAAAACTCCCTGTCAAGTCTTTATATCCAGATGAATTCTCCTATATCCAAAAAACAAAACAAAAAAATGTTCTGTTAATGTCTTATCAAATATAAAATAGACCTGGTTGAAATGCCATACAGAATCTAACTTAGATTATATCTATATGTTCACTTAGAAATTTCAGGTGCAAAAAAAAAAAAAAAAAAAAAAAAAAAAAAAGAAATTTCAGGTGCATATTTAATGAAACAGTACTCTAATCTAATTAGATTTCCTCCTTGATGAAACTGCTCTAGCTACCTGATCCAAATCTGAATCATTCCCCCAAAAACTTCCACCAATAGCTACCTGTACCCACACAGAGTCTTAATCACATTTCATAATTTCTTATAATTATATCTTATATAGAAATTTTACTAGCCAATATCAGCAACTAAATCAAAAAGGGGAATGAAAGGCACACTGATAAGGGGCATTATTTCTACTTTTGATGAAGATCAAGGCCTGTTTGCAATCTCTGAACTTTGTTTGCAAAAGACTTCTCATGTAAACGATCTGTGTTCTGGGTGGAAGAGCACACAGCAGTCAGGTCTACTCAAACATTCAAACCTCCCAGAATCAGTGCATCTGCCTTTTAAAAATTAATTAATCCTACAGTATTTAAACATACCTGTGTTTCTGAATGAGTGTGCTTTGATTATCTATCTGACTAATCTCTTGAACTGGGGAAATTACATACACATTCCTCAAAGTAAACATCAGATTCTTCATTGTAGTTTTTAATCTCATTATTAAGGACACCTTTTTGGAAGGGGAATAATAGCTCTTTCAAAGTTTAGTAAACATTAGAGGAAAAATAAGATTTAACATCAAATATCTATTTTATACCAATCTACTTTGGAGCACAATGCATAAAAATGAACACAATCTTCAATTCTGTAATTGTAAACTGAACTCAATAAATATGCCATTTTGTTTTATAATAGTCATCGAGTCTCTCACATATACATAAAACATACAAAGGTTTTCAGGCAATAGACTGAGGCTGAATTAGTATAAATCTATATCACCATTTAGAAAATTTTACCATACCATTCAACATTCCTTTAACATCCGACACAGTATCAATGTAAGGAGTCAACACTGTAGTCTATATACCTTGCACAACCCCCACTGGCTCTCCTTATTTCTAGAAGCTCATTAGACATCTCATGAATTTGTATGAAAGAAAGTCACTGCTTTGGGCACCTGTTGGTGCTCAGTTGGTTAAGTGTCTGACTTCAGTTCAGGTCACAATCTAGGAGTCCAAGAATCTGGCCCCACACACCAGGCCCTGAGTAGGGCTCCATGCCCACCAAGGAGTCTGCTTCTCCTTCTCCCTCTGTCCCTCCCCCTGCTCGTGCTCTCTCTCTCTCTCTCTCTGATATATAAATTATTTAATTTAAAAGAAAGTCACTGCTTGAAAAACAACAAATATGGATATTTCAATCACCTCCTATAACTACCATTTTTCCATGTGTCTTTAGTAACTCAAAAAACTTAGTCATTTAAAAAAGAGACTAACTCTGTAATGTGCCTACAACTCATGCTATCAAACAACTTGCAAAAATTACTATTAAAAAGTTAGTAATAAAAACGTGAAATGTTAATTCAGCATTTTACTGAAAAATCTGAGTTTTCTTTTAATTCCATAATTACATTGTTTTTCATAACTACCTTTTTCTAATAGAAACTGCTCAGTATCTCCTGAAATTTCCAACTTACCTTAATCATCCTAAAGTATATGTGCAAAGAAGCAGCCATGACCCCAACATCTCTGTCACAAAGTGCTTTCCGAAACTTAATGTGAATATGCTGTACTTGATTAGGAGCAATGAGATAGAATTTATATAATGCCAGAACAGCTTTTCTTCGTATAATCTCCCTAAAGATAAAAAATAAAATCTAAACAAACCATCTGACTTGTCAGGCATTTAGTTTGAAAAGATTGTAGATGAAATGATTCCAAGATAGCAGCTATTACCTTAATCTAAAAAGAAAGAATTACTCATTTTTGTTCATTTCTTTATTCTAATCCACTAAACTATAAAAAGTGGTTATCTCCAGGAGGTAAGAGCTCAAGAGACTAAATACCCATGTTATACATTTCTGTAGTTACATAATTTTTGGTAACAAGCATGCATTTATTATTTTTGAAACCAGAACAATCAAGGAAAATAAACAAACTTTTTTTCTTTAACATATAATGTATTATTTGCCCCAGGGGTACAGGTCTGTGAATCATCAGGCTTACACATTTCACAGCACTCACCATAACTCATATCCTCCCCAATATGAATAAACTCTTTAATTCCCTAATTCCATTTTTGAATGCCCTCTAGAAATTGGGAAAGAATCAACAATTCTAATTTATAAAGGTAGTTCTGTCTACTAATATTAAACAGTTTCTTTATTGATATTGGAAATCTCATTAATATTTTACTTTCTATTATTTTTTTTTTGTACCATGGGCAAACATATTCCAAATACTTTAGGGAGGCAGGGCAGCAGAAAGGGAGACTCACATTAAAGGATGTTACTCTTCCCCTTGCCCAACTCATGTTTCAAAAATGTCATTACAATGAAGAGGAAAGCAGGAACACCTGGGTGGCTCAGTGGGTTGAGCGTCTGCCTTCATCTTAGGTCATGATCTTGGGGTCCTGGGATAAAGCCCCACATTGGGCTCCCTGCTCAGTGGGAGCCTATCCCCCCTACCCTCTTCCTGCTCTTCCTTACACTCTCTTTCTCAAATAAGTAAAACCTTAAAAAAAAAATGAAAAGGAAAGTATACACTAATCCTACACTTAATTTTTAACAGATAATGTCTAGCACACAAGAAGCAAAATAAGAAGTTGCTATCCTATATTTTATTATAATTTCCAAGGAAGTATATCCCTTGTTATTCTCACTCATGCCTATTTCTAAATATATCATATTTGCAGGCTATGCTGGCAATGCTCATAACAGCAGCAAGTGTCACAAAAGTGAAGTATTTACTTTTGGGGTTCCTTCATAAGTATTTCTGTTACCTAAAATCATAGAATTTCAAAATTGAGATTATTCAATGCAATCCTATGTGTCCCACTCAAAAATACCTTTTAGAATATTCCTAACAAATGTCAAATTTAGCTTCTTTTAATTTCCATTAACAAGCAACTCACTACCTTCCTAGGCAAACTATGCCAGGACGGAAAATTCTTTTTCCAGAGAAAGCAAAAGCAGATTAACAACAGATTTGACATCAATATCATTAATACTATGGTGCCTATAAACTACATCTCATTATATGTATTGCTGTTAAGGGTTAATAAATATCAGTTCTGAGAGAGAATAGGTAAACGAGATGATGGAATACACACACTCAACAGGCTCAGGAATCTGCAGGCCTGGCCCTTTGTGGTGGTACTAACAAAAGACATCAGGAGACCTGGATTGAGGCCATAGGTCTGGCATGGTGAAATTCAAAAGTCAAGGCCAACCATCATCTTTGTGACATCCACTGGCCTACCTATAGCTCTGACCCATGTTCTTCTGCATGGAGTTAGGTATGGCCGTAATGGCAGAAGCAGAGTTTCAAAAAGTCTAACTGGTGAAAGACAGGAGAGGCCAGGATTTGAAATTAGAGTACATGAGAAGCAATAAGGAAAAAATTCAGTTCTCAGAAGGATTTCACACAAAGGCTAAGTATTTAATTATCACAAAACAGTGGGGATAAGGGAAATTTACATAAAAATAATGCTCTGCTATGATCAGATCAACCAGTAATTATCTAAGAAAAACTGTATTTTATTTCCAGTAATTAATTGTCTATAGCCATCATTTGTTCTGAACACAGATCTAACATAAATAAAACATTAACAAAAAAATATTAAGAATGTACATATAACTAAAATATTGTAATCACAAAAAAAAAAAAAAAAAAAAAAGGAAAAAGTGATTGCAAACTTTTTCCTAGCTCTAAAGGTTATGAAGTTATGGAACTTCATCAAGAACAGAACAAAAATAAAATAACAAAACAAAACAGGGGCGCCTGGGTGGCTCAGTCAGTTAAGCATCTGCCTGAGGCTCAGGTCATGATCCTGGAGTCCCAGGATGGAGTCCCACATCAGCCTCTCTGCTCATCAGACAGCCTGCTTCTCCCTCTCCCTGCTTGTATTCTCTTGCTCTCACTCTCACTCTCTTTTAGATAAATAAATAAAATCTTTAAAAAGAAAAAATAACTTGTGAAAAAGTAAGTCAAACTGATAAGGAGAGTTAAAGAATCTTATAAGATAGGATTAGCAAAATACTGTAAGTTAAGGTTTATCTGGATACATTCTGCTATAAAACAGAATTTGAACACTACAGTTTTGCCATGAAAGCAACCTCAATACACTGAAGCTCTGTATTCATAGCACTTGAACCACTACCAGATTTTTTCCATTATGTCACTTAATCCTCAAAACAACTCTGTGAAAACTAACATGCTTCAACCAACCCCACATAGCCAAAGGAAAAAGAGGACCACTGCTGATTAGTGGTAGAACTGGGAGAAAAGCCATGGATTCCTGACACTAAACCTCACTGCCTCTCAGTTTAAATTTAGAAAGCTACCTGGCATTTTCTCGAACCCACGTAAAATGAAGGATGATGCTATTAGGGATTTTTGCATTATATCTGGCAATCAAAGGATATCCTCCACCCTGACAACATTAAGTTAAATTTATAATAAAATTTTTAGTATAACTTTTTGTTTTGAAATATATAGTATAGAGAGATACCCCAAAATAATTTACTTACTTAGAATGCTGAAGTTTATCTTCAATTAATGGAAGAACAGCTGGAATCATTTCTCGAGGGAAAATCTGGCTGACGATAGTAAGAGCCATACATACTTCTACCAGGTTAGTGCTCTGCAAGTCCTGATGTAATGATTAAGCAAACAAAACATTCAGTGCAAATCTTGAAATTTAGGGTTATAGAGTTCAACATTGCAATGGTCCTACATATATACAGTTTTCTACTAACTTTATAATTAATTTGTACATTCAGAACAGATCCTAGAGAAAAAGACAACAGCCAGAAAAGTGCATCTGACTAAAAGTCTAGAGATTTGCTTTCAAATGAAACCATAATAACAGCAGTAGGAGAATGTTTCACTTAACCCCTACAACTGGGTTAAGGTCTATTACTAGCCTCATTTTACAAACTCAAAAACTGATCTAAAAGATCTTTCTAGGGGCGCCTGGGTGGCTCAGTGGGTTAAAGCCCCTGCCTTCGGCTCAGGTCATGATCTCAGGGTCCTGGGATTGAGCCCTTGCATCAGGCTCTCTGCTCAGCGGGGAGCCTGCTTTCCCCTCTCTCTCTGCCTGCCTCTCTGCCTACATGTGAACTCTGTCTGCAAATATATAAATAAAATCTTTAAAAAATAAATTAATAATTAATTTAAAAAAAAAAAAAAGATCTTTCTAAGCCCATTCTATAAGCCTGGCTTCTTCTAAAAATATCTAATTCAATATGATTGAGGTAAAATGTCGATACCTGGAAGACTAATTTAAGACTTCATATTTACCAACATATAATACAGTACCTTTACAACTGTATTCACAAGGAGAAGCAGCAGTTCATGACTTTCATGTAGGAATAAAGAAACAGCCAAATAACCTATAAAATTTGAGGGGGAAAGTCTCATTATTACCTAATAAAAATGAACTTTTCCCAAGAAATTAAACAAAGCAATAATATATTCAAAAATTTAAGTGTCAAAGATAACAGCTACAGGTTAACTATAAAGACAGATTGCAAAATACGAGGTTCAAAAACTTCAGGAAGATTTCAGATGTTCTTTATCCTGAAATCCTTCATAATTATGTATCACGATATACCTGAAACAGAAAAGAGGTTCTCTGTACTAACTTGAAGTCCTATAAATGACATAAGAAATACATCTTCTATCTTATGTGCATATCTCTACACAATCAATCAAAATATTTTCTATCTTGGGGCGCCTGGGTGGCTCAGTGGGTTAAGCCGCTGCCTTCGGCTTGGGTCATGATCTCAGGGTCCTGGGATCGAGCCCCGCATCAGGCTCTCTGCTCAGCGGGGAGCCTGCTTCCTCCTCTCTCTCTACCTGCCTCTCTGCCTGCTTGTGATCTCTCTCTGTCAAATAAATAAATAAAAATCTTTAAAAATATATATATATATATATTTTCTATCTTGTAATCAAACATACAACTGTTGAAAAACTAAAAGCTACTGTAGTTACTAGGGAGTTACTGGCTATTTGTTATTATTGAATGAGCCACCCACTACCATTGCATATGATGTAAATCATATATTAAGCCATAAAGAATACCTTATTTTCTCAATATGAAGATACACTATTGGAGGAGTAACAGTTGTAGAGGAAAGAAACACTGTCTACCACATTAAATGGAATCATTGAGTTAAGTAAGCGTTTTTATTTCAATATTAAAAAGGACATCTTGCGATTGAGGACATACATTAATACTACGACAGATGCATGTACATGGACTCTAGATACTCCATGTCACTTTCTTGTCACCCTTCATACTGATAAACATTTGTTAGACAGTTACTATGGATCAGTACATTACAAGCCTCACCTCATTCAATCCTTACCACTCTATGAAGTATTATTATCCCCCAAAAGAATATGAGGCCCATAAAGGGTAACTGCACAAAGTCTATGGCTAGTACATGGTGGAGCCAGCACTCAAACCCAGTCAGTAGGAGTTAACTCATGTTTTAATCCCTATGCTGTCCTGTCTCTCCACACAGTCTACACTGAGGCCCTATTCCCTGACTTCCATCCTCACTGTTTTCCATTCTTCTCAATTCTTTCAGTCCTCTCATTAGGGAGTCTAACTGTCCCTACCTTATCCACACACTGTGTGTGTGTCTGCTGGGAATCATGGGAAAGCTGTTAGAAACCACCTATTCTCACAACCAAGAAGCAGCAGCATGACAAAGAAAAAAGACTATAACCAGGGGCAAAAAAAGAGATGAGAAAAACCTTAGAGAGCATTTAAAGAGATTAGATCTTACAGACTGCTGAGAACTCATGTGATCAGCCAAGATATCACCCACACCCAATCACCGATATCAAGGTATGAAAAGATGAACAAATTCAAAGACCATCTCAATAAAACCTTACTTTTATCTGTTACAAAGAATATCCTTAACTACTTTGACTCTCAGGAAATAGGGGAGAGAATATTTGGTGACTCAAAAGATGAAAAGGTTCCAGAAGAAAAGAATAATGACTATGATTATGGAATATGTTTGATATAAAAGTGTAACATATAGAATAAGAATACAAGCTTTGACTCATACATACTTGGGTTTACATTCAGGATCCATCCTTTATTAGCTATATGACCTTGGACAAGTGACTTAACCTTTCTAAGCCTCAGTTTTGTCCTATCTCCCAAGATAAAGCACCTAACATCATGTCTGATTTAATGTACTGAAATGTATTTTATTCAATTATATTTCTAAAAAAAATAAGAAGGTGTCTCCATCAAAGAAAGCAACAAAACTAGTCTTATACATCTCAGGAGAGCTGAAGAGGCAACGGCACCAGAGTGAAGACATATATAAGGCTTAAATGCTATCTTAGGGATGCCTGGGTGGCTCAGTTGATTAAGCAATACCTTCAGCTTAGATCATGATCTGGGAGTTCTGGGATCGAGACCCACATTGTGCTCCCAGCTCCCCAGGGAGTCTGCTTCTCCCTCTGATATTCTCCCCTCTCATGCTCGCTCTCACTGTCTCTCTCAAATAAATAAAAACTTTTAAATAAATAAAGTTATCTTAAAAAAAAATTTCTACTCATTAGCACACATAAAAAATGTCAATACCTATAGATAAATGTCCTTCCACATGGCAATAAAATATTTCCCTAAGACCATAAACCTCAATAAAAATGACTCTGAGGTCTCTGTTAAAATAAGTTTTCATAATTATACATAACACCTGTACAAGCTTATTCACTGCAACATTATTTACAAGAGCAAAAAATAAAAAATAACCCATATGTCTACCAACAGAGACCTGATGGAAAAAACTATGGCCTATCCATCCATCCAATGAAAATGATGCAACTGTATAGAAGTATGAAGATTTCAAAACAAGGTGTAGAATAATCTATACAGCCATGTTATCTTCTGCATAAGAGGGAGTGTTTGAGTATACCAGTGCATTTGCTTGTTTTACAAAAAGAAACAATGGAAAGATTAATCAGAAACTAATGAAAATGTTACCTATAGGAGTTAAGGAACAAACTGGGTAAGAGAGGTCAGAGATAAAAGTCAGACTTCTTTGATTATACCTTTTTATAAGGTCCTAACTTTTGAACAATTTTTAAAATAAAATTAAGTAGAAAATGAAAAAAATTATATGACCATCTAAGAAGCACAACATAACAACAGCTGTACAAAATCACAGCACCAACCATTTCATATTGACTGCCTATTGTTTTCAAAATTTCCCTGCCTTTAGGGATCTTAGAATTAGTTCAGAGCTAAAAACATTAATAAAACACTAATATATGAAAAGGCAACATCATAAGATAACAGATGGTAAAAGCCACCCAGGTGATCACAGAAGAGTAAAACTTGATTTGGAATACAACGAGGGACAGACAGCATGCCAGGGGACATTCCCCTTGGAGGGAAGAATACAACAAATCTCAAAGAATGGAGTGAGTTTCAATAAATAGAATACTGGGTGCACCTGGTCTTAGAATCTTCCCCAAAATATCTTTCTCCTCCACCCCATCATCTGACAGAGGTGAATATAATTTGTGAAGAACGCCGGTCCTTGAAAACATGACACTATCAACTGTTTTGAATAAAGAACATGTTGTACTCCTATAATACTGTCACATGTTTCCTTCTTGGATTCTGTTACACAGCTGAACCTACATGAGCAAAAGATTTAATCCCTTATTTTAAAGGATATTTCCTAATAGCCCTAAACGTTGATTAAAAAGACAAAACTTTTTAAGAGATACCTCTAATCCTCACAGCTAACATTTATGAAACTAAGAACAGTATATTTTAAATTATTCAAGTCAATTTCAGTTTTTATTCTATAAGGAAACTTTTTTGATCATTGAACTGATGAGGTCAGGCAGAATTTAAAATCAGCTTTGCTGAGATATAATTTATACACAAGAAAATGCACTCATTTTTAAGTGTATGCCTTAATGAGTTTTGACAAATACAGACAGTCATCCAACAATCACAAAATAGGTAATTTTTAATCTCCATAACCCCATAATGCTATGGATCAGTAAGAGTAATTTCACTTACAGATTTGAGTTTTTGAAGTGTTCTCTTTTAAAGCTTTGGAAATTACAAGGCAGTGTTCTAAAAACACCCTATATACTCACCATCATTGATTTTACCTAGTTCCTGGAACTTTAAGGGCAACATTAAGTATAAAAACCTTACACACATACATACCTACTCTTTTTTCTAAAAGGTTTCCTTGTTGTGCCAACTTGATTGCATGTATGTAGCCAAAGGAAGCATCATATCCAAGCATTTCACAATATATAAGTCTCACCATACATTCCTTCATCATTTTCTGCAAAACAAAATATCCAGTAACTGCATAAATAAATAGAATACTTTGATTTTAAGTCTTAAATTATGTTGCGATCATTTCACAGGGAGATCTTTTAATCCTGGCACTGAAGAAATAACATATATACATATTATAAATCCATAATCTGAAGTCAAACTTTATAAATATATGTTGCTCCAAAACTTAGCTTACCAACAGTTTTAGTAAAATTATTTTAACATTTTGTTAGTGGCAACATTATAAAATAAATCAACCACAGCTATTTCTTTTTTTTTTTTTAAGACTATTTATTTATTTGAGAGAGCACGCACATGCACAAGCAGGGTGAGTGGCAGAGGGAGAGGGAGCAAGAGACTCTTAAGCAGGCTCCACACTCAGCACGGAGCCCGACACCAGGCTTGATCTCACAACCCCCAGATCATGACTGATCCAAAAACAAAAGTTGGACACTCAACTGATTGAGCCATCCAGACACCCGAACTATAGCTCTTCCTAATTCTAGGTGTCCCTGTGTAAAATTTGGTTATAATATGAGACACATGATCTTCAGGCAAAATCTCAGCCATGGTATTATGACTTGGCTTCTAGATTGGAGCACATGATTTTAATATTCTTTGCTGAATGAAAACATCCATAAAATTCCCATAAGTTAGTAATAATTTATAAAGAAAATAATGTTTACATTTAAAAAACCAAACTGCACCCAGACTTTCTTCAGAATTATTTTACTGTACATAATATGCAATAGTTTGTTTTACTGGCATTCTTTTTAAATAACTCTCAGTTATTAGGAACAGAAGGCATGATATCATTAATGCTACAGCCATTCCAACATTTAATTTTTTAACTGGGTCTTTCAGTATTTATAACACAAGCTAATAAGTTGTTTTAGGAGATTCTATAATTTGTTTTATTAGTATAATAATATTTGCATTCTCAACATTTATAGCAAATTTTAATCATAAATAAAAAATATTTAAAAATATGCTTTAATATAAGTCCACAGCCCATTTTAATATCTAAAAATTAACTAGGTTAGTGTATTATACAAAATACTTAGAAAATAATAACAAGTATTTTTAAGTAAGGATAATAATATTTACTAATTCATATTTATATATGTATGTATTTATATACATAGGTATATAGACACATATCATATTTATATACATAAACATGAAGAGTTTAAAAGAAACCATAGGAAAATCCTTGGAAAATAAGATTTAATTCAGGTCACTTATGTTTAAAGTAATAACAATTAATTCATTAGTATATTAAGACTACTAAACACTGAAAAAAACAAGGTTAAAAGATACTGAAAGTTCCTCTTAAAAGGCTTTCACATCAATTAGGAGTGAAAGTATTCATCTAATCCATTAAGTTTCATCCCTAGTTTTGTAACTTTCTATAGCATATATTTTTATTCTCCTAGTTTATGAGAAGAAAGTCCATTCCCTACTGCAGAATTTTTTTTTTTTTACAATTTCTCTAACAAACTCTCATGGAACCTCTACCCAACCACCTCAGAGACAGACTACAAAGCATACCCAGAGGCATCTGGGTGGCTCAGCTGGTTAAGCATCCGACTCATAATTTTGGCTCAGGTTATGACCTCAGGGTCATGGAATGGAGCCTGCGTGGGACTCCATGCTGAGGGTGGAGCATGCTTGGGATTCCCTCTCTCTACCCCTCCCGCATCATGCTTGCTCTCTCTCTAATTTAAAAAAAAAAAAAAACAAAACAAAAACAAAAAAGCATGCCCGGAGCTGGATAGCCATAATTATTATAAAACCTTCCATTCAAAATCTCTGGCTCCCTAAGTTCTACCTATTTATCTTATTTCTCCAGGTGTGTCAATTATAAAAATGGAAATCAAACAAAGTAAAAGGAAAGAAACCATTTCTGCTTAACATTTCTATCAAGTATCATGAATACACAATGACTTCATACATATACACACATATACCTATCTACACACATACATATACATATATATATACACACATAAATATATCAGATTAAGTATGCTGTGAGGTTCATTTGTCCAAATATTACTATGATCATAAAAGGAAATATATACATTCTCTTAAGCTATAAAAATGTTATTCATGTACATGATCGTGTGTTCATGCAAAATATTCACCCTAATATTCTTATTAGAAAAGGGAGAATACTCACTAAATATTTGCTGAATAATGTTGCTTGGCAAAATCTCATATGAAACCACATGAAAATTGAAAGAAAAAAAAAACTTAGGTCTTAATGAAACTATGTAGGGACAGTGGCCTGCACAGTGGCTACTCATTAAATAGCTGCTAAAAAGGCTTTTTGAGAAATCAAGTTATATGGCTCAAGTTCTAAAATAACTGGAACTTGATTTCGCTGTTGTGCAATACAGTGTTTTAGAGCAAGAAAACCATTTTCTACCTCATTCACCTATATTCCAAGATGTAGAACAGCAAAATGAGAGATCTATAATATACCAATTCAGGACTGAAAATATTACTTTAAATAAATGATATAGCATAACATTTTCCCAGTACACAACATTAAAACAATAAGATCAGCACTGGGGTCCCATGAGTATTGCCACATTTATGTAATTACCATCATGCTGGCACTGAATTGGCATCAGTCAAGCAAGCCTTGCCCTGGTGCAGCCCGTAAATAATAAAGAGATAACTAACAAAGCTAAAATAAACAACTGTATGCCTGTAAACAAAAAAAAAAAAACCAAAAAAGCTTAAGCTGGTGTCTGACCTGCTACCATCCATAACTAATTGTGACTATGATAAATTAAATTTTAGCAACTGATCAATTAGATGCCACTACAGACTGCATAGTGGACCTGATTTCAAATATTAAATGTGCTGGCACTGACTATGCAAACTCACCAGTGTTGTTGTAGGAGCAGAAACAGTTGTTTTCAGACTACTCAGTTCCTGCTGGATTAGTTTCTCTTCCTCCTAAAAAAATGAAAAGTATTTAAATGCACGAATAATGGTCTTTTCAAACTGTAGCAGTAGTTCTTAAAAGGAAAAATGTAACTTATAATGCTTTCAACAAAAAGTAAACGTTATTTTAAAGGACAGTTATAAAAATTACATGCTTAAGATTAGCCTAAATGCATTTCTCCAAACCCTCCCAATCATTCCTGGAAAGAATAATCCACCGTTCCTTTTTCCTTCACTTAACTACTGTCCTCTCAAGGACAGATTAGCAGAAAACGTTTTGTTTTGTTTTCCTTTGTTTTGAATTCAAGGTGGAGAGAAAGAAGAAATTTTTCATGTACTGGTCCAGGATAAGGGTCTCATGACGAACCTTCCCTTTAAGAATAAAAAGTCCTGGGGCCCACCCGGCTCAATCATTGGAGCATCCAACTCTTCATCTTGGGGTTCTGAGTTTGAGCCCCACAATAGGTACAGAGATAAGAATTAAAAAAATCTTAATAAATAAAGTAAAAAGTCTTCATAGAATAGAAAATAGGGTACGAAGGAAGAAACAGAAATAGGTCTTTTTCCCCTTAAGCTATACTCTTCCTTCTTCTTTTCTCACTATTCCTCACATCCTTTCCCTCAACTCCCTTCTCTTTCTCTCTCTCTCATATACACAACAAATACATCAATGTGGTCACTTCTGCTGCCTACATTGTATTTCATCTCCTTAGCACACTTGAATATCGGTCCCATTTTTGGCTAACATAATGCTATCTTTAAATTACACATTCAATCAGCAGATGTCCAGTAGGTAGCTTACTCAAGTACTACTCCTGAGGTACTGCCACATTTAGATACCCTATGTACAGTTCCAAACTGCAATTTAAGACCAAAAATATTTTTTTAATTTCACTCAGAATCTCACAGAAATGAGTAAAGGACAAAATATTAAGACAAGCAATATTATGTCCATAAATAATGATTTCTGAATGTGAAGGAGAAATACAGCATCCAGTAGAGCATCATCTTATTTCAACTTTAAAAGAATGTTTTAGGAGCGCCTGGGTGGCTCAGTGGGTTAAAGCCTCTGCCTTCAGCTTGGGTCATGATTCCAGGGTCCTGGGATCAAGCTCTCTGCTCAGCAGGGAGTCTGCTTCTACCTCTCTCTCTCTGTCTCTCTCCCTCTCTGCATACTTGTGATCTCTGTCTGCCAAATATATAAATAAAATCTTTAAAAAAAAATGTTTTAAACCCCAAGGGCACTTTGAAGAAAATCCTTCTCTCTGGGGACTTACAAGTTATTGTATATTGCTTATACCTGTCTTAAGCCCAAGATGAAGGACCAATTCCTTGGGGAAAAGAAAATTTGTTTTACTCTTTTTCCTCCATGTCTAACACATAACCTCTTTCATAAATTAACTTTTCAGCAAATTATGACATAACAAAATAATCTTATAGATTGTTGAATCTTGGTTCAACTACCAAAGTTTGTGGAAACTTAATACCTTCTATTCTGACTAGTCATTTTCAAAGCCCATCTGAGGCTGAGACAACAAACTTTTTATCTGGGGAGAATTAACGCTTTTTCTCCCCCCCCCCCCTTGTTACAACCTAAGAACCTCAAGCTCCCCAAAGACGTTGAACAACAGGTTCAGATGGCAGGCTCTGTTCCGGCGTGTGAAAGAACTGGTGAGAGAGAACCTGTAAAGAAACTTTGTAGAAGGTAAGCGATGCTGACACTTCCACGGCACTAAGTATCTTCACTCGCTTGATGGCTCATCTAATCCTCGAAAGAACCTATGGAGTACGTTTTGGTACTTTTCCACTTCAACGTCCAGAAACACACAGAGACTCAAAGATTAGAGAGACCAGCCACAGATGATAATGACTCAGTGTCACGGCCAATTGTGGAAATTCGGCCTCCTAGCTGTCAGTCCGGGAAGGCAAGTGACGCTTCCAGACAGACGCGGGGACGCACTGACACACACGGAGTCCCTGAACCCCGCGGGAGGGCCGGCCCCGAGGCTCGCCGCCGGACTCGGGCCTCCCAGCGCGGGGGCCTTTCGCCGGCGCCCCTGACCTCCCGGCCCAGCGAGCACTTACGTGCTTGGAAGTTAGCGCGGTGATGCCGCGGACGAGGCCGCCCAGCCGCGAAGAGAAAGACGCCTTGACGCCCGCCGGCCCGCCAACCGACTGGTTCTGCAAAAAGAGTCCCGGCAGCGCCGTCAGCGTCTTCTCCACTATGTCGCTCATCGCCGCCGCCACCACCGCCCGCGATCCGGTCGCCGCCCGGCTTCATGCCCGGCCCCTGCCTAGCCGCCGGCCCGGCCTCCGTAGACACTTCCTGTTTGTTTGAAGAATAAATCTTTATTCGCGTCGGGCGTGGACAAGGACAGTGTCGTTCTCGAGAGAGGCCGCCGGAGGGCGCGAGAGGCCGCGCGGAGAAGAGGCTAGCCAGCTGGCGCGCGGAGGTTGACTTCCTAGGGAGGAATTGAAGGACCTGATGGTCCGGTTTCGATGGCGACTCCGGGGTTTCCCTTTGCTTTTATCCGCCTCCGCGCCGCGCGAGACCGTATCTGGAGGCGCATGTTCCTGGCCCCATTCGGCCTCCGTTCCCAGGCTGCGGGACTGCGGGCCCTCCACCCACCTTCCTCCCCCACAGCCCGAGGACTGCCCTCGGCGCCACGCATGGCCCTGGCCCTGAGGGAGCGGGGACGCTGCCGAAGGAGAGCGCGCTGTGCTGCGCGCTTCCTCACGCCGGGGTGTCGCAATCACTGCCGCTTCCTAACCGCCCCTGTTCTCCGGGATTTGGGGACGTTCTCGGGAAAGGGTGGGACGTGGTCGCGAAGCCCTCCCCACCCCCACACCCTGGCCGACTCCTGCTCTGTGGAGGCGGTTTCGAGGTCACGCTCCCGAAGCAGCCCACCCGGCGCGGCAGACGAGTGTGGGTGTTGTGCCCTACCCGCTCCCAGAGCTCCGTTCTTTCTCCCTTCAGAGCTGATCACAGTGGCCCCTGCATAAATACCTCATCTCCCTGTGGAGGGGATAGTTCACCTAATGCTGTTACCGCAGCTTCCACCTAGGACAGAATCTGGTACAGTGGTTCTCAGAATGCGGCCTGGTGACTTCTGAGGGTCTCTGCGACCCTTCCAGCGGATCCACGAAGTCCAAATTCTATGTCCAATACTAAAATGTTTGCTGTTTTCACTCTCATCCTTTTGGGAGTATACAGAGAAGTTTTCAAGAGGATAGTTGACTTAAGAGCTTTGTTAGTGGTGGAATGTGTGCTTGAGTACCCCTCTGTTTTCTAGAATGTTCCAAGGTTTAAGGTATAAACATGTGCGCTTTCAGAGATTAACTTAGTTTTTCCTTACTACTACTAGTGTGTTCTCACAAGCTATCCTCCCTTATACCTAGTCACTGTAACCCCATCACTCCCCCATAAATGGGTTTTTTGAAATCCCTAAAATGTCCTTGCACCCATGAAGAAACACAAGAAAAAAGTTCATTTTGTGGACTTGCTTTGCAAGAATAGTTTTTAATTTATTGAAAAAGTAAATGTTTAAATATTATTTTAAATTGTTATTCTTATAGAATTTAATATTTTTTTAAGATTTTATTTATTTATTTGACAGAGAGAAATCACAAGCAGACAGAGAGGCAGGCAGAGAGAGAGGAGGAAGCAGGCTCCCTGCTGAGCAGAAAGCCAGATGCGGGGCTTGAACCCAGGACTTGGGATCATGACCTGAGTCACAGGCAGTGGCTTAACCCACTGAGCCACCCAGGCGCCCTGTAGAATTTAATATTTTATTCAAAGTAAAATTTGGTTTCTACCCTTTTTTTTTTCAATTTTTTTTTAAATTTTATTTTTTATAAACATATATTTTTATCCCCAGGGGTACAGGTCTGCGAATCGCCAGGTTTACACACTTCACAGCACTCACCATAGCACATACCCTCCCCAATATCCATAAACTCCCCCTCCCCCATCAACCTTCAGTTTGTTTTGTGAGATTAAGAGTCACTTATGGTTTGTCTCCCTCCCAATCCCATCTTGTTACATTTATTCTTCTCCTACCCCCTTAACCCCCCATGTTGCATCTCCTCTCCCTCATATCAGGGAGATCATATGATAGTTGTCTTTCTCCGATTGACTTATTTCGCTAAGCATGATACCCTCTAGTTCCATCCACGTCGTCACAAATGGCAAGATTTCATTTCTTTTGATGGCTGCATAGTATTCCATTGTGTATATATACCACATCTTCTTTATCCATTCATCTGTTGATGGACATCTAGGTTCTTTCCATAGTTTGGCTATTGTAGACATTGCTGCTATAAACATTCGGGTGCATGTGCCCCTTAGGATCACTACGTTTGTATCTTTAGGGTAAATACCCAGCAGTGCAATTGCTGGGTCATAGGGTAGTTCTATTTTCAACATTTTGAGGAACCTCCATGCAGTTTTCCAGAGTGGTTGCACCAGCTTGCATTCCCACTAACAGTGTAGGAGGGTTCCCCTTTCTCCGCATCCTCGCCAGCATCTGTCATTTCCTGACTTGTTCATTTTAGCCATTCTGACTGGTGTGAGGTGGTATCTCATTGTGGTTTTGATTTGTATTTCCCTGATGCCGAGTGATATGGAGCACTGTGTCTGTTGGCCATCTGGATGTCTTCTTTGCAGAAATGTCTGTTCATGTCCTCTGCCCATTTCTTGATTGGATTATTTGTTCTTTGGGTGTTGAGTTTGCTAAGTTCTTTATAGATTTTGGACACTAGCCCTTTATCTGATATGTCATTTGCAAATATCTTCTCCCATTCTGTCAGTTGTCTTTTGGTTTTGTTAACTGTTTCCTTTGCTGTGCAAAAGCTTTTGATCTTGATAAAATCCCAATAGTTCATTTTTGCCCTTGCTTCCCTTGCCTTTGGTGATGTTCCTAGGAAGATGTTGCTGTGGCTGAGGTCGAAGAGGATATAAAATCAATGCACAGAAATCAGTTGCATTTCTCTACACCAACAACAAGACAGAAGAAAGAGAAATTAAGGAGTCCATCCCATTTACAATTGCACCCAAAACTATAAGATACCTAGGAATAAACCTAACCAAAGAGACTAAGAATCTATACACAGAAAACTATAAAGTACTCATGAAAGAAATTGAGGAAGACACAAAGAAATGGAAAAATGTTCCATGCTCCTGGATTGGAAGAATAAATATTGTGAAAATGTCTATGCTACCTAAAGCAATCTACACATTTAATGCAATTCCTATCAAAGTACTATCCATTTTTTTTTCAAAGAAATGGAACAAATAATCCTAAAATTCATATGGAACCAGAAAAGACCTCGAATAGCCAAAGGAATATTGAAAAAGAAAGCCAAAGTTGGTGGCATCACAATTCCGGACTTCAAGCTCTATTACAAAGCTGTCATCATCAAGACAGCATGGTACTAGCACAAAAACAGACACATAGATCAATGGAACAGAATAGAGAGCCCAGAAATAGACCCTCAACTCTATGGTCAACTCATCTTCGACAAAGCAGGAAAGAATGTCCAATGGAAAAAAGACAGCCTCTTCAATAAATGGTGTTGGGAAAATTGGACAGCCACATGCAGAAAAATGAAATTGGACCATTTCCTTACACCACACACGAAAATAGACTCAAAATGGATGAAGGATCTCAATGTGAGAAAGGAATCCATCAAAATCCTTGAGGAGAACACAGGCAGCAACCTCTTCGACCTGGTTTCTACCCTTTTTTAACTTTAGGTTCTTTCGTTGGCTTACGAAAGGGAGATTAGAAGAGTTGCTTTCTCAATCTTCCAACAGCTAAAGATGCTGAAAAATACGACATTGACCTTAGTATCAAGAGGATTCTCTGACTCAGGTAAAGGGGAGAGTCTGGGTAAAACCGTACATAAGAAAGGAAAGGGAATTGAATATTTTAAAATGGTAGGACCTTTAAAACTCAGCTTTTTTTGATACCACTCTTTGAACTAGAAATGAAAACCCCACTGAAGCATCTTACAGGTGAAATTATTGTGTTGCACTGGCTGCAAAAGGGCAAATGATAACTGAGAGACTAATAAAGTTTGTGTGTTTCTCAGGAAATGACTGCTGGATTAAAAAAAAATCAAAGAAATCATCTTTGGAAAGAAAGTAGCCAAGCTACTTTCCAAGGATGCAGTAGCTCACCAAATTAGAAATTTAGTTGCAATTGTAAAGACTGAGATAACATCTGATCTGCAGAAATATATTGCCTTGAAGATGACTGAAAAATTACACAAACATAGATGTAAGCTAGGCTTGTTGCTTTGCTTGTATCTATCCAGTGTCAGTACTAATACTTGAAGATCTCTTATGTAAATGCTTGGCAATAAACACAGGTAGTGCTGAAATAGAGCATTGACCAATTTTTGGGGGGGAGCTAAGAGCAATATTTATTAAGCACTTTATACATGCCAGTCATTGTTATAAGCACTTTCAGTGTATTAACTCATTTGATCCTTACCATACCCTATGAGGTAGGAGATCTTATTTGCACTTTATGAATGAGGAAACGGAAGTATAGGGTGAAGTAATTTGACCCAAAGTCACACAGCTACCCAGTATAGAGCCGCAATTCAAACCTGGTTATCTGGCTTCAGAACTCATGCTGTCAGGCATCCTGTATTTCCTCTCTCTCAACCAGAAGTTTCTCCTGAATATATAAGTTAAATAATGAAAAGAGTGTTGACATCATCCTGAGTGATGATGACCCTATTGACTCCTTCCACTCACACACTCTAAGGGAGTCAGTGTTTGCTTGCTTTGGTGAATGACAGGTAGTGTCAGGCCAGATAGACAGATAGAGGTGGAAGATGGAAGGCAGAAGAAGTGACCAATTTTTTAAAGTAAGTTTATCCTGGAACAATTGTGCTGATATTTGCACCAATGGTATAAAAGCAATACTGGGCAAAAGTGCTTGCACCTTGGCACAAATCAAGGCAGAGGCTGCAAATTGTATTCTTCACTACCATACACTCCCACTGGGGGAGGAGAAAAGCCAGTTTACCTTAGAATATCTTTGATAAAGCAATAAGAATTCTTAATTTTATTAAATCTCGACCTTTCAGTATATGCCTTTTAAGCACTGGGTGTGGCAAAATGGGAAGTACACATCAAGCAGTTCTGATGCACAACCAGGGTTCTTCAAGGAAAAGGACTTGAGGACTTGTTTGACTTGAAAGCTGAACCAGCCACTTTTCTTCATTTATTAACAAACAGAGCCTTTCTTGAAAGTGAACAGCAAGTCTGTCACTTTAAGGAAAATAATTGAATTTGTTGTCACTGATAAAATTTAAGCTTTCATGTGTAAATTACAATTTTGAAGAATGTGTTTCTACCACCAGGAGTTTGATAATTTCCCAATATGTAGGAACTGTTTTGATAAGATTGGATGTGATATTAATAGAATGTTATTTTTGATCATATATAATTAAATGTGTCAACATTAGGAAGACCTAAATAACTCAGTGAACCAAAATCTTCCAAATGATCAATGCATGATGTTATAAAATTAGGGAGTGGATGAAAGATCCATTAAAAGTGCATTCTAGGGGCGCCTGGGTGGCTCAGTGGGTTGAGCCGCTGCCTTCGGCTCAGGTCATGATCTCAGGGTCCTGGGATCGAGTCCTGCATCGGGCTCTCTGCTCAGCAGGAGGCCTGCTTCCCTCTCTCTCTCTCTCTCTCTGCCTGCCTCTCCGTCTACTTGTGATCTCTCTCTGTCAAATAAATAAATAAAATCTTTAAAAAAAAAAAAGTGCATTCTAGCCCAATGATTTTAATGTAACCCAGTGAGAAAAGCTCACAGATATGTTTTCAAATTCCACGTTTTAACAAACCTTTAAGAAACTACTTCTTGTTGAGTTTTGGTGTTATACTAAAGAAGAATATCCGCAATTATTTGAAAAGGCTATAAAACTACTCGCTTTTGTCCCAAACTGCATATCTGTGTGAGACTAGATTTTTTTCATAAACATCAAACAAAATAACCTGTTGTTGGCTGATAATGGCTCCCAAGGATATATCCACACTGTAAGCCTTGAAACCTGTGAATAGTGAAACTTGGGCTGATGGGACTGAGTTCATGATCTTGAGGTAAAGAGATTATCCTGTATTATCCCAGTGAGGTCTACAAGCCATCACAAATGTCCTTATAAGAAAGAAGCACCAGGAAATTAGCCAACACACACACACAAGAACAGTTGATGCAGAGATAGGAAGAGTTGGGAAGGAGGTAGCCGCAAATGAAGGAATGTTAGCAGTCACCAGAATCGGGAAGGGTCAAGGAGAGAGGTTTCTTCTGGCGCCTCCAGAGGGAGCACTTCCCTGCCCGCACCTTGATTTTGGCCCAGTGAAACTTGATGTTGAACTTCTGGCCCCAGAACCGCAAAAGAACACATTTCTGTCGTTTTGAGCAGCCAAGTTTTGGTAATTTGTTATAGCAGCCCCAGGAAACTAATACAATCCCCAAGACAACAGATCAAATAAAGAACCAGGCATGAGAATCCAGCTGTTTTATGTTAAGGAGATTTGCAAAATTGTGAAACAGTGCCATTCATTCCTCTCACTAATTTTTTTTGTTCTGAATATATAACTGTTTTTCATCTTTTTAATGTTATTAACATATGATGGGTCTGTTTTTTGCTATTTTAAAAATTAGTTAATACCTTAAATTTTCTGTTTTACTTTTCAATTTAGTATATATATATATATATATATATATATATATATATATATAACTCATATAAACAAAAGGTTTTGGAGGTCCCTGATAACTTTCAAACATGCTGAGGGGGTCCTAAGACCGAAAAGTTTGAAAACTATCTAGTACATAGTAGGTACTCAATTATTTATTGAAATAAGTATATGCATTATTCAGTCACATCAATTGATACATGAGTATAGGCCAATGAACAGCAAAAGACTTTAGAGGTAAAATGAATGGTTGCAAGAGAAATATACAGAAGAGTTCTTAGAAAAGAAAGAAATTTGGGAAAAGACAAAACTATCTCCAACTGACCCAATTGTGAAGAAGTTGGTGGAACAACTTCCAGAGCTTTCTACCCAGTGTGTGACCCAGGCACAAAGATTGTTGAAGCCCCACCAATTTCTACCATTTCTCCTCTAGGTTCCATCTTGCAAAGCTAGAAGTTGATAATAGAGGTAAGAAACAAATGTCAAAAGCCCAGAAGTAAAATACCTGGTTGGAAAATCTACAGAATTATATAGCAAGACTTGCTAAGATTTAGGATTATAGGATGTGGAAATTGGAAGAAATTTGGATGTTATCGACACATCCAGTCACCTAATGATTGGATACGTAGGCTGTAGAAGCCACTTGACCAAGGTCACACAACCTTAGAGGTAGAACTGAAATTGCAGCCCTAAATCTAGACTTTGAGTTTGGAGCATTTTCCCCATACTTTCATGGATGGACAATGAAGAGGTTGCCTGTGGCTTCTTGTTCTGAGACTCTGGCTCCAAGTCCTGCCATGAAATGAAAGGGATATAGATGTTTTCTTTGAAGCTTGTAATTTTAGACTGTCCATTTTTTCTGTAAATATGGGCTCTCCTTTCTCCTTTTCCCATCTCCACCTTTATCCCAGGTAATTTCACTCAGAATGACAGGGATTGAACCTATTAAATTAAACCCTCTAGAAGTGGATTTCCTCTCTTCTTCCAGTCAGGGAAGAAGGTGGCTGAAAATAGGGCAGAGAAATGACTCAATACATTTTAAGAAAGTATGATGGTCCTAAGACTGCAGTGGGGCCAGCTATCTTATTCCTCATGAGAATATCAGCAGCCCCACCATTTTCCAAGCAGGACTGTCTCCTTGGAAATATATACAGATGTGTGAAAGGGTAATGTTTTTCTTCTGCACTTCCTCAGCTTCCTTTTCAAAAACTCTTATTTTGAATAGATGTCAAATTCTCTTCATTCAAATCTCAAACTGTACAAAAGGTTATGCTGAGAAAAATCTTCCTCTCTTCCACAGGAAGCTGTCCACTTCCCTTCCCTAGAAACAACTGCTACAATCTATTTCTTCAGAAATATATCATACATAAATGTTAGCTTTCTCTCCAAAAGTCTTACATTCTATCATGTGACCACAGAGAATTCAGCCTACTTCTTTCCAAGATCTATCTCTAGGGAATCATTTCTTCATAGAACATTTTCCCCAAAATTTTTGCCTTCATTTGATGGGACTATTAAAGACAGAAAACAGTTGTTCATGCTCACTTATTGCAAGATTGTCATGCTGTCCCAGGAATGTGTCTGGCAGCCACATGAAGGGGGAGTTCCAAGGACATACAAATATCCATGTCTCCAGATCTCACCTGTGTCCTCAGCCAAACTCTCCCCTAGGGTTCAGGGGAGCTGATGCTATTCTTATTCCTAAGTCCCTCAACTTCTAAACTCCAGTTAGCTTTCTTCATCCCTTTGCTCTTGAGTTTAGCATTTGGCCATGTTTTCCCTGCAAAGCTCTTGTCCGCTCTCACCAGTAATTCTGTCTCCCACTCCAGCTAATTTGCTTCCCTTTACCCCCTAATAACATGATGGTTAATATACCTCCAATTGCTTTCTTTCACCTGCCACCATCTCTGTGCTGTATTATTACAAAAATCTTCTAATTAGTCACCCACTATCACCAGTTTCTTCTCTTTTCAGTCAGCCCTTCAAAGAGCATTTTCTATCTCAGAAATCTGATCATGTTATTCTCGGTTCAAAATAGTCTGGTGGATAAATGCAAACTCCTTACCAGGGAAACATAGGCCTTGATAACTTTCCCATTGCCTGCCTCTCTAGCATTCTCTTCTACTAGGCTTAGATTAGGATTTTTTGTTTTAGCAATATCAAGCTGCCAACAGTTCTCTAAGTATGCCTATGCCATGCTTTTAACTCTCATGTTTTTGCACATGCTGACTGTCTGGCATATTCTTCCATTCTTAACTAAAAAATTTCTATTTATCCTTTAAACAGAAATCAGGCAGTCACTTCCCCATGAAGCCTTCCCTGCCCCATGTTTGTACCTTATACAACCCCTACGAAAACTGGATTGAAATGATGTATTTATATGTCTCTCTCCCTTGTTAAAACCAAACCCTCAGGGGTAGGAGCATGTTTTTCTTATTCTCAATTCTAGCACAGAATCTATATTTGTTGTCATGGGAAAATATTCATGATACATTGATGTAAGTGAAGAAAACAGGTTATATAACATATGTATGAATGGATGTGCCTGGGTAGCTCAGTTGTTTCAACATCTGACCCTTGATTTCAGCTCAGGTCATGATCTCAGGATTGTGAAGATCGAGCCCTGCGTGGAGCCTGCTTAGGATTCTCTCACTCCCTCTCCCTCGATCCCTCCCCCATCTCTCTCTTAAAAACAAACAAACAAACAAACAAACAAACAACCGTATGTATGGTTTGAGTCTGTCTTTGCCAAAATATTTGTCAATCTCACATCTACCACAATTTTTAAGTATAAAATTGTTTGCTGGATTTATTTAATGTCTTTCTCCCTCACTAGACTAAATTGTAACTTGAAGACAAGGATCAAGTATTTACCACCATTTGCCTAGCACCTGGCACAATTCCTGACACTTAATAAGCACTCATTTTACATTCCTTAAAGGGTGTACATAGAAAAATATTTGGACACATAGATACCCAAATGCTAAAGGTCGTTGGTTAGGATGGTGGAATTATGTTTACTCTGTATGCTTTTTTTAATACTTTTTGATATTTATTGAATTTTTTGAATGATAATATATTAATTTTATAATCATAAGGAAAATTAAAACCATTTTAGGAAGGAAGCAAGGAACTAGGAACTCAGAGGTCCATCCAGGTCTCAACTCTACCTTCTCTGTCAAGGTAGATTAAGTGGGTTTGCCTCAGAAATGGGACTTGTGGAAGCTGAGAATGTCAGGGATTAAAGCAGAATCAGAGAAAGAATTACAAGAAAAAAGACACACTAGGAGAACATCTGGTTATTTGTTCCCCACTACTGGCAATAATCTGTGGGAATATAAAGAAGTACCCATTGATGACCATCTCCACCATAACTAATCCCTAAATTTGTCCTAAAGTCTAAGCAGTTCATTTGTCCTAGCATTTACCAGTGCTTCTTAACTTGTTAACAGATATTTATTGTATAAGGTATTCTGTGGCTAAATTAATTAGAAAATGCTGCATACTTCTTTTCTACTCACAGACCTGCTCTTAGAGATGTGCCATGTATCTTAGCATATTCATGACCCTGTGAAGTCCTGTGATAAAGAACCCTATTTAATTTTGTTTAACTCAGTATGTCCCAAATGTTTATAACATATGAAACAGATTTTTTTACCAAACAAAAAGCTAATATCTCATAAATAACTGCTTGATAAATAAAATTTTATCACAAAAATGGATTTCAGAGCAAGACTTCTCACATTGATGAAGAAAGGAAATAAGCAAATCCTTTCTATGGGAAACTAGTATAAAGCAAAATTATAAAATATATCCATTGCAGTGCTCTAGAAATTAACCAAATGCACACAACAAATTGAGAAGTGTCAGTTCATTAAAAATTACCACACATCAGGTAAAAATCAAGTCTATGACAGACCTGAGGCCTCAGGGCAGACTCAGGTCCTCCCCTTTCCTCCTGTGGGAACCATGCCACCCGGAATGCCGCTGACAGAAGGGGAGCTCACGGGGCTCTGAAGACGAGTGGGCTAGGGCTGAGCTCCATGGCTCTGTCCTTCCAGTCAGTCTCACCCATCAGAGAAGTCACTCTTTCTCAGTGGACAGGAGTCAGTGAGGGGCAAGGAGCAAAGTGCATGGCAGCTCCCAGCCCTCCTGGTGTGTGGGGGCTGAGAGGGACCTTCACACACCCTCCGTAGAAAGGGGAGCTGTCTAGGGTAAACAGCCTCCCTATGAAGACAAATCCATTAATTGTATATAGCAGGAGTTGGCACATACAGACGGTGGACCAAACCTGGCCCCTTACCTATTTTTTTAAATAAAGTTTTATTGGAACATAGCCATGCCTATCCATTAACATATTACCCACGGCTCTTTTCCTACTACAATGGCAAGGCTGAGGAGCTGTGGCAGTAACCTTGTGTCCCACAAAGTAAAAATACCACCTGGCCCTTGGAAACATTTTTCCAACACCTATTGTATGGAATTTGAAAACTTGTTTCAATTCCTCCCTAAATACAGTGTAAAGAGCAGAGGTAGTGGGTTACTGATTTATGAAAGGCTCTCTGGAGATCGGTGGGGATCTCCAGAGGGGCCAGGAGAGCCCCCCTCCCACCCTCGCCCTGGGCTCAGAGAGAGGACCCTTATTATTTAAATGGTCTTTTTCTGTCTCTCTCTCTCTCTCCCTCTTAGCATAGAGGATATTGTCTAATTTGTACAAGCTAAATGGGCATCCGATGCAAATCTACTTTTTGTTAAAACTTTGTGAGATTTCACTGAAAGGGAACAGTCAAGACAGCCATTCGGAAAGTATGAGTGAGTCAGAATGAATGAGGAAGAGGAGGGAGAGGGCGGGGGTCCTGACAAACCCTGGGTGGGCCCCGCCCCCACTCACCTCCCCACCCACCTCCCTGCTCCCTTAGGGCTCACGAACCTGTGGTCTACGTCATCATGGCTGGGTTGTGGTCAAACAGAAAGAGATAAATTCTCACCATGGGCCCCACTTGAATACCTATATGTAAAATGATATGAAACAGGCTATCAGTAAAGATACACAGAGAAACAATACCAGAAAGAGAAAAAAATAGTAAAAATGTGACAAGTGAAAAAAAAAAATCAAGTCTATGTCATTTTTCCCAGAGGCTTCTCCTCCATGCCCAACTGCCCTATAAATTTGATTGGTGGTGTAATCTATCAAAGTGGAGCAAGTCATGAAAACCTTGTTTAATCTGGAGACAAATGTGAAAAATCCAGTTGCGTTGTCTGGCTGGGGTTGCAGTCCTGACTGAGGTAAACAATGGATTAGCCAGTAATATAAAACAGAGATCAGGAAATAGGCATAGATAGTAGCTCTCGATCCATCCCTGGCCAACCAGAGGCTGCATGCACACAGAGGAGACACACAGGTCCTGTTGGAAAGCAAAAGTTAGGCACATGTGAAAACTGCCTAAAATGTGAAAGTTCTCTCCAAACCACACATATATCTAATAGCAGAAAATGGAAATCCTCCTGGCTCTGGGTGTTTGAGCACAACCTCTGATGAATCCTGGGCTAACCACTAAGCTATGCAGGTATAGGATGACCCTTAAAAGACCAGAGACATCAGTAAGCACACGGTGTCAGGGAGACAGTGACAGGTTGAGTCCAGGCAAATTTAAAAAGACAAGCAAAGGGGAAAACAGCAACAACTCTCACTGGGGCTAGAAATCAGAAACCAGATTTGCTACAGAATTTTATCTAAAATGTCCAGCTTTCCCAGAGGCATCATGATTTTGGACTTCAAGTTATAAAGCTGTAGTGATCAAAAGAGTTTGGTACTGCCACAAAAATAGGCACATTGATCAATGGAACAGAATAGAAAACCTAGAGGTGAACCTACAAGTACATGGTCAGTTAATCTTTAACAAAATAGAAAAGAATATGCAATGGGAGAAAGTTTTAACAAATAGTGTTAGGAAAACTGGGCAGCAACATGCAAAATAATCAAATTGGATCACTTTCTTACACCTTACACAAAAATAAATTCAAAATGGATTAAATCAAGACCTAAATGTGAGACACGAAACCATTAAAATCCTAGTGAGAATACAGGTAATAACCTCTTTGATATCTGCCATAGCAAGTTCTTACGAGATATCTGTCCTGAGGCAAGGGAAACAAAAGCAAAAACAAACTATTGGGACTTCATCAAAATAAAAAGCTTCTGCACAACGAAGGAAATAATAAAACTAAAAGACAATCTTTGAAATAGAAGGTATTTGCAAATGACATATGTGATAAAGTGTTAATATCCAAAATATATAAAGAATTTATAAAACTGAACATCCAAAAAATGAATAGTCCCATTGAAAAAATGGACTGGAGACATGAGTAGACATTTTTCCAAAGAACACATACAGATATACAACAGACACATGAAAATATGCTCAATATTACTAATCAACAGGGAAATAACAAATCCATACTACAATGAGATATCACCTCACATCTGTCAGAATGGCTAAAATCAACAACACAAAAAAACAACATGCCTCTTTTCCTGCTGGGACCATGGAGTGTGCAGAAGAGAAGGAAAAGAAGGTTCCTATTTGCCAGAAACCCTTGAGAAAGAAGTTTGCCCAAAAGAAATGCAAGGAGGAAGCTTATCTTTGAAAAAGCTAAGAATTACCACAAGGAATACAGGCAGGTAGGTAGATGTTCTACAGAACAGAGATTTAAATGGCCAGGATGGTGCTAAAAAAAAAAAAAAAAAAAAAAAAAAAAAAAGAAGAAGAAGAAGAAAGAAAGAAAAGCTGGCAACTTCTAACATACCTGCAGAAACCAAATTGTCATTTGTCATCAGTATCAGAGGTATCAGTGGTGTAAGCCCAAAGGTTTGGAAGGTGTTGCAGCTTCTTCACCTTTGCCAGTTCTTCAATGGCACCTTTGTTAAGCTCAACAAGGCTTCAATTAACATGCTAAGGATTGTGGAACCATATATAGCATGACCTGAAGTCTGTAAATGAATTGATCTACAAGCGTGATGATGGCAAAAACAACAAGAAGTGAAATGCCCTGACAGATAACACATTAACTGGCAAATATGGCATCATCTGTGTGGAGGATCTGATTCATGAAATCTATACTTTTGGAGCATGTTTCAAAGGAACAAACAACTTTTTTGGCTCTTCAAATTATCTTTTCCATGAGGGAGAATGAAGAAAAAGACCACCCATTTTGTAGAAGTTGGAGATGCTAGTGACAGGGAAGACCAGATAAATAGCCTTATTAGAAGGATGAACTAAGGTATCTACCATGATTATTTTTGTGCTGTGGTCAGATAATAAATGACTACTTTCAAATGGGAGGGGAAAAAAAAGGAATAAAAGAAAAACAAACAAAAAACAGGTGTTGGCAAGGATGTGAAGAAAGGGGAACTCTCCTACACTGTTAGTGAGAATGCAGACTGGTGCAGCCACTCTGGAAAACAGTTTGGAGTTTCCTCAAAAAGTTAAAAGTAGAACTACCCTGTGACCCAGCAATTGTACCACTAGGTATTTAGTGAAAGAAAACAAAAATACTAATACAAAGGGATACATTCACCCCTATGTTTATAGCAGCACATCTACAATAGCCCATACATGGAAACAGCCTAAATGTCCATCAACTGATGAGTAGACAAAGAAGATGTGGTACTTACATATAATGGAATATTACTCAGCCATAAAAAAGTATGAAATCTTGCCATTTGCAATGACATGGATGGAGCTAGTGAGTATAATGCTAAGTGAAATAAGTCAGAAAAAGACAAATACATGTGATTTCACTCATATGAGGAATTTTTTTTTGAAAGATTTTATTTATTTGACAGAGAGAAATCACAAGTAGGCAGAGAGGCAGGCAGAGAGAGAGGAGGAAGCAGGCTCCCCGCTGAGGAGAAAGCCCGATGTGGGGCTTGAACCCAGGACCTGGGATCATGACCTGAGCCGAAGGCAGCGGCTTAACCCACTGAGCCACCCAGGCGCCCCTCATATGAGGAATTTAAGAAACAAAACAAATCACCATGGGGGGGGGAGAGCAAGAGAGAGTGAGAGGCAAACCAAGAAACAGACTCTAAACTATAAAGAACAAATTGACGGTTACCAGAGGAGAGTGGGGTCAGGGGATGGGTGACATAGATGATGACAATTAAGGAGGGCACTTGTCGTGATGAGCACCAGGTGATATATGGAAGTGCTGAATCAGTAAATTGTATACCTGAAACTAATACTACACTGTACGTTAACTAACTGGAATTTAAATAAAAACTTTTTTAAAAAATTTAAATAGAATGTCCAGCTTTCAACAACAAAATTATGAGAGTTTCAAGGAAGCAGGAAAATATGATGTGTATACTCAGGGATAAAAGCAGTTGATAGAAACTATCTCTGAGTGGGCCCACATGTTGGATTTAGAAAAGATTTCAAAGCAGTTATTATAAATATGTTCAAAGAACTCAATGAAATCATGTTTAAATAATTAAAAGATATATGAGAACAACGACAACAAATAGCTAACTCAGTAAAGAGACATAATCTATTTTTTTTAATTTTATTTATTTATTTGACAGAGAGAGATCACAAGTAGACAGAGAGGCAGGCAGAGAGAGAGAGGGAAGCAGGCTTCTTGCTGAGCAGAGAGCCCGATGCGGGACTCAATCCCAGGACCCTGAGATCATGACCTGAGCCAAAGGCAGCGGCTTAACCCACTGAGCCACCCAGGCGCCCCGACATAATCTATTTTTAAAAAGAGAACCAGGGGTGCCTGGGTGGCTAAGTCGTTAAGCATGTGCCTTCAGCTCAGGTCATGATCCTAGGGTCCTGGGATGGAGCCCCGCATCGAGCCCTGCATCGAGCCCAGCATTGGATCCTTGCTTGGCGGGAGGCCTGCTTCTCCCTTTCCCACTCCCCCTACTTGTGTTTCCTCTCTTGCTGTGTCTCTCTTTGTCAAATAAATAAAATCTTAAAAAAAAAAAAAAGAAAGAAAATTTTTTTAAAGATATTATTTATTTATTTGACAGAGAGAGATCACAAGCAGGCAGAGAGAGAGGAGGAAGCAGGCTCCCTGCTGAGCAGAAAGCCCGATGCAGGGCTCGATCCTAGGACTCCGAGATCATGACCTGAGCCAAAGGCAGCGGCTTAACCCACTGAGCCACCCAGGCGCCCCCCCAGAAAATGAAAATTCTTAAGCTAAAAGTATAATAGTTGAAAATTTACTTGGGGAGTTCAACAACAAATTTGAGATGGCAGAAGAACAATCAGTGAACTTGAAGGTAGATCAAAAGAAATTATTCAGGGACGCCTGGGTGGCTCAGTTGGTTGGACGACTGCCTTTGGCTCAGGTCATGATCCCGGAGTCTCGGGATCGAGTCCTGCATCGGGCTCCCGGCTCCACGGGGAGTCTGCTTCTCCCTCTGACTTTCTCCTCGCTCATGCTCTCTCTCACTGCCTTTCTCTCAATAAATAAATAAAAATCTTTAAAAAAAAAAAGAAATTATTCAGTCTTTAAAACTGAGAGGAAAAAAAATGAAGAAAAAGAAGCAGCCTCAGAGATCTGTGGGATTCAAGTATATCAACATAAGGGTAATGGAAATCCCAGAAGAAGAGAGAGAAAGGGAGGTAGAGTAGTAAGAATACTTAAAGAAATAACGGCTGAAATTTTCTCCCATTCGATGAAAAATACAAAGAGAAAAATGCTCAAAACAACAAAAGAAAAACAATTATCATTTAAAAGGGAAAACCAATTCAGTCAATAGCTGACTTCTCATCAGAAGCAATGGCAGCCAGAACACAGGGGTAAATATTTTCAGAACTGAAAAATCAAGAATTATGTGTTTAGCAAAATGGCCCTTTAAAAATCAAACCAAGGGGTGCCTGGGTGGCTCAGTGGGTTAAAGCCTCTGCCTTCAGCTGGGGTCATGGTCTCAGGATCCTGGGATAGAGCCCTCAGTCGGGCTCTCTGCTCAGCGGGGAGCCTACTTCCTCCTCTCTCTCTGCCTTCCTCTCTGCCTACTTGTGATCTCTGTCTATTAAATAAATAAATAAATAAATAAATAAATAAATAAATAAATATCAAACCGAAGGTCTTCATTTCCTTATGAAGGATCCTGTGTTATATAAAACTTGTATTAAATAGATCTTTAACTGGGAAGCAAAGACCCTTAGAGAGGAGAAACCACCATGACTTGGCTCTACCACAGAATATAGACCTTGTGTTCTAGACTTCAGTTTTTCAAGGAAAAAAAAAAAAAAACTTCATTAAAAATGTTAGCTATCAATTTAAATTTAAAAAAAAGATCTTTATTTTTTCCTATTTAAAAAAAAAGAAAATGAAATAAAGACATTTCAAGATAATCAAAGAATTTGTTGTTAGTAGACTTACCTTAGAAGAAATATTAAAGAAATTTCTTCAGGGGTGCCTGGCTGGCTCACTTGATAGAACATGTGACTCTAGATCTTGGGGTTGTGAGTTCAAACCCCACATTGGGTGTAAAGTTTAAAAAAAAGGGGGGGGGACTTCTTCAGACTAATAGGAGATGACACCAGACATTAATTCAAATTATATAAAGAAATGAAGAACACAGGAAATGGTAAATATAAGAGTTAATACAAAACACTATAATAGTTCTCTCTTTTTTTGGTAAGAACTCCTTAAAAAGACAAAAGATTGTATAAAGTAAATCATAACACTGGGTTGAGTTTAGAACATTGTACAGATGTAATATGTATGACAATAACACGAAGGAGCAATCAATGGAACTATATTGGCAAAATTTCTGTATTTTACTGGATTAGTATTATTCCAATTATTATTAACCTGAAGCAGATTTTGATAAATTAAGATGCATACTACAATTCCCAGGGCACCACTTAGAAAATAACTCAAAAAAATAGTAAAAAATTAACATAGGAATTAAAATGAGATAAAAATACTTATTAAGCATAACAAAAGACAATTAAAGAAGAGAAGAAGAACCAAAAATAAAAAGATGTGCTATATAGAGAACAAATAGCAAAGTGCCAGACATGAATCCAACTATATTCATTATTATGTCATATATCTGAATGAGTTATTTCTTTCATTCTGTTAATGTGATAAGTTGCATCGATAGAGTTTTGTATGTTAAATCATTCTCACATTCCAGAAATAAATCCCACTTGGTCATGGTATATAATCCTTTTAATGTGTTATTATATTTTGTTTGTTAGTATTTTGTTGAAGGTTTTTTGCATCAATGTTCATAAGGGATGTTAGTCTGCAGTTTCCATATAGTGTCTGCCTGACTTTAGTATAAGGATAATGCTAGCTTCATAGAATGAATTTAGATGTGTTCCCTCTTCAGTTTTTTAAAAGACTTTGAAGAGGATTGGTGTTCATTCTTCTTTAAATGTTTGGTAGATTCACCAGTGTAGCCACATGGTCCTCAGCTTTTCTTTGTCTTGGATTACTGATTCAGCCCCCCTACTAATTATGGATCTATTGAAATTTTCTATTTCTTCATAATTCAGTTTTGGTAGGTTGTGTGTTATTAGGAATATATCTGCTTCTTCTGGGGTATCCAACTCGTCGGAACACAGTTGTTCATAGTATTCTTTTACACAGTAATCTCCTCCTTATCTTAGGGGAGACTTTCCAAAACCCCTAGTGGATGCCTCAAATCACAGATAGTACCAAACCATATATATATAATATGTTTTTTTCCTATACCTACGTATCTATGGCAAGCTTAATTTATAAATTAGCCACACTATGAAATTAACTGCAATAACTAATAATAAAATAGGGTGATTAAAACAACATACTGTAATATAAGTTTTATGAATATGGTCTGTCTCCCTCTGTCTATCAGACGTTGTACTGTACTCACCCTTCTTCATCTTGTGATGATGTGAGATGATAAAATGCCTACATGACGAGATGAAGTGAGGTGAATAATGGAGACACTGTGGTGTACCATTAGGCTACCATTGATCTTCTGATGATATGTCAGAAGAAGGATCATCTGTTTCTGGATGACAGTTAATCACAGGTACCTGAAACTGCAGAAAGGGAAACCACAGGTAGGAGGGAACTGCTGTAATTCCTTTTATTTCTGTGGTATCAGTTGTAATGTCCCATTTTTCATTTCTGATTTTAGTTATTTAGGTCTTCTCTCTTTTCTCCTTAATCCAGTTAAAGATTTGTCAATTTTGTTTGTTAATCTTTTTAAAGAATAAATTTTAGTTTTGTTGATTTCTCTATTCTTTTTCTTTTTTCAATTTTTTTAAAGATTTTAATTTTTTATTTACTTATTTGACGGAGAGAGAGATCACAAGTAGGCAGAGAGGCAGGCAGAGACAGAGAGGGAAGCAGGCTCCCTGCTGAGCAGAGAGCCTGATCCCAGGACCCTGAGATCATGACCTGAGCTGAAGGCAGAGGCTTAACCCCCTGAGCCACCCAGGTGCCCCTCTTTTTTTTCTTTTTTTTAAGTAATCCCTACACTCAACATGGGGCTCAAACTCACAATCCCAAGATCAAGAGTTGCATGTTCCACCACCTGAGCCAACCACGTGCTCCTCCTCTATAGTTTTTTTATCCTTCATTTATCGCAAAATATTTTCTAATCTCCTTTGTGACTTCTTCTGTGACCTATCAGTTGTTTAAGAGTATTTTTTTGTTTCCTACATATTTCTGGTTTTCCTTCCGTTACTGACTTCTAGTTTCATTCCATTGTGGTCAGAAAAGATACTTTGCGTGTGTGTAATTTCAGCCTTTTTAAATGTATTAAGATTTGTGTTGTGGCCTAATATAAACTCTGTCTTAGAGACTATTTCATCTGCACTTGAGAAGAAGGCATATTCTGCTGTTGTTGGGTAGAATGTCCTATATACGTCTGTTAGTTCTAATTGGTGTATGTTCAAGACCTCTATTTCATTATTCATCTTCTCTCTGATTTCTATCCATTACAGAAAGTGAATATTGAAGTATCCAACTATTATTGTGGCTCTGTATTTCTCCCTTCAATTTTGTGATCTAAGTGAATGGATTCCATATTCATGGATTAGAAAGAATCAATAGTGTTAAGATTGCAAGTCTCCTGAAACTGATATATAGATTCCATGCAAAACTACAGCAGCCTTGTTGACACAAAGAGCAAGCTGATCTTAAATTTTATATAGACTATCCAAAATTATTTAAAAAAAAAGAATAAGGCTAGATGACTTATAACAGCCAATTTCAAAACTTACTCTAAGCTTACAGTAATCAAGATAGTGTGATATCGGTGTAAAGACAGACAATATATATTATAGAACGTATGTACTAATGGAACAGAATTGAGAGTCAGAAATACATTCTTACATTTATGGTCAACTGATTTTTTTAAAGATTTATTTATTTATTTATTTATTTGAGAAGGGGAGATCATGGGGAAGAGGGGCAGAGAGAAAAAGAAACTTAAGCAGACTCCAAACTGAGCTCATAGCCTGACATGGGGTAGATCTCACCACCCTGAGATCATGGCCTGAACCAAAACCAAGAGTCGGACACTTAACTGATTGTGCCACCCAGACTCCCCTATAGCCAGTTGATTTTCAGTGCAATGGAGAAAGGACAGGCTTCAACAGATGATGCTGGGACAATTTGATCTCCATATGCAACAAAAATTAACTTAGACCTTTACCTCACACCATACCCAAAAATTAATTCAAAGTGGATTTTAGATCTAAATGTAAATGTATAACTATAAAAGTTATAGGAGAAAACATAGGATAAATTCTTCATTACCTTGAGCTAGGCTCAGGGTTCTTAAATACGACATCAAAAGTGCAATCCACAAAAAAAAGTGATAAATTATACTTCATTGAAGTGACAATTTCTGGGCTTCAAAAGTAACTCTTAATAAGTTCAAAAGATAAGGCATAGACTACGAGAAAAGATTTACAAATTATATATCTGGTAAAGGAGTTGTATTCAAAATACACAAAGAACTCTTACAACTTAGTTATGAAAAGACTAACAGTCCAACTAAAAAATGAGGAAATGCACATTTCACCAGAGAGGATATATGAATGACTAAAAAGTACTTGAAAAAATAGTCAACATTGCTAGTCACTAGGGGAATTCAAATTAAAACCACAATAAGATAACATTACACACCCACTAGGGCTGTAAGCAAAAGGACAGACAATACCAAGTGTTGAAGAGCATGTGGGGAAATCCTTATATATTGCTGGTAGGAATGTAAAATGAAGAAGCCACATTGTATAACAGCTTGGTAGTTTTTTTAAAAGGTAAACAAATTTGCCATATGACCTAGAAATTCGACTATTAGGTATTTACCCAAGAGAAATGAAAATGTATGTTCCCAAGAAGACCTGTACATAAACATTCACGGCAATTTGGTTATTCATAATAACCAAAAGCTGGAAACAACCCAAATGTCCATCATTGACGAGTGGGTAAACAAGGTCATATGTCCATGTAATGGACTATTTTTCAGCTATAAAAAGGAATGAAGCACTGATCCGTACTACAACATGGATGAACCTTGAGAACAGTATGCCAAGTGAAAGAAGCTATTTAAAAAAAAAAAAAATTATATGATTCCATGTGTATGATATGACCAGAAAAGTTAGTTAAATCTTTAGAAACAGAAATAAGAAAAGTAGTTGTCTGAAACTGGAGGTGAAATTGAGGATAGACTGCAAATACTTATGAAGGGCCCTTATAGGGTTTTGGACATGTCTAAGTCTAGATAGTAACAGTGGTTGCACAGCACTGTAAATTTACTAAAAACTATCAGCCGTATACTTACAATGGGTGGATTTTATGGTATGTAAACTATTTCAATAACACTGTAAAATTGTTAAATGAATTTCAGAAATGCTTGTCCATTACTGATTGACAGTTTTGCTACAGGATCTTTCTGGGACTTAGTGACCAGGGATGCATACAGAAATGGAAAGAGAAATCTGTTTAGAAAAATTAATACCTTAGTGAAGCCCTATAGAGAGTGACCAGAGAAAAATTTCAAGAGGGAAGGCTTGGGAATGCCCAGAAATTGTTCAGGAAACTCTCCAGGCTGAGGCAAGGCCTAGAAAAGGAGACATACCGGGTGGAGTTCCGGGGACTGCAATGGTGAGGATTTAGGCAACTTTAAAGAACACAGTTCCACTCTCATACTCAAGGGGTCACCAGAGGAGCAAGTCCCAGTGTGACGGCAGCCATTTCCAACCCCTCAAGGCAGGGCCTTCTGAGTTCATTGAAAACCTGACCCAGGTTCTTTAGAGAAATTTTCTTTTATTTTTTTTCTTGGGAGGAAGAGGAAATATGCATGAAGGTGGCTTCCTTTTAAGTCTGAAAATGTGGCAGGAAGAGCCAAGAGAGGCCCTGTGACTCTCTCCAGGGGAGAGGCAGCAATTGTAGCCAAAAGAAACTGCCCTAAGAGGAGCTTTTTCAGAATGACACATGCTATTTTCTTCCTCTCCCTCCGTGACTCAGATTCATATTTCACACAGAACTTTGCCTGTGTTTTCTTTCCTCTGCCTTGACCGCTAGCCAGCAGACTGTGTCCACAGTGTTTTCCCACTCCTGCTCCCCAGTCTGAATCAGTCTGGTAAAAACATTAGCTGGAAAAGATTTGGTATTTACCAGGTAAATTCCTCTACAAGTACCTTTGCAATGAAAACCTCTAAGAGAGTCCTCCGCAGCCCAGCTTATATCTCACCTAATTTAAGTCATAGTCAATGAAACAAAATTCTAATCCATACCACGTATTTGGACAGTCCAGTGACACTTACTTGTAAAAAGATTTGACCTATAATACTTTCTTTGCCCCAAAGAACTTAAGAAATAAGTAGAGGCAAAAACAGAGTTCTTTCTGTAGTTGGAGAATATTTTCCCACAGACCCTTGTTTTAAAACTCCAGTTCTCAGGAAATCTCTGTAAGGACTTTTCCCAATAGTCTACCCAATCCCAGACAAGAAAGAGAGATAGGGTCTAGATTTGATAAGCAGGAATCTTCTCAGAAGGAAACCATGGGAAGTTTCTCAGTATTCAAGCAGACCCTGGTCCAGAGCATTGTAGAAAATGATCAAGGGATCAGAAATGAATCTAGTTAAAGGAAACAAAAGTGGAGCACCTGGGTGGCTCAGTGGGTTAAAGCCTCTACCTTCAGCTCAGGTCATGATCTCAGGGTCCTGGGATCGAGCCCAGCATCGGGCTCTCTGCTCAGCAGGGAGCCTGCTTTCCTTCCTCTCTCTCTCTGCCTTCCTCTCTGCCTACTTGTGATCTCTGTCTCTCAAATGAATAAATAAAATCTTTAAAAAAAAAAAAAAAGGAAACAAAAGTGGCATACCAAAGAAGTGAGCGTTATGTTGAGGCCTGAAGCCATACTAATGTACTAATGAGAGTCAAGTCTTTAAAAATTCAGTACCCAGATCATATGACAGAATTAATTGCATCAGTTGTTCTTATATAGTGCTAGGGGCATCATTACTTGGAGAAGCCATTTTTTCCTTCTCCCAGCTCCATATAATAGAAACTTCCACTTCTTCAAAATTATGAAGAGCATTTGCCTTTCTGCTATTAAGTAACCTTCCCTAGTTCTCCCCAAGGAAGGACTGACTTATCTGACTGTGGCACTGGGGATGCTCAGCTCCTTCTGCACCTTGTCCTGGGAGCAGCCTGCCTATCAGACAAGAGCATCCCTACCCTGAGTCCCAAACACACACATGAGCACCCACCCCTACCTCCCCAGAAGTCTAGGGTAGAGTATTAGTAAGTGTGGTCATAAGCCCTGGCATGTGACTCCTCCACTTTGGCTTCACTTCCATCAAAGCTAACATTTTTCTCTCAATATGCCTAATTCGTGTGGTCTGTTTCTCAAAAGCTTCTGAACACGAAGGGGGTAAGAACTGCCATTTATTGTCTTCTCTAAAACCTCCAAATCAAGACTTTGAGTAGTCCTGCCCCTGTAAAGCTTGAAAACCAGTGAATAACCCCAAAGAAATGACTCTAGCAAGAGACTAAACTTACCATTTGCCCTTGAGCAAGGGGTGAGCTCCTCAGTCAGGAAGGGAGGCCACCTCTCCCAGAAAAGCTTGAGGGCCTGGCACGTGGGGCAGTGAAGGATGAACAGACAACTTCCCAAGAGCCTAGAGTGGGGAGACCAGCATCCCTGCTGGATTCTCTCATGTCTGAAGTGTGATGTGGTAGCAAGAGCCCTGAATTAGGACCTGGAAAACTTGTATGGACATCCCAGCTCTTACCAGATGGTCAGCCTTCACCAATTTTGAGTCTCAGTTGCCTTATTTGTAAATGAGCATAAGTATCATTCCCACCTACCCTGTGTGGTTACTGTGAGAATCATTACATCATGTATATGAATGTTATATGTATCTTGGAAAGTATGATAGAAATATAAAATAGTATGAGAAAATGGTGAGGATAAGGTATTTGAAGATATTTGGGGTGGAAGAGCTGGGTATTTTCCATTTACTCCTCCAGATCCACTCTCCAATCTGATCCATGTTCTGGAAGCTGAGTTTCTGAACATCAATGAGCTCCCTTGCCTGTTGGCTGCTGGTTGAGTTTAATTGAAGAGGAACTACAGAGGGAATTGAAGAGGGAGTGGTTCAGCTGCCTGGATTAGATTCCCCAGTATCCTCCCTGCTGGATCTCTTTAGGTTGGCTGCATCTCTCTATGGAGGGCACAGTTCAAGTCAAACTGCCTTCTCCACACTTTTCCCCAGACCAAGAAGCATTGTCATCACAAGGGAATGTGTGAAAAATATAGTTACTCCAGTCCTACCCCAAACCTACTGAAACAGAAGCTTTGGGGTAAGACCAAGCAATCTATGTTTTAACAAGCCCTCCAGAAAATTCTGATGCATACAAAATTTGAGAACCACTGCTGTAACTAACTACTGTATTCTTTCCTTTGCCCGAAGCTACTCACCCTGGGATACTGTCCAATCCCTTGTTGCTTCCCCCCAAACCCTGTTTACCTTTGTAAATAGTCCTTTCATCGTACTCTCCTCAAGTTAGTCATTTTGAGCATGCCATTGTTTCTCTTCGGTAAACTAAGAAATGATGTAACATCCTTGTGGGACATATGACTAAAATCTGAGGTTTTTGTGTGGGCTTGAGCTCTAACATTGGTTTCTACCAAGGGCTTTAGTCTGAAAAGGGAAAATGCTAAAATAAGTTGCTACTTGCAAAAGGAAGCTGCTGGTATTTCTTTCCTTTGGTTAAGGCCAAAGCTATAGTGAGCTAAATTCATACTATTTATTTTTCATTTCACACAAAAGTTGAATATTTAAGATATAACATTTGAGCAGCTGTCGAAAATAAACAAGTTCAAAGGGTCAGTCTGTCCAGAGTGTGTAATGCCTAAGACAAAGAGAGACTTTTTCTAGGTGTTTGTTTCTTCAGGTCTCTTGTCTCAGGGACTCTCCTTGTTTCCAGGGTGTAGATCTGAGGCAGAAATATTTAACAGAGGTCAGCAGGGAGCCTTGAGTAAATCTGGGAAGCACCACTCCTGCAAGTCATTTCCTTCGGGAAGAAGCCCATAGTCAGGGTAAGAAGGAGCTTTGGGAAAACTCAGCCCAAAGTGCTAACTAACCCAGGTTTTTCTTGCCTTTGTAGATTGAGTACACTGCTTTTGCTTACAACTGAAGAGACTGGTTTTCAAAGTGGCGTCTCTTATTTATACCTTATGATTTATTAATTTAACCACCAGTAAGAACTAGACCCTGAAAAATGGTGAGACAGGCTAAGCTTGTCTTCACATTTTTTCTTTAGTCCACTTTTTAAAAACAATTCTCCATCTACCCTCCGCCCTCCGAGGTCCATGGTATCCACAAGCTATAACCTGTCCCATTTATAGCCTACCACTTGAACAATCTTCCCAGATTTTCCCCTCTGAACTTTCCCAGAGCACACTCAGAATTCAAAGGGAACAGGTTCCTATCCCTCAGGGCTTCATGCTGATGTGATCATCTAATTAGCCCTGGTGGACAATGGCTTACTGCTAGTAGCCCACCTACCCAAGGTAGCCCACGAGCATAGACCCATCTCAGGAACAGCAGGCCTTCCTAAGAGCTGTGTGGCCTTGAGAAAATCACAAAGAAAGATACAAAGAATCATAGATTCTTGGGTTGAAAGGGACCAGTACTTGAATACATATTCTAATACATTACCAAGCTATTATCTACCTTCCCTTTAATTTTCTACTGAAAATAATTCCTACCACTTATTGGGAACCTCCTATGGGCCAAGGCCTATTCTAGTTGTGTTGTATACATTATCACTAATCCTGAAAGTAACCCAGCAATGTAGTTAGCAGTAACCCCAGTTTACAGTTGTGGAACTGAGACTCGATAGAGAAACATAGTTCTGAGAAAGTGGCAAAGCCAGGGTTCCTATCCAATTCCAGTTGGCCCAGAAGTCAGTGTTCAGTCTAGTTGACTCTGTGATCTTCTGAGAGATCCCATTCTAACCCTGCAATTGAAGCATCCTTTATAGTGACCTGAATTCTGTCTTCCTCTGCCTCCCACCCATCACCTCCAAGTTCTACCCCTCTGGGTATAACAAGCAAAATTAGCTTCCTCTTCCACATGCTATCTTTTTGGATATTTGAAGACTCTAAACTCTATGACCATCCTGAAAATATTCAGCCTTTCCTCCTTATGAAGGAAGTCCCTTTCCTCTCCTACCAATGCCTCTTCAGTTTGTCTATGTCCCATAAATCAACAACAGCCACAAGTTGAGTTTTAATATACATACAGAAAACTGCACAAATTAGAAGTATACAGTGCAATTAATCTTTGCAAAATAAGCATTCCTTCCTGGATGGAGAAACAGAAGCATTACAGGATCCTTGGAAACCCATGCTGTCCTGTTTCTACCTCCCCCAGAGGTGACCACCACCCTGACTTTTAACATATACATTATGTAAAAAGCAGACAGTCTGCCTCCCTTTGTGTCTGGCTTTCTTTGCTCAACATTGTAAGAGTTCCATGTCATAACGTGTGAAATTATAATTGGTTCGTTCTCATTGCTTTCTGTGTACTTTTCTCTTTTGTGTGCAGTGCAACTTTTTTTATTATTTTTTATTGAAGTATAGTTGACATACAATGTTATATGAGTTTAAGTGTACAACATAGTGATTCAGCAATTCCATACATTACTCAAATGCTCACCATGATAAGTGTAGTTAGCATCTGTCACAATACCAACTTAGTACAATAATATTGACTTTATTCCCTATGCTGTACTTTTCATCTTCATGATTTATCTATTTTATAACTGGAGGTTTGTACCTCTTAATCTCCTTCACCTATTTTATCCATCCCTCCATCCACCTTTGGCAGCCACCAGTTGGGTCTCTGTATTTATGAGTCTGTTTCTATTGTTTGTTTGTTTGCTTTTTTCGATTCCACGTATAAGTGAAATTACACGGTATTTGTCTTTCTCTGTCTGACTTATTTCATTTAGCTTTATACCCTCTACGTCTATCCATGTTGTTGCGAATGGCAAGATTTCATTCTTTTTAATGGTTGAGTAATATTTCATTGTGTATGTATACCACATCTTCTTTTTTTTAATTATTTTTATTAATGTATAATGTATTATTTGCCCCAGGGGTACAGGTCTGTGAATCATCAGGGTTACACATTTCACAGCACTCACCATAGCACATACCCTCCCCAGTGTCCATAACCCAACCACCTTCTCCCTACCCTCCCACTCCCCAGCAACCTCAGTTTGCTTTGTGAGATTAAGAGTCTCTTATGGTTTGTCTCCCTCCTGATCCCATCTTGTCTCATTTTTTCTTTCCCTACCCCCCAAAACTCCCCACCCTGCCTCTCAAATTCCTCATATCAGAAAGATCATATGATAATTATCTTTCTCTGATTGACTTATTTTGCTCAGCATAATACCCTCTATTTCCATCCACACCCGTTGCAAATGGCAGGATTTCATTTCTTCTGATGGCTGCATAGTACTCCATTGTGTATATGTGTGTGTGTGTGTGTGTGTATACACACTACATCTTCTTTATCCATTCATGTGTCAGTGGACACTTAGGTTGTTTCCATATCATGGCTATTGTAAATACTGCTGCAATAAACATAGGGGTGCATATATCTTTTCAAATTAGTGTTTTCATTTTCTTTGGGTAAATACTCAGAAGTGGAATTACCAGCTCATATGGTATTTCTATTTTTTAAAGAACCTCCACACTGTTTTCCATAGTGGCTGCACTAATTTACATCTCCCCCAATAGTGCATGAGAGTCTTCTTTTCTCCATAAGCTTGTCAACACTTGTTTTTTCTTGTCTTTTTGATGCTAGCCATTCTGACTTGTGGAAGCTAATGCTTCCTGTGTAATTTTTTTTAGTGTGGTAAAAAATATATATAACATAAAATTTACCATCTTAGCCAGTTTCAAGTGTACAGTCCAGTGTTATTAAGTGCATTCACAGTGTTGTGCAACCATCATCACCATCTATCTTCAGAACTTTTTCATCTTTCCAAACTGAAACTCAGCTCCCATTAAACAATAACTCACCATCTACCCCTCCCTCAGCCCTTGGCAACCACCATTCTACTTTCTGTGAATTCTACTCTCCGTGAATCTGACCAGATACCTCAAAAAAGGGGAGTCATACACTATTTGTCCCTTTGTGAGTGGCATATTTCACTTAGCATAATGTCCTCGAGTTTTATCTATGCTGTAGCATAAGGAATTTCCTTCCTTCATAAAGATAAATATTCCTTTGTATGGATATACCACATTTTGTTTATTCTGTGTGCTTTTTAAAAGATTTATTTATTTATTTATTTTAGAGAGAAAGCCCACAGTGTGGATGGGATGGGCGGGGGGAGAGGGAGAGAAAATCTTAAGCACACTCCACGCTGAGCACCAATCTCAGGACCCTGAGATCATGAGCCCCTATTCTGTGTGCACTTTAAAGCACATTGTCTGATATGTCTCTGATGAGTCTAGCACAAGCAGGTCCTTTACACAACTCCACCACTTCACTCCTACACTCATTTTTTCTTGCTTCCAATTCTGGCTCTCCTCTGGACATAGTGCCCTTTGTGGGGTATCCATCTTTGCTTCCCAGCATCCAGCTTTGAGGAGAAATCCACTGAACAATATCTGTTAATAAATAAATGAATGGAAGTAGAACAGACACATGAAGTCCCTCCTTTTTACCTTCCTGAGCCTCAGTTTCTTCATTCTTAAAATGAAGGGTTTGAACCACAGATTTTGCAAGTCTTGCCTACTTTAACACCTCCGATTCTATGACAGACTCGCACGTAACAAAACTCTTCAGTGATCCATTCCAGTGGTTTAGCTAATAAAAACAGTAACAGTAACTTTTAAAACTACATTTATGTGTTCTACTTATGTAATTTCAGTTTATCCCCTTGGTAATCCTGTTATGTGAGAATTTAAGGCTCCATGAAAGAGGATTCGGGACAAGGAGACAGACTTGCAAAGCTGGTTGTTAAGGTGGTCCTCATTTAGGGTGAAGTTGCCAACCTAATTTCTTTCATATCTGAAACAGTTCCATATCTGAACTGACAAGCTTCCTTGGAGTGGGGAGGCAGGAGGGAAGGCCACTGTAGGGAAGCTGCAATTCCTAGCCCAGTCACTAGGTGGCCCCTTAACTGCACCCAGAGGGGACAGATGAGGAAAACAAGCCCAGCTGGTGAGCCAGGATGGTCCCAAAGGGTCAGTAAACCGAATTGGGCTTTTTCTTGGAACCTTTCCAGATATAAAATGGTTAGGAGGCCCTGAGTACTCTGAAATACACTGTGACAGGCATTAGACTTAAAATGCTACTCACTCTGTTGCTGGATAAGTTAAAAATCTAACCATAATACATTATCCTCCATTTTGTGACTTCTGATCTTATTTTCTCCTCGCCTCCTTCTTCCTCATCCATTAGATTTTTATGAGAGACACAAAGCCAAATTTTGATGGGCTCGTGGTTGAAACACAGTGACTTAAAATATCTCAAGGGACAGTAAGTTTACAGGTGGATCAGCAGCAGCTCTCCACCTTGAATTTTTAAAGGACACTAAGCTTACTGTCTAATGAAAGAGAACACTCTTACATGTATTTCAAGAACATTTAAAAACTTCTTTGTCAAATTAGATCAAATCTATGCAAATAAATAGTCTCTCCCTGGCAATTGCTGCAAATGAAGTGATGTCTATGTCTCCACGTATTTTTTCCAAAGTACCTAGTAGCATATGTTTCTTCTTTTTTTTTTTAAAGATTTTATTTTTTATTTATTTATTTGACAGAGAGAGATCACAAGCAGGCAGAGAGGCAGGCAGAGAGACAGGAGGAAGCAGGCTCCCCGCCGAGCAGAGAGCCCGATGCGGGACTCGATCCCAGGACCCCGAGATCATGACCTGAGCCGAAGGCAGCGGCTTAACCCACTGAGCCACCCAGGCGCCCTCTTCTTTTTTTTTTTTTTAATTAAGATTTTATTTATTTATTTGATAGAGAAAGAATGCAAACAGGTGGAGCCACAGAGGGAGAAGCAGGCTCCCCGCTGAGCAGGGAGCCCTACGTGGGGCTCAATCCCAGGGCCCTGGAATCATGACCTGAGCCAAAGGCAAATGCTTAACCAACTGAGCCACCCAGGTGCCCCTGTAGTAAAAAGGAAAACAGGTTTTCCTCAGCTAAGTGTTGGTTTCCTCAGTTAAGAGTCTGACTCTTGATTTTGGCTCGGGTCCAAATCTTGGGATCTCAGGGTCATGAGACGGGGCCCGGATCCAAGCCGAGTGGAGAGCCTCCTTGGTATTCTCTCTCTCCCTCTCTTTGCCCCTCTGCCATGCACTCATTCTCTCTCTCAAAAAAAAAAAAAAAAAAAAAAAAAAAAAAAAAAAAAAAAAAGGAAAACTAACACTTTCAAATAATCTTTACAAATTTATTATAGGGTCCGCCTGGGTGGCTCAGTTGGTTAAGCAACTGCCTTCGGCTTAGATCATGATCCCAGAGTCCGAGGATCAAGTCCCACCTCAGGCTCCCAGCTCTATGGGGAGTCTGCTTCTCCCTCTGACCTTCTCCCCTCTCTTAAAAAAAAATGTATTATAAAAAGGACCATTGATTAAACCATAACACCCATTAATCTTACTCCACCTTCTCTTCTCTTACATTGAACATCCATGGGTTTTGATAAAGTTGTGTTCAATTATTTCCTATTTTATGTTTTAAAAACAATTAGTATTAATTTATTCTGTTCTCCCTCAGAATCCTTAAGTGTTTTGGCATTTCTGCTACAAAGGTATTTTTGCCAATTCCTACTGAATTTTTGCTATTGTTTCAAATTTGCAAATTTATTTACCGAAACTAGGTCATATTTTTTAGCCTGATTTACAACTTTTGAAACATAGTGCTCTATTATATTATTGTTGCTTCCTTGCTTCCAAGCACTACTAACTTCAGTGGGATTAGCAAACTCTACTGTTCATTCTATTATCTTCATGGAAGTTCTATGACCCCTATTGTATACATTCTTTAACGTTAGTAATGTCCCAGTGGCTTAAAAGCAGTAAAAAAAATAAATAAATAAAATAAATCAGAGACTGTATAAATAAATAGTTGTTTTAGAGACCACAGAGAACAACTTCATCCTATACTTTAGCATTGTGTAAGGATAAAATGAAATAGCCAATGGAAAGCCCTTTGAAAAATACAAACGTATGCCTTGCAAATGTAATATTTGGTTTGACTTCAAGAGGAAACCAAGAGCTGCTGAAATAATGGCTTCTTAGGATTTACCAAATGCCTGGGATCATATATCTGAGGAAGGAGCTGGGAGACACATAACCAGCATCATTTCTTAAACTAGTTGAATATTCTACATTGTTTAACCACAAATGTTCTGGCTACTATTGTGACTTAACACATTTTAGTAACAGGGTAATGGGAAAATGCATTTTTTTAAAGTAGCCTTGAGATTCCAACAACTATCAAGGGACATAAATCAGCACCAAGTGTTCAAATGGCTGGTCTAGCAAGACACAGCCAGTGTAATGTGGCTTTTCTATTAGCTTAGCTATAAAGTTGGCTATTAACTTCACACTTAATTTGATCCTCCTACAGTGGAATCATAAGAGCATTCAGTCCTTCAGGCTAGAGAACATGTTGTACCTGTTGAATACTATTTAAGGTCCTTTAAAAGTCTGGTTATAATTGAGTAATGACTAAACACGGCTTTATTATATCGGACTTTTAGAGGTGATAGGCATGGCTGTCTACCTACACAGAATTGTGTCCAAAGGGTGTGTCTGAATCCTAGCTCTACCATTTATAAACTCTGTGACTTTGGTCGTATATTTTAGCCTTTGTGAGCTTCAGTTTTTTCATTTGTATAATACAGGTAACAGTATGTATCCTTCTTACTTCATGGAATTGTAAGAATTAAGTTAAACCATTCACATAGAAGAGCTTTGGAGACTTAAGCACACTACGCCCATTAGTTACACTTACCAAGTGTAACCATCATATTTTACCAACGAGGAAGCTGAGGCTCAGAGAAGCTGACTGATTTGACTAAGGACTGATCTATGGTGGCAGAGTTAGATTTAGAACACAGATCTCCAGACCTCTTTTCTTCGCAGTGTATCAATCAGTGCTGTTTTGTGACATGTTATATAAACTAAGTTCTCCATTCATGACTCATTTACATACAATTTATTAGCCAGCTATAAAAGGTCATTAAAATTTAACTTCAAGTTTGTTAGAATCTAGTTTTAATTACCGTGTATGTGTAGATGCATTACTGAACTTCCAGCTAAAACTATAGCTAGGTTAGACCCTGAAGGAAAAAGTTTTTGCTTTTATTTTGCATGTCAGTGCTTGGCTAAAACTTCTGTTTTTGTAAGAGAGTCACATGAGATAATCTAAACTCAAAATCTAATTATGAGGAAGAATCTACAAAACAAACTCAAGCCTTGTGTGAAAGCCAAAACTTCTGTTGTACTTTCATAGTCTTTGTAAAATAGCTTTTTCACCTTCACCCTAGTATACATTTCAAACCAGTAATTTTTAACATAAAGGTGACCAGTTGTGGCCTCAAAGATATCTTATTCTTTTTTTTTTTAATTCTTTTTTTTTTTTAAGATTTTATTTATTTATTTGAGAGAGAAAGAGCATGAGCGGGGTGGAGAGGGGCAGACGGAAAGGGAGGAGCAGACTCCCCAGCTGAGCAGGGAGCCAATGCAGACTCAATCCCAGGACCCTGAAATTATGACCTGAGCCCAAGGCAGATTCTTAAGCAACTGAGCCACTCAGGCACCCCCCAAGATATCTTATTCCAATATTATTTTTGTCTCAATAGATTCATTCAGCAGTAATGTGTTTGTGAAAATAGCATTATATCTAAAGGCACTTTTTTAAAATAAGGCTGTTCTGAGTTTTCTCTTATCCTTAAACTGTATGATGGATTTGGACTAAATAATGTTTAAAATTTTCTTATGACTCTAAGCTTCCAAGATCTAGAATTCAGAATTATAAGAACAAACTAGATCAGGATTTATTTTTCTAGCTACAATTGTATGGAGATTTGGGGCTAGTTTCTTTTCCACAGAAAAAAATACATACAGACATGTTGAACCTTGGGGCCTTGTTAAGGAATGTCTCTCAATTCTTTGTGAGTTTTTAGTAGCTTAATTTTTCAGTGTTCTGTGATGGAGAATGTCCAGAATTTATATCTTAAGATTTGGGCCCATGTCCTGGCTGATTTTGAGTCAGATATTAAGCCTCTCTGAATCTCAGTCTTCTAATCTTTAAATGTGGTTATTTCAACAGGATGTCCAGATCTTATAAGATTTTTAAAAGATTAGGGGGAGGATTGGCAGGCAACTAAAGAATCTCAGAAATCTATTGTTTCAAAACTAGAGAGCTTTTTAGTCTCGAAAATGGTAAAACTTGGGGCGCCTGGGTGGCTTAGTGGGTTAAAGCCTCTGCCTTCGGCTCAGGTCATGATCCCAGGGTCCTGGGATCGAGCCCTGCATCAGGCTCCCTGCTTGGCAGGGAGCCTGCTTCCCTTCCTCTCTCTCTGCCTGCCTCTCTGCCTACTTGTGACCTCTGTCTGTCAATTAAATAAATAAAATCTTATAAAAAAAAAAAAAGAAAGAAAATGGTAAAACTTGACTACTCATTGTTGTCACCTTTGTTCTGGTGAAATGACCTAACTGTACCCTTTACAAAAAGTAAAATTTGTAGCCTCCCTGGGTCATGGAGAGCACTTTGAGGAAACCTAAAACCAGATGTCCTCAGAGGAGAACTTAGCTAGGTATTCTTATTGGTAACACAATCGTTAGCTTCTAAGCCAGGACTTATCTCTGCTTGCTTTGTCACTTTTGAGGTAGAGACAATGTCTCCTTTCTTTCCGTACAAATCTACATGGATGAGGGCAGCCCAGTGCCTTGTGCCTGGGGAAATGTGTATCCTTTGCCAGAGAAGGTGCTATCCACAAACCTGAAGCTGAGGCCCTTGAGATGGCAGGGTGTTCACATCTAGAAAGTGAGGACATTGAAACTGACCTTGGAATGTGGCTGTGGGAATTAAGTGAACTCATGCATGTAAACCTTCTGGCACATGAGGTACTTGCTAAATGATTGCTATTATGAATATGCCCAATATTGTTTTCCTAAGTCCTACTATATCTTCTTCCTCTGGCAGACAGAAGTGGGAGAGCAGGAGGGGAGGTGATAGGAAGCAAAGCAGAGCTCAGTGGGCAGCCATAAACAGGTGCTGGCCCGTATGGTCAAACCCTACCCCTAGAACATGCATCTGCAAACCTTGGGCAGGGCTCTGGGTGGCAGCTGGATGATATTAACAGCAGTGAGAACTAAAAGCAGACTGTATACCTCACATCCTCCCAGAGCTGACCCAGGGAGACATGGGACTTGCATGTAGTTCAGCAGAACTGTAGGCAGGGACCAAACATTTGGCCCCTAGTTTACACAGACTTGAATTCACCAAATGAAACTTCAAATAGGAGAGACACAGCAACATAAGGCAAAGGGACAGTGCTGCCAGACAGCATGCACAGGACGGTGTTACTGTGATGCTCTCTGATTGTTTTAACTTCCAGTAAATATTCAGCCCTTTAAGTAAATGACAACTAGAGCAGGAATGTGAGGATACTGCTGAGTGCCACCAGATTTAACACATCTGAGACTTGGGGATTTGGACTAATGGGCACATGGAAGTTTCTTCTGATTATTTATATAAAGAGATAGTAAGCAAGATGACCTGCAGAGTAAAAAGGGGCAGTAAGTGTGAAGTAGCTGTCTAGGGTAGCAGGTGATACAGTAGAATAGCCAGGGAACATGGAAGGCTGCAGATCGTCCATAATTTCAAATTTAAACTGAGTCCAGGCAGTGTGCTTGTGAGTATCTTTCCAACACTTTGAGGTGTAAAGTCAGTAGAACTTACTGTAATTAGTTAGGGTTTTGTCAGATAAATAATATGAAAGGCAAAAGGGGCAAAGAAATTAAGGGTGTATGCAAGGTTCGTGAATGGAAGCTGGGGAAGGAGGGAAGTAAGGACGAGTGGAGGTGAAGGGTGATGAGAGATGTCAGAGTCAATGGATTCTAGGTTCTAGTGGGGTTGAGGACTTTCTTTAATAAAATTTTGGGACTACAAATCTTTTTTTTTCCCCCCCAGGTGTTTAAGAGTGAAACATTTCCTTGTCATCTTCTCACATTACCATCTTTATTCCCACTTTTTTTCTTCTTTTCACAGTTTTCTTCTTTCCAGTTCATGAGGGGTTGCTACTTGCTTTGCTGAGAAGAGTGCAGATTCTTGTACTCCTGGCAAAGAAGGAGTTAAATGGTGTCATTTGGAAGTCCTTTTACGTTATCCAGAGGTGGTTTAGAGATAGGATTATGCTGATGTCCTTTATTTTTCTCCTTAATTTACAAAGAGCTCTCTTATCTCAGACATTCTGGTGGTTTTTTTTTTTTTTTTTTTAAATTTTCTAAATAATACAACCTACTACAGAGCAATTTTTTGGGAGAATTGCAATATGACCCTTAAATTGGGGCAGAATTCTAGCAAAATAGAGGCCTCCTGGCCAGAGCCTCTACTCAGATTCCTAACAGGAATACACTTCTCATCAGAATGGCTGTGGGAGATCAGATGGCAAAGGCAGTTCTGTCAGTTTGTTGTGCTGGTCTTTCGTTTATCTGAAAACTATCTTAAAATGATTGCTTTCCAAATGCAGTGACACAGCAGTCTGTTTTCTAGAGACCTTCCATTCAATAAACGCCTTGCTCCTCCTCTGAATCCTGGAGGTCCTTTAAAGCAGAATGAGCAGTTCACAAAGGCATAGAAAGGACAAAGGATAATAGAATCTGTAAGACTTGAGGATCACAAAAAGTGAAAATGACCCACTGATATGTTCATCTCACCTGCCTTGCTGGAAGGGACCTCAAATGGTCTCCACATTCATCTTCCGGCCTCCACACAGGGCGGCAGCAAAGCTTTGTGCCCACTTGGAAAATTGGTCTAATGCTATCTTTGTTTCAGGAATTTTTTAAAGTTGCTCTTATATTTATCTTTAAGCAGATTTACTCTTCCACACTTTTACTTCTTCTTCTGTTGACTATTAAGTTTGACTATTAAGGGATATTCCTAATTTGGAAAGTAATTCACTCCTTGTTGCTGTTACAAACATGCCTAATTTTTTGGATTATCCAGTTACCACAGGAAAGTTAATTATGATAATCTAGAACTTCAGTCTTGACTTTTTGGTTTTTTGAATTTGTGAAAAGCACAGTTTATTGTAAGGTGACTTGAAGTCTCCCTAAATTCAACCCCTTGCCTTTCCTGGCGCTGTGGAATGGTGGACAGAGAAACAGAGCTGAAGTCAGAAGCCTCAAATCCCAACTCCACAATTACAAGCTGCATTATCACCATTTATGTTACTCTTATTTAATACCTCCAATTTTCTTATCTGCAAAATGTAAAAAAACATACCTATGCCCCTGATAAGTCAGGTAACAAATGTAAAAAGCATTTTTAAAGTGCTAAAAAAGGAGCTCCTTGGGGAGCGTAGTCTGCTGAGATTCTGGCTCTTGATTTTGGTTCAGGTCATGATCCCACGGTCCTGAGATCAAGCCTGGTGGTGGGATCCACCCTCAGATGGGAGTTTTCTTGACACTCCCTCTCCTTCTGCCCCTCCTGCTCCTGGTCTCTTGTTCTCTCTCTCAAATAAATAAATAAATAAATATTTTTTAAAATGCTAAAATATTGTAAAAGTGTGTCTATTTTTAGATTTTACTCCCGATTGCACCATGTTAACTTATTTGGTGTCTCCTTGGGCCCCTCTCCTTCTCTGCTCTTCTTATTTATTTATTTATTTATTTTTATTTGACAGATAGCACAAGCAAGCAGAGCAGCAGGCAGAGGGAAAGGGAGAAGCAGGCTCTCCACTGAGCAGGGAGCCCAATGTGGGGCTCGATCCCAGAACCCTGGGATCATGATGTGAGCCGAAGGCAGCCACTTAACCATCTGAGCCACCCAGGCGCCCCTGCTCTTCTTATTTTTGCCCAGCTTTCCTTTTCCTTTCCTAGTGTCCAGCTGTCTGTCCTCCATGGAATGTTGTTGTAGCAGAAATCTCAGACTACACAAAAGCTGAAAATACAGCCAAGACAGAAATTAATACCAGTGTACAGAGACCTTCTTCCTGCTAAACCTATTTCTTAGAGGGTGCTATGCGACTGAGCAAAGTAGAGGAGAGAGAGCAAAAAGCAGACAGGAATGCCAGTGACGAGAGCAGGAAAGCAGAGAGGGAAGAACAAAGGAGCTGGGAACGAATCTACAGTAGAAAGGAGGAGCACAGAACTCACAGAACTCCCCAGCCTTTGAAAAGAGGGGAAAGGGACAGTATAATTCCAACAAAACATGAAAGTATATGAAAGGGAGTTTATACAGAAAAGAGCAAAGAGGACGCCTAGGTGGCTCAGTTGGTTAAGCAACTGCCTTTGGCTCAGGTCATGATCCTGGAGTCCCGGGATGGAGTCCTGTGTCAGGCTCCCAGCTCCACGGGGAGTCTGGTTCTCCCTCTGACCGTCTCCCCTCTCATGCTCTCTCTCTCACTGTCTCTCTCTCAAATAAATAAATACAATCTTAAAAAAAAAAGAAAGAAAGAAAAAGAAAAGAGCAAAGAAAGCACAAGAATAAAATTCTTTTCAGGAAGGGGAATATCGGGTTGCATTGCAGGCAGGCACTGTGATAAAGTTATGATATAGTGAGAATAGTTTAGTGAGAATATTTGATTCCTACAGCCAGTTGCTGGGAGGAACATGTAAATCACTGTTATATTTGAACTGCAGATAGAATTATCCTATAGCCAATAAAAGAGAGAAAAGGAATTTGCTGCAAATGTGGCTGGGACTCATGCAATTACATGCAATCCAAGAGATAGAACATGGGAGATGAACTTAGAGAAATGCACATTCCCACCTGCATGCTTTCCTTCCCCAAGAAATCAAGTTGCACTCTTCAGTAACTTAGAAGGAGGAGTTTTAGATGGACACTTGGTATGGGAATTGGAAGAATGAAGGAATTGGAGAAGAAATCACCACTAAGGCATAAGGTGGGATTCACTGGGGGAGTAGGGTGGCCTACATGGAGCAGCAATACTATTAGGGACTAGATTCCTTCTAGTGGAGTTTCTTGAGCAGGGAAACTTCTAATACTTCTAATACCTAGGCTGTCTGTAATTAAAGGAAGCTAAACAAGCCCATTTGCAGACCTAGTTTCCCATGGAAATATCACTACCCAACCTTGAATCTCTTTTGACACGTGGTATGTAAGATGAGTCTAGGTAAAGACAGTAACCTTTCTCTGAGCCTGGGTAAAGACACTGGCACACCATATTATGTCCTGGTCTCCCACCCCCACAGGACTATTTCAGAAACTAATATTAGAGGTCACAACCAGGATAGTGAGCTAAGGTTGGGAGAATTATATCCTGTATCTCCAAACTCTCCAGGGAACAAAACCACAGAGGTAAACTATCTCTGTTTCACATTGCAAAAGTACCTCATGACTCAACCTGTTGTTGTTGTTTTTTTCTTAATTTGTCCTTCTTTTTCTGATCACATCCATCTCATCTCAGATAATCTTTGTTACCCACTGAAAGCATGAGAATTGGTTTCCTGCATAATGTTGTTTTGAGATTCACCAAGTTAATTTCATTCCTACTTTGTCTTCCCTGAAATCAGCCACTTTATGCAAAATTGAATGTAGATGCCTTATGCACAGATTGGTCAAGTTGCCAGTGAAAAGAGAGGGTCTCTTTTGTTGGCTGGAGAGACTAGACTTTCTTTCCTATGTAGTTCAAGTAACTCTCCCAGCTGCCAGACCTCTAGGTAGTTTTCATAGTCATAGACTCTCTCCTTATGCCCTGTGGCCAACAAAAAGAGAAAACAAAAACTCTAGGCCATTGGCCTCAAAACTAGGATGATGATTTCTGACGTCTAGCTTTACTTGTAGGTTTAAAATCCTAAATCTGTGTCTTCTACCTTCACATCCATCCAAACAAGATAAGCAAAATTCATCACTCCATTTTACTAGGGCATTATGTAAGGGAAAGCACAGAGGGAAAACTAAAATCTTTTGCCTTGAGAGCAAAATGCTCACCTTCCACTTCAAATAGGGCCAGTGAGACTGAGCAGAAAACATTTCCATAGCTACCTGCCAGGTGTTATAACAAACGAAGGCAGGAATAGATCCTTTGTATAAATCAGGATTGTTCTCATTCTTGGAATGGGACACAAGTGTAGGAGAGCCAGTCTTAGACATAGAAATACTCAAATATCAGAAAAACAAGTAAGTAGTTCCCCACCGTGTTATGGGGCTTAGAGAGGTTTATCTTTTTGTTTGTATGGAAAAATTAAAAGAATACCAAGTTATATTTTGTGTACATATCAATTACCAAATAATATGCCCTAAATACAGTCCATCATATTTCCTTTGATCTTTGAAATAGGCAAGTAGGTTTCATTTTCAGGAGCTCCTCTTAGCAAAAATATGCTCCCAGCATTATGTCCCCCCCTCACTACCTGACTCTTATCTTTTTGCTCTTAACTTAATAGGTTTATAATTTAACTCTTCCTGTTTCTTTTATTATAAAAGAAATTTGGAAGAACCAAAGGTATATAAAAGAAATGCATTGTTTTAAAGTAACAATAAAGGTCATAACTTGCAGTCAATAAAAATGCTTTTCTTCCTATTCCAAACCTATAGAGATAAAGCACAACAATAACAAAACAATTAAATACATAGGTAAGATCAAAAGCAAGAGAAAGAAGTCTCTAGATGCCAGAACTGAAGCAGAAATTAAAAGGTGAGGGGAAAAAAATGAAATGAGATGGGATCAGGAGGGAAACAAACCATAAAAGACTTAATCTCATGAAACAAACTGAGAGTTGCTGGGGGTAGGGGGTAGGGATAGGGTGGTTGGGTTATGGACATTGTGGAGCATAATGTGCTATGGTGAGTGCTGTGAAATGTGTAAGCCTGATGATTCACAGACCTATACCCCTGGGGCAATTAATACATTATATGTTAATTTAAAAATTTTTTTAAAAAAAGAAAAGAAACTAAAAGCCATAACAGGAAGCAAGACAGCAGCAAGGAACCAAACTGTCAGGTGCCTTTGCATAAATCAGAGCATAGACCACCCTCTGAGTAGATTCACCCTTAGGGTGCAGAACTTGCTGAGTTCTGAGTTCTTACTGAGTCCCACCCCCTTGTCCAAATGCCCTTGTATAGGCCATAACCTGCCCAACTGTACCCAGTGGCCCTGATAAGTGGGAAGAAGCTACAACACTCAGAGAGGTTTTGAAATTGGAAATAGGTCTTAGGAGCTGAGGGATAGAGTTGGGGTTTTTTTTTTTTTTTTTTCAAATACATTTAATTTAGTTGAGAGAGAGAGTGCATGCACACAAGAGAGTGGGAAACACAGATGGAGAAGGGAAGAAGCAGCCTCTGCACTGAGCCAAAAGCCCAAGGCAGCTGGATCCCATGATCCAAGATTGTAACCTGAGCCAAAGTCAAGAGTCAGACGCTCAACCACCTGAGCCAACCAGATGCCCCAAGGATAGAGTTTAAATGCATATATGAGGAAAGGACACTAAGTCTTAAGTCCACAAAGACTGCAGGCTAATTGTACACCCTTGCTCATAGTAACATTATTCTCAATAGCCAAAAGGTGGAAGCAACCCAAGTGTCTGTCGAGAGATGAATGAACAAAACAAATGTAGTATATACATACAATAGACTGTTATTTAGCCTTAAAAAGGAAGAGAGTTCTGACACATGGACAAATCTTGATGACATTATGCTAAGTAAAATAAGCCAGTCACAGAAAGACAATACTTGTTGATTCCATTTATATGAGATACTTAAAATAATCAAATTTATAGAGATAAACAGTAAAATGATAGTTTTCAGGGACTGGGGGGTCGAGGAAGAATGAGGAGTTATTGTTTAATGGGAATGAAATTTCACTTTGGGAAGATAAAAGTTCTGGAGATGAATGGTGGTGATGGTAGCACAAAAATGTGAACATACTTAATGCCTCCCTCTGCTTGCGCTCTTTCTTTCTCTCTCTCAAATAAATAAATAAATCCTTTAAAAAAATAATAAACTTAACCAAGAAGGTGAAAGACTTTTACTCTGAAAACTATAAAACATTGATGAAAGGAATTGAAGGTAACACAAAGAGGAAGATACTTCATGCTCATAGATTGGAAGAACAAATATTGTTAAAATGTTCTACTCAAAGCAATCCACAGATTTAAAGCAATCCCTTACAAAATACCAACAGCATTTTTCACATAATTAGAACAAATAATCCTAAAATTTGTATAGAATCACAAAAGACCCTGAGTAGCCAAAGCAATCTTGAGAAAGAAAAGTAGACTGAAGGTATCACAGTCCGAGATTTCAAGATATACTACAAAACTGTAGTAATCAAAACAGTAACATACCAGCACAAAAATAGGCACATAGATCAATGGAACAGAATAGAGAGCCCCAAAATAAACCCACAATTATGTGGTCAATTAATCTTCAACAAAGGAGGCAAGAATATTCAATGAGAAAAAGACAAGTCTCTTCAAAAAATGGTGCTGGGAAAACTGGACAGCTACATGCAAAAGTATGAAACCTGACCACTCTCTCACACCCTACACAAAAATAAACTCAAAATGGTTAAAGACCTGAATATGAGACCTGAAATCCTAAAACTTCTAGAAAAGAGCACAGGCAGTAATTGCTCTGACATTGGGCATGACAACATTTTTCTAGATATATTTCTTGAGGCAAGGGGGAAGAAAAGGAAAAATAAACTATTGGGACCATATCAAAATACAAAGTTTCTGCAGGGTGAAGGAAGCAATCAACAAAACTAAAAGACAACCTAGTGAATGAGAGGAGATATTTGCAAATGACATATCTGATAATGGGTTTGTATCCAAAATATATAAAGAACTTCTATAACTCACTATCCAAAAAACAAATAATCCAATTAAAAAATGGGCAGAAGACATGAAGAGACATTTGTTGCAAAGAGGACATACAGATGTCCAATAAAAAAAATTCAACATCACTAATCATCAGAGAAATGCAAATCAAAACCACAATAAGATATTACCTCATACCTGTCAGAATAGCTAAAATCAAAAACACAAGAAACAAGTGTTGATGAAGATGTGGAGAAAAAGGAACTCTTGTGCACTGTTGGTGGAAGTGCAAACAGTACAGATACTATGGAAAATAGTACAGAGTTTCCTCAAAAACTTAAAAATAATTTTACCATATGATCCAGTAATTCCACTACTGGTACTTGTCCAAAGAATATGAAAACACTAATTCAAAAAGATATATGCACCCCTATGTTTTTTTGCAGCATTATTTACAATAGCCAAATTATGGAAGCAGCCCAATTGTCCATCAATAGGATAAATGCATAAAGAAATGTGGTATATATACACCATGGAATATTGCAAATCCTGCATGATCTCACAAATGCGTAGAATTTAAGAAACAAAACAAGCAAGGGAAAAAAAGAGATACAAAACAAAAAACAGACTCTTGACCATAGAGAAAAAACTGATGGTTAACAGAGGAGAGAGGTAGGTGGGGGTAGGGGTGAAATAGGTGAAGGGATTTAAGAGTACATTTATCTTGATGAGCACTGAGTACCATAGAATAGAATGTTGAATCACTATTTGTACACACTAATATAACACTGTATGTTAGCTATACTGGAATTAAAATTTAAATAAATAAGTTTCTCTGAAGAAAAAAGGATATGAAAACACTAATTCAAAAAGATATATGCACTCTTATATTTATTGCAGCATTATTTACAATAACCAGATTATGGAAGCAGCCCAATTTCATTGATAAATTAATGTATAAAGGTGTAGCATACAGTGGAATATTACTCATTTAAAAAGAATGAAATCTTGACATTTGCAACAACACAGATGGACCTAGAGTGTATAATACTAAGCCAAATAAGTTAGAGAAAGACACGTACTGTATGATTTCCCTCAAATGTGGGATTTAAGAAACAAAACAAATGAGCAAAAGGGAAAAAAAAAAAAAGAAGAAGAAGAAGAAAGGCAAACAAAGAAACAGACTTTTAACTATAGAGAACAATCTGACAGTTACCAAAGGGGAGGTGGGTGGGAGATGGGTGAAATGGATGATGGGAATTAAGGAGGACACTGTGTTGAGCACAGAGTATTGTATGGAAGTGTTGAATCACTATATTGTACACTTGAAACTAATATAACACTATGGGATGCCTGGATGGCTCAGTAAGTTGGGCATCTACCTTTGCCTCAGGTCATGATCCCAGGGTACTGGGATCGAGTCCTACATCCTGCTCCTTGCTCAGCAGGGAATCTGCTTCTCCCTCTGCCTGCTGCTCCCCCTGCTTGTGCTTGCTTGCTCTGTCTCATAAATAAATAAAATCTTTAAAAAAAAAAAAAATATATATATATATATAAAACTCTGTGTGTTAACTAACTAGAATTTAAATAAAAACTTTAAAAAATTTTTTAATTATAAAACAGAATTAGAAAATCTCTAATATTCAGTTTAAGGAAATAGTTGATACAGATAGAGCTCATCAAAGAATGAAACCACTAAATATATGGTTATTGGGTTGGAGAACTTTAAAATAGAAAGCTCAGACTGTCACCAACTGAACCTACTGATTAATCTTAGCATCACTAGTAATGACACAATCAGACATGCAAGTCTCCTGATTTGATACAATATGACACCAACTCTGAAGTACTTTTGTCAAAAATATTGAGACTGAGACTGACTTTGCCTCTTAACCTGGTTTCCAATGACGAGAAAAAGGGATAGAGGAATAAGTTAGATGATCCCATAAGGAGATAGGCAAATTCAGAATGTGGGACATTCCAGGGCGCCTGGGTGGCTCAGTGGGTTAAAGCCTCTGCCTTTGGCTCAGGTCATGATCCCAGGGTTCTGGGATCGAGACCCGCATCGGGCTCTCTGCTCAGCAGGGAGCCTGCTTTCTCCTCTCTCTCTTCCTGACTCTCTGCTACTTGTGATCTCTGTCTGTCAAATAAATAAATAAAATCTTAAAAAAAAAAAGAATGTGGGACATTCCACAAGACAATTTATCTAATTTGTTCTGTAAGTTAATGTTACATTAAAAAAAAAGAAAAGAAAGTGGGGGCTGGGTGGTTCAGTTGGTTAAGTGTTTGACTCCTGATTTTGGCTTAGATCATGATCTCAGTGTTGTGAGATCAAGCCCCAAAACTGACCTGCATCAGATTGGCGCTAGGCATGGAACCTACTTAAGATTCCCTCTCTCTCCCTCTCTTTCTCCCTCTCCCCCCTCTATAAAATAAAAAAATAATAATAATAAATAAATTTAAAAAGGAGGACTCAAGTAGATCAGTATTCTCACCAGAGATGATTTTGTCCTGGGAGGAACATTTAACAATTTCTGGAGACATTTTGGATTGTCTTAATGTGAGTAGTGCTACTGGAATCTAGGAAGTAGAGGCCAAAACGCTGCTAAACATCCTGCAATGCATAAGAAACACCACATACCAAGAATGATTTATTCCAAAATGTCAAAATGTCAGTGGTGTCAATTTCCTGTGCTAAAGGTAAATGAAAAGATGCAATAATCTGATTTAGTCTGTGGCTCTTATTTGGATCCTGATTTGAAGAAGCCAAACCACAAGAAGACATTTTTGAGAAATCAGGAAAATTTGACTATAAGTTGGGTATTCAAGGATACTGAACAATGATTGCTGAGTATGATACTGGTATTGTGTATGGTATGTGAGAAAATGTGCCTGATTTTCAGAAATGCATACAGATATATGTAGGGATAAAATGGCATGATGTTTAGGGCTTTCTTTAAAAGATTTCAGCCAAAAAAAAAAAAACACACACACATAATACTCTTGACAAACTATTGTTAAGTCTAGAATCTTGGTAATAGCTTTGTGAGAGTTCCCTACATATGTGTGTATATTTGATAAAATGTTTCATTCAAACACAATTCTTCAGAAAGAAGGATTTAGGGGCCCCTGGGTGGCTCAGTCATTAAGTATCTGCCTTCAGCTCAGGTCATGATCCCAGGGTCTTGGGGTCGAGCCCCACATCGGGCTCCCTGCTCCACGGGGAGCCTGCTCCTTCCTCTCCCACGCCCCCTGCTTGTGTTCCCTCTCTTGTTGTGTCTCTCTCTGTCAAATAAATAAAATATTTTTAAAAAGAAAAGAAAGAAGGACTTAACCCAACAGGAAAAAAGAATAGTCAAGAAATGATGAATGTTATTCATGGAGGAATCCTGTTGGACTGTGAGGACCCTTGTTCAGAATAGAAAGCGCATGGTAAAGAAGCTGGTACCTATACAGATCCTAAGATGAGTTGCATGGTGGGCAGGCACTTTCAGTCACAACTCAGTGAGAAGAAATAAGATCTCCTTGCTCAATGAAAGATAACATCTGAAAAAAGTATTTTAGTGGGTTCATACTAGTTCAGAAGCTATGGTTACACATATTTGCTGAAGAACAAGATTTTTCTCACTTTATTTTTGTAGTAGAGGCTTTTGAAAAATTGGAATACTCTAAGAATTTTTAGTATCAGGAAAACCACTGAGCTAACAAAGAGGGAATCTTCTAGTGTGCCTCTTGTTTCTCCATATCTTCAAAGAGACTATCATTTTTTTTTTACATCTCAGTTAATTTGATGACTGACTTCTCAGAATATCAGGGACAAGATGAGTTTTCTATTTGTGAGTTTCTTTAGCTTGTTATTTTTTTTTAATTTTTTATTTCTATTCAGCATAACAGCTTGTTATTATTGCAAAGTCCAAACACCTCATATGACCTCATTAGTGTGGGTGCAGTGATGGGTGTGTACCTCATGATTGGTAGTGACATTGGTGGAAAGTCAAAGCCATACTTGCACTGACCAAATAGAATTCTACTGTCTGCTGGAAAGTAACTATGGAAAAAATCACTCACTTGTATTGCAGAGGTAGGGACCACAATATGAGTGATTTTCACTGGGTGTAGTGGGTTGGATGATGCACCCTCCAATGAAATATCCAAGTTTTAATCCATTGTACCTGTGAATGTAAACTTATTTGAAACAGGGTCTTTGCAGATATAATTAAGAATCTTGGGGTAAGATCACCCTAGATTTAGGATGGACCCTAAATCCAATGGCTATGTCCTTAAAAGATAAAAGAGAAGAAAAGTATAAACCCAAGAAGGACACAGAGGAGAAGCTGTGTGAAAATGGAAGCAGATATTGGAGTTATGCAGCTACAAGCCAAAAGATGGCAAGGATTGATAGCTGCCACCAGAAGATAAGAGCAAGGCATGGAATGAATTCTCTTTCAGAGCCTCCAAGAGGACCCAACCCTCTCAACACTTTGATTTTGGACTTCTGGCCCCAAGACTGTGAGTGAATAAATTTCTGTCATTTTAAGTCACTGCATTTGTGGTAATTTCTTATGAAGATCTGGGAAACTAATATAATTGATGGGGGTAGATTCTCACAGAAATAACCTGATGAATTCAAAGAAATGATTCAAATTCTCAGATGGCAGAGGCACCTGGGTGGCTTGATGGATTAATCCTCTGCCTTCAGCTCAGGTCATTATCTCAGGGTTCTGGGATCGAGTCCTGGATCAGGCTCTCTGCTCAGCGGGGAGCCTGCTTCCCCCTCTCTCTCTGCCAACCTCTGTGCCCACTTGTGATCTTTCTTTCTGTTAAATAAGTAAATAAATGAAATTTTTTAAAAAAATTCTCAGATGGCCTTAATTTGATTATTCATTCATTCATTTTTCTCATTTATTCATTCATTCATCAAATATCCACTATTGACATATTTGGCCCCAAAATATAAACTGGGACTTTTTAAATTTTTTGACACATTCTTGTCCAAGTAAATTTGGTTACTGCTAACTTCTTAGGTGGGGGAATTTTTATTGTAGATATTTTGCACTCTACTTCAAAAGGGCTGTTATTTCTGGATTCCTGTAAGTTACCTTTGCATTCTGCCCAACAGTTGGCCAACAAATGGCAATAACAAAAAGTAAATTGAGACGTCTCTGTTTTCTCAGAATTTTATCTAAGGCCACAAAGTTGAAGATGCATGGCAATAAATACTTCCACACTGGGAAGATAAGGACTAGATTCATCTTTGCAGGATCAACAAAAAGATAAAATCCTTATCACACATAATCTACATATAAGAAAAGAATTTGATTTTTAAAAAAAAGAGTCTTTGAAAGGGATTCAAAGGAGCAAAGGATACTGGGATTTTTTTTTCCTCTTAGACTCTTTACAGCTGTGCTACATGTATGTTGCACAACTACAGGGGCACCATTCACCCTACAGCCATGAGATTTATATAGTGTAATAACAATTTTCCAGCAGATGGCGGTAAAGTATCTGGAGGAGTAAGGTCCTTTCCTAACTCACACAAAGTCATATAGGCTAGTAAAAGCTCTGCTCTTTTTCCTTCTCCTCCACACTCCCTCAAGTCAAGTACACAGAATTCCAGGACAATCTTCACAGATGTTGGAATTGCCTGAAACAGGTGGCACTACCATCTCATTCCTTGGTTGAAAGCTGGCTGAGTTACAGAAACTCTTGGGCCTACCCCAGGGTACTTACTACCAGAGCAGAGCAGGGAGGCCTGAGAGAGCTTGACAAAGATCCCAGAAGTCTTAGACTTAATGCCTGTTCTTATCTGGAGAAGTTTGAAGGCAGGAGACTGGCTAGAACCATTATGACATCAAGACAAGGAGAGGGGAGTTAGAATTAGTTGCACTGCACTACAAACACTTGGCATGTCAAAAGTGCATGAATTCCTTGAGCCAAATGGACATCTGGCTATAGGTAACCAGGTGTGAACTCTCTGAAAGAACCTTGTCTGAGGAAACTACCTTTGACTGACAGCTGCCACACCCTCTCACCCCCTCATCCCCCACCTCCACCATCCCAAAAAGAGATGTACAACTAGAGGACAGAAAAGGTGAGGGGAGATCACCAAAGGTTACCCAGAAAAAAGATTACCTTTGGCATAAAAAGGTATGTGGAAGTCCACCACAGTTCTGCCAAAGAACCCATAAAAGTGTTCCACAAAGGAGAGACATTTCCACAACTGTAAGAAAACTATAAATCGCACCAGCCTTTGCCCATTTACCTGTTATCCATTCATCCCTCCCAACCCCGGAAGAGCCAGAAGCTGCAAAAAAAAAAAAAAAAAAAAAAAAAGGCAGGCAGAGAAAGAAAAGTAAAAATGAAAAAACACGTTCTACCTCCCTTTCCTCAATGTGGGTTCCCTATTTACCAATCAAGCCTAAGGAATTGCTACTCCCGTATACACTTTTGTTCTGTCTGAAGAGAACCTAGATTTTTATGTGGTCTCTCCCCCATGCAACTCACGTGCATTAGGGGAAGTGAAACATCCGAACAACAGCAGCCCACTCTGTACCACCCCAACACTAGTTCTTATACTCTGACAACTATTAAACATAGTTCAAAGAAACTTTTAAACATCTAAATAAATGGAAAGACATCTCACGTTAATGGATCAGAAGGCTTAATATTGTTAAAAGAAAGCAATTCTCCTCAAATTGATCTACACCTTTAACACAATTCCTGTCAAAATCCAAGCTGGCTCTTTTGTAGAAATTGACAAGTTGATCCTAATTATAGGATCCTAAATATAGAAATATAAGGAACCCAGAATCACCAAAACAAGCTTAAAGGAGAATAAAGTTGGAGGACTCACTCTGATTTCAAAGTTTACTACAAAGCTACAGAAACCAAGACAGTGTGGTGCTAATATAAGAAGAGGCATATTGATCAGTGAGGTAGAACTGAAAGCCCAGCAATAAAGCCCTCACATTCACAATCAATTGATTTCCTCCAGGATGCCAAAACAATCCAATCTACTCTTGGAAAAGAATAATCTCTTCAACAAACCGTGTTGGGATAACTGGATATTCTCATGCAAAGAAGTAAATTGGATCCCTTCCTCACATCATACACAAAATTTAGTTTAAGATAGATCAGAGACACAATTACAAGAGCTAAAATTATAAATTTCTTAGAATAAAACATAGAGGGGCACCTGGATGGCTCAGTCAGTTAGGCATCCAACTCTTGATTTCAGCTCAGGTCATGATTTCAGTGTCATGAGATTGAGCCCTATGTTGGGTTCCACACTGGCTGTGGAGCCTGCTTAAGAATCTCTCTCTCTCCCTCTGTGTCTGCCCCTCCCACCCCTCTCTCCCTCCCTCTAAAAAAAAGCGACAACATGGGGTAAATCTCCATGACCTCAGATTTGGCAATGATTTCCTAGGTATGATACCAAAGCACACATGACAAAAGAGAAAAATAAATAAATTGGGCTTCATCAAGATTATAAACCTTTGTGCCTCAAAGGATATCATCAAAAAACTGAAAAGACAACCCACAAAATGGGGGAAAGTATTAGCAAATTCTGTATTTGATAAGGAACTTGTGTCAAATATATAAAGAACTCTCAACAACTTAATAAGAAGAAAACCCAATTTTAAAATGGACAAATAGGGGCGCCTGGGTGGCTCAGTGGGTTAAAGCCTCTCCCTTCGGCTCAGGTCATCATCTCAGGGTTCTGGGATCCAGCCCCGCATCGGACTCTCTGCTCAGCGGGGAGCCTGCTTCCTCCTCTCTTTCACTCTGCCTGCCTCTCTGCCTACTTGTGATCTGTCTGTCAAATAAATAAATAAAATCTTTAAAAAAAATTAAAAAAATAAAATGGACAAATAATAAGCTTTGCGCAGTGGCAGTATCATAGCCAATGAGGTTTATCCGAGGCGTGATTATTGCTAATTAAAATGGACAAATAATATTAATAAACATTTCTCCAAAGAAGACAAAATGATCTATAAACACATGAAAAGATGCTCAATTATCATTAGCTTTGTGGAAATGCAATTTACATATGGAAATACAAATCAAAACCACAGTGAAATACCACTTCAAAATATTAGGGAGGCATTAGGGAGGCACCTGGGTGGCTTAGTTAAGCGTCTGCCTTTGGCTCTGATGGTAATCTCGGGGTCCTGGGGATTGAGTCCCACATTGGGCTCCCAGCTTGGCCAGAAGTCTGTTTGTCCCCCTGCTCCTCTCTCCGGCTTGCTCTCTCAAAAAACATGGAGGACATAGGGAGATGGAGAGGAGAAGGGAGTAGAGGGAAATTGGAAGCGGGGGTAAACCATGAGAGACTATGGACTCTGAAAAACAATCCGAGGGTTTTGAAGGAGCAGGGTTGGGGGGGCTGGGAGGTTGGGGGAGCCAGGTGGTGGGTATTAAGTAGGGCACGTATTGCATGGAGCACTGGGTGTGGTGCAAAAAACAATGAATTCTGTTACGCTGAAAAGAAATAAAAAAATAAATAAAATTTTTTTTAAGATTTTATTTATTTATTTGACAGACAGAGATCACAAGTAGGCAGAGAGGCAGGCAGAAGGAGAGAGAGGGGGAAGCAGGCTCCCTGCTGAGCAGAGAGCCCGATGCGGGGCTCGATCCCAGGACCCTGAGATCATGACCCGAGCCGAAAGCAGAGGCTTAACCCACTGAGCCACCCAGGCGCCCCCCAAAATAAATAAATTTTTTAAATAAATAAATAAATAAATAAATAAATAAATAAATAAATAAATAAATCTTTTTAAAAAATAGACATTAGGGGGCGCCTGGGTGCCTCGGTTGGACATCAGACTCTGTCTTGGCTCAGGTCGTGATCTTCCGCTTGTGGGATCTAGACCCAAGACTCTGTGCTTAGCCAGAGTTTTTTGGGTTTCTCTCTCCCTCTGCCCCTCCCCCCTTAAATGGATGAATAAATCTTAAAAAAAGAAAAATAGTCAGTAGGATGACTGTCGGGGCACCTGCATGGCTCAGTAAGTTAATTGTCTGCCTTCCGTTAAGGTCGTGATCATGCGTCCTGGGATGCAGTTCCGTGTTGGGCTCCCTGCTCAGCGAGTAGTCTGCTTCCTCTCTTCCTCTGCCCCACTTCCCCTCTCATTCTCTTTCTCTCTCTCAAATAAATGAATAAAAATCTTTTTTTTAAAAAGGATGATTACAATGACTATAATTTTAAAAAGACACTATAAATGAGGATGCAGAGAAATTGCAAACTTCATTCATTATGCATGAGAACATAAAATGGTGCAGACACTTAAGAAAACAATCGGACAGTTCTTCAAAAGATCAAGCGCAGAATTGTCACATGACCCACCAATTCTATTGCTGTATATACACTCAAAAAAAATGAAAAATATATCCACAGGAAACTCATACATAAATGCTCGTAGCAGCATTATATATAATAAGCAAAAAGCAGATAAAACCGAAATGTCCACTAACTGATGAATAGATAAATAAGCCGCTGCCTTTGGCTCAGGTCCTAATCCCAGGGTCCTGGGATCAAGTCCCGCATCGGGCTCCTTGCTCGGCAGAGAGCCTGCTTCTCTCGCTGCCTCTGCCTGCAACTCTGCCTGCTTGTGTGTACTCTCTCTGACAAATAAATAAATAAAATCTTAAAAAAAAAAAAAAAAGAAATATCCAGAATAAGAAAATCTATAGAGATAGAAAATAGATTAGTAGTTGCCTAGGATGGAGGTCCCTAGGGGGGAATGAGAATAGGGTTTTTAACAGTGATGAAAATGCTCTAAAACTGATCTTGGTGATGGTTACCCTAGTTGCACTACTAAGAACCACTTTATTCTTCACTTTATTTTATTGTTTAAAGATTTTGTTTATTTGAGAGAGAGAGAATGAGCAAGAGAGAGAGAAGGGGGGCAGACAGAGCGGGAGAAACAGACTCCCCTTGGGACTTTGATCCCAAGACTCTGGGGTCATGAACTGAGCCAAAGGCAGATGCTTAACCGACTGAGCCACCAAGGTACCCCAACTATTTACTTTAAATAGGTAAATTATATGTTAATTACATCTCCATAAAGCTGTTTCATATATATTTTAATTTTGAGGTCCATCCCTAGAGATTACAACTTAATTGTTGTAATCTCTAGGGATTTTAAAAAAATTCTCAGGTGACCCAAATGTGCAGCAAAGCTTGAGAACCACGGATGTGAACTAATCATGGTTAGTAACTTACTGAGATTGGTTTAGGTTTGGGCATATATACAACTCTTGACAACGAGATATAAGAAGTTGGCTTGGATTTCTTGGAAAGCTATCTATGAGAGTTAAAGGAGAAGAAACCTCCTTTTTTGAATATTATGTCTGGAACTGCAGCATCTGTTTTGTAACCATGAAAGGAGTTAATTCAAGGACAAATCTGACATACTAAGGATGGCAGAGAAGAAATATGGAAAAGTAACTGGGACCTGATTACTTAATTCAGCTGCTGAATTATATTGTTTCTATGTCATTTATTTCTGCTCTAATCTTTATTATTTCCTTCCTTCGCCTGGATTTTGGTTTTGCTTGCTCTTCTTTTTCTCACTCCTTTAGGTGAAAAGTTAGATTGTTTATTTGAGATTTCTCCTGCTTCTTCAGATAGGCCTGTATTGCTATAAACTTCCCTCTTAGAACAGCTTTTGCTGCATCCCAAAGGTTTTGGACCATTGTATTTTCATTTTCATTTGTTTCCCTGTAATTTTTTATTTCTTCTTTGATTCCTTGGTTGACCAATTCACTGTTTAGTAACGTTATTTAACCATCATGTATTTGTGATCTTTCCAGATTTTGTGTGTGTGTGTGTGTGTGGTTGATTTCCAGTTTCATAGCATTGTGGTCAGAAAAAAATGCATGGTATGACTTCAGTCTTTTTGAATTTACTGATACTTGTTTTGTGGCCTAATATGTGATCTATTCTGGAGAATTTTCCATGTGCACTTGAAAAGAATGTGTTTTCTGATTTAGGGGAATGTTCTGAATATATATGCTAAATCCATCTGGTTAAGTGCATCAATCAAAGCTACTGTTCGCTTATTGATTTCCTGTTTGGATGATCTGTCCTTTGATGTAAGTGGGGTGTTAAAGTCCCCTCTGTTATTGTATTACTATCAATTAGTTCCTTTATGTTTGTTATTAACTATTTTATGTATTTGGGTGCTCCCATGTTGTTTGTATAAATATGTATAATTGTTATGTGCTCTTGTTGGATTGTCCCCTTTATTATTATATAGGATCCTTCTTTGTCTCTTGTTATAGTCTTTGTTTTAAAGTCTATTTTGTCTGCTGTAAATACTGCTACTCTGGCTTTCTTTTGACATCAATTTGCTTGATAAATGTTTCTCCATCCCCTCACTTTTTTTTTTTTCTTGTTAATTTTGGCCCTTCTAACTGGTGTAAGGTTGGATCTCAATGTGGTTTTTTTTTTTAATTTTATAATTTTTTTTTATTTTTTATAAACACATATTTTTATCCCCAGGGGTACAGGTCTGCGAATCACCAGGTTTACACACTTCACAGCACTCACCATAGCACATACCCTCCCCAATATCCATTACCCCACCCCCCTCTCCCAACCCCCTCCCCCCATCAACCCTCAGTTTGTTTTGTGAGATTAAGAGTCACTTATGGTTTGTCTCCCTCCCAATCCTATCTTGTTTCATTTACTCTTCTCCTACCCCCTCAACCCCCCATGTTGCATCTCCTCTCCCTCATATCAGGGAGATCATATGATAGTTGTCTTTCTCCGATTGACTTATTTCTCTCATCCCCTCACTTTTAATGTGCAGGAGTCTTTAGGTCTGAAATGAGTCTCTTGTTAGGTAACATATAGATGCATCTTTTTTTTATCCACTCTATTACCCTATGTCTTTTGATTGGAGTGTTTAGTCCATTTACATTCAAAGTAGTTACTGACAGATAATGTGTTCATTGTCATTTCATTACTTATTGTGTGGTTGATGTTGTTTTTAAGATTTTATTTATTTATTTGACAGAGAGAGCACAAGCAGGGAGAGCAGCAGGCAGAGGGAGAGGGAGAAGCAGACTCCTCCCCGAGCAGGGAGCCCAGTGTGGGGCTGGATCCCCGGACCCTGAGATCACAGCATGAACCAAAGGCAGATGCTTAACTGACTGAGCCTCCCCTGTTCTTTACTCCTCTCCCCTTCCACCATGTTTTAGGTATATAGTGTTATATTTTAACATTCAATGGACAGTTGGGTTCTTTCCACAGTTTGGCTATTGTGGACATTTCTGCTATGAACACTGGGGAAAGAATCCCTTTTAATATTTCTTGTAGGGTTAGGTTAGTGCTCGTGAACTCCTTTAGTTTTTGTTGATATGAAACACTCCTATTCTGAATGATAACCTTGCTGGGTATTCTTGGCTGCAGATTTTTCCTTTCAGCACATGCCACTCCTGTCTGGCCTACAAAGCTTCTGATGCAAAATCTGCTTATGTCCTTATAGGGTTCCTTTGTATATAACTGTCTTCTCTTGCTGCTTAAAAATTTTTTTCTTTATTATTACTTTTTGCCATTTTAAACACTTTATGTGTCTTGGTGAGGACCTTCTAGGGGTGAATTTGGGGGGAGGAATCTCTGTGCCTTCTGGATCTTGTTATCTGCTTCCTTCCCCAGATTAGGAAGTTTTCAGCTATTATTTCTTCAAATAAACTTTCTGTCCCCTTTTCTCTCTCTCCTTTTGGGATCACTATAATGTGAATAGCATTCTACTTGATGGAATCACTGAAAAGACTATTTTCAATTCACATAATTTTTTTTCCCTTTCATTTGCACAGTTTGGTTCTTTTCATTACTCTGTCTCCAGGTCATTAATTCATTCCTCTGCTTCCTCTAGCCTGTTATTTTATTCCATCAAATGTACTTTTAATTTTATTTATTTTGTTCTTGATGTCTGATTGGTTCTTTCTTCTCTTTTTGTTGAGTCTCATAGATGTTCTCCACTCATTTCTCATGTCCAGGGAGTATCTTTATGATCATTACTTTAAAGATTTTTTTAAGGATTTTATTTATTTATTTGAGAGAGGAGAGGAGGGGCAGAGGGAGAGAAGGAATCTCAAGCAGACTTTGTGCTGAGCACGAACCCAACATGGGGCTCAACTTCACAACCCCGAGATCATAACCTGCACCAAAACCAAGAGTAGGATGGTTAACTGACTGAGCCTCCCTTCATGATCCTTACTTTAAATTCTCTGTCAGGCACATTATATCCGTTTTTGCTTAAGTCTCTTGTTGTGGTTTGGTCCTGATCTTTCATTTGGGACATATTCATCTCTATCCTCATTTTTTCTAACCCTCTGTGTCTATTTTTGTGTGTTAGAAAGTCAGTTACATCTCTTGCTCTTGAGAGTAACGTGCTTATGAAGATAAGGTCCTATAGTGCCTTGCAGTGCAGTGGCACCTGTTTCCCTGGGCCTGGTGCTTCAGAGAATATCTCCTATGTATGTGTTGTATATACTCTGCTTTTAAGTCTTAATAACATTTTCCTCATTTCCAGTTGTTTGCATGGGTTCTCTTTGCTTGTTGTGGGGAATGTTTTGTCCCCAGCAGGAGTAGGGCACTTTTTAACAAAGTGTGCGCTGGTCTGCCTGTGAAATGAGACATGCCACTGCACCCTGAACTGAGGTCCCACAAAACACATGGGTTTGGAGTCAAGGTGTTATTTATTCACATGCTAGTTTGTAAAAATTCCTGAATACAATAATTATTTCTCCTTTATTAAGCTACCTGTTTAATTTTTCTTTTTTGTTCCTATCTTGATTTTATCTTGGGGGCTATTGGTTTCGGTCAGGTTTTTTTCTATTTGTATTCATTGCCTTTGTTTCTTGCTATTTTGTGCCTATATGCTTCAGAGGTATTTTCTTTCCAGTGTGGGAAGAAGTCATACACAGTACCTATCTGGAGATAGTAATACTTTAAGATGTTCCTTTAAATCTATAATGTTTATGGAAGTAAAATCCAGGGTATTTTCTTGTCCTTGGTATCTGTGAGTGACCATTCATCCAGGGTAATCAAAGGTCTGAAAGTTTTTCAATTCTTTTTGGTGTTGATAACGAGAATAACAAACTTGCTTGAAGGGTTACTTTAAGTATAGAGTGACTTCAACCCACTCAACATGTACCCTCCAAGGTGTTGGCTCCTAGTTAAAAAATATCCTCTAAATGGAGACCATGCTTGCTAAGGGCTATTCTGAAATTCATAGTATGGATTTGAGCCCAAAGTCTAAAACCTCAGAACTATAAGCAGGAACCGAACTGGAATGAGTTACTGCATTAGCCCTGAAGGTGAACATGGAGTAAAACAGGACTTGTGGAGGCTCTGGAAATGACACGTGCCCCCTTCTCTAGAAAGATTACACAGCAACCTCCCTGAGTCTTCCTGACACTAATGGCTATTGTCTACTCAAAAGATCAAATCAAATAGAATTTCCCTTAGGAAGAAAATATTGATTTTACTCTATGTGATACTTCCTTTTTATTTTTTCCCTCCATCCGCAAAATAGAGGCTTTTTTTGTTGTTGTTTCCTATCTCTGTTTGTTGACTGCTAAACCCTCTCATACCTGTCAGGCTAGCTGATCAACAAACATCTATGTATGTGGTCCTATGCTGGGAGGATGGCCAAGAATTCAAGGAGTTGGAAACCCTTCTGATGGAGGGGGAAATGTTTCTTCCCAGAAACCTAGCAAAGCTTAACCTCAATGTCACAATTCAGGTTGCCCTCCCACTCCATGGTTCTTAACCCTGATTGCATATTAGAATCATCTGAGAAGCTTCCCACTTCCAAACAATTGAGTCAGACTCTCTGGAGTTTGAAGTCCCCGGGATGGTTATTTTATTAAAGCTCTCCAAGTGATTCCAGTGTGCAGACAGAGTTAAGAATCCCAGCCTTACATTTAAGAATGTAAGTTCATATGCATGCTATGACTGTGTTTACTGCCTAAGTAGAAATCATTGATAAGCCTAAGAAGCACATGGAGAGATTTACATTCTCTTTGTTTCTCACCATATAAAAAAACTACCCAAACCAACACTGCTCAGCACGACACCACTGGCTGATGCAGCACATTCCTGACAACCATTATCCCGAGGTCCCTGTGAATCACTACACAGGTTTTTTTAGTTAGCCCTATTCTCCTCCCACATGGGAGTAGGAAGGAGCTGTCTCCATTGCAATAGGCAGCAGACTAGGTAGGACACAGAAGACTTGGATTCTAATCTCCTTCTTCCCCTAACTAGTGTAAGGCACAAGGCAGATCATTTTAATATCTCTGAGAGCTTATAAAATGGGATGACTTAACTGTCTAGTCTATTTCACAGACATTCATGAATATCAAATAAAATGTGAAAACAATCATAAACGATAAATTGCTATGTCACGATAACAACATGACTATGCTTAAGATCCCCTGGGACAAAGCAGAGTTCCTTCTTCCCTTATTTTCTCTAGGTAGTTCCCAATGCAGTGTCGCCTTTACTCTTAAGGGAGAGCATGTAGAAAAAGAGGTGGAGAAAGAGGGGCACATGTATAAAAAGGCATTTTTGCATAGTTTAGGAAAGAATACCATGTACCCATTGAGAAAACGAGATTGTTCTTTATGACACACACAGAATGATGTCAATGATACATTGTTAGGTGAAAAAACTAAGTTGCAATACAGTACATAGGGTATGCAAAATTTATATAAGAATAAGTTTGTTAGTGCATAAACCATGTCTAGAAGTATACATTCCAATCTGTCGACACCAGGATTTTTTGAGAGGGAGACTTTTATTTTTTCTTTGTTTATTTCTGTTGTATTTGAAGAGTTTGACGATGAGTGTATTTCATTTTCATAATCTTCAAATACACACTGAAATGCAAATCAGGGGGAAAGAGAGGTGGTGAGGGTTTTACAGCCTAAGATTAGTAAAGAGTCAGAGAAAATATAATTGCCTTAAAGCTGTGCTCATGCTTGTGTCGAGACAAAGCATGTTCCAAAATTGCCCAGTTCTCACAGTCCTTTTAATCAACAACTTTAAGAATTCACAGAGAAGATAAGAGGTGGCAGAAGGCTGAAAATGGTCAAGAGTTCTGCTTTTCAAGAAGGAGGAAATTATACATTCTGGAAATCACAAACTACAAAGCTTGAGACTGATCAGGAAAAATCTAGAATGGATTATTAAATAATTGGTGAACATTTAAAAGGGCAAATGGTGATCATCAGCTGACATGGATTCACTAGGAACAAACCAAGACAAAATAACGCATTTCTTTTTGGTAGATTAACTAGATTATCATAGTAGCTCAGGGGAATATCTCAGACTTAGTATATCTTGATTTCAGCAAAGCTTTTCACAAAATCACTTACATGATTTTGGAAAATATGTGAAATGCAAATTATTAAGTGATTCATGGCTAGTTAAATATCATATTTATATATTGGAGCGTATGCATCCAAGAGAGTGCTGGTCTTTGGTCCCATTTTCTTTTGCATTTTTATCAACAAAATAGACACTGATGACACAAAGATGGGAGAACTAGCTCACTAGTTAAACCTATATTCAAGATATCCTTAGTTATTTGAATGTCAAACTGAAACCAATGAAGAAACTAATGGGTTATAGGATGAGAAGTTTCCATTCCATGTAAGTAAGACTTCTTAACTACAGTTGTCCAACAATGGATTAGGCATAGGTTTTCAGTTAAAAAAAAAACAGGAGGGTGAGGGAGATGGGCCTATCAAATGTTCTGCAAATGCAAAATTGTTTGATTCCAACTAGAAAATTAATAACAGACACTAAGTACCAACAGACTGCAAAGATAATGAAAGACAATATAGGGCATAATGTTTGTTTTCAATAGACAAAATAATTCTTGAATGGAACCCTGAAGAATCAGTAAATGGGTATAGATACATGGGACAGGGTATGGCATTCCAGGATGTCGTAAAGCATAGAAGCAAGACTAACATGGCATTTTCCAGAATTGTGAAATGACTGACCTGGCTGTGGCTTTGGTGAATAAGAGAAAATAAGGCTGGGACTAGATAGAGAAAATCTGAAACCAGGAAAGAAGTTTATTCTTTGTACAATGGAGAAGGGATCAGTCAGGCTCTGCTTTCAAGCATCAGAAACCAAATCAGACAAACTTCAAAAGAGGAGTTTACTGGAAAAATATCAGGAGCTCACAGAATCAATGGGAAGGTTTGGAAACATTAGAAAGCAAAGTAACCTCCAAGGGCTAAAAAGCAGGAACCAGAGGCATGGCCTTGAGGCAGGCCATGTTAGGGTAAATGAATACCCAATAATATTTGATCTCTTTATCACACTATTAAGGATTCAAATAGATGGATAGAGGGCTCCTGGGTGGCTCAGTCGGTTAAGTGGCTGCCTTTAGCTCAGGTCATGATCCCAGGGTCCTGGGGTCGAACCCTGCATCAGGCTCCTGGCTTGGCAGGGAGCCTGCTTCTTCCTCTCCCTCTGCCCCTCCTGCTTGGTCTCTCTCTAATAAATAAATAAAAGCTTTAAAAAAAGAAACCAAATAGATGGATAGAGAGTTTCAAAGTCCTAGCTTGGGTCACATGCACTTCTCATTGCTGAGGAAGATGAGTACTGAATTAACAGTTTTTCCAGACTACATCCAATGACAGATAATTCCCCTGAAGGGAAATGAGGCATGAAGGAGAAATAAGTGCTGAGCAGCTAAAGACAATAAAATCTCACTACTGGCACCATTGGCAGCTTTGAGCAAGGTAGCAATGCATCGAAAATAGTGCTATCGGGAGATTTGGAAATTTGCAAATGGACTAGAGGAATGGAAACCAAAAAATGAGGGGTGGAGGCTAAATAGATGGAGCACAGAGGATTTTTAAAGCAGTGAAACTGCTCCACATGATACTATAATGATGAATACATGTCATTATATATTCATCCAAACCTCTGGAATATACAACATTAAGTGTGAACTCTAGGGGAACCTGGGTGGCTCAGTGGGTTAAGCCGCTGCCTTCGGCTCAGGTCATGATCTCAGAGTCCTGGGATCAAGGCCCGCATTGGGCTCTCTGCTCAGCAGGGAGCCTGCTTCCTCCTCTCTCTGCCTGCCTCTCTCCCTGCTTGTGATCTCTCTGTCAAATAAATAAATAAACAAAATCTTAAAAAAAAAAAAAAGAGTGAACTGTAATGTGAACTATGAACCTTGAGGGGTTATGATGTGTTGGTGTAGGTTCATCAGTTTTAACAAATGTATGACCCTGGTTGGGGATGTTAATAATGTGGGAGGCTATGTATGAGTGGAGGCAGGGAGTATACAAGAAGTCTCAATACATTCCTCTCAATTTTGCTGTGAACCTGAAACTGCTGTTAATAAATAGTCTTTTTATTAAAAAAAAAAGAAAGAAAGTGAAGGCAGATAGTGAGTTCTCTAGGGTTAGAGGCTGGCGATGAGAATAAGATAAGAATGATGTTAAAACTAAAAACAGTAAGTCTTAATAACTACCTAGATGTTCAGGACAGGGGAGGTACATGTTGAAAATAAGAGGAATGGAGGACTGGAGGAATGATGAGGCTTGAGACTGGAGGAATGATGGTGGTAGATGTAAGAAAACCTGGAAAGACAGAGGTATCTAGGGTGGAGGTGAAGATAATGCTCACGGTGTTGAGTTTTGCTGATGGTGAAAATGTGCAGTAGGAAGTAAGAAAACAGGGTATCCAAGAGGACTTGTTTGGAGATACAGTTGTAGGAGGATTTGGCATACAGAAGATAATTTAAGTCAAATGAAGCTATCTTAAAAATATGTAAAATGGTGAACAGAAAGAGTGACAATCCTCCCTCTAAAATGTGGAAAAAAAAAAAAAAGAAACAGTGAACCCCCCCCCCAAAAAAAAAAGGAATCCGTAGAAAAGGTTTTGGGAATTTAGGAGAACTTTAACTTTTTACCATGAGCAGTATTACATTTTTCCATTTTTATTCCTTATTTCATTTTCTTCCTCTACCCCAAACAGTCTAATTATATGTCCGTATGCATGCATATATTCCTGTAAAATATGTGGGGCTTTGTGACATTTGTGTGTTTGAATGTAAGTAAGTGGCATTTGCTGAAGAACTCATTGTGTTATTTCTTCACTTACCATTTTTTGCTCTAGGGACAAGAAAGCCAAATTGCTCTTAGAAATAGCTGTAAAGCTCACATTTCTATCAGCAGATTATGGGAGCTCCCATTTCTACACATTTCTGCCAATAGTTAGTAATATCTAATTTTTTGGTGTCTATAAAGTTGTAACTTTTTGATCAAAGTTAATTTTTTTTCCTAATGAGTTTGAGTATCTCTTAAGATTTCAAGTTTCTCCTTTAATAAATTGCTTGATTATATCCTTTCCTTATTTTTTTCTAAGTTTGTTTGTATTTGTTGATTTCCATTGGTAATGTTTATGTTCCAGGGCTGTGTATTTCAAAATAGTAGCTACTAGCCAATGACCATTAACTATTCAGACATGAGCTATTGGGTACATGAAGTATGGCTAGTCCAAATTGACATGTACTGTAAGTGTAAAATACACACCAAATTTCCAAGAGTCAATACAAAAACAATGTAAATTATCTCATTACTAATTTTTATATTGATTGTGTGTTAAAGTTGTAATATTTTAGATATATTGTGTTAAATTAATTTTATGTTTATTTTTACTTTTTATAACATGGCTATTAGAAAATTTAAAATTATATAAGTGGCTGGCATTTGTGGCTTGCATTGTATTATGTTGGACATAATGTTCTAGATACTCTTAGTTGGTATTAGTTTTTTGGGGGTTTTTTTGTTGTTTTTTTTTTTTAATTTGATAGACAGAGACCACAAGTAGTCAGAGAGGCAGGCAGGGAGAGAGGAGGAAGCAGGCTCCCTGCTGAGCAGAGAGCCCGATGCCAGCTCGATTCCAGGACCCTGAGATCATGACCTGAGCTGAAGGCAGAGGCTTTAACCCACTGAGCCACCCAGGTGCCCCCTTAGTTGGTTTTAGATGTTGAAATATCTTCTCTTACTCTGTCTTCCATCTCAAGTTCATTTACTGTCTTTCATGAAATCCATCCTTTTTTCTCTGGACTACCACATTACACACTCTGGGGGAGGCATTCACATCAGGATCTATGTAAATGGCCCCCTGGAGTTCTGCAGTGGATAACATGTGTAGCCGTACATAGCCCTGATATTCTTTGTGAATTGCACTTTGTGTCTCCTGTTTAAGAACTCCTTCCCCACAATCTGATCACAATGATATTTTCTTTGTATTATTTGTATAATTTAAAAAGAAACATGATATGGCGTTGTATCATAAAGAAGCCATTAAAGAGAGTGGTTTATAATGCCAAAAATATGCAGAGTTCAGCCAAAAAGGATGACGGTAGAGGAAATAATTATGTTGGATTTTATGATTTTGACAGCAATGTTATCTTTCTAATTATGTTTTGTATAGGCAAGTGTTAAAATTTGCATTCCAAAGAGCATGTTAACAGATGGTGGGGAAGGCAGGCCACAAGCATGCTGAATGACAGGCTAATTCCAGTTTTTAGTCTAAATATCTCCTGAAGTTAATTGTCGCAATAAACAAATAAGCTTGATATGGATCATAAAGACTTGGTTGTAATTATGAAGCTTATAAGATAATGGTTGGATTTCCACTTATATCATTCTGAAACATCATTTGGGGCACATTACTTGCTTACTCTGGAAAGTGAACGTCTCCATTCCCTGTCAGATCAAAAACCAAGCTACTCAAATCTCTCAGTAGAAACACCTATAAACTGGCCCCACCCCGTTTCCCATGTCTCATCTCCCAAACAGATTGTATATTGGACACAGTTGGTACCATGTCTTACACTCATACTTCCTCATCAACAACCTGGGAGATGTCATGGTTAAAAACTGCAGCAACAGGCAAATAGGACACTATGTTTCTTAAGTCAACTAAAATTCACTAAACTATTTGAGTAAATGCTTTGTGCTTAGCATGAAATGGCAAAATTTATTTAAGCAACTGTATTCACCTTGAAGTAACTCACCTGACCTCATACAAAGAAAAATGCTAATGGCGGAAGCAAGTCGAAAATAACATGTTCAAAATGAGATATCAAATGATAAGGTATTGAAAGGTTGAGGTCAACCTCAGAACTGCTAATATGCCCATTACAACCACAGAAATACAGGTTTACAGTAACAAGATTGTAGTCTTCTTTAAACCCTTTAATTCAAGAGAGAGGCTGAAAGGTTACAAAAATGCCAAAGGTAGTGAGGATAGACTCACATCAGACCAAGTTTAGGATGTTTAGGGATTGAGGTCATTTATTCTTGATTAATACTGGGAATTCCGTCTCACTTTAGGTATTAGCGCTTACTGGAATTTATAACAGTGAAGTCCAAATTAAAAGCTGACCCTTCTTCTTACTCAGGCCCCAGCTATAGGCTTAATTATGATTGTGTGAATGTATAATTTTCATTTTGAAGGGTTTATGATACTTGTGGTACAAGTCTGGGCATTATGTTAAGAAAACCAAATGTTTTTGATCTGTCTCATGACAGTTATAACTTCAGTGTCTACAGAAAAAATGTGCAGAGACAAGAATTTGTCTATCAATATTATATCTGACATTGAATAGAAATGCATTTCCCAAAGCAAAATTAAAAGTTACACAATTTTAAAAATTGAGCTGTGATTTTTTTCCCCAAGTTCAGTGATGCTTCTCCAGGTCCACTCTTCCTTCTGGATTCATTCTTTTTTTTCTTTTTTTTTTTCAAGATTTTATTTATTTTTTTGAGAAAGAGAATTAGAGAGAAAGAGAGAAGCCTGAGAGGGAGGAGGGTCTGAGGAGGGAGAAGCAGACTCCCTGCAGAGCAGGGAGCCCAATGCGGGACTGGATCCTGGAACTCCAGGATCATGACCTGAGCTGAAAGCAGTCGCTTAACCAACTGAGCCACCCAGGCACCCTTCTGGATTCATTCTTCTTGCTAAAAATACATTTTCTGATTTTTTTTTCATCAAGTATCTATGGATAGTAAATCCTCTTAGTATTTGTGTATCTGAAAAAGTCTTTTGCCTTACTCCTCAATAATAATCATGGTATAGACTTTTATTTTGATAATCACTCAAAACAAAAGTATACATTCACACAGCCATAATGAAGCCTCATCACATTGAAGATACTATTCTGTTTTCTGGCATTTATATTTGCTGATAAGGAACCTAATTGGTTTTCCTCTCTAGTCAATCTTCTATTAGTTTTAAAAGTTCTCTTATTTCACTAAGAGGTAATTAGGTGTTAATTTTTAAAAATGTAGCTCAAACATAAATGTATTCTTTATGGATTTTATATTTTTTGTCTGAGAGTTTCTCTTTAGATAGAAATAGATGGTGTCCCACGAGCAGCAAGGTGTTGGAAGCTTTGTATGAGATGGTTTCATTGTTACTTATTTCTGAGCTCTATGGATTTCACACATTTTTATATTTGTTTCTTGGCTTGAGACAGTCCTCGTTTAGGATAACTCCCACTCAGTAGTCCCTGAGGTCTCCTTCACTTGCATGTCATCCTATTTCCATCCATGACAAATTGGCTCACATTTGCAGACTCTCAGCCATTGGGCTTTCCTGATCCCCACTCTTGGACAGCATAATAATATCACAGCTCCCTGCAGGCCCAGCACCTCGGGTCCCATACCTAGATTTGTCCAACCCAAAGGCAAAAGTCAGTTTGTTTCTTCCTCAGAATGGCAAGGCTTCAGCTCCTTTTCCCTACTATGTAGGTTTCTGGAGGAGCTTTTTTTCCCTTGCTTTTGAGCTTGGCTATATAGATTCCTCAAATTAGTATGTTTTTTAATCCAGCATTTCTGTGTGTGAAGTAGGGCAAAAAGATTCTATTCAGTTCACCAACTTGGCTAAATCTTTCCACATTACCTTTCCCACTGTGGTACAGATAATCTTGAGAAACCATAGAGTAGATCCAAGAACAAATGTTAACTGGGACTTCCTGTCTGTCTGCCTTAGCCATCAAAGCCATCGAAACAAAATTGGAAGACTTTTCCTTTACAGGACCACCATAAAATCTGAAGACAACTTATAAAAAGTGACAACTGTATGATAGTAGAAGCATTCAAAGCTTTTTTTTTTTTTTTTTTTTGCAATTATAGATGTGTTCAAGTGCAAAATGTGTCTAAGGAGCAAAAAATTTCTGAGATCAATCATTTCATCCTGATTAGTTGTTAGTTAAGACCAAAATAGAAGAGAATAAAAGCTAATCCTCACATCAAAATTAGTGCAATGAAGAGTAGTCTTTTGTTGAAGCACTGATGAGATCATGTCTAGTCCAAGCAGAAGCCTGTCAATCTCATACTGTGGTTTATGTTTAATCAGGTCTTTGTTTTCAAGTGCACAAATAATAGAATTCAATCTAAGATTTACACATTGCTGACTCAAATTTCATTAACTTGCAGCTTTGATGTTGTGTCTGCTTGTCCATGGAGCATGTGGACTTAAAGTCTGCATAAAGTTGATAGAAATTTTCTTGGAGTGCCTGGGTGGCTCAGTCATTGGGCGTCTCCCTTCAGCTCAGGTCATGATCCTGGAGTCCTGGGATCAGTCTCTGCAACAGGCTCCCTACTCGGCGGGAAGCCTGCTTCTCTCTCTCCAACTCCCTCTGCTTGTGTTCTGTCTCTCACTGTGTCTCTCTCTGTCAAAGAAACGAATAAAATATTTTTTAAAAAATTTCTTGACGATATGTATAAATCAAAGAAGTACAAACTAAGAAGCCTTTTTTAAAAAAATGTTTTTTTTTCAAATAATATTAACTAATATTATTGAGTGCTTACAACATGCCAGGTGCTATACTCTGTAGAGACTTTGGTGTACAATTGTATACCTATAAAATTGCACAAAGAAATTAACACATGAGACTAATAAAGTTTATATTCAAATCTTGTTAATAAATTCCTACACCTCTTTTGGAAAGTAATATGGCAACATAGGTAGCAAAAAGCATAATGTTTATTTTTTGAAGTCATTAAGAACACTTCTGAGAGTATATGCTATGGAAATAATTTAACAGAAGTTTATAACTATGTGCATAAAACTGTTTGTATATAATAATAAACAATCAGAAACAAGTTATGAGTTACACTCTTTTAAGTTTCAAGCCATGTTAAGTAATGGTGTGTTTTTTTTTTTTTTTAAGATTTCATTTATTTATTTGACAGAGAGAGATCACAAGCAGGCAGAGAGGCAGACAGAGAGAGAGAGAAGGAAGCAGGCTCCCCGCCAAGCAGAGAGCCCGATGCAAGACTCCATCCCAGGACCCTGAGATCACAACCTGAGCCGAAGGCAGAGGCTTAACCCACTGAGCCACCCAGGCACCCTAACGGTGGTTTACTGAGAGATAACAACATGGCTTATACGAACAGCACACAGTTACAAAACTGGAAGGCCTTAAAATATAAGACTTTTAGTTATATTGCCTTCATCAGCACACCATTAGCCTCTCAGTACTCTGGTACTCTGCTTTTAAGGAGACTTGGATACTATTTAACTCTATTTCTGCTATTCCTACTACTACCACACTATATCTGTGAGTTCTCAAATTCAAATGCCCTCAAAAAGACTATCTGATTGTTTGGGATGTTCACTATGCAATATTGGGGATCTTTGTTGGGTAGAGCTTTTACAAAAGTCTATACCATAGACCTCTGACCAGAGTCCAGTATCATAGTACTGATCCAATTAGGAGTAGTAAGGTTAGTAAGGCCGTATGATACACTTTTTTCCTTTAATCTTGAAGTTACATTATTTTTGTAAACTAAAAGATAAAATAAAAAGTTTCTTATGGAACATTACTTAGTTATATACCTAATACAAGTTGCCCTTAATTGTTCATTTTAAAATAAAAGTATGATCATACTCTGTTCAGCATGATTCATATTTGTAGAGAGACTTCTGAAATTCGGAAAGGTCATAGCCCAGCAGAGAGAGGCTTCATTATGTAACAATTACTGAGATTCTATAACAAGAAAATATAGTGCATTCATTTCTCATCTCACGGACCTTAATAAATCTGTTCCTGATATGAATCCTCAAACTATAATTAGAGGAAAAGACAAACTCTTGTTAGATAGAAGAAAGAATGCTAAGCGAGATTTACTTGTACCGTATCAGAGTAAAACATGTCTAGAAAAGAATTGTCCATGTTATGGAAGGGCAAGATGAAAAGAAAATTTATGAAAAATATCAAGCATGAGCAAGCTAGAAGAAAACACAAAGCGAGTATACTCAGCAAAGAAAACAGTAATAAGCAGTGGATCGTGGCATACCAAATGCGGTCTGGAAAACATAAAGAACAGAAAAAGTGCAAGAGTTCTCTGTGCTGGCATGTTTATGATAAGATAAGAACTTATTATAAAATGAAATAACAAACAAAATGAGATCTGTAAAAGAGAATTTGTAAAACAAATTAAGACAGTATCAGTCAGTATTCAATTATGAGCCAGAAACCATTAGTTATTCTAACCAAAGGAGTTAAAGAACTATTAACTAATTACTGAAATGTTAAAAAAGAAAAGGAGAACACAGAGATTATATGTAAGATATATATTAGAACAAAATATAGATACAGATACGTAGATATGCATACATTACAAGAAGGAGTTTCCACCCCAGAGCTGGGAAATAGAGGGAAGAAGTTAGAATAATTAAAACTTAAAAGCTTTGAGAAGGGGCCCCAAGGAACTTAATACCAGACCTCTAAGAAGGGAGTGTTACCTAGCTGGTGTTGGGATCTCTTAGCTCTCAGAGGGGCTCCATAGAACTGGGACCCAGAACTCTAAGAAGAGGTACTGGCCAGCTGGCCCTGGGGTCATCTGAAGATTACCATTTCAGAACTTGTATGATAAGTTATAGCTCATCTTTGAGGGCAGTGATTCCATTATGTTCACTGCTATATCCCCAATACTTAGAATAATGCCTGGAACATACTCAGTGCCCAACAGATATTATTTTTTCTCTCTTAACTTTATTCTTTTTCTAATAGAATTTAACTTGTATGTTCTACTTTGGTTTGAGAAATTCTGAAAGCTAGGGCTATGAGAAAGCTATTATTCAGAGAACTCATAATTCTTTTTACCATATATCAAATCCATGAGCTATTCATTGAACTTTTTTGTCAGTTATTGAAAAAATTCCAAGGAAAGGGGTGCCTGGGTGGTTCAGTAGGTTAAAGCCTCTGCCTTCTGCTCAGGTCATGATCTCAGGGTCCTGGGATCAAGGCCCGCATCAGGCTCTCTGCTCAGAGGGGAGCCTGCTTCCTCCTCTCTCTCTGCCTGCCTCTCTGCCTGCTTGTGATCTCTGTCTGTCAAATAAATAAATAAATAAATTCTTAAAAAAAAAAAACTTTAAAAAAAATTCCAAGGAAAACAAAAAAAAATTTCAGTATTGTGAATAATGTATTTTAAAAGTTTCAGTGTCAATTATACTCAAATAAAAAATTTTAAACAAACAACAAAAAACTTTTAGCAAGAAATCAGTGGTAAAGATGTTGAAAAAAGAAAACTATATGGCAGTTCCTCAAAATACTAAACAGAGAGTTTATCATATGATCTAGCAATTGCTCTTCTGGGTAGATATCCAAAAGAACTGCAAGCAGAGATGTGAAGAGATATTTGTATATTCCTTTTCATAGCAACATTATTCACAATAGCCCAAAGGTGGAAGCAACCCAAACATCTGTAAAAAGATAAATGGATTTTTTAAATATGGTATACACATACAATGGAATATTATTCACTTAAAAGGAATGAAATTGTGACACGTGCTATAGCATGGATCAACCTTAAAGTAGCCAGTTACAAAGAGACAAACGCTGTATGGTTCCACTTGTAGTTATAGGTATAACATACCGCCTATGGGGTACCTACAAATAGTCAAATTTATAAAGACAGAAAATAGAAGGTGGTTGCCTGAGACTTGGGCAAAGAGGGAAGGGGAGTTATTGTTTAATGAGTATAAATTTCAGTTTGGGAAGATGAGAAAGTTCTGGATATGGGTGGTGATGATGGTTCAAAACAATGTGAATACATTTAATATCATGGAGCTGAACACTTAAAAATGGTCAATTTTATGTCATATATATTTTACCACAATAAAAAAAATGTTGACAAAAACTCTTAAAGAATATTGGTCATTAGAAAGTATCTTACCCGATATAATTTTAGCTCTTTATTTGTAGCTTTGAATTATGAATAACCCATTTCTCCAGTTCAGTAGTCCTCAAAGAGTGGTCTGGGGACTCCTAAAGGTCTTCAATATCTTTACAGGAAGTTCATGAAGTCAAAACTATTTTCATAATAATACTAAGATGTTTTGCCTTTTTTATGTTCATTTTCCTACGAATGAATATTAAAGTTCTGCAGAGGTCATATGATACATATTATCACAAAAGACTGCAGAAGCAAATATGAGAATTCAGCTGTCTTCTTTTATGCCAGGTATTAGAGAGATTTTTTTTTAATGTGAAACAATACCACTCTTCTCATAATTTTTTTTTTTGCTTTGGAAAATAGTTATTTCACAAAATATGTTATTTATGTTAATGGAGTTATTATCATTATTTCATTATTTCATTATTTCAATACTTTTCAATACTTTTAAAATTTCTCTGCTTGAATTGCTAATATGAAAAACAGTGTTAGATAAAACCAACATAAACAAAGCTCTTTGGGGTCCTCAATTTTTTTTTAAAGATTTTATTTATTTATTTGACAAACAGAGATCACAAGTAGGCAGAGAGAGGAAGGGAAGCAGTCTCCCTGCTGAGCAGAGAGCCCAATGCAATGCTGGGCTCGATTCCAGGACTCTGGGATAACGACCTGAGCCAAAAGCAGAGGCTTTAACCCACTGAGCCACCCAGGCACTCCATATTTTTTAAGAGTATAAATATGTCCTGGGGCACCTGGGTGGCTCAGGTGTTAGTCATCTGCCTTTGGCTCAGGTCGTGATCCCAGGGTCCTGGGATGGAACCCTGCATTGGGCTCCCTGTTCATCGGGAAGCCTGCTTCTCCCTCTCCCACTTCCCCTGCTTGTGTTCCCTCTCTTGCTGTGTCTCTCTCTGTCAAATGAATAAATAAAATCTTTTTTAAAAAAGAGTATAAAGAGGGGCACTTGGGTGGCTTAGTGGGTTAAGCCGCTGCCTTCGGCTCAGGTCATGATCTCAGAGTCCTGGGATCGGGTCCCACATCGGGCTCTCTGCTCGGTGGGGAGCCTGCTTCCCTCTCTCTCTCTCTGCCTGCCTCTCTGTCTACTTGTGATCTCTGTCTGTCAAATAAACAAATAAAATCTAAAAAAAAAAAAAAAAGAGTATAAAGAGGTCCTGAGGGGCTCCTGGGTCACTCAGTCCGTTAAGTGTCTGCCTTTGGCTCAGGTAAGGATCCCTGCTTCTCCCTTTCCCCGTCCCTCTCTATCTCCCCCTGCTTGTGCTCTCCCACTCTCTGTCAAATAACTAGATAAATAAAGAAATAAAATCTTTTTTTTAATCTGTTTTTAAAATAAAATCTTTTTTTAAAAAGGGGTGGTCCTGAGACCCAACAGTTTAAGAATCACTGGTCTAGTTTATAAGGTGATTAGACTAACCCCATTAAGATGCTAGCAAACTGACATTTCTATCCCAAAATTCTATTACTTCAGGTTTATCAAGGTTTAGTCAACCTCTTCTAAATTCAGATACCTAAAATTGTCTGTGAACGTAAACAGTTGTGTCAAATGTGGGTTAAGTACTACTTGCTGATAAATAATTCTGAACCTGCAGACTTCTGGGCCTGACTTCATTGCTACTAGATCAAAATTCATGCCTGCACATAGAGAATGGTAATTGAATATCCTAACACAAATTAGGGGTTTGGAAGGAATGTGCTCTTTAATTGTGCACCTTATCTATTCTGTGGTCGCTTAAATATAACCCACTAACTATAGAGTTCTTAGTCTACTTAGACGTGCAATTTAAAATTCATTATCCAGCAGTATAATTCGCAAGGACTGTGTAAAGACTGGTTATGCAAGAGTGACATCAGAAAAAGAGTCATAATTTAAGGTGGGTCACTCGGTCTTCTCTTTAGTTGGTATGATCATGTTTTGCTTTCTGAAAGATCCCTAAGAAAGGATGTTACAAATAAATGCTGACTGCAATGAAATATCTTTTCTTCCTTTGTAGGAAATCAGGTCTTATCAAATCACCTACTGACATAGTGGTTAAAAACATAACCTTGGGAAGTAAACAGACCTGTATCCCGGTCTCTGCTGACATACTTAGCATGTGTGACCTCATGCAAATGATTTACCCTCTTTAAATCTCAGTTTACCTATCAGTAAAATAGATACACTAATACCTTTATCCAATGGATTAAGTAAGAATTAAATTAAGTAATAAGTATAAAGAAATAGTCCAGTGCTGAATTTATATTAAACATCTGATCAATATTAGCTACCATTTCAAATATGATTATTGGCCTCCATTACTCTATTGAGCTAATTCTTTTAGAGTAAGAGATAGAAACCCAAGTCCTTTCTGTTACCATTTTTCCTCTTCCCTTAGGAAGTGCAGAGACTGACAGGACTAAATACTATAGAAGGGAACAAGTGGGTACTCTTCTGTCTGTCCTGTAAAAGCAAAAGACAGCCAGAGGAAAGGATTAAGCCAAATCATGTTTCTTGCAGCCCCATTTCATCAGTTCTAAAATGAACATTTATTTCACATTGCAACACCTCTGCAATTTGGGTTATGTCTTACAATTGAAGGTACTGCATTGCTTTACTGGAAGTGTTTTTTCTTTCTCAATGCTGAATAAAACAATGGCAAACTTTATAATTCATGGCATCTGAGATTTAATGAAATATAGTAATTGAGCTTTCTACTAAAAAATACTAAAATCACCCTAATAATCCCCCAAAGTGCACCCTTTATCACTGTACTTATCACACTATCTTCTGATCTGTTCTGTCAGCCCTCAACCCTAACAAGCTTGTCATCTGGCACACCCAGATTGTTTGAATGACTGCATGCAAGGGCTTGATCTGACCTTATTCATCACTCATACTGTGAGTCTCTGAAAAAGTATAGCCAAAGGGAGTCTATTTCTCTTTTCCCGGAATCCAACAGTCTCTAATTATATAGTATTGCTCATACTTGTTTCACACGTGTGAATTTCATCTAACCAACTACAGTGTAAGCATCTCAAGATAAGGACTGAGTCAGATAAGCGTTTTTGCCTTCCCTATAGTCCCGGTGAAATAGTGTATATTTTTAGCGACCAATTGCCTGAAGGTTTTTTATTCTACATAAGGACCCACGACCATATTCCTACCAGTCTGACTCCCCTAGAATCTTGAGTCAGGCGTTCTTTAAATTTCATAGGCTATTCTAACAATTCAAATCACCAAGACCCTCTTCCTCCACCACCACTGGATGTTGTAAACGTTTTGTCTGTTCATCAGAAGAGTCAAACCTAGGGTGCCTGGGTGGCTCAGTGGGTTAAGCCGCTGCCTTCGGCTCAGGTCATGATCTCAGGGTCCTGGGATCGAGTCCTGTATCGGGCTCTCTGCTCAGCAGGGAGCCTGCTTCCCTCTCTCTCTCTCTGTGCCTGCCTCTCCATCTACTTGTGATCTCTCTCTGTCAAATAAATAAATAAAATCTTTAAAAAAAAAAAAGGAAAAGAAAAGTCAAACCTACAGTGAAAGAGTTACAAACTATAGATCATCTCTGGCAAAGCTGACGCTCTCTGTGTAACACTCACAGCCCTCTGATCCTTTTTGATCAATTCTGGGGGCCATCTCCCAGCTTCTGTTTGCTTTGCTTCTAATGAAACTGCTTTGCCAGTATTGGGAGAAATTCAGAATTGCCCCAGGGGAAACATAGCCATTGATCGATGCCTAAATATGAAAGCCCAACTTTTTTTACTGAAGGCTGGATAAACGCTGAGGTGTAAATTATGCTGCAGAGCTCCCCATAGGATCAGAAAAAGGCCAGGACCTCATGAAATTGCTTGGCGCCTTTCCCCTCTTCCCTAGTTTATTTCCCCTATTCACTTTTTGTTTTAAATTTTTTATTAACACATAATGTATTATTAGCCTCAGGGGTACAGGTCTGTGAATCACCAGGTTTACACACTTCACAGCACTCACCATAGCACTGTCCATAACCCAACCACCCTCCCCAATGTCCATAACCCAAACACCCCCCTCCACCCCCCCCACCCCCCCCCACCAACCCTCAGTTTGTTTTGTGAGATTAAGAGTCCCCTATTCACTTTTTAAGTGTGTCAGCAAGACAACTAGGATCTGGATTTGGTGGTGTCTGAATTTTAACATAAAAATAGTGGGGAGAAAAGTTTTGTTTTCCATGACTTAGAAGTTTACAGTATAGTGAACCCTTGTTCTTTGCCCTGGGTGATTATTCTTGAAACTCACAATGAGTATTATAAAACCACCAACAAAACCAGACCTGGGAGTCATTTTGCCCTGCCCTTTAGGAGAACATAGCTGCCCTGAGCAGGACAATAGGAATAAGGAAACAAGAAGATGGCAAATAATAAGAATTGACCAAGCAACATTTTTGCAATCAATTCTACTTTATTTACAAATTATGTTTATTTAACTTTATGTTTGACAATGTCTGGCTTTTTTTGCTGAACATTTTAGTGACTTTTTGGAACTAAAACAGTAATGCAAAATGAGTTGATTAATTCCCTAGTGCTGTCCAGCATACAGTCCATATCTTGGTAAAATGCTGCAAGATCGTATAATAAAAATGTGTCCCTTAACTGGCCCCAATTCCTCTCTCATTGCATCTTCTGTAATGCTCTGGAATCTCAAAACACAAATCTCAGGATCTATTCTAACGAATGGAACGGGTACACAGATTATACTCTTTTGGCTGACAGTTTCATAAATTTTTTCTAAATTTCTTTAAGGCTCTTAGGTGTAGCAGATGGTAGTGTGGATAGGGAAAGAGCATGACCCTTGAAGTGAGAGAACTCTGAATTCTTATTCTTCTCTATCTTTTATCTCCTTCGGCAAGTTTTTTAATCTTCCCGAACTTTGGTATCATTTTCCCAGTAAGACTGTTGTAAAGAAATGAATAAGATAATACATATAGGCATACCTCATTTTATTGCACTTTGCCTTCTTTGTCTTGCAGAAACTGTGTTTTTTACAAATTGAAGGTTTGTGGCAACCATCTGTCAAGCAAGTCTATTTGAGCCATTTTTCCAACAGCATTTGTTCACTTTATATTTCTGTTTAATATTTTGATTATTCTCACAATATTTTCAAGTGTTTTCATTATTATTGTATTTGTTGTGCTAATCTGTTATCGGTGATCTTTAATGTTATTACTGGAATTTTCTTCAGGCACCATGAACTGCACCTGTAGAGGACAGCGAACTTAATTGATAAATGCTGTGTGTATTCTGACTGTTCCACCGAACCTGACATTCATCCATCTCTCCCCCTCTTGTTGGGCCTCCTTATTCCCTGAGACAACAATATTAAAATTAAGCCAGTAAATAACCATGTAGGGGTTCTTTGGCCTCTCAGTGTTCAAGTGAAAGGAAGAGTCTCACATCCTTCACTTTGAATCAAAAGCTGGAAATGATTAAACTTAATGAGAAAGGCGCATCAGAAGCCCAGATAGGCTGAAAGCTAGGCCTCTTGTGCCAAACAACCAAGTTGTGGATGCAAAGGAAGAGTTCTTGAAAGAATTTACAAGTGCTACTCTAGTGAACACATAAATGATGAGGTCAAACAGCCTTATTGCTGGTATGGAGAAAGTTTTAGTGGTTTGAATAGAAGAACAAACCAGCCATAACATCCCCTTGAACCAAAGCCTAATCCAGAGCAAGATCCTAACTCTCTTTAATTCTATGAAGGCTGGGAGAGGTGAGGGAAATTTTGAAGCTAGCAGATGTTGGGTCATGAGGTTTAAAGAAAGAAGCTGTTTCATAACATAAATCTGCAAAGTGAAGCAGCAAGTGCTGATGTAGAAACTGCAGCAAGTTATCTACAAGATCTAGCTAAGGTCATTAATGAAGGTGGCTATACTAAAAAGATATTCAGTGTAGACAGCCTTCTATTGGAAGAAGATGTCAGGGAGGGCTTTCCTAGCTGGAGGGAAATCCATGCTGGGCCTCAAAGTTTCAAAGGACTCTCTTGTTAGGAGCTAATGCAGCTGGTGACTTTAAGCTGAAGTCAATGCTCCATTGACCATTCCAAAAATCCTAGGGCCCTTAAGAATTAGGCTAAATCTACTCTTCCTGTGCTCTATCAGTGGAACAACAAAGCCTGGATGACACCACATCTGTTCGCAACATGGTTCACTAAATATTTTAAGTCCACCACTGAGACCTACTACTCAGAAAAAAAGATTCTTTCCAAAAATATTACCGCTAACTGACAATGCATGTGGTCACCTGAGTTCTGACTGAGATGAACAATTAGTGTTGTTTTTGTGCCTGCTAACATGACATCCATTCTGCAGCCCAAGGATCAAGGAATAATTTCAACTTTCAACACCTTATTATTTAAGAAATACATTTCATAAGTCTATAGCTGCCATAGATAATAATTCCACTGATAGACCTGGGCAAAATAAATTGAAAACCTTCTGGAAGGTGCTTGCTATTCTAAATGCCCATAAGAATATTAGTGATTCATGGTAATAGGTCAAAATATTGACATTAATGGGAGTTTGGAAGAAGTTGATTGCAGACTTCATGGATGACCCTGAGGGGTTCAAGACTTCAGTGGAGGAAGTAACTGCAGGTGTGGTGGAAATGGCAAGAGAAGTAGAATTAGAAGTGGGGCCTGAAGACATGGCCGAATTGCTGCAATCTCAGGATGAAAGTTTAATGGAGGATGAGTTACTTCATACAGATGAGCAAAGAAAGTGGTTTTTTAAAATAGAATCTGATGGAGATGCTGTGAAGATTGTTGAAATGACAAAAGAAGATTTAGAATATTACATAAATTAGTTGATAATGCAGCAGCAGGGTTTGAGAAGATGGAATCCAATTTTGAAAGATGTTTCACCATCAGTGAAGGGCTATCAAACAGCATCACATGCTGCAGAGAAATTGTTGGTGAAAGGAATAGTCAGTGGATTTAGCAACTTCGTTATTGTCCAATTTTAAGAGATTACCAGAACCTTCAGCAACCACCACTTTGTACGGTCAGCAACCATCAATATCAAGACAAGACCCTCACCGCAAAGGTTTATAACTCACCAAAATCTCAGGTGATGGTTACATTTTTTAGCAATAAAGAACTAGGGGGAGTACATTGTTTTTTAGACATAATGCTATTTCAGACTTAATAGACTACAGAATAGTATAAACATAACTTTATATGCACTGGGGAACCAAAAACTTCATTTGAGTTGCTTCATTACGGTATTTGCTTTATTGTAGTCATCTAGAACTGAACCCACAATATCTCCATGAATATCACCTATATTTGGTTGGGCAGCTGTTTGAGATGTTAATCTGTATCTTGCTCTGGGGGCAGTAGGTGTTTTTGTCTCCTCCACCCAAGGGAAAGTAGCCAAGTCTGCCTCAGGCAGTGGCTAATGACTTTAATGTTGCAGGACCAAAATTAAAATTTGCCTGACACTCAGAACACAACTCAGTCTTAGAGATGATACAGTCTTAGAGATGTTCCAGGATCTAGGAGATACCAAGTGTTAGAAGAAAAAGAAGTGGACAAACATTAGAGAGAAAATGATTTGGGGAACAGCTCCCTATGTTTAGGGGGATATGTTTATGGGTTCAAGAGACTCAGGGACATGTGTTCTACTCCCACACAGTAGTTGGATCCAGGGCCTCTGATGATGCTGCTGACTTGGCAGTGTGCTGCTTCTCAGGGGCAAGTCTCCCAGCTGTAGGCTGAGACTTCAAGTCTCCCAGTTGTAGATCCCTGGCTCAAGCCTTGCTTAAAGTAGTGGAATCACTCACCCACAAGACAGTATCACGTGTGGATCTGGATAAGACAAGCTCCCACCCTGCCTCCAACACTTTTGAGGGCCCCATTTTTGCCTTCCATGGGCTCCATCCCTCCTTATGGGGCAGGAGGTCTTCAAGGGACATGTGCATACAGAGCCCCCACCTCACTCTTTTTTTTTTTTAAGATTTTTATTTATTTATTTTGAGAGAGAGAGAGAGACAGAGTGAGAGAGAGCATGAGAGGGGATGTCAGAGGGAGAAGCAGACTCCCCATGGAACTGGGAGCCCAATGTGGGACTCAATCCCAGGACTCTGGGACCATGACCTGAGCCGAAGGCAGTTGCTTAACCAACTGAGCCACCCAGGTGCCCCCCCACCTCACTCTTTTAGACCATGTTCCACATACTCCAGAATTCCCAGGCCCACTTACCCTGAACTATGTCCAAGTTCTGCACCAGCATCTTTCCAGGGTCCATCTTCCTAATGGCAGCCATGGACCTGAATGTACACCCTCACTCGAGAGACAGTTAAAATGTGACCTTTTGGCAGAGGAAGGGATTGGCAAACAGAGTTCATATATGCAGGCTGGATAATACACACACACACGCATGCAAGTTCCTTTATTGTGCAGGACAGAGCAGGAAGGAAGCGAAAGAGAGCAGGCCACAGCTAGGGCCAGAAGCCACCTTTCCTACATCACAAGAAGTCCCCAATTTTTTAATTCAAACCAGACCTTCTAACTTGTTACAAAATTATATTTATCAAGGTAGAATTATAGAATCTATTTTACTTAACAGTTTTTCAGGTTGATTTATAACTTTAAAATATTTAATACATGCTATGTGAACCTCTATTTGTACTCTTGTTCTAGGCCCTAGAACTTTTAGGGGTGGCCTGGGACCATAAGAATTTGGATGACAAATACCCCTAACATAGTCTGAAGACCAGAGGGCATGTCTCATAATATTCCAGAGTATGTAGCACCTGGAAGAGGTAAGACATCCCTAATGAATCCCCCCTCTCAAAAATAAACATGGCAAATCCTGGATTTCTCATCTCCCTTGACCAGGGTGGCTTAGAGCTAGATTTAACTTCATTTAGAATAAAATAGGCTGGGGATTTGTCTGTCTTATTCACTGCTTTATCACTAGCACCTAAAATATTGCCAGCACAGATGTTGAATGAATGGATTCTTGCTCCCTGCGCAAAGACCAAACTCATGCCTGCCACATGAATAAAGTACCTGGTTTTATGTATGCCGTCACAGAGTAAGTGTCAGTGTTGGATACTCAGTTTTTGCCAAACACATATAGTACTTATTTGTATGTAATTTGTCAGAAAAGCCTAGAATACCCTGTTGGTTTACTAAATTGTTTTAGCACTGTTAGCACCATCTGCTAGGCCTGGACTCCTATGTGTACCTTGCCTGCTGAGTTTCCTCACTTCCTTATTGTTGTAAGTCCTCATCCCATTTTCTGCCAGAGCCCCTATCTATTGAAAATTCAGAGTTTCTTGGGTCCTGAGTGTGAAACCAATTCTGTTTCATAGACTACAAATTTAAGGTTCTAGATCCTTTTCCATCTATATGTGACTTTTCTGTCCTTCATAGTACAGTTTTATTCATTGGCCACACCCACATCTAACAGAGTACCTGCCTCCTCTCCCATCCTAGATGCAATCCCAGAGTTAGAAATCCCACTTACCAACACCACCAGCAGCAGACACACTCATTGATCTCTGGGCCAGAAAATGATAATCCAATTGTCACCCTTCAGGACACTTTATTCAGGGAAAGGTTATAGAAAGAACAAGTTTGTTTATAAGTTATCTCCTTTCTTAGCAGCCTGAGGACTGAAGGATATTGGTATTTTAAAATTCTTTATTTAAATTCAATTTAGGAACACAGAGTGTATTACTAGCTGCAGAGGTAGAATTTGGTGATTCATCAGTTGACTATTAATACCCAGTGCTCATTATATCAAGTGCTCTCCTTACTGCCCATCACCCAGTTATCCCTTCTCCCCACCCTCCCCTCCAGCAACTGAAGGGTGCTGTTTTAAAGCCTTTTTAAAGTCTCCATGTACTTCTGCGTTTCTCATCTCCTGCAATTTGTAGATGTGCCTATTCTCAGACCTTAAAAACCATACAGTCTCTACACTTTCGTTGGACCGTAATCACAACTGTGGCTACAGTTTTGTTAGTCTGAGTTTGACCTTCCTTCATGTTCACTAGCTTAGTGATTTAGATATGCTGAAATTCTAGTAATACCAAGCTCAATAAGCTCCCAGCCTGGACACTGGAGGCTCCTTGCTGGCAAGAATGGTGCCTTTTGGTTTTGTATTCCTAGCACATAGCATCCTGCTTGTTATGTAGTATTGTTCAGTGAAATCACCCTAGAGAGACGCTCTATTAAGAACTGCAGAGGGTCTGAGTTTTGCCCTACTTGCAAGTTAACAACTTAGCCTGTCGCCGTTTCATGGATGGGAGAAGATAAGAGACTCCTGGGTCAGAGACAAAAATAGTTTATTACTCACAGTGATAGTAGTAGCTACAGTATCTGCATTTTTTAAAAAAAGATTTTATTTATTTATTTGACAGAGAGACAGCGAGAGAGGGAACACAAGCAGGCAGGGGGAGTGGGAGAGGGCAAAGCAGGCTTCCCACCAAAGCAGGGAGCCCGATGTGAGGCTCGATCCCAGGACTCTGGGGTCATGATCTGAGCAGAAGGCAGACACTTAACGACTGAGCCATCCAGGTGCCCCAGTATCTGCATTTTTTAAAGCCAGTTCCCCCCAAACTTAGTTTCTACCAGGCAATGTGAATACGGCCAGTTAACACTGGTTAACATGAAAAACTGAGCTGAGAGAAACTGAATCTTTGTTTTCCTTGTGGAGTCTTTATGGATTTATTTAAAACAAATAAAACAAAAGAAATAAAATAGAGCTGTCTATTCATTTTCTTCACTGTGCAGCCTGGCATTGGAATTGGTGACTATTAACACCCAGTGCTTCCCTTTCCATGAGGGCTTTGGGGTTCTTAGAGAAAACGCTGGAAGCAATCTCAGCACAATAAGATCTTTGCATATCAGCAGCACGTCTAGCTTTTTGATGTTGTAGACCAGAAACTTGTAGAAACCACTGGCCAGCATATACTTCATTTTCTTGTTGTTACCATAACCAATGTTGGGCATCAAGATCTGGCACTCGAATCTTTTCTATACCCTGTTGTCAATGCCTCTGGTTTCTGGTTTCTGCCAGTTACGCTTAATTTGACATATGAGTCTGATGGTGCCAGATGAACTTTTTGGTCTTCTTTTTGACAATGTTGGGCTTCGTGAGGGGTCTGAAAATAGTCATGATTCTAGGTTGGAGGTGGCTGCTACCTCTCTTCAATCTTTTTATAATGGGCAGTCAGCATGCCTGTCCTTTGCTCCAGAGAGACACACTAACACTATCAAACATCCTCGAAAAGTTAGTCTGAAACAAAATTTAACCAGTGCCTCATCTGCAAGAGATGCAGAGATGTGAGTGGCCCACAGAGAAATGTCTCAACGGGAGCTGACAGGAGGCAGAGGTGACAACAGCCTGAACACTTGCCCTGCCCACCTCAAGGAAAAGCAGTTTTCTCAGTGCTTCACAAGCATTCTGCTTCTTCCAGCTTCTACTTGACTGATGGTCCATTACTCCCTGCTTTGAATGCCCTCTCTCTACTTCTCTTATTGTGGAAACACTACTCATTCTTCCAGGTAAGATTCAAAGTCCACCTCTCCCACAAAACATTCCCTGACCAGCCCAACTCACAGTGATTTCTTCTTCTCTAATATTATTATCTATACCAATCATATTGATACTTAAGAAGTAATAATAGTAACAACAACCACCACCTCTGACATTTGCAACTTATTTTACTTTCTACAAAATATCTTTACATTAAATATTTCCTTTGGGGGCGCCTGGGTGGCTCAGTGGGTTAAGCCTCTGCTTTGGCTCAGGTCATGATCTCAGGATCCTGGGATCGAGCCCCACATCGGACTCTCTGCTCAGTGGGGAGCCTGCCTCTCTGCCTACTTGTGATCTTTCTCTCTCTCTCTCTGTCAAATAAATAAATAAAATCCTTAAAAAATAAAATAAAATATTTCCTTTGGCCCTCACAGGAATCTGTGAGACAGACAAAGGAAAGTATTATTATTCTCAATGTATAGATGAAGAAAAGCAGAGATTTAGAAATTTGCTCAAGGTCTCCTAGTTCATAAGTAGGTCATAAGGTTTAGAGTTCATTCCTGGACTCACCGTGGCTGCACTATACTATTTCTTATTGCTACTTAAACTCCCAAATGGGTTTGGGTCATGTGATATTAGTATCAGACTTGATACTTTCTCTCTGGTCAAAGATTAAGGAAAGAGAGCAAAATTACAGCAGAGTCTAGCGGTTATGAGTCCTACATCAGGCAAACCTGCTGTGGAGAGATTTTTTGGGTTCACCAATATGCAGATTGCCTCTTCTTCTGGAACACAGAGCTAAACCAAATTTTGCAGGTTCCCTTGCAGCTAGGTGAAATCATGTGACTGAGACCCATCTATGGGATATGGGCAAAAATGATGTCACTTCTTCCAAGTGTAGCCATGAAACATCCTATTCAGTTTTCCAGGCTCTTTCCATCACTCCATCAGGCTGGTTGATGATAGGAAGGTCTTGAAGCTACAACACGCTCAAGCCACAAAACGGAAGGGGCCTGGGTACATGAGTCACAGCTTACAGGTGAGTTGCCTAAGAAAGCCACCCTGATGAGGTCCATCAATGCTGCATGTTGCCCCAGAAAGAAACAAATCTTACTGTGTTACATCACTGTGATTTTGGGATTGTTAAACTAGTTCTCTTACCCTAAAACACTCAAGATTAAATCTCAGCACTGCAATTTACCTGTGTGATGTGACCTTCTGCATGACACTTAGCCTCTGTCCATTTGTAAAATGGGAATAATAATAATATCTATCTCACAGGATGCTTGTGAGTATTCAGTGAAACAAATTATGGAAAGGGCTTAGCATATGTGCCAATATGCAAAGTGTCTAGTACATAGTATAAATGCTACTTAATCAATAAATATTAACTATTCATGTTATTGCTTCCAACACATATTCTGCTGGTTCCAAACAGAATTTCAAAATTCTGCTTTTCCAACTTGTGTTGGAGGAGAAAGGACGGTGCTTTCTCCTACTCTAATTACTTTATGACAATGAGAAGGCTCAGAACTAGTCAGGACTAGAATCAGTCTGCACACAGACCTTGTTTTTTGGGCACTCTGCCAATCTGTCCTTTCCTGCTCCTGTGGATTTTTAAACTTCAATGAGAAATAACCAAGGAGAAAAAAAAAAAATACCCCTCAAAAAGTATAAGGCTGTTTCCATTGGTGGGAGTGGCAGGGGAAATACCCTATTAAAATCTTTGGAAACTCTCTGCGTATCATTCTAGAAATACATTCTCTAACTAAAGGCTACATTTGGTAATACTTAGTCTGAATATTCACAACGAATGCATCGGCTGTGTGGTTGGGTCATTTGGAGTCAGACGACTAGATCTTTCAAGCCAAAAAAACTCTATTCTTTGAGTGATAACGATTTGTCTGTTAGGTCCACCAATCATGACAAATGTACCACTTTGATGGGGGTTGTCGATAATGGAAGAGGCTGTGCATGGACGGGGGTTAGGGGGTATATGGAAATGCTCCCTACTTTCCACTCAATTTTGATGTAAACCTAAAACAGCCCTAAAAAATGAAGTCTCTTTAAAATAAAATTCTGTGCACCATTACTGGATTGAACTTCCCATTACAAACAGTCTAATGGGATAATTATGTTATTAAAAAGAAATTAAGGTGGTTTTGTCTTTAAATAATTGGCAGTCTGTTCCCAATACTTTATTTTTTCTCTAGTTGGTGGCAACACACACTTGAAGCACAGATTGAGCCACGTCTCTGGCACTTGGGAGGCTGATGACAGGGCACAGAAAGGCCTGTCACAGCTGATTTCATGTTAGGACTTGTTAATGTGTCCAGCCCACCCACTCTTGCAGTGGTTCAGGGAACTAATTTAAAAAAAAAAAAAAAAAAAAAAAAAAAAAAAAAAGAATCCCCAAGGGTATGCAGCAAGAACATTTCTTGCATGAGCAGATCAGGAAAATACAGAATGTTTCTTTGAAGTTTTTGCTTGATGGCCCAGATTTAAATACACACTAGAAGGTAAAGAATAACTTTCATTTACCCTCTTGTCAATTATCGTGCTGCTGGCTCTCACTTTTGTCCGCTAAGTAAGCCTGGAAAAAGCTATGGGCCCTGAAATCAGTGAGCCTTAGTTTAAATTCCAGCTTGATGCCTTGGCTTGGTTACTTAACTTTTCAGAGATTTGCTTTGCTGTTTGTGAAACAAGAGTATTATATCACTGATCAGTGGTGAGTACCTAGGAATTGTGTTGTAGCTTTGTAGTTTTTAAAGTAAGATTAAGACTACAAACTTCCACACAAACTTGGAATAAGGAAAACACACCACCAAAAAAACTCCTGAGGGATTAATCACAAGACTAGAAAAAAGAGATTTTAATACAAATAGTCTATTTATTAATCTCTTCAACCTCTTGCTAACCCTTCACCCTTCTAACACTAAAAGTTATACAAAAAATTTTGGATGGGACGCCTGGGTGGCTCAGTTGGTTGGACGACTGCCTTCAGCTCAGGTCATAATCCTGGAGTCCCAGGATCGAGTCCCGCATCGGGCTCCCAGCTCCGTGGGGAGTCTGCTTCTCCCTTTGACCTTCTCCTTGCTCATGCTCTCTCTCACTGTCTCTCTCTCAAATAAATAAATAAAATCTTTAAAAAAAAATTTTGGAATGTAGAACACTTTATCAAATATACAACTTCATCATATTACTAAGGAACTCTGATCATGGAATTACTTGCATTTTTTCTAATCGTTTACCATTAAATAGTCTATTGAGAGATTTATAAACACATGAAGATCAAAGACCATTTCTATTTTCATTTTAAAGCTGATTTACCACACAGAATTTTATGAAAAAAACTTTCAGGGGCGCCTGCGTGGCTCAGTGGGTTAAATCCTCTGCCTTCAGCTCAGGTCATGATCCTAGGGTCCTGGGATCAAGCCCCACATTGGGCTCTCTGCTCAGCGGGGAGCCTGCTTCCTCCTCTCTCTCTCTCTCTGCCTCTCTGCCTACTTGTGGTCTCTGTCTGTCAAATAAATAAATAAAATCCAAAAAAAAAAAAAAAAACTTTCAGTGAAATGATATAAAATACCCCAAATTTATCATTTTATCTGGTCCAAGTGTTGGCCTAGTCCAAGTTAACCTATGTTTCACAGAGCACAGTGATTCAGTTCCAGACCTCCTTAAGGTTTGGTCTGAAAGTTTGATGCTCTCTACAGGCTCAGAGAGATTATTACAACCTTGGTTTGGCCTAGACCTGATCTCTACTCTCCAGAAATCCTCCAATGAGAATTTACTTGAGATAAGTTAAAATCTGAACAGTCTCCATGGTTTAGATCAGGAATCAGAATTTTTTACTTTGTTACATTTGACCTTCATTTAAACAAATAAGCTAAAAAATTGTTTTGTGCAGAAATGCAAAATGCTGCAGACAGTAAAACCATAACACTTTCTCCCATACTCTGCCTAGTCCATAGCCATTGGTTAGAGCCCTATGACTAGCTCTGGTCAGTGTGCTGTGTGGGGACTTGATGTGTGTCCCTTCTGGGCTGAGGCAGAAAAAGGCTGACTAATGCCTGATTCTCTCCTTTTTCTTCTTTTCCACTCTGACTTGAGTGGCCTCATGGGTCCCTAACTGACTATGTGGAGGAAAACCCACTCCCTCCCTGCCTGGAACAATGTATCAGTGAGAAGGCAATTTCTGTTGTGTTAAGCCACTGAGATTTGAGAGTTGCTTGTTATAACTTAATTTAGTCTGTCCTAATTCTCAACGCAACATGTTCTTTTACTGTTCGTGCTTTTGCACACTCTGTTCGCAATGCCTAAAAAGGTCTTTGCACCTTATTCATCATTCCAACTCCTATTTATACTCTGAGATCCAGCCCCAATATCTTCTCCTGTCAATGCACCTGCCATAGAGAGGGAAGAGTGTGGGTTTCAGAATTTGCTAGGCTCAGGTTCAAACGTAGGTTCCAATCTCTTATAAGCTAAGCAACTTTAGGAAAGTAATTTAATCTCTTTCTGCTTGAGTGTCCTCATCCATAAAGTGAGAATTATAACTTCATTGGGTTTGGCACCTAGGAAAAAAAAAATCAACAAATACTAGCTGTGTTCTCAGGCCACTATCACCCCAGCTAAATTTGGATGTATTTTCCTCTGGGTTCCCATACCACCTCTATTATAACACTTTACCATCTTCCAGTATGTTTTTTTATTTTTTTTATTTTTATTTTTTTTAGTTCAAGCCCCACTTTGGGTGTAGAGCTTACTTTAAAAATGAATGATTAAGATATTTTTAAAAGATTTTATTATTTATTTATTTATTTGTCAGAGAGAGAGAGAGAGAGCTCGAGCACAAGCGGAGGAATGGCAGGCAGAGGGAGAAGCAGACTCCCTGATGAGCAGGGAGCCCGAAGCAAGACTCAATCCCAGGACCCTGGGATCATGACCTGAGCTGAAGGCAGATGTTTAACCCACTGAGCCACCCAGACACCCCAATGAATAAAATATTTTTTAAAAATAAAATAAGGGACACCTGGGTGGCTCAGTGGGTTAAGTGTCTGCCTTCAGCTCAGGTCATGATCTCGGGGTCCTGGGATTGAGAAGCCCTGAGATGGCCTCCCTGCTCAGTGGGGAGCCTTCTTCTCCTTCTCCCTCTATTCCTCCCCCCACACTATATGCTCTCTCTCTCAAATAAATATAAATAACATCTTTTTTAAAAATTGAAAGAGACGGGGTGCCTGGGTGGCTCAGTGGGTTAAAGCCTCTGTCTTTGGCTCAGGTCATGATCCCAGGGTCCTGGGATTGAGAGCTGCATTGGGCTCTCTGCTCAGCAGGGAGCCTGCTTCCCCCTCTCTCTCTGCCTGCCTCTCTGCCTACTTGTGATCTCTGTCAAATAAATAAATAAAATCTTTTTTAAAAATTGAAAGAGAAAAGAAAAAATTTAACCTACTTGCTTTAAGACATCTCATTCCTGCTGCAGCCTCTGCCTCCTTCTCTTATGGCAGACAAGTTATCTTTTCATCACTATTTGTGTTCTCTGCTATAGCACACTTCTGGAAAACATTTATCAGTTCCCTTGCAACTAGAAAGAGCTTCATGATTAATTCTCACCAATGGAAAGTAAACAGAAATGATGTACCTGCTTTCAAGCCTAGCCCATAAAATACCTGTCTTGAGGTTCTCCCTCACTCTTTCAGTCCCTTCATTTGGATGCAGAGGAATCAGTGGAGAATTCCAAGCCCAAGAAGATGCTGGAGCCATAGATGGGAAATCCTTGGAGCTTGAGTCCCTGAATGACTGTGTAAGCTTCCACTCACCTGATCCCAAACAATTCATGTTGGACTGTGACATGAATAAGAAATTATTGTGTTTAGCCATTGAAATTGGATTCTTAGTAACACTCAAAGCCTTATATTCACTCATCCAAGGGCTGGGATAAGAAGCACGTAGGCAGCTTGGTGCACTTCAGTCCTCACCCCGCATCTATAAGGACCTATACCAGCAGTCCTCTTGTAGTGCCAACCACTGGGCTCCTGTGTTTCCCACCACTTCCTCCTTGACACAGATCTAACCTGGGACCTGGACAGTGCTGCCCAGTAAAGAACTAAGGGGTTGTATTTCTTCATGCACCTGAGCTACCCTGTTCTGGTAATGGGCACTGCTTCCTGAGCCTGAGTTCCACTACTTTCTGTGATGCTTAGTCCTGCTTTTAGAGATTGTAGCTTAATATTCCAGGAATAGATCTCACTTAGCTTTTGCTTTGCTTTTGCTGGGTCCTGCGCAAGAGCTGTAAACCCTTCTCCAGAGACCATCCCGTGATTAACCACTGTAAGCAGACTAAGCCAGCTTCCTGCCCATTTGGAATCTTGAGTCTCACACCTACCTTCTCCATACCCTGCCTCCCCCAGTCATGATGGGAAACTGTTCTACCTTGGTGCTCTAGTTGGCAGACCAAGTATTTAGTTCAACTATGTCTATTTTGCCTGCATTTCACTGGGCCCCTTTGCCCTTTTGAGCACCAGGGTCTCTACCTTCAGCCGGACCCAGGCCTGCCTTTTACCAAGTATCTTCCTGACCTTTCTCTCCAGTCTAGATAAATCCATGGGGCCTCACAGAGGAGTTCCAAGATAGCACAGTTTAGAGGTCATCAGGGTATTTTGTTTTTCTTTGGCCCTTTAGTATTTTCTTGATGTTTTTTGTGATAAACGTTGTTTTAATCATAGAATATCACAAATACATTAATGGTTAAGGGCCTTATACTTTTATAAGATAGAAATACACTGCATTTTAGTGCATGTTTGCATACACACATTATTTTATTGTTCTAAATAAAGCCTACCAGGACCTCAGGCTAACATCTGATGACTCAATATGCAAGTTTCCAGCAGTCGCAGCCGGCCGTCCTACTGCACAGACACCACAAACACAAGCCTTTAAAGTGTCTTCCTTCTTTAATCTCACTTTTTTCCTTCCTTCCTTCCAGAGGCCTTGCTTTCATTAGCTAGCCTGTATCTTTACTCTCCAGCCAAATAGACCTGGTTGTTTCTAAACAATACCTTCTATTACTGAGCTTAAGGAAGTTAAAAAATAAAATCAAACCCTGCTGTCTGTAGGTGCAAATTGTCAATTGCCAATTCTCGGGAAAACAGCTGCTAGAAGGAAGAGTCTGTCCTATATTCTTGGCCACAACAAAGACAATAAAAGCCTCACCCTGCAGAGGTCCTGGAAACACCCAGTTCCCATCCTTGAAGGGCAGAGCACTGCACCTGCACTCAGACTTCACTCCCTACACTAAGGATGTTCACAGACTCCAGTAAAGGTAGGGCACACTGAGGGCTAAACATGAGCCAGACACTGCAGCGCCCATGTCCTCACTACTCACGGCAGCATTTTTACAAGGCAAGTACTAGTCTTATCACTCCTATTTCACAGATAAGGAAACTGAGGTTTAGATGCCTTACATAACTTTGTCAATGTCACAATGTGTCAATTAGGATGAACTCAGCTACAAGAAATAAAAATTTGTGACGTGTGGCTTATACCAGTGCTTCTTAAATTTTAATGTGCATAAGAATTATTGGGGATCTTGTTTAACAATTCCAGTTCAGTAGTTTGGGGTGGGAGTGGGATTCTTCATTTTTAAGAAGCAACCACGTGATGCCAGTGCCACCCAGCAGACCATATTCGTGTAGCAAGTGTTTAACCACAAGAACATTTGCTGTTTCCTTAATGAGAGGTTTGGAGGTAGGTGGTTCGAGGACTGATTCAGCAGCTCCACAACATCCTTCAGCACACAAACTCTTTCCATCTTTCTGATGTGCCGTCATAAATAAGGTGACTTTTTTTTTATCTGAGGCTATTTCCTCATGGTCACAGGATGGCCATCACTGCACCACATGTCACACCTGCATGTGGCTACAGACACAATTCATTCCCTGAGACCGGACATGTTGCCAGCTCAAAAAAATGTAGCAAGGAAGACATGGGAGTGGGTGTGGGTGGAAGTGGGGAAATTGGAGATGGGTAGGCATTATAAAAGGTATGCCTTGGCCAGGAAATAGTATAACCAGGATTCAAACCTATCTGTGTCCAAAGCTATACTACCTTCCATCTGCTTAATTAAGTGTAGCAGAGGGGACTTGGAGTCCTCTCAGAAGGCCTGGAATGTGATTGTTCTAAACATGCTCAGTTCTGATGACTTCTACCATGCCAGCCTGAAGAATGAGTGCAGAATTTAAAAAAAAAAAAAAAAAAAAAAGGAATAGATCTGTTTGGAATCTAGAGGTGAAGAGCCAAATAAGCACTATGTAGTTATAAAGATTTTGCTCAGCAGACAACTGTTCTTCTACGGGTCGGAGATTTTCAGCTGAATTAGACATACACATTAAAATATCCTTTAAAATGATTTATCTTGCCTCCATGCTCATGAGGAAAATTTCTGATTTATTATTTGATCTTCCAGGTGGTCAGACACCAGGAAGGAGTGGTTCCCTGGTGAGTCTACACAAGTTATTGTTTCTCTGAGAATACGTGGCTCTCGCTGAAAATAAGTATTTGGACAAAGGGAAGAGCTCAGAGATGTACCCAAGGCCAAACTGAAACTGAAGCAATGAAAGTGGAACCACAAATCACTATACAAGGAACATACTGTTTAGGAAATGTTGGGAAAACTGGCTCCCCATTTGGGAGAAACTTTTTAAACAAAATTTCAAAAAGACAATGAGATATCAGTCTCCATCAGTTAGACCAGTCTCTCAGGGAACATGGAAGAGGGTGTTCACTGCAATGTTGTTTATGGTGCTGGGGAGTCGGAGGCAACATGATTTGCCATTACTGAGAGAGAGAATAGATGCAACGGACTATACATAACACATAAAAATAAGAACAGGTCTTTAAAACACAGTAATGATGACAAATAGAATGTAATAGAATGTAATGTGAACTAAAAATACAAGCACATAAAGTAATACACAATTTGCATAATACATTCAAATAAAAAGTTACACATAAAATATATTAAGGTGCCTATGGGTGTAGAGTATGATGATCAAAGGGAATGGAGGGATGAATGGATGGATGGATATAAATAGGACAGCTCAGTCTTGGAGGGACCAATAATGATAACATGCCAATAACTGAAGACTGGCATTAACTCAACCTTAAAATCCCAACAAATAAATCAGCACATTCAGGCAAACACATACACAGATATATATTTATCTATACAGTATCCATATATAGATAGAAATTTTTAAAATCTGGGCGCCTGGGTGGCTCAGTGGGTTAAGCCGCTGCCTTCGGCTCAGGTCATGATCTCGGGGTCCTGGGATCGAGTCCCGCATCGGGCTCTCTGCTCAGCAGGGAGCCTGCTTCCCTCTCTCTCTCTCTCTCTCTGCCTGCCTCTCCGTCTACTTGTGATCTCTCTCTGTTAAATAAATAAATAAAATCTTTAAAAAAAAAAAGAAATTTTTAAAATCTAAAAATCAATCCATAGAGATTTTGTTTATTCATTAGTTTTCTTGTGACTTCCTATAGATGTCCTGACAAAAGAAGGTCTCAGGGCCTGCAAAGCTGTGTCAGGACCCAGACCAGGCCTGAAGACCCAGTCAAGTCAACTTCCCTGAGTAATCCACCTTCCTAGTCTACAACCATTATGTCTCTAACTACAACCATAAATCTGGGAGGTTTTTTGCTTTTAAGATTTTTTTCTTTTTTTAATTTTAGAGAGTGTGTGAGTGAGCACAAGTGGGAAGGGCAGAGAGGAAGGGAGACAGAATCTCAAGCACACTCCATGTTCAGCGTTGAACCCAACAAGGGACTCAATCTCATGACCATGAGATCACAACCTGAGCTGAAACCAAGAGTCAGGAGCTTAACTGACTGCTCCACTCAGGCAACCCTAGGAGATTTTAATTAATAAAATAGAATATCATCTTTCTGTCTAGTTAGAATATATCTTTCCTTCCCTCCAGGGGGATATACTATTCATTTTTATTTTTACTCAGTTACCATTTCTTTGTCTAAGTTCTTCAGTTAATAGAAAAGGGCAGACTGTTAATATCTTCTCATTTGCACTAATACATTGTTTTCTTATTATCACTGCTTTTACTGCTATAGGTAATTTTCCTGGACTATGTAGATTTTTTTTTTTTTGGTATAATGGTAGATATATTTTCATATTTTAGAAATAACTCCTGGTATTTAAGGGATAACATTTAAGGCAAAGACGCTATAAATAGAAAACTAGCTCACTGAATTATAAACTGGCATTTGGAATGGAAAAAAAAAAATGAGTGTGTCCTTAAGTGGACGAGAATGTTTGCACAGGAGGCCAACTGTTGTTTTAAATTAACCTTGATGCTAGGATTTAACCCTTTGCTCCAGAAGAAATTAAATAGGTTAATTTCTAACCAATTGGAACCAAAGGGTTACAGGAGCAAAATTACGAAAATTCCTCGGTTGTGCCTGAATTTGGAAATTCTATAATCTATGGTGCTAAGCAAAATGTCACAACAAATCCTTTTGGCACAGGTTTTTACAAAAGTAAGTTGTAAGATGTATACCGATATATTTAAGAGAACTGCTGCACAAGCAAAGAGAACTGTTAAAATATCTCCTTAATACAAAAATCCAAATGGATGTACATATACTTTCAAAACAACCAACAGAGAACTTAGAATAGCTAAAAATATAAGTGCTTGCATGGTTTGCTTCTTATAGCTCCAGTCCCTCTCTAAAATAACATCTTGACTTTGTGGCTTTATGCTTTCTTCTTCTTAAAATGCCATTTATATGCGTGCAGGCGTAGCTCACTGCTACTGACTGGTGTTCCAGTTTGCCTTTAGGCTAGTCTAGCTGGGAATGAGCTTTACAGAAGCCAGATACTCCAGGCTCTTATCTCAGATAAGATATAGAGCCCAAAGGCAAGATCATAACTTTCTCATTGCATGCCCTTTGGACAAAAATCTGTGACCAAAGTCACTGTAGTTCTAGAAATAAAAAATGGAATCAATCTGATCAAAATGCCAGTATGAGGAAATAATGCAATAAAGGGTTAGAGGAAGTATGTTTTCCTAGACAAACATAAAGGGAAATATTTGAAACCAGGACTATTAAATTGATAAGGAGTAGCCTGGGAAAGAGGCGCATCTTTAAGATTTTATTCAAAGACCAAAATTGATTATGTTAACCAACTGCTGAGAAAAAGAATATGCCAGGTACCATCATTTGTCTTTAGTGCTTTCTAAGTTGAGAATGAAATTTGAAAAGGAAGGGAAAGGCATAGAAATTATTAGGGGAAGCTAACTCTAGGAAGTAAGTTTGAAAAGATTATGCCTTATACCTACTCTCAAGACTTTAGGCAAAGAAAGGGCTATTAACAAGGTGACCATTTAATTTATCATCCAGATATTTTTGAGAGAGAAAGGGAACACAGTAAATATGTACATGGTGTTACCTCAGAGGCAACTAGAAAGATGCTTAGCCAGTACCTGAATTTCTACAATTAGATCTCTATTCCTTTGACTTATACCAACAAGGGGATTGTCTCAATTTCCATAAAATTACTCCTGGGAAAAGTAATCACTAAGTCATTTACATTTTAATAATATAAAATATAAATATATTTATAACTGTAAATATGAAACATTAATATTAATGGGAAATATATAAAATATATGTTTATTTATATAAATATATGATATAGGGGTGCCTGAGTGGCTCAGTTGGTTAAGTGACTGCCTTCAGCTCAGGTCATGATCTTGAGGGTCCCAGGATCAAGTCCCACATCCCTGCTCAGCTGGGAGCCTACATCTCCCTCTTCCACTCTCCCTGCTTGTGTGCTCTGTCTCTGTCAAATAAATAAATGAAATATTTTTAAAAAATAAATAAATAGGGATGCCTGGGTGGCTCAGTTGGTTAAGCCGCTGCCTTCGGCTCAGGTCATGATCCCAGGGTCCTGGGATTGAGTCCCACATCTGGCTCCTTGCTCAGTGGGGAGCCTGCTTTTCTCTCTGCCTCTGCCTGATGCTCTGCCTGCTTGTGTTCTCCCTCCCTGACAAGTAAATAAATAAAATCTTTTTTAAAATAAAATAATAAATAATATAATACATTAATAATTAATAAATAAACTCTTCAGATTCTCCCCAAAGGGCAAGTATGGAGGGAGGGGAAAGCCAGTGTGTAGAACTCTGCACTTTTTGTTCAACTGAGGGAAGAGGAAAAAGAATACTGCATGTGAGGATAGCCCTGGCCATAAGACCCAGCCTTGACCCTGAGAAATACACAAGGAACGGCAGGGGCCAGCAGAGCCTCCTCAGTCCAAGGATCTATGCTTATCCAAGCCAAGGGGACACATGTTCCCCTAAAGATCCCATCTCTCACAGGATATAAAGAATGCTCACAAATCATTCTGCTCCAAGTAACCCAGCTTGGAAACTCATGGTATAACTGCCATTTTTATGATGTCCAGAGAGATTGCTTTCCCTCTACCACACAGAACCAGCTAGAGAAATGTCGCTGGTCAGATCAAGTTTCGAGGGTGCCACACTACATACAGAGTGGGAGTACCGGGGAAGCGTTGGGTGAAGAACCCTGAGTTAACTCTACAAATCATCCTTTCTCACAGAAAAGAGTAAGGGATTGTTTTGCATTTCTTGACTCTGATCAGTTTATACCTCAGATTTAATCACTATTTAATGTGAATCCGTAGTACTGAAAATAACCACGAAATAAATAAATAAATAAAGTATCTAGGCTGTAATTTGAGCCATTTTTGACCAGTAATTTGCATCAACCCCATCCTTGCTTTTCACAACAACAGGTTATACAAGCAAGGTAATAGCCAGTGACCACTCACTTTTTATGAATATATAAATGAACTTAAGGATGTCTCTGGAGAAGATTACAGGTTTTACGTAAAGCTACTTTCTGAAATAAGGTCCTGAAATAGAAACTTACAATCTGAGCAGAAATCAAGTGGCTCCAGAATGCCTGTACTAAGGTGTTCTTGCCAAAAGGGCTGCTAGGGGTAATCGCACCATCCCCCAGCAAGATTTGCTGCTTAAAGCAGCACTGTCCAAAAGAAACTTCTGCAGTGATGGGAATATTCTATATCTGTGCTGCCCAACATGGTAGCTATTAGCCTTACATGGGTATTGAACAATTGAAATGTAACCATTACAACTGAAGAAATGAATTTTTTTCAAAGATTTTATGTATTTATTTGAGAGAGCGAGCAAGCACATGAGTTGGGGGGGATGGGGCTGAGGGAAAGGGAGAATCAGGCTCCCCACTGAGGTGGGAGCCCAACATGGGGCTTGATCCCAGAACCCCAGAATCATGACCTGAGTTGAAGGCAGATGCTTAACAGACTGAGTCACCCAGGTGCCCCCAAGAACTGAATTTTAAATTTTATTTTAATACTTTAATTTTATTTAAATTTAATTAGTTTTTTAAATTTTATTTGAGTGTAGACACACACCATTACATTAATTTCAAGTGTACAACATAGTTGTACATTTGATAATTTAGTTGTACATAGTTGTACATTTGATAATTTTACCCATTATGCTGTGCTTATCACAAGGATAGATACTATGTGTCACCATATAACACTACTACAATAATTTTTACTATATTCCTTGTGCTATGCCTTTTATTCCCATGTCTTATTCATTCCACAACTGGAAACCTGTATTTCCCATCCACCTTCATCCATTTTGCCCATCCCACCACGACCCTCCTCTCCAGCAACCATCAGTTTTGTTCTCTTATTTACAGTTCTTTTTTTTTTTAATTTTTATTTTTTTATTTTTTTTAAAGATTTTATTTATTTATTTGACAGAGAAATCACAAGTAGGCAGAGAAGCAGGCAGAGAGAGAGGAGGAAGCAGGCTCCCTGCTGAGCAGAGAGCCCAATGCGGGGCTCAAACCCAGGACCCTGAGACCATGACCTGAGCCGAAGGCAGAGGCTTAACCCACTGAGCCACCCAGGTGCCCCTCTTATTTACAGTTTTGATTCTGCTTTTTGTTTATTCATTTGGATTTTTAAAAATTCCACATATAAGTAAAATCATATGGTATTTGTCTTTCTCAATCTGACTTATTTCACTTAACATAGTATCCTCTGGGTCCATCCATATTGTCACAAATGGCACAGTCTCATCCTTTTTGTAGCTGTGTAATATTCTATCATACATATACCACATCTTCCTTATTGATGGACTTTTAAGTTGCTTCCATACCTTGGCTATTATAAATAATGTTTCTGTAAAAATAAGGGTGCATATATCTTTTTTATTTAGTGTTTTTATTTTCTTTGGGTAAATACCCTGTAGTAGAATTTTTGGATCATAGGGTATTTCTATATATAATTTTTTGAGGAATCTCCATTCTATTTTCCACAGTGGCTGCACCAATTTACATTCCCACTGACAGTATGCAAGGACTCCTTTCTGTCCACATCCTCACCAACACTTGCTATTTCTTATGGTTTCAATTTTAGCCATTCTGACAAGTGTACGGTAAATTCTCATTGTGGTTTCAATTTTCATTTCACTGATGTGAAATTTCATTGATTTAAATTCAAATAGTTACCTGTGGCTAGTGCAACCAACTCAAGTCTAGAAGTTAAACCAGTGTAAAGTAAGCAATTAGGACATTACCTTTAAATTCAACAAGAAGGGGGGCTCCTGGGTGGCTCAATGGGTTAAGCCTCTGCCTTCAGCTCAGGTCACGATCTCCTGAGATCAAGCCCAGCATCGGGCTCTCTGCTTGGCAGGGAGCCTGCTTCCCCACCTGTCTCTGCCTGCCTCTCTGCCTCTTTGTGATCTTTCTGTCAAATAAATAAATAAATAAATAAATAAATTCATTCATTCAACAAGAAGGGGCAGTTGGGTGGCTCAGTTGTTTAAGAGCCTGACTCTTGATTTTGGCTCAGGTCATGACCTCAGGGTCGTGAGATGGAATCCATGCCCAGCACAGAGCCTGCTTGGGATTCTGTCTCTCTCCATTTGTTCCTCTCTCACATCCCCTCCTCCAACACGCATGCACACATGCACTCATACTCCCTCTCTAAATAATAATAATTCATCAAGGGATCTGGCAAGTTACTATTTGATACCTTTACATTTTAACTCTGTAAAAACTGCAATTGCCCTTATTAAGTTCTCTCAGTTCTTCACAGTGGCCTTCTAGGCCTTTCATCATCTGGTCTTCCACCCTTCCCCACCTTCACCCATTACCACTAAGATCTCTGCTCCTACTACTCTTTCCCTTCCTCGCTTGCAACATTCCTGACTCAGGGCCTTTGCGCTTACTCTTCTCTCTGCATAGACCATTCTTCTCTTAGCTACCTGCATGGGTTACTCCCTCCTCTCTTTCAAATTAATGCTCAAAAATATTATGTCCTCAGTGAGACCTTTCCTGACCACTTTATGAAGAACTGCAATGCTCACCACACCCCCAACACACACTCCTTCTCTTTGCCCAATTTTGTCTCTTTAGTGTTTATCCCTTTCTGACAGACTTCTAACATAATTCACTTACTTCTCTTGTCTATCATCTCAATTAGAATGTGAGCTCCATGAAGGCGAGGATTTTCATTTGTTTGGTTCACTTCTGTAGACGGTGATGTGCTCAAAATTTCTAACAACCAGCTCTTTGGGGAATGAGGAATGCCTTGATTTGTAGCATTTGCCAATTTTTTCCTACTATAACAAACTTCAATCTACAAGCAAGAAGTTATCAAACATGGAGCTGGGAAGATCTGTACAATCAGCCACAATTCAGTACAGCTCCAGCACACCATCAGCTGGAGCTCACGCTCCTAAAACACTTCAAATTTCCCAGTAGCCTTTCCCACACTTCGCTCTTGATAACAATCACCCGGGGCTCATAAAATTTAGCCAGGCTAAAACCTAGAAAATCCTCTCTGCTGGGCATTCTGAGAGGATCTGAGATCTGAGATCTGAGAGGATCTGGGATGGCAACAGAGAATTTATATTTTTAAACTAATATACTAAGTGCTTCTTACATCAACTTAGTCCAGTTCATATCCATATTTCAACTCAGGTTAGTCCATCCAAACCGGAAGGGCAGACTTGGGTCAAAGGAGATGGAGAAACCAGCCTATTATCCAAACAAAGGTAGATAGACTCAGGTAGGGAAACCACTGAGGTCCGTTAGCACAACTGATTTTTCCTCTCCTCCCAGAGAACTTGGAGATGGGGGACACACTGCAGACATGTTTTGAACCTGGCCTCACAATGGTCCCACTTCTCTAATCCAACAAATATAAAATCTCACTGAAACAGCAAGATACTATGTTTCAAGAATGATGTTGAAAAAGAAACATTTTCCGGGGTGCCTGGGTGGCTCAGTCAGCTAAGCGTCTGCCTTCAGTTCAGGTCATGATCCCAGTGTCCTGGGATTGAGACCCCGCTGGGCTCTCTGTTCAGCAGGGAGTCTGCTTCTCCCTCTCCCCACAGCTCATGATCTCTTTCTCTCTAAAAAAAAATGAGTAAAATATTTTAAAAGATAAATGTTTACATTCAATTTCTGTATTTATTAAAATTGAGGAAAAACTGTATAATAACCGTATCGTGTCCTGTGTCTGTAAAAGTTCACCAGGTCTTAAAATGATGCATGTCTATCATGGATTAATTTATTATTGGTTTGTAAAAAAATAAATAAATATATTCAACCAAACCTCTCTTCACACTGGGGATTATATACACAGTAAGACACATCCTCTGCCTACAGTCTCCTGGGGACACATGCAAGTAAATGGGCAATGCAGAAAGATAACCTATACTAGCGGTTTAGGGGAAGAGAGTTGCTTTCTGGAAGAAGTGGCATCTGAACTGAGGCCCAAAGGAAGAGTGGCTATTATCCAGGTTAAGGCATAGGTGGTGGCAAATACAGATATTCCAGAAAGTGCAAAGGCCAGGACTGACTGGAACTTTCAGTGAGATTAGGGAAATGACAAGACCTGAAATTGGAGGAACAAGTTCAGATCAGGTTTTTCATTATTTAAAACAAAGGCTTTTCCTTTTTGAATTAATGAAAAGTAGAAGATTACCCAAATGCTCATAAACAGAGAATGGATAATAAATTGTAGTATATTCATTAAATGGAATACAGCAATTGAATCAAGTGATCTGCAACCATATGTAACAAGATGGATGAATTTCACAAACGTAATGTTGAGAGAAAAGCAAGACACAAAAGAACACAAGTTATATGATTACAAATTACGTGAAGTTTAAGAAGAGACAAAATATGTGGTGATAGAAGTCAGAAAGCCACTCCAACAGACACATAAAAAGGTGCTCAACGTCACTAATTATCAAGGAAATGCAAATCAAAACCACAACAAAGTACCACCTAACTCCTGCTAGGATGGCTATTATCAAAAAGACAAAAGGAACAGCTGGGTGGCTCAGTCAGTCAAGCATCCGCCTTCAGCTCAGGTCATGATCCCAGAGTCCTAGGACAGAGTCCTGTATCAGGCTCCTTGCTGGGTGGCGCACCTGCTTCTCCCTCCACCTGCTGTTTCCCTGCTTGTGCTCTCTCACTCTCTCACTCTTTCTGTCTCTCTGTCAAAAAAATAATAAATAAATCTTAAAAAAAAACTAGAGATAAGTGTTGGCAAGGATGTGAAGAAAAGGGAACCTTTGTGTACTCTTGGTGGGAATGTAAATTGGTGCAGCCACTGTAGAAAACAACAATCCCACTTCCAGGCATATAACTGAGGGAAGTGAATCACTAACTCGAAGAGCTATCAGCACGCCATGTCCAGTGCAGCACTATTCACAATAGCCAAGACATGAAGACAACCTAAGTACCTGTCAATAAATGAATGGATAAAGAAAATGTGTGTGTGTATATATACCTATACACACGAAATATTTTTCAACCATAAAAAAGGAGGAGATCTTAGCATGGAGAACATGGATGAAACTTGAGGACATCGTGCTAAGTGAATATAAGTCAGAGAAAGACAAATACTATATGAATTCATTTATATACAGAATCTAAAAAAGCTGAACTCACAGAAACTGTAGATGGTAGTTGCCAGGGAGATCGAGGAAATGGGGAGATGTGAGTCAAAGGCACAAACTTCCATTTATAAAATGTCTAAGTTCTGGGGATCAAATAAATGTACAGTATAGTGACCATAGTTAACAACACTGTTCTTTATACATGAAAGGGGCTCAGAGAGTAAAGTAGTAGTTCTCACCACACACACACATAAAAGGTAACTATATGAGGTATTGTATGTGTTAACTAACCTTATTGTGGCAATCATTTCACAATATATATGTATATTGAATCATCATTTTGTAGACCTTAAATTTACACAACGTTATATGTCAGTTACATCTTAATAATGCTGGAGGGAAACAGAAGTCAGTATATAGTTACTCTTGGGAGCAAATAGTAGCTAGAAGGAAATACAATAGGGACTTTGGAGGAGCTATAATGCTAGTTTCTGATCACGTTCTATGTACACAGACATGTGGAGTTTGTGAAAGCTCATCACAGTGAACGTTTACAATATGTGCCCTTTCCTGTGAGTATAGTATAATTCCAGAAAAAGTTAAGTTAAAGAACATACAGTGCTCTTTTATCTTTGTAAATTGTAAAATACCTTTCTCACTCTTCTCTATTTCCTATGCTCTTCTCTTTCATTATTGAATTTTTAACCCATGACCTTTAAGTCTCTATCTCGTGACAGTGGGTCACCAGCCTCATTTAAATTGGTGTTCCCATGTCAGCTGATCTGAGTGGCTGGAAATGACCAGCTGTAGTTACTGACTGTGTCGTACACTAATGCCTAGACTGGGCTGGTGATGTCACGTGGCCCTATCACCGCGATCTCCAGCATGTACACCTGACACAGAATGACAGGTGTAGGTTAATGAAAAATATGGAAAAGAAGGTGAAAGCCCAATACTGTCAAGGCTTTGTTAATGAAAAGACATAATTATATGCTTTATATTTTCGGCAAAGAATTCTTGGGGATCAGCCTACACATTGTTATGAATGTAACATTCCTGCCAAACCAGACAGTTCATTAAATGTTGACTTAAGATATTAATTTATTTTTATTAATTGTTGTCAGCATTGAACTGGGGAAAGTAGAGCACTGGTTAACAAATGTAAATTTTCCTTATTCACCTGGCACATAATAGGAGATCAATATAACTTCCTGAATTATACTGTTAGTCGGAAGTGCTGAGTCTGTCCCCCTTAGTAGCTAATAGTTCATAGATTCATAGCAAAATAGAGCCAGAAAGGTCCTGTGGAAACTATTCTGTTGTATAATGAATGGCACCTTAGAAGCTTGCAAATATCCTTGTGTGGCAAGATCTGACTGCATTTACTTGCTGTAGGTGACAGTTTATTAATCTGGAAGCTCCTGTAATAAGGTGACTCGGTTTTAAAAGCCTAGAGCAGTCTCAACATGCCAAGAGATAATACTGTAGTGCCCAAGCTAGAAAACCACGTCAATTAATTCATCTAAAGCCAGAAAGGGATTTTAGTAACATGTGATTTCAATCTGCTCTGCCTGGCAAGCTTGAAAATGGTCTCTGCTTTGCCATTCCCAGCAACATCTGAAAATCAACCACTGCTTCAAAGTCACACTGATTTATATAGACAATAGCACCTCTTGTTATGCCCCAACACCAGGAACAATATAACTCTAGCTTACAATACATTTGCTTTCAGAAATTTTTTTGTAAAACAATTTATTCATTCAAAGAATTCGTAAGTATTCTACCTATAATGTTATCATACATACACATCAAGTTATCTCTATTCATTTTTAGTGTAAAATATAACCTAGAAGGAAAAAATCAGCTATTATCAGGCACTAGCTTGGTAAATTCAAGCTGTTCAAAAAGTTACATTACTTTAAAATACATGTATTTCTGGGTTTAATAATCGTATGGCCCAAAAGAATCATCTTAATATTGACTCTGTTACTTAAATTTCTTCCTCCTTATTCCCAATAAGAAGACTTTCAGATTTTTCTAAGCAAATCAAAATAAAAGAACTGGGGGCATCTGGGTGGCTCACCCAGTTGAGCATTCTTGGTTTTGGCTCAGGTTCATGACCTTGGGGTCAAACACCATATCAGGCTCCAAGCTTAGCAGGGAGTTTGCTTGAGATTCTCTCTCTCCCTCTCCCTCTGCTCCCACCTCTCTCTTTTTCTCCTCTCTCTTTCAAATAAATAAATCAATCTTTAAAAATTTTTTTAAAAATAAAAGAACTGACTTAAAAAAATTAGTTCCAGTGGTTCCTCAAAATCTAGTTCTATTTAAGCTTTAGAAGACACTTCAGAAGTAATTTAGTTGAACCTAAAAATATTCAAAACAGCAACACAGGCTTCTTAATTATTGGCAAAAGTTCTTAATTAAGCAAACATTTATTGAGCACCTATAGTGATGATACAAAGGGGAATCTAATTTACAGATTCTGGATGCTCCCTACAGCTCTGTCTTTCCAGAATCCTATCTCATTGGATTTAAATTCCTGCTCCATATCTTGTGGAAGATTTCTTTTTTTTTTTTTTAAGATTTTATTTATTTATTTGACAGATCACAAGTAGACAGAGAGGAAGGCAAAGAGAGATGGGGAAGCAGGCTCCCCGCTGAGCAGAGAGCCCAATGCGGGGCTTGATGCCAGGACCCTGGGATCATGACCTGAGTTGAAGGCAGAGGCTTTAACCCACTGAGCCACCCAGGCGCCCCTGTGGAAGATTTCATATGAATGTTTGACCTCTATACTTCCTCATCTGTAAAATGAAAGTAATAAGTTATCTCATAAAATTGCTTTAAATGAATTAGATAATGTATGCAAAAAACACAGGTATAAATGTGAGCTTTAAAATAATAATAATAATAATAGCTTATAAGACATTATTATTAAATTTTGCATGATGTTGCATTCAAGAAGTTCCTTGTTGGGAAGCCTAAGTGGTGCAGTCAGTTAAGCATCTGATTCTTGGTTTCAGCTCAGGTCATGATCTCAGGGCCCTGATCTCAAGATCGTGAAATGGAGCCCCATGGCTCCATTGGGCTCCCTGCTCAGTGCAGGGCTGCTTCAGACTCTCTCTCCCTCTGCCCCTCTTCGCTGTGGGTGCGCTCTCTCTCTTTCAAACAAATAAATCTTTTAAAAAAGGACAAGGAGGAGGAGGAGAGGAATTTCCATTGTTTCCAGTTTACAAGATTTCCTAAGAGAAGTGACCAGAGCTTGAATTTTGGTCTATCACCTTGGGTCACATGCTGCTCCACAACTGTGAGCTTTAGGAAACTTTTTCTCTCAATATTTTCAACTACTGAATACTCTTCTGCACTCCCTAAGATTCAAGTTAAATTTCAAGTCGCCTCTTATGTAGGAAGTGGCAATTATATTTGACTAATTGACATAACTCCAATGGGAAGGGATTCTGTCAATAACAGAAATAAAAAATGTAAACAGGTGAAGAGAAGCTCTAGTGATGAAACCATAGCTGTTGGCTCACCTCTCTGGTCCTAGTCACCTCTTGTGAACCAGGAACCATTTAAGTCACATGTTCTCTCAAGGAGAAATGCCTCATAAACAGGTATTAGAGGAGGAAAGCATTTAACCAAAGCCAGGTAGTCTTTACAGAAAAGCAATACCAGGAAACTCTAAGCAGCTTTTTAATCTATAGACAAGATAATTACTGAGACTGAGGTGATAATTATTATTCCCATTAAAAGAGTGATAAGCACAAAAATCAACTCAAAATGCTCTAAAGACTTAAAACATAGACCACAAACTATAAAACACTTAGAAGAGGGGCGCCTGGGTGGCTCAGTGGGTTAAAGCCTCTGCCTTTGGCTCAGGTCATGATCCCAGAATCCTGGGATCAAGCCCCACATCCAGCCCCGCATCCAGCCCTGCATCCAGCCTTGCATTGGGCAGGGAGCCCAATGCAGGGCTTGATCCCAGGACCCTGGGATCATGACCTGAGCCAAAGGCAGATAGTTAACGACTGAGCCTCCCAAGCACCCCTGTAATTGGATTTTTATACATAGTTTATTTGTGGAAGAAAAATATTGGCTAAAACTTATGCTGGTATTATTTATCATACCTAATACTTGCAGGGAAATTCATGTGTGATGGTGGTGTCCTCCAAATAACTGTTAATAGCCCTTCCAGTAGTCGAATCATTACACAAGAATCTTTTAATCTTCCATTAACTCTCCCAGTTTCCTTCACCTCATCCTGAGTAGGGACTTTGACCAAAGAGATACCATCTGTCAGGGGAATTATGACAAACAATGCTGATACTTTAGATGACAGCAATAACACAGCCTTCTACCAGCCTTTTCTTTCTCTTTCACTCCTTCTCCTCCTGCTGCTTAAAAAAAAAATTTATTCTTCAGAGTAATTTTACCCACATTACAAATCAGATAATTTTTGCAAAAATCATGCAAGGCAGGCAGTATAGGTATTACTGTCCATATCTTTCAGCTGAGAAAACTAAAGCAGGCAAAGAGAGATTGTACAAGGAACTAGCCTATAATAGTTTCTTTGGCTGCAAGCAAAAAATTTTCTCCAATTGAGAAGGAAAAGTGGGCATAAATGTAGACAGGAAAACCAGAGCTCTTCAGACAGCCTCAGGAGCCACGCTGGAGATTCACTAGGCAAAGTGCCACTATGGGCAGGAGGCAATATTTAGAGATGAAGTCATCTAGTCCAACACAGCTATTTTACTGAAGAGGAAACTTGCTTGCCCTCAGCAGCCAGAAAGTGTGAAAAAGAGTCTATGATCTACAGGCAGGAGACCTATTTTCTGGCCTCATTGTGCCACGAACCTTAGGACCAACCTACCTAGCTATCAACCTGCAGACATTTGACTTGGATGTCCTACAAGAATTTCAAAACATGTCCAAAATATTTCCCTCTGCATGCCTGCCCACCCAACCCCAACTCCTGTGGTGATCATCTCAATAAACAGGACAGGATCCTAGCAATCATCCCTCTCCTTCTCTCCTTCATCTCCCATGTCCTCTCAGTGACCAAATTCTACTATAAATCTTTCAAGTCCATCTCCTCCTCCCCATTTCTCCTGTCACTGTCTCAGTTCAGGCCCTCACTATCCCTGGCCCGGGTTAGATTACCACAGCTGTCCAACAGGTTTCCTGGCTCCCACTCTCGCCCTGTTTCAAACCAGCTGCCACCCCGCCTGCCACCAAGAGAGCTTTCTAAACCAGATATTGTCACTGCTCTAATTATTAATTGGTTTTCCACCAACAATTGGATGAAGCCTAAAGTTCTAAGCAGGACGTCCTAATCTGTTTGTGATTTGGCCTCTTTCTCTTCTCTCACTTCATCTTTCACCACTCATAACTTCAGCCAAGCCCAAGTTTTGCAGTTCCTCCAATGTCACCTTTGGCTTTGACACTAATGGTTCACTCTTCCTGGAAGTCTCCCCCCTTCCCCTGCCCATTGCCTGGCTAAAATTAACTCACTCTTCTAGACTCAGCTTAGGTTGGAATTTTTTTTGGCACCCCTTTTATATGTTCCTTTGGTACTCCCACAGCATCTTGTGCAAAGTAAAGAGTCGCTATTCATCCTGAACTATGTTTGTTCACACATCTGTGTCCCTTGCTAAACTCAGCTGTGGGATGGCATGTATAGTATCCTATTCAGTGTTTAGAATTAAGTATCAATCCAACAAACATTTGAGGACCTACTTAACGTCAGGTATTGTAGATATGAGAGATATGGCAGTGAACAAAGCAAAGACACTCCTTGCTATTAAGTGGGAGGAGACATCACAGATAAATGAACACATAAATAAGCAAGAGAACAGTAGAGTGAAAAGTGCTTTACAGAGTAAATAAGCCACGTGGTAAAGAAAGTGACTGGATGGCTCCTTTAGATAGGTTTGTCTGGAAGTTCCCTCTGGGGGAGTGACATTTAAGCTGATGAGGGAATGCCAATGAACCGGTATGGAGAAAGAAAACCTTCCAGGAGGGAGGACTACCCGTACAAAAGAACCAAAGGGTGGCCATGTGGGGGTTACAAAAGCGTGGGAAATAGTGAAGACGGGGTCAGAGAAGAAGACTGGGACCATATATATACACTTCGCAGCCAGAGTAGAGTTTTGATTTTGTGCTACGTGTGATGGGGAGTGACATGATCTGATTTATATCTAGAACTGGTATGTGGATAATGGGCCGCCCGGAGTCTTAAACACATTAGTCTGGAGGAGAGAAACCCGGATTGAGAGGTGGCAGCAGTTTGGGACCCAATGGACGTATCTGAGAAATACGTGTGAGTGACCGGGACCTGCCGGTGGACAGATGAATTAAGGCTCAGCGCACGCAGATTTTCCGCCCGCACGCCCGGGCCGGTACTGCAGTACAGAGCAGGCGCACGGGGACTCCTAGGAGGAAGAGGGTATTGAAAAAGTTGCTCTGGGCGGGGCTCCCCCACCGTCCGGACTCTCGGGAGAGTTCGGGTCAGGCAGCTGGAAAGAGCAAGACACACCCAGACCCACAGCCCGCCGCCTGCCAGCTCCGGGACCGCACAGCACCTAGCACCCGCCCGACTGGCGACGCGCGCCGACCTGGCCTCCACGTGCCCCGCGCGGGGGTTTCCGCGTCCTCTGGGCGGAGCCGGAAGAGGAAGTCGGCGCTACAGCGGCGGCCCCAACAGCAGCGGCTGCCCGCACCTCCCCGCGCCGTCCGCGCCCGTCCGACCCCCGACCCGGTCACGGAGACAGCGCCGCGGCGGGACCCGGAACCTGTGCCCGCCGAGAAGCGCCGCGCCGCTGAGCGCCCAGCAGTCCGATGGGGCCGCAGCGGCCGCTACTCACGGCCGCGACCGCCCTGCTCTGGGGCTTCCTGCTCCCGCTGGTAAGGGGGACGGCCGGGTGCTCGGGCCTCCCCGGGGCGGGGCCGGGGCTCCCTGCCCCTTCTCCTCCCCACCCCTTCTCCTCCCCACCCCCGGGCTCCTGCCCGGCGACTCCTTTTCCAGCCCACTACCGGCCTGCCGCCTTCCCGTTTCTCCATTTCCTTCCTGCCGCCCTTTCTTCGTCCTCTTTCTTCCAGTCTTCCCACCCCACCCCCATTCCCGGCCTTTGAAGTCCTCGAAGTACCCACCCCCGAGCAAGCTCTCTGCTGAGCCCCTCTTGCTGCATTGTCCTTGACCATTCACCAGTTTTTCATGGTTCCGGGCGTTCTAAATTGACCTGAGTTCTATCGTCAACCCTTTCTTTCTTTCTTTTAAAGATCTTATTTATTTATTTGACAGAAACCACAAGTAGGTAGAGAGGCAGGCAGAGAGAGAGAGAAAGAGAGAGCGCGAGAGGAGGAAGTAGGCTCCCCGCTGAGCAGGGAGCCCGATGCAGGGCTCGATCTTAGGACCTTGGGATCATGACCTGAGCCGAAGGCAGAGGCCCTAACCCACTGAGCCACCCAGGTGCCCCCGGTCAACCCTTTCTTAAAACATCTTGATCTCTTCCACCGTCCGGAAGAAAAAAAAAAAAATTATACGCGAGCCCGGGGTGTTAAGCGGTTCAAAGACTGCGCTTTAGCTTAATTGCTCGAATACAGGTGTTTTGTTTTGTTTTGTTTGTGGTTGATTGGTTTGTTTGCTTTCTCTAATGTAGTTCCTGCTTCCCCATAGGGTTCATTCGATTTCGTTGTGTGTGTGTGTGGGGGGGGTTGATAATAGTAATAACTTAAAATAATTTTTTAAAAGGCATCACACTGTATACTCTGGTTTTCAGTTCTCCACCTAGTTTAATGAGGAGGGGGGTCGGTTAAGTAACAGTAGCAAATAATGTGTTCACAAGTGTTTTCATAATTAGGAAAAGCAGTAATGTTTTAAAATTCAGCATCAACAGGGCGCCTGGGTGGCTCAGTCGGTTAAGCGTCTGCCTTCAGGTCTTGATCCCAAGGTCCTGGGATGGGCTCCCTGCTCAGCGGGACCCCTGTTTCTCCCTCCGTCCCCCAGTTTGTGCGCTCTCTTTCTCTCCCTCACTCTCTCTCTCAAGTAAATAAAATCTTTTTAAAAAGTTAAACATTGGGGCGCCTGGGTGGCTCAGTGGGTTAAAGCCGCTGCCTTCGGCTCAGGTCATGATCCCAGGGTCCTGGGATCGAGCCCCACATCGGGCTCTCTGCTCAGCGGGGAGCCTGCTTCCCTTCCTTTCTCTCTGCCTGCCTCTCTGCCTACTTGTGATCTGTCAAATAAATAAATAAAATCTTTAAAAAAAAATAAATAAAAATAAAAATAAAAAAGTTAAACATTAAGCAACCGGAGCTTCAGCGAATGGCCAGGACACTAGTGTTCGGTGTTTCAGTTTTTATTTCTTGGAAATTTCATTAGGGAGTTTGAGGTCAGAAACTTTTGTGAGCTCTATCTACACGGAATTGATACGGTGTGTTCCTGTCTAGTTCTTTCCATTATTATGTAACTTTTCTGGGACGCCTGGGTGGCTCAGTTGGTTAAGCAGCTGCCTTCGGCTCAGGTCATGATCCCAGCGTCCTGGGATCGAGTCCCACATCGGGCTCCTTGCTCATCAGTGGAGCCTGCTTCTCCCTCTGCCTCCCGTTCTGTCTGCCTGTGCTTGCTCTCTCTCCCTCTCTCTCTCTGACAAATAAATGGATAAAATCTTAAAAAAAAAAAAAAAAAGAATATGTAACTTTTCTGAAAAAGTATATTTTGCATTCTCTGCTATTTAAAGATTTAGTGTTAGTGAGTATATTTAATATAAAAGTGTCTTTGACATTTATTAAGAAACCAAAATCAAAATCTAAAATGGTTAAGTGCCTTTGGTGTACTCCTAACTTTGCTAGGCAACAATAGGAACATGAATGAGATAATGTGTCTAAAAATTGCTTTTGTGGGATGAAGGGGAAGTACAATATAAAGAGAACAACAGTCACAGTGTTAGTCTGAATCTTTGAAGTGTAGTTTACCATGTACCATATGTCTAAAGGATAACAATTCAGGTGGTATGTAAATACACATGAAACTGTAACCTAGATATATATATAGATAGATAGATAGATAGATACATCTCTATATATATCCTATTCATCATATCCCCAATAATCTTTTGCCAATACAGTAATTGATTTAATAATATATCAATTGCTGATAACTCACACTGAAATTATAATCAAAAGCCCTGAACCCTCTTTCTAAAAAATGTGATTAGAGTGTGATTTCAGGGGCTTCACAAATCTAAAGGTCACCCCTGTTCTAAATCATAGCTAGCCTATATCTTCCACAGTGTAGATTTTATTCTTTTTATATTGCACATTTATATATTTTATATTGCACATTATATTTTGTTGTATCTCACTGTGCTAATTCTTGGGAAGATCTTCTCAGGGCTGTTGTGGGACTCAGTAAGGTGTTTTTTCCTCTGCAAATATGTAGTATGCGTCTATTATATGCCAGGCACTGTGCCAGTGAGCATGAGTAAAATGCCAAGATCTTTTTGAGTTGTAGAGATCTTTTTCAGAGCCACCCACTGTTACAGATTTTTCTGTTGTTGGTTTCTCAGTGGGTCTCTTTTCTTCTTGACCCTTCCTGAAATGATCTCTTTCCTTTTCTGAGGAACTCAAATCTGGTGTACCTTTCCTCAGCAGGCGCATTATTTCTCCTTTCAGCCTACTTACTGGATACCTACTTCCTTTGTCTGGAGTCTTTTGGACTTTTTTTTTTTTTCTTTTTACCATTTTGTCCCTGAAGCCCTTGCTTGTTCCTCTTTCTTAATCTTATAGCTCTAGGTGGCCTCTCTGTTCATTTGAATGATGGCAGTTTAATCATTTCATTTCTCCTTTCTGGGCTTTTGAAGCTGGCACTGATACCAGCTTTCTTTCCCTTTAGTTATGTAAGAACAAGGCTACTGTCTTCATGTAGAAGCAGCACACTCCAGAAACCACTGCCTCATCTTTTAGAAAAGGAAGAGGATTAAGTATTAGAAAGGCCCTTCAGCATCATGTAGCCTACCCTCCTCATCTTGTCCTCCTCACACCAGTTGACCTCCTGTTAAACTCAAGCTATAGTATATCTGGCTGTTTTGATGATTTCTAAACCCATTAAACATTTAAGTCTAGAAATAAAAAAGAGCGTGTGGCACATAGTTAGTGCTCTCTTGGCCTTGCCATGATTCCATTTCAGTCTTCCTTCCCCAGTCCAATCCCCATCCCTAGCTGCGACTGTTAGGGCTTTATTTCCTGGTGGTATTTGGACCCAATCACAGAGTTCTGTTTCAAAAACAATGAGTAAAGTTTAGCCTGGGTCTGTTTTCTAAAATTGCTTCAAAGTTCTCTGAAGAATCCTGAATCTTTCCCATAATGTTTTTACAAAAGTTCTGTTCATTTTTTTGTCATTACTTCAAAGAATTTGATGTGTTACATAGTTACATCTTGAATTTATTACAGTGAAGTGATAATCAGGATCCCCAGCAGAGAAATATCTTGCTGAAATCTGCATTCCTTTGATATAATACACCAACTCAAAGAATCTTCTCTAATTCCCTCTCTTCTGTGCTCCTCTCTCATCCTCTTGGGGAAAGAATGTATGTTCTGCTACCCGAGCTGTCAGGGACATGCTGAGTTGCTGTGTTGTAGACTGAATTGTATCTCCCAAAAATTCATATGTTGAAACCCTGGCCCCCAGTGTGATGATGTTTGGAAAGGGGTCCTCTACGAGGTAGGTAGGTTTAGATAGGTCAGAGGATAGATTCCCTTGTGATGGATTGATGCCTTGTAAGAAAAGACACCAAAGAGCTTGTTCTCTCTTTCCTAATACCCATCCCCTCACACATACCATGTGATGACCCAGTGAGAAAGTGTCCATCCACAAGCCAAAAAGAAAACTCTTACCAGAAACCAACCATGTTGGTACCTTTATCTTAGACTTCTAGTTTCTAGAACTGTGAGAAAATAAATTTGTTTAAGCTACCCACTGTCTGGTATTCTGTTGTGGCAGCCCAAGCTGACTAAGGCAGATTTGGGCAGGAGTGCAGTGCTGCAACAGCGAATACCTAAGCATGTGGTAGCAGCTTTGTAACTGGATTGAGGCCAGAAGAGGTTTGAGGTGCATGCCAGAAATACGGACATTAAGGACAGTTCTGGTGAAGTCCCAGAAATGCAGAACATGTTATTAGAAAGTGAAAGAAGCACAGTCCTTATTCTAAAATAGCAAAGAACTTGGCTGGACTGTGATGTAGTATAGTGTTGTTTAGAAGGAAGAATTGTGAACAGTGCAATTAGATACTTAGCTGAGGTGATTTCTAAGCAGAGAGTGTTGATGGAGCAGTGTGATTCCTCCTGACTACATATATAGTAAAGTGTAAATGAAGAGAGACTGTTGGACTTCTTGGATTTGACAGGTGGGATGGTGCAGCTCTGTGGCTCTGAATGTGTGGATTATTCTTCAGGACAGAGGAGAAATGAACCCAAAGGCAAAATCAGAGATCAGGCCACTTCCTCAGTTTCAGCAGGTCTTATGGCCTCTGCTTGGAGCTTTGGGGGACTCGGTGGACTTGACTACCAGTATGCCTGGAAGGTGGGACGTTGAACCAAAAAGGATTATTCTTGATCCTTACGATCTAATGGAATTTATTTTGCTAGGTTTTAGACTTGCTTGGGTCCTGTCACCACATTCTTCCTTCTGATTTCCCACACATACACACCCTTTTTTTTTTTTTTTTTTTTTTTTCAAGAGAGAGGAAGTGTGGGGGACAGGGGACAGAAGACGGGAGCAGAGAGAGAAAGAGAATCTTAAGCAGGTTCCATGCCCAGCACAGAGCCCAACTCGGGGCTTAGTCTTCAGTCTCAGGACCCTGAAATCATGACCAGAGTGGAAATCAATTTAATATATAAAAGCTTTAAAAAAAAAAAAAGTGGTGCTATCTTTAGAAACACTTCCAGCAAGATCAAGTAGCCCAGCTACAGCCTTGGTACAACATAAGCCCCTCTCCCTCCCTGCAGCCAATTGAGTTACCCCGGTGCCCCTCCCTTTTGGAATGCAAATGTCTACCCTGTGTCTGTCCTACCATTATATTTTGGAAGCATAAAACTTATCTGGTTCTGCAGGTTCATATCCGGAGAGGAATTTTGCCTCAGAATGAACTGTATCTTGAGTTTTACCCATATTTGACTTAGATGATATTAGATGAAACTTTGGACTTCAGAGCTAATCCTGGAATGAGTTAATAAGCCTTTGGGCGCTGTTGGGATGAAATGAGTGTACTTTATGTGTGAGAAGAAAATGAATTTGGGGGCCCAGGAGCAAAATGCTATGGACTGAATTGCCCTCAAACTCAGGTTGAAGCCTCTAACCCCCAGTATGACAGTATTTGGAGACTGGTCTTTGGGAGATAATTAGGTTTAGAGGAGGTCATCAGCACAGGACCCTTATGATGGGATTGTTGCCTTGTTCTCTTTCCCAACCATGTGATGAAAGCAGCCATATACAAGCTAAGAAAAGATTCCTTACCAGAAATCAATTAAGGACAAGTATGTTTGCACCTTGATCTTGAACTTCTAGGTTCCAGACTATGAGAAAATAAATTTCTTTTGTTTAAGCCACCCAGTCTGTGGTATTTTGTTACAACAGCACGGTATTAAACATACTGGTTCTGTCACATTCCTTCCTTAACTCTTAGATTCTTCACAAATTTTTTTTTAACCTTCTCTCCTCTAGCCTACCTCTGAGGATTCTGCATCCCATTGTCTGCTTTATCAGTCACTGATGGCTGTGCTATCTCTTTCCCAAAATGTAACCTATATCTCCTCTCAAAATAATCCTGAAAAGGTTCAGGAAGATTATGACTTGTCTTAGATCATACAGAAAGGCATGAAAAAGAGGACTAGAACCCAGGGTTTCTTAAATATTCCTTGATATTTTTCCACTAAGTTGTGCAATAATGTTTTCTGTGCATCAAGAATACGTCAGAAGACTAATTGGAGGGGCGCCTGGGTGGCTCAGTGGGTTAATCCTCTGCCTTCAGCTCAGGTCATGATCTCAGGGTACTAGGATTGAGCTCAGGATCCTAGCTTGATGGAGCCTGCATCAGGCTGTCTGCTTAGCAGGGAGCCTGCTTCCCCCCTCTCTGCCTGCTGCTCTGCCAACTTGTGATCTTTCTCTCTCTCTCTCTGTCAAATAAATAAATAAAATCTTTAAAAAAAAAAAAAAAGACTGGGTAAACTTGTGAATTTATTTGTACAAAAGGGTTTAAAGATAGAAGTTATGTATATTATATATTTGATAACTTTGGCTAAAAATCACCTGAAATTGGGTCTGTTTACAAAACTCTAGACCATAAAGTCTCCAGATACAGATCCTTACTCCAAAACACTAAGATTTTGTTAAAAATTTTATTGTTTTTAGGTCAGAATTTGCGAAACATCACTATGCACTATAATCTTAAATCAACTTTTTATGCATTTATGTTGCCTGGCCTTGTCATTTGAATTTGTGAATTCTGGTATAAATCACAAATTCTGTAACAGTTGAGATATATCATTAAGTAGTAAGATTACTTAGGGAAAACCAAGAAGAAGGATAGATCTAAGTAACTAGTAAAATAGGAGCCTCTTGAAGGGGAAACTTTACCAGACTCATTCTTTGCTGTCTCCCCTAGCATCTCATAGACTGCAGAATACTGAATAAATGAATGTCTTCTCCCCACACCGTAATACCTCTTTGCCTGTATGTTACAATCCCCAGATTTTCTGAGTGCAAGGGTGATGCTGGCTCGGCTTTTCCCATGGCCCACAGACTCCTGATTCCCTGTAAATAGCTGTTCAATGCCTTAGCACCCGCTGAGCCACTAATTAAGTGGTTAAGATTACACTTAATCTTAATGGGTCTGGGTCTAGTCACTTTGAGTGCATCATTTCCATCAACCTTGAATCCTGGAGGTAGGAGTAGAAACAATGCAGGTTGTTGATTATTATATAAAGTATTAGGAAATTGACATAGAAATACATAATAATGAATGATCAGAAAGTCACTTAGGGGGCACCTGGGTGGCTCAGTCATTAAGCGTCTGCCTTCAGCTCAGGTCATGATCCCAGGGTTCTGGGATCGAGTCCCACATTGGGCTCCCTGCTCAGCGGGGAGCCTGCTTCTCCCTTTCCCTCTCTCCCTGCTTGTGTTCCTCTCTCACTCTCTCTGTCAAATAAATAAATAAAATCTTAAAAAAAAAAAAAAAAGTTACTTAAGCCTAACTTTGGAGTGTGTCATTCAAGATACACAACCTCAACTCTTGTCTTTCCTATAGAGGCCCCCTCCTGCTCTTACTGTATTGCTATTAACTCTAGCTGTATAAAGGGAAAGATGTCTATAAAGAAAGGGATGCCTCCTACATTGCTAGGTTATAAGGGTGATGGGGTAGGTGACTATTGCTCCTGTTGCATTTAACATTCATGATTACATTGCAACTTTTTATCTTCTGGTTTAGGAATATAGCACCTTTATTTATTTATTTTGAATATAGTGTCTTTTTTTTTTAATTTTTATTTATTTGACAGAAATCACAAGTAGGCAGAGAGGCAGGCAAAGAGAGGGGGGCAGGCAGGCTCCCTGCCAAGCAGAGAGCCTGATGTGGGGCTCAATCCCAGGAGCCTGGGATCATGACCCGAGCCAAAGGCAGAGGCTTTAACCCACTGAGCCACCCAGGCACCCCTGGAATATAGCATCTTTTTAATTGCTGGTTTTCATTATAGATAAATTCTGTTTATTAACAAAATTTACCCCTAAGCCCCAGTTCTTGTATTTGGTGTCTAAACATGCAGAAATAATTTAATCTGTAGTTTTCATGAGGAAAGATTGCTGGAGGGTTAATTGGAGAGAGAATTATAGTCACATTTGTACATTGCCCCTTGAAACTAAAGGATGATGTATGTCTAATGGATAGCAATGCAAATAACATGAATCTGGTTTGATTGATAGACTGTGAAGGGGTTGGGGGAAGCTGGGACCCAGGGATGCATATACTGAAGAGTTTTGAAGGAACTCATGGGTGAGTGGAACTCCTGGCCAAAAATAGGACTATTGGCTATACCAGCAGAAGACTGCAGGTACAGTGTGACTCACCTCTTGAGAAAATTCCTGGGAGGACCCCAGTAATATCTAGAAGACTTGTTAGTTTCACCACTATTCATGATGCAGTGCATAACCATGTACTCCATATAACCAGAGCCTATATAACCATAACTCTGTATAACCAGAGCCTCACCTGGAAGCTTATTCAAAATGCATGATCATAAGCTCCAACCAAGAGCTGCTGGATCAGAATCTGCATTTAACGAAAACGTTAAAGTTCAAGAGGCACTGATCTATAATAACAGCTAAGAAATTGCTGTACAGAGCATTGAGCATAATCTCTAGGAAGAAGGAAGAACCATGCTTAACAAATCTGTTGAGGCTTTTAAAGGGAATTAAATGTACACATGGGAAGAGGTTAACATTGTGTTACTCAGAGTTTTACTTCATCAGGTGAAAATGGGCCAAGATACAGAGTTCTGGCAGACCCTAAGGGTCACATGTATACAGGATAGGAGGGAGCACAGTAGATGCATTTTTAGTAGAGATTTGTTCTTTTCGAAAGAAATATGTGAAGACTTCAATTTGGGAAAGAGATCTGCTAGAAGATACTGTTTGAAGAAGAAAGAAGGGTAGAAGGCAAAACAAACCTGTGAACCAAGGATTCAAAGAAGAATCCTTGAACTGTGCTATTAGCTTGGGCAGGAGTAGAGCAGGCCTGTTCTCACTAGGTTAACATTGGGCTGGTGAGTCAGCATCAGGAGGCTGTTGGAACAGATGCCCGTAATTCACATGCCCAGGAAGACGAGCAGGTACAGCATGGCTGTACTCCCAAGAGACAAGGACATGAATGAAGGTCAGTGCAAGGCTTACTCCCCATAAGCATACGGACATGGTCAAGTTCCTCTTGTACGTGTCCCTTTAGTTTACGGTCCAACTGGTCTGAGAAGATGGGGAGCTAGTACGTGTGCAGGCATGGGAGTGTAGTAGACATCATTGCAGGTGTTCCTTTTTAGGCTTTTGGTAATCATTTGACACCTGTCATACCGAAAGCTGTTGAGAAAAATAAGCAAAGGCATAGGTCACTGTAACATTAAGATAGATTTAGACACCAATATTTTTGGCTTGAAAAGAAGATGATAGGGAATATGAGTAAAGTCAAGTGATCTAGATAAAGTAAATTCGGAACTGTTTGTGAGCAACAGACATCCCATGAAGTTTTAAGAAGGTAAATTTGGGGCAGAAAAGGAAGTACTACTTTACTACCATGGGCTAGTCAAGTTATCTTGTCTATGAGGATCAAGTAAGATATGAATATGAAGGCACCACTATAAAACCAATGATTTGATGATCCTGGAGAAAACCTGATATACTACAGTCAGTACTTGTAGGACCTGGTATGAAGAGGGAAGTTTTGGGGGAGCAGTAAGGCATTGTCCTAGGAAAAGAAATTGTGTGAAGCTCTAGAGACCTAGAGTTGGGAGTATTTAGAAGAGTATAAGGAAAAGATGTGGGAGGAACTAATTGGGTATTAGAGGAATTTGGGGTAGGAGATCTACACCGGTATCACAGATGAGGGAGTGAACAGCCAATGTAGAGATCCATGTGACCAGTATAAAACAGGAGGGTGCTGGTTGGGCACTAGGAGTTGTTTGGGGATGAAACTGCAGGAAGGAACTTGAAATGGTAGCAGAGTTGAAAGACTGCTGGTCTAGGTTTTGGAGAGCTCAGTTCTAATCTTGGCCCCTGAGACCACTTCATTTTGGTCGTTTTGGCCCTGTTAGAGCTATGAAATAAAGGGCCTAGAGTATTATCTCTAAATCTGTTTAAGCCCTTGATACTAAGCTTTTTACTAAGAGAATATTTCCATTACTGACTGAAAATGCAAACATAATTTTTAAAGGTTGCATAAAGTCATGGAAGACCAGACCACAGTTGATTACAAAGGAAAATCCAGTTATTTTGCAGCATGTCTCTAACTTGGAAGATGTAAGAGAAGATATCCTGTGCTTCCATCATAGGATCTTCGTCAAATGATCTAACACTGGCATGTGGGTGGACCACAAGCCTCACCTAATTTGGTGTTTGTAATGCTTGAAGGGTCACTGAGTTTCAAGCCTTTTTCTTTATGCTTCCCTACTAATTGACCCATAGTAACGTGCTTTCCACTACTCTCTTCTCTTAAGGCCTTGCTACTCAAAGTGTGGTCCATAGACCAGCAGCATCAACATCACCTAGGAGCTAGTTAAAAATGCAGAATCTCACACTCCACCCAGACCTACTGAGTCAAAATCTGCATTTTAATATGATTGCTAAATGATTTGTGTGCACAATAAATCTTGAGATGCTCTGCTTCTGTTGCTGTGCTTCTCAAACACGTAGCAGAATCTCCAGAAGGGCTTGTAAAAATAAACTGCCTGGCGATTTCTGATTCAGTAGATCTGGAATAGGGCCCAAGAATTTGCATTTCTAACACCATAAGAATTATCACAGTTTTTATTAGAGACTCTGACTTTAATCACATTCTGTTTCTGATTATTTCAGGTTGGTTTTTAATCTTCATAGTAAAACTGTAATTTCTTCTGTAGTGTTTCTCTGGAGGAAGGTAGGTTTATTGAGATGTAATTCACATAGTATGTAGTTTACCTATTTGAAATGTGCAATGCAGTGGCTTTTAGTATATTCACAGATCTGTGCAACTGTTAACACAGTCCATATTAAAACATTTACATCACCCCAGAAAGAAGCAAATAGGTGGAACACAGAGGTTGTTTATAGCAGTGAAACTATTCCTTACTCTGCAGGTTACTGTGATGGTAGGTGCATGTCAAAATGTATGGAATGTACAACACCCAAGAGTGAATCCTAAATGTCAACTATGGGCTGTGGGTGGTAATGACCAATGTAAGTTCGCTTATTGTAACAGATATACCCCTCTGGTGCAGATGTTGATAATGGGGGAGGCTGTGCATGTGTGTGTCAGGGGGTACATGGGTAAAGAAAGAAATCCACATTCTTTAGCTATCACCTCGTGTTCGCATATCCCACCAAACCCTAAACAACCATTAATCATCTCATATTTTTTGTGCATAATACAAGTACTTGGCAGGTTGCTAGATGTCTTATTAATAATTAATAGTTACTATTTACTAAGAGCTTAACATGTGCAAATATTTGCGTTACCTCAGTCTTCATGACAACTGTGTCAAAGCTGAGGATGTTGAAGCTTAAAACAGGTCGAGTAACTTGGAACATGGGCAGTAAATGGTGAAACCATTCTGTCCCAGGACTCTTTTTTTTTTTTTTTTAGATTTATTTATTTATTTGACAGACAGAAATCACAAGGAGGCAGAGAGGCAGGCAGAGAGAAAGGAGGAAGCAGGCTCCCTGCTGAGCAGAGAGCCTAATGCGAGGCTCCATCCCAGGACCCTGGGATCATGACCTGAGCCGAAGGCAGAGGCTTTAACCCACTGAGCCACCCAGGTGCCCCTATCCCAGGACTCTTAATTTGAAAGCTCATTATATCTGTTGTTAATAAACTAAATTTTTGAAGCTACATAATCTCCGTAAGAAATTTACTAAGATATTTTTAAAAATACAGTGGAGGTTTGCCTGGCTGGCTCAGTCGGATGAGCGTCTGCCTTCTGCTCCAGTCATGATCCCAGGGTGCTGGGATCATGCCCCGCATCGGGCTCCCTGTTCAGCAGGGAGCCTGCTTCTCTCCCTCCCTCTGTCTCCAGCTCTCCCTGCTTGTGCTTGCTCTCTCTCTCTCTCTCTCTGTCAGCTAAACAAATAAAATTTTAAAAATGTTTAAAAAAATGTAGCGGAAATGCTGAAGTTGTTCAAGCATGGCAGTTTGCTAATGAAATTTGCGGGTTGTTTCACATCGAATACTAATTATTCTACAGTTGTGTTTGGTTCTACTTTTCTTAATACTAATCTTCCACTGAAATTTATGTTTTGCCTTCGTAATTCCAATATCAATGAGTTTCGCTTTTATCAGTGTTGAATTTTCTTCAATTGTAGGGATGATTATAATCCCTTTTTAGCAATAAATGTTTCCTTTTTGATTATCTTTGTACTTCCTTGAACATTTAAGCTTTTAAAAAATCTCTTAGTTTTAGTAATTATAAAAGTAACACTGAATGTTATATATTGTATAGAAGAAGGTAGTATGTATGTGTCATTATGGAAAATCTTCTTTATAAATTTAGGAATGTATAGAAAAGCCACAAAGCTATATAGTTTGACCTCATGTATAAAACTATACATATTTGAGATAATGTATCCATGTATTCATATATATATTCATCTATATTAAATGTATATGGATAGTGTCTGGAAACATATGAAAGAAATTCCTGTGTAAATATGTGACTGAGAGCCAGGATAAGAGGAGAGGGACTTTATACTTTTCTGTTTTTGAATGTTTTTCCTTTTTAGTTTCTCCAGTCTTTTCACACTATTTCCTTTGCCTTTTTCTCTCTCTCTCTTTTTTTAAAATAGCCTGGTGTGTGTCTCTCTCCACATCTTCAAGCTCACATAAATGTGGGAGGTCACTTTTTTTTTTTTTTAAATAAAAATTGGTTACATTGGGGTGCCGACTGAGTCAATGGAGCATGTGACTCTTGATCTCTGGCTGGTGAGTTCAGGCCCCACGTTGGGCATAGAGCTTACTTAAAAAATAGGATCATGCTGTAAGTATATATCTGGAACATGCTTTTCTCACTGTGGACATCTGTTCCTGGATCTAGTTCTTTTTTTTTTTTTTTTAAGATTTTATTTATTTATTTGACAGCCAGAGACACGAGGGAACACAAGCAGGGTGGGTGGGAGAGGAAGAAGCAGGCTTCCCGCTGAGCAGGGAGCCCGATGCAGGACTTGATCCCAAGACCCTGGGATCATGACCTGAGCTGAAGGCAGACACCAGGTGCCCCTAGTTCTTTCTTTTTAATGGCTGTGTACTGTGCATATCATAATGGAATGGGCTCCTTATTAGTGAAAGTTGTTGACTTTTTTTTTCCTGTAACAAATGATATTGTGAATATCCTTACACATTTTTCCTTGTGCATTTCTTTTTTTATATATATTTTTATTTATTTATTTGACAGAGAGAGATCACAAGTAGGCAGAGAGGCAGGCAGAGGGAGGAGGGAACCAGGCTTCCTGCTGAGCAGAGAGCCCGATGCGGGGCTTAATCCCAGGACCCTGAGATCATGACCTGAGCTGAAGGCAGAGACTTAACCTGCTGAGCCAACCAGGTGCCCCATTTATTTTTTTTAATTGAAGTGTCATTAACATACAATGTTGTATTAGTTTCAGATATATAATATAATTATTCAGCATTTCTGTGCATTGCTCAGTGCTCAGCAAGATAAGTGTACTCTTACTCATACCCTTTTTTTTACCCATCTTCCTACCCCTGGCAACCTCCAGTTTGTTCTTTGTATTTAAGAGTTTTGGTGGTTTTTTTTTTACTTTGTTCATTTATTTCTTAAATTTTTACGTATGAGTGAAAAGAAATTATATGGTATTTGTCTTTTTTCTGATTGACTTATTTTGCTTTGCATAATACAGTCTAGCTCCATCTACATCAGTGAAATGGCAAGATTTCATCCTTTCTGATGGCTGAGTAATATTCCATTGTATATGTGCCACATCTTCTTTATCCATTCATCAGTTGATGGACATTAGGGCTCTTTGCATAATTTCGCTGTTGTTGATAATGCTGCTATACACATTGGGGTGCATGTGCCCTTTTGAATCAGTATTCTCTTGTCCTTTGGGTAAATACCTAGTAGTGCAGTTGCTGGGTCGTAGGGTAGCTCTATTTTTAACTTTTGAGGAAACTCCATACTGTTTTCCAGAGTGGCTACACTAGTGTGCATTCCCACCAACAGTGTAAGAGGGTTCCCATTTTTCCACATGTGCGTCAACATCTTTTATTTCCTGTGTTTTTTATTTTAGCCATTCCTACTGGCATGAGATGATACCTCATTGTAGTTTTGATTTTTATTTCCCTGATGGTGAGAGATGTTGAGCATCTTTGCATGTGTCTGTTAGCCACCTGGATGTCTTTTTTGGAAAAATGTCTATTCATGTCTTCTGCCCATTTCCTAATTGGATTATTTGGTTTTTTGGGGTGTTGAGCTTGATAAGTTCTAATAGGTTTTAGATACCCTTTATCAGATATGTCATTTGCAAATATCTTCTTGCATTCAATAGGGTGCCTTTTAGTTTTTTTCTTCCTTTAATGTGCCAAAACTTTTTATCTTGATGAAGTCCTTTTTTTTTTTAAAGATTTTATTTTTAACTAATCTCTACATCCACAGTGGGGCTCAAACTCACAATCATGAGATCAAAAGTTGTATGCTCTACTGACTGACCATCTAGGCGCCTCTTGATGAAGTCATAGTTCATTTTTGGTTCTGTTTCCCTTGCCTCTGGAGCTACATCTAGTAAGAAGTTGCTATAGCCAGTGTCAAAGAAGTTGCTGCTTGTGTTCTCCTCAAGGATTTTGATGGATTTCTTGTGTCACATTTAGGACTTTCATCAATTTTTAATTTATTTTTGTGTATGGTTTAAGAAAGTAGTCCAGTTACATTCTTTTGCATGTTGCTGTCCAGTTTTCCAAATATCATATGTTGAAGAGACTTTTTTCCATTGGATATTCTTTCCTGTTTTGTTTTTTGTTTTTGTTTTTTGAAGATTTTATTTATATATTTGAGAGACAGCACAAGTAGGAGGAGAGGCAGAGAAAGAGGAAGAAGCAGACTCCGTGCTGAGCAGAGAGCCCTATGCAACATGGAGCTCCATTCTAAGACCCTGAGATCATGACCTGAGCCAAAGGCAGATGCTTAACCCACTGAGCTACCTAGGTGCCCCTCTTCCATGCTTTGTTGAAGATTAGTTGGCCATATAGCTGTGGGCCCATTTCTGGGTTTTCTGTTTTGTTCCATTGATCTGTGTGTGTATTTTTGGGCCAGTATCATACTGTATTGATGACTGTAGATTTGTACTACAAACAATCCTAAAATTTGTTTTAGGATTGTTTGTAGTACAGTGGGGAACCTGCCATATTCTTGAAAAAGCCAGAATTGCACAAACAGGAGGTGCTGAAGCATTGTTGGTTGCCAATAACAGTGTCTAGTAAGTTTTAAAACTTTACTAACTTTTGAGCTCGTGAAAAGTATCAAATTTCATAAATATTAAACTATCTTTTTGGTGTGTAGTTTAGGGGCTGAGTTTTGAATAATCTGATGGTAGGATTCTTTTAAAATAAGCATTCTGTGGGCACCTGGGTGGCTCAGTCAGTTAAACTTAAAATCCAGAATTGTAATGCATTCAGCTTTGCTTTTCTTTTTCAAGATTGCTTTGGCTATTCAGGATCTTTTGTGGTTCCATACAAATTTTAGGATTGTTTGTTCTAGCTCTGTGAAAAATGGTGTATTTTGATAGGGATTACGCTGATTCTGTAGATTGCTTTGGGTGCTATGGACATTTTAACAATATTTGTTCTTCCAACCCATGAGCATGGAATGTTTTTCCATATCCTTGTGTCCTCTTCAATTTCTTCCATTTGTGTTTTATAGTTTGCAGAATGTAGTTTTTTCACCTCTTTGGTTAGGTTTATTCCTAGATACCTTATGAATTTTGGTGCAGTTGTAAGTTGGATCAATTCCTTGATTTCTCTTTCTGCTTCTTTATGACTGGTGTATAGAAAGACAACAGATGGGGCACCTGGGTGGCTCAGTTGGTTAGGCATCTGCCTTTGGCTTAGGTCATGATCCCAGGGTCCTTGGATGGAGTCCTGCATCCGACTCCTTGCTCACCAGAGAGCCTGCTTCTCTCTCTCCATCTCCATCTGCTCCCCCTGCTTGTGCTCTTTCTCTAAATCTTTAAAAAAAAAAAAAAAGGCAACAGATTTCTGTACATTAATTTTGTATCCTGTGACTTTATCGTTCTGGCAACTTTTTGGTGGAGTCTTTTGGGTTTTCTACATAGAGTATCATGTTGTCTGGGAATAGTGGAGATTTGACTTCTCTGCTGATTTGGATACCTTTTATTTCTTTTTTGTTGTCTGATTGAGGCTAGGACTTCCAGTGCTATTTTAAATAACAGTGGTGAGAGTGGACATGCAAGGCAAATTGAGGGATTTCAAGTGCATTTTCTTTTATGCTACGTAAACAATGAAGTAATAACTCATAAGAGATTGGGAAGGAAAGTTTCAGGGTGTGAAGAGAATATTGAAGTTATCGCATAGCAACAATCCTCTGTGGGATATGGTCCTTTTAACAAGGACCATAATTGTGTCCCCATAAGAAAGTGACTTAATACGTAAGTCACTTAACACTTAACACATAAAATAATACTTAACACATAAAATACTTAACACATGTGTTAATACTTAACACATAAAAGAATGTGTTCTGGGTGAATGTATATAATTTCAGTATTTCCTCAAACAAGAAGAAATAAATTCATTGGAAGACCTTCCCTCTTAAGGAAGTGTGGTCAAACCTATATATAAATAGCATTATTAAAATCCTTAGTTATTGACAAAGCAAATTATTACCAGTGTGAAAATTATTGTTCGTGTCCTAGACAGCTGCTCAGGAAGCAATCCTGCATGCGTCTGGAAATGGCAAACCTTTACCGTCTAAGGACTACTGCATGCTATATAACCCTCATTGGACGGCTCTTCCAAATACCCTAGAAAATGCAGTAAGTAAATCACAGTTATTATTTATTTGTAAACATAACATTATTGAAAGGTGAGAATGAGTGATTATGTTTTAGTGTGTGAACTAGTTGTAATATAAAATGATCAATAAACAGTAACTTTTTTTGTTTTGGCTTAAGTATTTTTCTTTCTGTGGGAAAAACAAATTAGGGAATTTTAAAATACCTCAAAGCCTGGTTGTCATAAAATATTTATAATTTAAAAGAACCTGTTATTAAACCAATATTGATACTTTGTCACTGAATGCATTTTTGTGAAATATGTTTTTTATGTTAAAGACATTTCTTCTTCCCAGACTTCCATCAGTTTGATGAATCTGACTACCACACCACTATGCAACCTTTCTGATATTCCACCTGATGGAATAAAGAGCAAAGCAGTTGTAGTACAGTGGGGAACCTGCCATATTCTTGAAAAAGCCAGAATTGCACAAACAGGAGGTGCTGAAGCATTGTTGGTTGCCAATAACAGTGTCCTAGTAAGTTTTAAAACTTTACTAACTTTTGAGCTCATGAAAAGTATCAACTTTCATAAATATTAAACTATCTTTTTGGTGTGTAGTTTAGGGGCTGAGTTTTGAATATTCTGATGGTAGGATTCTTTTAAAATAAATATTCTGTGGGCACCTGGGTGGCTCAGTCAGTTAAGCATCTGACTCTAGATCTCAGCTCAGGTGTTGATCTCAGGGTTGTGAGTTCAAGCTGCGCGTTGGGCTCCAGGCTGGGTGTGGAGACCACTTAAAAAAATAATTGTAATAAAAATTTAAAAATAAATAAAATAAACATTCTGGCTTTGATAGGCATTTAGTTGGAAAACTTTGTAATGTCTTTTCTGTTCCTAAAGTGGAAAAGACTTTGTTAGGAATAAGTGTGTGCAAGTTTAATTAAACTTCAGTGTAATCACGCACAAACACATGTTTGATATACCAGTATATAAATCAGTTTAAGTTTATGCTAAAAGGATTCCCATTTGAGAACTCTTACTATATAATATCAAGGCAGAAGATAGGAAACTTTGTTTTGGAATCTTAAAAAAGATAAAATACTTATATTTAAAGGAATAATTTGTATTTTATTCTGTAAATATATTAGTAGCTCATAAGTTTTCATAATATGTTTTTTTTTTCTTTTAGTTTCCTCCCTCAGGGAACAAATCTGAATTTCATGATGTGAAAATACTGATTGCATTTATAAGCCACAAAGACTTTATAGATATGAAGCAGGTAAATTAGTAATTACATATTAGACAAAGTTTATACATAGTACAATTCTTTACTTTTAACCACTGGTATTTAATTTAAATTATATATGCTCCATTTGCTAACAAGAAGCTATAAAGGCCTATCAAGTCTTTGTTTGAGAAGTGTTCACCTCTCAGCACAGGGTATTTCTGAGCCCTGACTTCAGAAAGGATATTTATTTGTTTTGACTTCTTTAACAGTCTCTGTTATGTCATTTATCTTATCCTTAAATCTCTGAACAGGATATGCCTAGGTGAAACACCAAACTTTGAGGATTTAATAAACCAAAGCATAGTCTCGTAATTCTGACAAGAGAATATATCATGTAGTCAAAAAGGATTCTAGTGTTCTTGACTCTGTCTTATCCGTTTCAGAGTGAAATTGTAATATTGCTGCCATACACTGGAAGAGAAAGAAAACTAATTCTGGTTTTTTTGTTTGTCTTTCAGACTCTTGGAGATAACATTACTGTAAAAATGTATTCTCCATCATGGCCTAACTTTGACTATACTATGGTGGTTATTTTTGTAATTGCTGTGTTCACTGTGGCATTAGGAGGATACTGGAGTGGACTAATTGAATTGTAAGTTTAATTAAACTTCAGTGTTTCTGTGATAAGTGGCTAAAAAATTGTTGTCTAATACTCAGTTTAATCATGTAACAATAATTAAAATATACCTGACCTCAGAATATAGTGCTGTTACAATCAGATTGCAGGTTTGTCCTGCTGTAGGTCATTTAACTTCTCACTGAGAAGAGTTAGCTTCTGCTAACTCTCCTGCTGGGGGCTAAGATTCCATTTTTTTTTTTTTTTTTTTTTTAAAGATTTTACTTATTTGACAGAGAGAGAGATCACAAGTAGAGAGAGAGAGAGGAGGAAGCAGGCTCCCTGCCCAGCAGAGAGCCCGATGTGGGACTCGATCCCAAGACCCCGAGATCACGACCTGAGCCGAAGGCAGAGGCTTTAACCCACTGAGCCACCCAGGCGCCCCTAAGATTCCATATTTTAAAGAAGCTCCCAATTGTTTTTGCTGGCCCACAGACCACACTTTGAGTTAGCCAGGCAAGCTTTGTATACATGTCAGGGCAAGCTCCTCCTTTAGAAAACTGGAGATGGGAGAGGAGTACATATAAGCTTTTTTACTCATAAAACACGATGATGGACAAAGACAGAGAATGTGTTACCTTCATAGCCAAGTTGGAATAGAAGGAGTTCTTTACCTGCAGGAATACGGAATTTAAAATATTTTACTTTAATTCCAGTATAGTTAACATATTGTATTATATTGGTTTTAGGTGTACAATACAGTTCAGTGCATTACTTAGTGCTCATCAAGATAAACGTACTCGTGGGGTGCCTGGGTGGCTCAGTGGGTTAAAGCCTCTGTCTTCAGCTCGGGTCATGATCTCAGGGTCCTGGGATTGAGCCCCGCATCGGGCTCTCCACTCAGCAGGGAGCCTGCTTCCTCCTCTTTCTCTGCCTGCCTCTCTGCCTACCTGTGATCTCTGTCTGTCAAATAAATAAATAAAATCTTAAAAAAAAAAAAGATAAATGTACTCTTAATCCCCATTATCTGTTTTGCCCATCCCTGTGCCTTCCTCCCCTCTGGCAACCACCAGTTTGCCACAGTATTTACAAGCCTGGGTTTTTTTGTGGGTTTTTTTTGTTTTTTTTTTGTTTTGTTTTGTTTTGTTTTTACTTTGTTACAAGTTTGCCACAGTATTTACAAGCCTGTTTTTTTCTTTCTTTTTTTTACTTTGTTCATTTGTTTCTTAAAATTTCATGTATGAGTGTAATTATATGGTATCTGTCTTTTTCTGACTTATTTAACATTATACTCTCTAGGATCCATCCATATTGTTGCAGATGGCAATATCATTCATTTTTAGAGTTAAGTAATATCCTATCCTATTGTGTGTGTGTGTGTGTATGTATATATATATATGTATATATACACACCACTTTTTCTTTATCCATTCATCTGTGGATGGAAACTGAGGTTGATTGCATCCATGTCTTGGCTAGTGTGAATAATGCTATAATAGACACTTTAAAAATAAATGTTTTAATTTTCTTTGGATAATTTCTGGATCATATGGTAATTCTATTTTTAATTTTCTTTAAAGATTTTATTTATTTATTTGAGAGCAGAGGCAAGAGACAGAGAGAGTGAGCATGAGTGGGGGTGGGGGGTGGGGTAAGGTCCTGTGTCCATCTAGGACCCTGAGATTATGACTTGAGCCAAAGGCAGACGCTTAACTGACCGAGCCACCCAAGCACCCCTCTATTTTTCAATTTTTTAAGGAAACTTCATGTTATTTTCCACAGTGGTTGCAACAATTTGCATTTCCACCGACACTGCACAAGCATTCGTTTTTCTCCACATCCTCACCAAACGATATTTCTTGTCTTTTGATCTAACCCTTCTGACAGATGTAAGGTTGACATTTTGAGTTTATTTTTGTGTATGGTGTGAGCAAATGGCCCTGTTTCATTCTTCTCCATGCAGCTGTTCAGTTTTTCTGGCACCGTTTGTTGAGGAGACTTTTTCTCATTGCATATTCTTGCCTCCTTTGTCAAGGGTTAATGGACCATGTAATTGTGGATTTATTTCTGGGCTCTCTCTTCTGTTGATCTATGTGTCCTCTTTTGTGCCAGCACCATACTGTTCTGATTACTATAGTTTTAAAGTATATCTTCAAATCTAAGATTATGATATCTTCAATTTTGTTCTTTTTCAAGATTGCTTTGCCTATTCAGGGTCTTGTGTGATTCCATACAAATTTTAGGATTGTTTGTTCTAGTTCTGTGAAGAATGTTGGTGATATTTTGATAGGAATTACACAAAATCTGTTCATTGCTTTGGGTGGTATGAACATTTAAAAATATTTTTTCTTCTAATCCATGAGCATGGAATATCTTCCCATTTGTTTGTGTTGTCCTCAATTTCGTTTATCATTGTTTTATAGTTTTCAGAGTATAGGTTTTTGACCTTTTTGGTTAAGTGTATGGCCAGATATTTTATTATTTTTGGTATAATTGTAAGTGGAACTGTTTTCTTAATTTCTCTTTCTACTACATTTTTTTTTTTTAGAGATTTTATTTATTTGAGAGAGAGAGTGCATAGGGAGAAGCAGAGAGGGAGAGAGAGGAACAAGCAGACTCCATGCTGAGATTAGAGCTTGATGGGAGGCCCAGTCTCAGGACCCTGAGATCATGACCTGAGCCAAAACCAAGTTTTGGATGCTTAACCAATTGAGCCATGCAGGCACCCCCTCTGCTACTTCATTATTAGTATATAGAAATGCAGTGGATTTCTGTAAATTGGTTTTGTATCCTGCGACCTTAACTGAATTCATTTATCAGTACTAATAGTTTTTCAGTGGAGTCTTCAGGATTTTTTATATATAGTATCATGTCATCTGCAAATAGTGAAAGTTTTACTTCCTCCTTACCAATTTGGATACCTTTTACTACTTTTTCTTGCTTGACTGCTGTGGCTAGGACTTCCAGTACCATTTTGAATAAAAATAGTGAAAGTGGACATCTTTGTCTTGTTCCTGACCTTAGGGGAAAGGCTTTCAGTTTTTCACCATCAAGTATGATTATGGCCTTGATTATGTTGAGGTATGTTCCCTCCAAACCTACCTTGCTGAGAGTTTTTATCACAAATGGATGTTGTACTTTGTCAAATGCTTTTTCTGTGTCTATTGATCATATAGTTCTTATCCTTTCTCTTACTGATGTGATGTGTCATGTTGATTGATTTGCAAATATTAAACTGCCCTTGCATCCTGGAGATAAATCCCACTTGATCATGGTGAATGATTTTTTTGAAATCTATTGTTGGATTTGGTTTGCTAATATTTCATTGAGGATTTTTGCATTTATGTTCATCAGAGATACTGGCCTGTAGTTCTCTTTTTTTTAATAGAGTCTTTACCTGGTTTTGGTATCCTAGGCTGAATTTGGAAGCTTTCCTTCTTCTTCTGTTTTTTGGAATAGTTTGAGAAGAATGGATATTTACTCCTCTTTAAATATTTGGTAGAGTTCACCTGTGAAGCCTTCTGTCCTGGACATTTGTTTGTTGGGAATTTTTTGATCACTGATTCAATTTCATTGCTGGTAATCAGTCTGTTCAGATTTTCCCTTCCTGATTCAGTTATGGGAGGTTATATGTTTCTAGGAATTTATCCATTTCTTCTTGGTTGTCCAGTTTGTTGCCATGTAATTTTTTATGGTATTCTCTTACAATCCTTTGTATTTCTCTGGTATTGGTTGTTACTTTTACTCTTTCATTTGTCATTTTGTTTGAGTTCTTGCTCTCTTTTTTATGAGTCTGACTAAAGATTTACCAATTTTGTTGGTCTTTCCAAAGAACCAGCCCCTGGTTTCTTTAATCTATTCTATTGGGGTTTTTTTAGTTTCTGTTTCCTTTATTTCTGTTTTGATCTTTATGATTTCCTTCCTTCTGCTGGTTTTTGGTTTGTGTCTTCTTTTTTTTTTTTTTTTTTTTTTTTATTTGACAGAGAGAGATCACAAGTAGACGGAGAGGAAGGCAGAGAGAGAGAGAGAGGGAAGCAGGCTTCTTGCTGAGCAGAGAGCCCGATGTGGGACTCGATCCCAGGACCCTGAGATCATGACCTGAGCCGAAGGCAGCGGCTTAACCCACTGAGCCACCCAGGCGCCCCTGGTTTGTGTCTTCTTTTCCTAACTTCGTTAGGTTTAAGGTTGTTTGAGATCTCTCCTGCTTCTTGAAGCAGCCTGTATTGCTATAAACTGCCCTCATAGAACAACTTTTTTTTTTTTTTAATTTATTTTTTTGACAGATCACAAGTAGGCAGAGAGGCAGGCAGAGAGAGAGGAAGGAAAGCAGGCTCCCTGCTGAGCAGAGAGCCCGATGTGGGGCTCGATCCCAGAACCCTGAGATCATGACCTGAGCCGAAGGCAGAGGCTTTAACCCACTGAGCCACCCAGGCGCCCCCTCATAGAACAACTTTTGATGCATCCCAATGATTTCAGACCGTTCTGTTTTCATTTTCATTTGTTTCCATGTAATTTTTTATTTTTTCTTTGATTTCCTAGATGACCCATTTGTTGTTTAGTAGCATGTTCTTTAACCTCCATGTTATTTGTGGTCTTTCCAGATTTTTTCTTGTGGTTGATTTCCGGTTTCATAGCTTTGTGGTCAGAAAAGATGTGTGTGATATGACTACGATCTTTTTGAATTTATTGAGACTCATGGCCTAATATGTAATCTCTTCTGGAGAATGTTCCATGTGCACCTGAAAAGAATGTGTATTCTGCTCTTTTAGGATGGAATGTTCTGAATATATCTGTTAAATCCATCTGATTCAGTGCATCATTCAAAGCCACTGTTTCCTTGTTGATTTCGTGTTTGGATGATCTGTCCTATGATTAATTGGGATGTTAAAGTCCCCTGCTATTACCATATTACTATCACTTATTTATATTTGTTTTTAACTATTTTATGTATTTGGGTGCTTCCATATTGGCCTCATAAATATGTACAATTATTACAGCTTATTACTGAATCCCCTTTATTACTATAGAATGTCCTTCTTTGTCTCTTGTTACAGTCGTTATTTTAAAGTCCATTTTTATTGCTACCCTGGCTCTCTTTTCATACCATTTGCATGATAAATGGTTTTTCTTCCCTTCGCTTTCAATCTGTGTGTATCTTTAGGTCTGAAATGAGTCTCTTGTTAGGCAGCATATAGATGGGTCTTGTTTTTTTAATCCTTTCTTTCACCCTGTGTCTTTTGATTGGAGCATTTCATCCATTTACATACAAAGTAATTATCGATAGACATGTACTTAATGTCATTTTGTTACTTGTTTTATTTTTGTTGTTGTTCTTTTTCTAGTTTTCTGTTTCTCCTCTTGCTCTCTACTCTCACAATTAGTTGGCTTTCTTTAGAGATACACTTGGATTCCTTTCTCTTTATATTTTGCATATATTTCACTGGTTTTTGATTTATGGTTACCATTAGGTTTGTATACAACATCTGCATATAGCAGTCTATATTGAGTTGATGGTTGCTTAAGTTTGAGCTTATTCTTTACTCCTCTCTCTGTTTCCCCTGTTTTAGGTATGTGGTATCATACTTTACATCTTTTTATTTTGTGTCTTGACTGATATTTTTATATATACTTATTTTTATTGCTCTTGTGCTTCCTACTTTTCTTCTACTTATGGTCTTTACTTTCCACTCAAAGAGTCCCCTTTAACATTTCTTGTAGAGCAGGTTTAGTGGTGATGAATTCCTTTAGCTTTTGTTTGGGAACTTCTTTCTCTTTCCTCCTATCCTGAATGATGGCCTTGCTGGACAGAGTATTCTTGGCTGCACAATTTTTCCTTTCAGTACTCTGAATATATCATGTCACCCATTTCTGGCCTGCAGAATTTCTGTTGAAAAATCAGCTGATAGGGGCGCCTGGGTGGCTCAGTTGTTAAGCATCTGCCTTTGGCTCAGGTCATGATTCCAGAGTCCTGGAATCGAGCCCCACTTCAGGCTCCCTGCTCAGCGGGAAGCCTGCTTCTCCCTCTCCCACTCCCCCTGCTTGTGTTCCCTCTCTCACTGTGTCTCTCTCTGTCAAATAAATAAACAAAATCTTAAAAAAAAAAATCAGCTGATAACCTTACGGAGTTTTCCTTATATGTAACTGTTTTCTCTTGCTGCTTTTATTTTTTCTTTTTTAAGATTTTATTTATTTATTTGACAGACAGAGATCACAAGTAGGCCAAGAGTCAGGCAGGTGGGGGGGAAGCAGGCTTCCCACTAAGCAGAGAGCCTGATGTGGGTCTCGATCCCAGGACCCTGGGATCATGACTGGAGCCAAAGGCAGAGGCTCTAATCCACTGAGCCACTCAGGAGCTTCTCTTGCTGCTTTTAAAATTCTCTCTTTCAGGATTATGGATTTTGAAATTGAGGTGACTGATTCTAAAAATAGGGTAAAGATAGAACTAAGTGTATGTGTGGAGATGGTTGGGGCAGGATATATATATAATCCTGCCCCAAAGAGTGGTGCCGCAGTGGCTGAGAGAAAGCATGCATGTGGGGGGATGGGGGAACAGGAAGAGGGAGAAGCAAACTGCTTACTAAAGCTGGACTTGGGGCTCTATCCCAGGACTCCAGGATCACAACCTGAGCCAAAGGCAGCTGCTTAACAACTGAGCCACCTGAGTGTCCCAGTAAATAGGAGGGACACCTGAGTAGCTCAGTTGGTTAAGCATCTGCCTTTAGTTCGGGTCATGATCCAAGGGTCTTGGGATCAAGTCCTACATTGGGCTCCTTGCTCAGCTGGGAGTCTGCTTCTTCCTCTGCCTTCCGCTCTCCCTGCTTGTGCTCTCTCTCTTTCTCTGTCAAATAAATAAAACTCTAAAAAAAAAAAAAAAAAGAAAGAAAGTAAGAAAGAAAGAAAAAGAGAAGGGGAAAGAGAATAAGGCTTAGGAAAGGGAAAATTTGCCAGAACCAGAACTCATATAACTCAGAATTACCCTGCCAAATGAAAAATGTACCTTATGCAAAAGGGAAAGATGTCTTAGTTTCATAGAAAACTTCTTAATAGAAAGTTAAAATCTTACTATAATGAAATCATTGGTCCTCAAGCTTCATAAACTCAAGATAGCATGAAAGAAAGCTTAGCTTTCCAGAACTACCCTACGGCCCAGCAATCGCACTACTGGGTATTTACCCTAAAGATACAAATGTAGTGATCCAAAGGGGCTCGTGCACCTGAATGTTTATAGCAGCAATGTCCACAATAGCCAAACTATGGAAAGAACCTAGATGTCCATCAACAGATGAATGAATAAAGAAGATGTGGTATATATATACAATGGAATGCTATGTAGCCATCAAAAGAAATGAAATCTTGCCATTTGCAATGATGTGGATGGAACTAGAGGGTATTATGCTGAGCGAAATAAGTCAATCAGAGAAAGAATTATCATATGATCTCCCTGATACATGAGGAATTTGAAAGGCAAAGTGGGGGGTTTGGGAGGTAGGGAAAGAAAAAATGAAAGAAGATGGGATCGGGAGGGAGACAAACCATAAGAGACTCTTAATCTCACAAAACAAACTGAGGGTTGCCCGGGGAGGGGGATAGGGAGAGGGTGGGAGGGTTATGGACACTGGGGAAGTATGTGCTATGGTGAGTGCTGTGAAGTGTGTAAGCATGATGATTCACAGACCTGTACCCCTGGGGCAAATAATACATTATATGTTAATAAAAAATGAAAAAAGAAAACTTAGCTTTCCATTTTATGTGGTTCTTGAGCTGATTAGAGGTACAGTGTTTTAAAAAGATGATTATAGTATCTTTATGTGATATAAATCTAATACATTTCCTTTCCAAAAATTGCCTGTGCTTCTTCCTTTGCCAGATTTATCTTTTCCTTTATTTATTTTTTAAAAGTTTTTTTTTTATTTACATGAGAGAGTATAAGCAGGGGGAGCAGCAGAGGCAGAGGGAGAAGAAGGCTCCCCACTGAGCAGGGATCATCACCTGAGCCAAAGGCAGATGCATAACCAGCTGAGCCAGCCAGGCACCCTTATCTTTTCCCTTAGAGGAATCTACCTGGAGAACTGGTGTACTAAATAAGAATATATAAATCTTTCATTATGACCTATATGAATTTATAAATTTTTCACTATAATAAAAATGGTTTTATTGTTTTTATTTTTTAAAGATTTTATTTATTTATTTGAGAGTGAGAATGAGAGAGAGCATGAGAGGGGAGACGTCAGAGGGAGAAGCAGACTGCCTGCCGAGTAGGGAGCCCAATGTGGGACTCGATTCTGGGACTCCAGGATCATGACCTGAGCCTAAGGCAGTTGTTTAACCAACTGAGCCACCCTGCACCCCATAATAAAAATAATTTTAAATGTATCTGTTTGCAGTGACAGATACCAAAAGTTGGCACCTTTTTCCACTCAGATACTACTTTCATTGACACTTCTGTTTAATATTCTATCATCCAGCTCTGCAGTTGCTGGAATGTGCTAGTGTGACTGTCCCCAAGCCCTCTCCATGCTCTTTGCCCAGGCAGCCTCCCTACAGTCAGAGATGCTTAATATAGTGACCATCCCATTTAACAGTTTTCTAGTAAGAAAGTGGTATGTTGGTAAATAAGCAGTCTGGCAAATGTACAGTTTGATAGTAATAAACTTTTTTTAACCTAAAGTTTATATTAAGTCCAGACCTGATGAGAAAGTCAAGGTGTATGCCATGGGAAGGAGAATTTAGTTGGTCAGAGTTGAAGGGACTGGAGGTAGAAGAGTATGTAGTAGGCTCCATGTAGCTGGGAGGAGACAATAAGATGACAGAACAGAGACTGCTCAACAAAGAACACTACTGACTCTTTCCTCTTCAACTTTTGTCTTGGCCTTTTATTAGCTGTGTGACTTAAGAAGGGTTGTTGAGAGAATTAAAAACAGTATTTTGCTATCTTAACTCAAGGTAGATAAAGCTATGTCTTGAACTTCTTTTGAATCCTTCATAATACACTGATAAGCACAGAACAGGCATCCAGTTATTGCTGAGTTGATTGAAAGAATTTTGTGTTTACATGTAAGAAAAGCTAATTTTAGGAGTACTTTGCTCTCTGTAAGTTGGTAATAAGTGTGTAAAAAGAAACTGGTTATGATCTGAAATTTGTTACATCAATATAAGTTTTCAAAATTAGATCTGCAGACATTATTTATATAATAAACATTCTCTATTTCAACAGTTTCACTTCCAGAAGAAAATGCTTTTTCAAAAGTTCATAGTTAATAACAGATCATTTCTGGAGGGTAGAATTAGAGGGACCTTTTACTTTATAGATTAAGTTATTTTCTGTTATGTGTGCTGTTTTTTTAAAGTATATTACTTTGTAGTCAGAAACAAATTTAAGTTGATGTTGGAGATAGATTTTCAAAATAACCGTTCTTGGCAGAGATTTGCTGAAGTTCCTGTGTGTGTTTATACAGGGAGAGCATGAAGGCAGTGACAAACACTGAAGACAGAGAAATGAGAAAGAAGGAAGAATATTTAACTTTTAGTCCTCTAACAGTTGTAATATTTGTGGTCGTGTGCTGTGTTATGATGGTCTTACTTTATTTCTTCTACAAATGGCTGGGTAAGAAGTCATACTTATTATTTGCTACTTTCAGTCTGCAAGCTTTTCATTTATTTTATTAGATTGAAGGTATTATACCCAGAAAGCTTAAACAAATGATTGAAAAGTAATGTTAACTCTCTAAACTGTCAGAAGTGCTAGATCCCCCTCACTCTAGGATAAAAAATATAAAAATATTCAGATTAAAAATATCCTGTGTCTTTGAGATAAGAACACTTCTTCATGGATGGGCCACTGCTGTGGCCCCTAAATTTCCATCTCTGCAGATAAAGCTGGAGAGCCCCGTATCTAAGCAGCAGACTAAGGACTTCTTGGTGACGGTATTTAGTTACACGAAATAGATTATTCAAATTACTAATTTATTGCCTCTGCTTATCCCTAAAGTGTGCTTTGTTCTTTCGTCAGGGTCCAAATCAAGACGTATTGCTCAAATTTTGTTTTACTTGTGTTAACAGTCAAGATCGTACTACATCTAAAGACACACAAGTACTTGCCTGTGGTCTAAATAATAACAGGTACTTTTCCTTTAAGAAGGTAGGGGTAGGAATTGTAAGGGCTTGCCCATCCCCTGAGCAATCGTGTTGGTGGTCTGAAAGAATGGAAATTTGCCATCTCTGGGCAATGCACAGCACAAAGAGGAGGAGACTAGGGAAAAGGGAAGTGGCCTGGTAAGAACTAGCAAAAATCCTTTGTGAAAACCACCACAGGCTCCAGTGCTTATTTGGAGAACATTAGCACAATTTTCTGGACTAGAAAACTGAGGTACTCAAGTTGGTTTCAGCTTATTGTCCAATATTTCCTGTCCTGTGGCAGCATTAAAAACTAGACCTTTGACCTATATTTCCAACTAGAAAAAGAATTATTTGAATGTCACTCATATTTCAATGTTGTGCTGGGGGAGTAGATGTTAGGATAGTTATTTGTATTTACATTGTCATTGTGCAGCTGATTTTTCTAATTTAATACTTAGTCTTCACTCGTTTGTGTCTGACCCTCAGTCAATTAATTAGTGGTCTTTGATAGAAAAAAGAGATTCCTCTACCCTACCCTAAAGCATGCTTTCATTTGTGGTGAGAAAGTTCCTTAAACTTTCAGGTATTTAAAAAGTTGACCTTGCTTATCAATGTAATTTTTTATGTAGGAGGCAGATCATTAAACCTCCTGGTTATCCTAGGGCATGGGAGTTAATTATGACTCTTACAAAATCGATGTGGTATTGCAAGACATAATGTACCTCCAAATGGTTCCTAATGGCTAAAGTTGCTGCCATTTTTAATTTATGAAATATATCAAATTGATAAGGTTCCCCTTACCATTTTATGTTGTCATGCTCGAAAAGTAAAGATGGTTATATTAACCAGATGCTTTCTCATACCTAATCATTTTCCTAGTATACTATGACATTGAATGAAATAAAACTCTGTTAGGGTCTCAAGAACATGCTTTCTACCTAAGTTTTAAAACTTGGTTTGGCAGCCTTTGGTGGATGACTCACCAAACATAACTTGGCAGGCTTTGATTGTCTTTGTTTTACTGCTTACATTACCATATGTAACTAGTAATAACAAATAAGAAATAATGACAAGAGACTAAAAAAGTAAATTCTAGAGAGGGTATGTGCTATGGTGAGCACTATGAATTGTGTAAGACTAATGAATCACAGACCTGTACCCCTGAAACAAATAATATATATTAATTTTAAAAAAGTAATTTGTCCAAGTTCACCAATTAGAAAGTGGCCAACGGTTAAAAACGAGGATATCAGAAAATTTTTGAATGGTATCCGTGTTTCTGAAACAGGAAGATTTCTGGAGACTCATGAATAAGATCTAAGTTGTCCAGCTACATAAAGAGCAAGATGCCGGATGATCTTTCAGACTTTCTGTGACATTTTAAAGATACAATAAAAGCTGTATAGATTTTAAAAAGAAGAAGAAAGAAAGTAGCTATCCCTGATTTACTATCTCTAGATTACTCTCCCTTTCTCATCTACAGGACAGTTAAAATTTTCTGAAATTTAGTGGAATTTGTAAAATTCATATTGCCATTGTGAAATTTTGAGAAAGTTAAGAAAATGAATAGTTTATTTTATAGTATAATAATTTCTCTCCCTTCTTAAGAATAAGATTAGATGTAATTTTAAATAATTTTCAAAAAAGTATAGCTAATATAGAAAAATATTTGTGAACATTAACTACCTTAGTTTCATATCATAACAGAGTGGTTTGTTTAAATGGATTTGGTTTTACCACAGGTCAAATAATTGGAGATAAATTACACCATAGGAAATATAGATAACTTGTTTAAGGTAAATATCAGTTCTCATCCCTAAGGTGCTTTTTTTTTTTTTTTAAAGATTTTATTTATTTATTTATTTGACAGAGAACACAAGTAGGCAGAGAGGCAGGCAGAGAAAGAGAGGAAAGGGAGCCGGATGCGGGGCTTGATCCCAGGACCCTGGGATTATGACCTAAGCCGAAGGGAGAGGCTTTAACCCACTGAGCCACCCAGGCATCCCCCTAAGGTGCATTTTTAACACATTTCTATTGTTTACTTAATTCATCCATTCCTTACATTTAAGTTCTTACAAGTGTCTATATCTCACTTCATAGACATCTTCAGTAGACATGTTAGTTTGAATCATTGAATGACAGAAAATGCAGAGCCAGCTTTAGCCCTTAAGCAGTCCTACCAATGTGTAATGGAATGGAAACAACACATTAAACACTCGAATTTCAATAAAACTCAAGATCTAAATATTTTCAGCTTAATAACCAATTCAGATTATAATATGGTCACTGCATTGGAAGTATCATGATGCAGTAAGAAAGCTAGATTACTATTGCGTGTATAAATATTTTCTAATCACATTTCCTTCTGTTCTCATGTAATTTAGTGTCTTCTTTTTTTCTAGTGTATGTTATGATAGCAATCTTCTGCATAGCATCAGCAATGAGTCTGTACAACTGTCTAGCTGCACTCATTCGTAAGATACCGTGTGGACAATGCACGTATGTATCTCTTACAAGGAATCCTGTAATGTTGGTATTTGTAATTTAAAACAATACAGGGAAAAGTAGGAGTGGTATTTTAACTCTGTGTAAGCCAACATACATGTGGCTATTAAAATTTAAATTAACTAAAATTAAATAAATTTTAAAATTCAGTTCCTCACTCTCATTAGCTACATTTCAAATGCTAACTAACCACATGCAGCTACTACTGGCTACTGTACTGGACAGCACAGATATCGGACATTTTCATCATGGACAGTTCTGTTGAATTAATGAATATTTTGGATGTAACATTTGTTGTACTTAAATTTAGGGCTTTTAAATCGATATTTTAGTAGCTTTCTTGTGACTGTGGTTAACATTTGTCATTTCTCGTGTTTAAGTGAACATTGTTATTTCATCTGCAGAGTAGACTAACCTATTTCTGTCTATTTTTAAGGATTATATTTCGTGGCAAAAGCATTGAAGTGCGACTTATTTTTCTCTCTGGACTATGCATAGCAGTGGCTGTTGTTTGGGCTGTATTTAGAAATGAAGATAGGTATGAGTGCTCAGTGCATTTGCTTTTAGAGTAAGGATGCATGATTTTGTGTCTTGCTTGGTAGTTATGCATTATGATTATTATGGATTTTTTTTTTTTTTGCTTTTATTCCAGAACACCATAGTCTTGAAATAAGCTAAATAAGACTCATAAGCAGATCTTGTGCTAATGGGTTCAAGGTCATATAGATAAGAAAATATGTACTATGGTTTAAATATCTAAGCCTATTTTGAAATGGGCTTCAAAATATACTTACAATGATATCCCACAATGAAGTACAATGCGGCTATAAAGGATGAAGAAGATCTCTAAACTGATATGCAGTGATTTCCAGGATGTATTTTTAAGTGAAAAAAGAATATATAGAGTATGCTACCTTTTCTGTAAGAGAGGAAAAATAATATACAAATATCTGTCCATTTGCAGGAAGGATGACCAGAAAAAGATCTTAACTTTTTAATGGTTTATTAATAAAATTACAAAAGCCCAAAGCCACTTGTAGCCTAAAATTTGGAAGCAAGGATTTACAATTTAAGGTGGCTTCAGTTGATAATTATACCTATCAGTTCCTGGTAGATTATGTTACGTAGTTCTCATTTCCTTTAGATTCCAGCTATCTGGACATACGTGAACACCAGTATCTTTTGTTACGAGCTGCCTTTCTACAAGATACATGTATATGTTCAAAGATTAAAGATAAGATGTATGTTCTGAGGTAGCCTTTCAGTTTTTCCTTAGTTATAGTAGTAGTCATTATTCTGCTAGGACAGCAAATTAATATGGAGTATATGACAGGTTTTTTGTCATTATAATTGTTGCTTAATCAAATAGTCAAATCATAACAACTGAATGATACTTTAATGATCTATTTCTTTTGAAAAGTCCCATCTAAGCATAACTACATAAACCAGTAGAGTATTCTTTTGATTTTAGGTGGGCTTGGATTTTACAGGATATCTTGGGGATCGCTTTCTGTCTGAATTTAATTAAAACACTGAAGTTACCCAACTTCAAGGTAAAGTGTACTGCTTTGCAAGCTAAAATAATTTTTTCTTTTTCCTTTTTTTTAAAAAAAGATTTTTATTTATTTATTTGACAGAGAGAGACACAGCGAGAGAGGGAACACAAGCAGGGGGAGTGGGAGAGGGAGAAGCAGGTGTCCCGCTGAACAGGGACCCTGATGTGGGGCTTGATCCCAGGACTCAGGAACCATGACCTGAGCCAAAGGCAGACACTTAACCCCTGAGCTGTCCAGGCGTCCCAGTAATTTTTTCTTTTTAAAACAACTTTATTCAAGTCTAATTTACATGTGGCAAAATGCACCCATCCTAAGTGTACAGTTTATTGAAGCTGTACAAATGAATAACTTTGTAGCCACCATCCCAATCAATTATAGAAGATTTCTCATCTCTTTGAAAGCTCTGTCCTGTCCTTTTGTAGTCAATACTAATCACCAGCTGTAGCAAACTATTGGTTTGCTAGCTAAAATATTTTTAATTATTTCTATAATATGCCAAATTCATAAAATCCTTACAAAATATCAACAAAGAACATTTCTTTGATTTAGTGATTCTTTTTTTTTTAAAGAATGGGTTAAAGAGGATAAAATTTTTAATGTGATTTCTAGAATAAAACTACAAATAGTAATAATTGTTAAATGCCTTAAAAAACAGTGTTCAAATGAAATTTCATTATGTTTATTTGTATTTGCAAAACCATATAATTTCTTCATTTATAGGGAAGTTTGACCTTTAAATTTTTTCTTTTTTTTCAACAGTCATGTGTGATACTTTTAGGTCTTCTCCTCCTCTATGATGTGTTTTTTGTTTTCATAACACCATTCATCACAAAGGTATGATATTTTTGAAATCCGTGAGAAACATGTTATAAGAAGAGAATCTTAAACCTGTTCTTAGATAACTGATTTTGCAGATGTTTACCATTGAGTATGTGCTAATTCTCTTTTGAAAATGGTCATTGGAGTTGGCCTTTTTTTTTTTTGTTTTCTAATTATTTTAATACCATATAATGTATTATTTGCCCTGGGGGTATAGGTCTGTGATTCATCGGGCTTACACATTTCACAGCACTCCCCGTAGCCCATACCCTTCCCAGTGTCCATAACCCAACCACCCTATCCCTACCTCCTCACCCCCCCATGAAGGTGGCCTTCTAATTGATGATTTTTTTAAGCTTTTAATTCATTCTGCTAAATGAAAAATGTCTCCTGGCTGATCATGAGACTATAAATTTTCTTCCTATCCATTTTAAAGTAACTTTTCTTGTTATAAAACAATCAATGTTTACTGTAGACAATATGAACAACAAAAAGAAGAAAAGTGCATCATTGATGCTTTCATTTCTGTACCCCTAGTTTGAGACTAAGAAAGAGCTCCATACTGGAAGTCTGATGGCATGAAGTGTAGCTCTGTAACTGCTACCCTGGCAAGTCACTCACACTTTGTGCTTCCGATTCCTAATCCATTGTGTGAGGGAGTATTGCTAGCATTCCAGCCTCCCTCTGCCATCAGTAGAATTCTTCCGGTCGGAACTGACAGAACCCGATCTAACCTTTCCAGACCACAAAGGCCCTTCTATCCAACCTGTGTATAGAAGCCAAGGTGGAGCTGGCCTCAGAAGAAACTAGACCTAGGGGCACATACTCTCCCTTTCCACTTCTGTCCATTTTGTTCTTTGTCCCAGACTGGCTTTTTCTATGAAGTTAGAGTAATAGCAGCTGACAGCTCCTTGTTCACCTGTCCCCCACCCCTGCCATTAGCTCTTCCATAAAATAGTGATGCTGTTCCCAGAGTAAGGGAGAGGTGTTGGGTGAGTGTGGTCATCCTTCATTATTTGCCCAGCTTTTCTACTTGTCCCTATTTCTATCTTCTGAGTATTTTATTTTATTTTATTTTATTGCTCACTTCTCCTGCTTTCCCCATTTTATGTTGAGTCTTATTTTGACTCAGTATTTGCTGTTATAATCACTGCATTTTTTTCCCCATTAGTTCTTTATCTTTTCTTTAGCCCCTACCATTTGTGAAAGAAATCACTGTAAAACTGCACTTCTAATATTTGCTATAAGGGCATAAACATGTGGCGCTAAGATGTGCCCCACTGGGGAGCTAAAATGCAAGTAGGAGTTAATGTAGTTAACTATCCCATATTACAGCTAACCAGACCATTTTACTAGCATCTTTCTGTGCCTTAATGATGAGCCATTTGAGTCACTGACTTTGTTGAGCAAAAGTAACCTTTTTAAAGCATAAAATTAATATTATAGATTATAACAAAAAATGTCAGTTAATGAAAGCTTTCTATCTAAAGCCATCCCAGTTTGTATCAGTTTATTTAGTTAAAAAAAAAAAAAAATGTTTCTGTAAGTCACTCCAGGGGGTCCCAGAATGAAAGTAAAACATTCTGTGTACAAAATCATTCTCTAAGTCAGCACATAGTCATAGCATATGGCCCATATAGTACACGGGGGCTATAGGTATGAACTGTATCTAAATCCTTTAAAAAATTTTTTCCATTCAGTGTTTTTTTGTTTATTTGTTTTTTAGTGGGAGAGAGGTCAGGAAAAGGACAAAGGGAGAGGGAGAGCAAGAATCTTAAGCAGGCTCCATGCCCAGCGCAGTGTAGAGATCATGACCTGAGCCAAAATCAAGTCAAATGGTTAACTGACTAAGCTACCCCCGCACCCCTCCATTCAGTTTTAACCTAGTGTCACTTTGTAAATGTTAATTGTCTGCTAAAAAATATTTACAATCCCTACACATAAAAAGTTGCAGAATTTTAAAGATACAGGATAATAGTAAAGATGTCTTTGAGGCTCTTTGTTCTCTGCCTAGAGAATTTTTCATCTTTTTTTCCATATTTGTTCCCAGTGACTAATCTGATCTGGTAGAAAAGATTAGAAGGACTCTTTAGAGTTCACAATTCAGTTGAGGTTAATGTTTCGATTGGGGCATAAAAAGCTGGCAGGGCTGAAACTGGATAGGAGACAGGGTAGAGAAGCCTCTCAGGTTCTTTAGAGCTAGGTCTTTTCAAGTTTGGCTTCATTCTTATGATGGTGAGTAGCTAGATCAAAGGTATCTTCATTTAAATAAAGTTATCAATATTTATTACAAATCTAAATACAAAAGATTTTAGTATTGTGTCTCTATTCATTGTTATTGCTAAAAATGACGCATAGTACATGGCATCATGTAACTATAAGCACTTAAAATTTATAGTCTATTAAAAATGCTAGCTGTTAGTTCTCAGTATAGATCAGTGCCCAAAGCTTCAGTTGAATAATCTGCTTTTGGTTTATCTGCTAGTTGGTGATCATTGTTGACCTGTAATAGAATGGACCAAAGTGCTTGGTGAATTTTTAGATGGCTCCAATTTTCATTAGACTTTTTAAGGAACACTGTCTACAGCCCATTTTCCACCAGTTTTCTGTAGGCCGTTAGCCAAGGGATCAAATCATTCTTAAATACTGATAGATTGTTCTCTTTAAATGATTGGACAATTTCTTTCATCTTCCTCCTGAATTTTAGAATGGCGAGAGTATCATGGTTGAACTTGCAGCTGGACCTTTTGGAAACAATGAAAAGGTAGGGATGGCAATTAAATAGAAATGGCTGTCAGTGTATATATGTGTGTCCAGTTAATAATTTTGCCTTCCTGTGTAATCCATTGGTCATGTAGTGCATGTTAAGGTATTGTAAAACTTTATTTCTCACAAAATATAGCCCTTTTCTTAGTTATTCTAAATTATTAAACACCTATTGACTTGGGTTTCATCCTAGAATGATGGAAACTTGGTGGAAGCCACTGCTCAACCCTCAGCTCCCCATGAGAAAGTAAGGATTGTATTTCAGATATGTTCATTGGACTTTAAATCATACCCTCTGAGACAAGACTCTTCTTTGGGGGAAAAAAATCCAGATTTAAAAAAAAAAAATCTGTTTCAAGGCCAGAGTCCTATTTTTGGTAAAAAGGAAAAAAAAAAAAAAAAAAAAGGTTAGATGTGGGGATACTGGACTAATACTGTGAACCCTCATGTGTTTTGGGTTTCATTTTTCCAAAACTGTATCTATTTCTTTCAAGCTTTCTGTGCATTCAGAGTATATATGTGTGTAGCTTAGGTTCTCTGATTTCAAGTTCTTCTAAAATGTCTATTTAAAAATGTTAAAACAATTACTCTCATATCAATCCTTCCCTTTCTAAGAGATATGGGTAAAGATTCGTAAGAGGTTTATTAGTGCCTTTTTTTTCTCCCCCCATAATTACAGTTACCAGTAGTCATCAGGGTACCAAAGCTGGCCTATTTCTCAGTAATGAGTGTGTGCCTCATGCCAGTTTCAATACTGGGTTTTGGAGACATTATTGTACCAGGTAAGCAGTTGTTTGTAACAATTCAGTAAGAATATACTGACGGTTTAAAATTGCCAAATGTGGGGCGCCTGGGTGGCTCTTTCATTAAGCATCTGCCTTCGGCTCAGTTCATGATCTCAGGGTCCAAGGATCGAGCCTCGCATTGGGCTCCCTGCTTGGCAGGGAGTCTCCTTCTCCCTCTCCCGCTCCCCCAGCTTGTGTTCCCTATCTCACTGTCTCTCTCTCTCTCTCATTCTGTCAAATAAATAAAATATTTTAAAATAAATAAATAAATAAAAATTGCCAAATATTTAGTATCTATTAAAAGTTACTTATTCTGTTATTAAGTTTTTGTGGCTATTGCTAGAGCTTGGATCAGTGAAGAAAACAGAAAAAAAAAAGCATTTCAAGGGGTAGAAGATAAAGCCCAAATCTCCCATGGCTCAAAAAATGTCTTAGAGGAAGTACCTAGGATCAGTTTGACCTACTTATCCAAGAAAGTATATAACAAAACTCTTTAAAAGTTGAATTTAAGGGGCACCTGGGTGGCTCAGTGGGTTAAGCCTCTGCCTTCAGCTCAGGTCATGGTCCCAGGGTCCTGAGATTGAGCCCTGCATCAGGCTCCCTGCTTAGTGGGGAGCCTGCTTTCCCCCTCTCTCTGCCTGCCTCTCTGCCTAGTTGTGATCTCTCTCTGTCAAATAAATAAATAAAATATTAAAATATATATATATATATATATATATACAGACAGTTTAAAATTGCCAAATGTGGGGCGCCTGGGTGGCTCATTCATTAAGCATCTGCCTTCGGCTCAGTTCATGATCTCAGGGTCCCAGGATCGAGCCTCGCATTGGGCTCCCTCTTGGCAGGGAATCTCTTTCTCCCTCTCCCACTCCCCCAGCTTGTGTTCCCTATCTCATCGTCTCTCTCTCTCTGTCAAATAAATAAAATACTTTAAAATAAATAAATAAATAAAAATTGCCAAATATTTAGTATCTATTAAAAGTTACCTATTCTGTTATTAAGTATTTGTGGCTATTGCTAGAGCTTGGATCAGTGAAGAAAACAGAAAAAAAAAAAAGCATTTCAAGGGGTAGAAGATAAAGCCCAAATCTCCCATGGCTCAAAAAATGTCTTAGAGGAAGTACCTAGGATCAGTTTGACCTACTTGCCCAAGAAAGTATATAACAAAACTCTTTAAAAGTTGAATTTAAGGGGCACCTGGGTGGCTCAGTGGGTTAAGGCCTCTGCCTTCGGCTCAGGTCATGCACAATCCCAGGGTCCTGGGATGGAGCCCCGTGTCTGGCTCTCTGTTCAGCAGGGAGCCTGCTTCCCTTCCTCTCTCTCTCTGCCTGCCTCTCTGCCTACTTGTGATCTCTGTCTGTCAAATAAATAAATCTTTAAAAAAAAAAAAGTTGAAAAAAAAAAAGAAAAAAGAAAGGATGAATACCCAAGTTTTGTAGCAACATGGACGGGACTGGAAGAGATTATGCTGAGTGAAATAAGTCAAGCAGAGAGAGTCAATTATCATATGGTTTCACTTATTTGTGGAGCATAACAAATAGCATGGAGGACAAGGGGAGATGGAGAGGAGAAGGGAGTTGAGGGAAATTGGAAGGGGAAGTGAACCATGAGAGACTATGGACTCTGAAAAACGATCTGAGAATTTTGAAGGGGTGGGGGGTGGGAGGTTGGGGGCACCATGTGGTGGGTATTGTAGAGGGCACGGATTGCATGGAGCACTGGGTGTGGTGCAAAAATAATGAATACTGTTATGCTGAAAAAATAAAAAAAATTTTAAAAAAAGTTGAATTTAATAATACCAAATGTATTGCACTTTCTATGACTTCTATTTTAAAAAAATAGTTACGTGTTAGGAAAAGTGGTTTATGATTACCAGGCAAGGTCATGATCAAGAGAAGAAACATAATAGAATGCAAGCTTGTAGGAAATTATGATACAAAAAATGGAGCATATAGCATATCTTCTCTGACAGTTGGATTATTCTCATTGGGCTACCTATAGGATAAACTTAATCCCAGCCCAGGAATAATATAGCCTAGAAGTATTTACTAGTCTTTCTTAATCAGCCAAGAGTTTGTCCTTTACTTTTCTTATAGTCTCTCTGTACTAACTGCCTGTGAAGGGGTAAAAAGTATGGGCTCATCTGCAAAAGCCCTTTCATTTACATAGTAAAGCCAGGCAGAGAGAGAAAAGCCAACAGCTTTTCCTTGTGAGTTGGCATGGCAAAGTCCAGTGTAGCAACTCTCTTAGTTCATTTTCTAGGATAGATCACGGGTTAGGCCACAGAGCAAATCTTAGCAAATTTAAGAAGATTGAAATTACATACTAAGTATATTTTCTGACCACAATGGTATGAAACTAGAAATCAATAGCAGGAAGAAAACTGGAAAATTCACAAATACATAGAAATTAAATAAAATAGTTTTGAACAACCAGTGCATCAAAGAAAAAATTAAAATAGAAATTTAAAAATATTTTGACAAAAATGAAAAGAAATAATATCCAAACACTTACAGGATGCAATAAAAGGAGTTCCAAGAGGGACGTTTATAGTGATAAGCACATACATCAAGAAAATAGAAAAGCAGGGGCGCCTGGGTGGCTCAGTGGGTTAGGCCACTGCCTTCGGCTCAGGTCATGATCTCAGGGTCCTGGGATCGAGTCCCGCATCGGGCTCTCTGCTCGGCAGGGTGCCTGCTTCCCTCTCTCTCTCTGCCTGCCTCTCTGTCTACTTGTGATCTCTGTCTGTCAAATAAATAAATAAAATCTTTAAAAAAAAAAAAAAAGAAAATAGAAAAGCAGAGAAGCACCCTAACTTTATATGTAAGGAACTGGAAAAGGAAGAACAAACTAAGCCCAAAGTTAGCAGAAAGAGGGAAATAGGATTCAGCAGAAATAGAGAACAGGAAAACAGTAGAAAAGATGAATAAAAACAAGTAGAAATGATGAATAAAACCAAGAGTTGGTTATTTTATTTTATATATAGATTTTTAAAAATTTATTTGAGAGAGAAAGCGAGAGAGAACACAGGAGGAGAGGGGGGAAAGAGCAAAGAGAGAGGGAGAAGCAGACGCCCTGCTGAGCAGGGAGCTAACTTGATCCCAGGACTCTGGGATCATGACCTGAGTTGAAGGGAGATGCTTAACCGACTGAGCCGCCCAGGTGCCCCAGAGTTGTTTTTTAAAAAGATAAACAAGGGGCACCTGGTTGGCTCAGTCATCAGGCGTCTGCTTTTGGCTCAGGTCAGATCTCGGGGTCCTGGGATCTAGCCCTGCATTGGGCTCCCTGCTTAGTGGGAGGCCTGCTTCTCCCTCTCCTACTTCCCCTTGTCTCTCTCTGTCAAATAAATAAAATCCTTTTAAAAATAATAATAAATAGGGACGCCTGGGTGGCTCAGTTGGTTAAGCGTCTGCTTTTGGCTCAGGTCATGATCCCAGAGTCCTGGGATCAAGTCCCAGATGGGGCTCCTTGCTCAGCTAGAGCCTGCCTCTCCTTCTGCCCCTCCCCTTGCTCATGCTCATGTGCGCTTTTGCGCTCTCTCTCTTTCTCAAGTAAATTAATAAATAAAATCTTTAAAGAAATAAAGACATAAACAAAAATGACAAACCTTCAACTAGACTAACCAAGAAAAAAAAAGAGAGCACCCAAATTGATCAAATCGTAAATGAAAGAGGAGATATAACCACAGAAATATAAAAAATTTTCTCCATGTCATGCAATATTAAGCAGCTAAAAAAAAAATCATGCCTTTAAACACTGTTTAATGGTTTGGGAAAATGTTTAGAAATGGCATTAAGTTAAAAAAAATTATATAAAATTTTGTCCAGATTTTGAGGTACCTTAATGTTCTCACGGTGTGAAAATGAGTGTTAAATACAAGGCAGCATGTATTGTTGCCATAGTTAATAGTTGAATTTGCATTGCTGTTACTGTTTTAAGAAAATAATGTGTTTGGTGGGTTTGTTTTTTTTTTAGGCCTCTTGGTTGCATATTGTAGAAGATTTGATGTTCAGACTGGTTCTTCTTCTATATACTATGTTTCCTCCACAATCGGTAAATTTTTGTTTTGTCTTCCTATTATGTTGTACTGTCTGTAGGAAAAGGTTGAGGTCTAAAAGTATGGAGTCCTGGACTCTGATTCTTCAGCGTTAATAAGTTTTCCCATCAAAAAGGAATAATACTTTACTACCTATAGCATAAGGTTTTGAGGTTTAAAAAATTATATGTGAAAGAAAATAATTAGATTTTCTATCTTAAATGCTTATTAGAGCATCTGGCACATGACTAGTCAATAAATTATATAATATTAGATTTTCTTAAAATACTATATGATTGACAATGTATTTATATAAATGAATATATGACACAATAACATCTCACTTGGGACAGCAGAAATAATTGTCATTTATCCCTCTATTTCTCTTATTGAGAATAGGAAGCAAGCCAAAAAATACTTCTAAACATATCAAACAGATATCTCAAAGTCCATACCAGAATTCTTTACTCTTAGGTAAGTGGCCTGCCTCAGAGCCATTTAGATACTGTTCTGGCAAAGTTTTCAATTCCACAGTGGAGTAAAATGCAGTAAATTAAAAGTGTATGCTAGTAGGAGAGAAGGTTATTACTAGGAATAGGAATGTGACAGCAAGAAAGAACAGCTAAGTGAATGAAAAGCTGATAAAAAGAAAAAAAACTATAAGGAAATAAGAAAAGCAGTTCAAGGCTACTGAGAATGGTATTATCAGAGGGCATGGATGTGTTAAAGTCCAGCACCAGTCAGTGTGATAGAATACAAGAACACTCAGTGCAAAGGCAGGTTAAGAGGGCTCTCTCTGTCCATTGCGCTGTATAACTTCTGCAGTTCACTTAACTTCCCTGGTCCTCCATTGCCTTGCCCGTCCTTAAAATCAGGAGGTAAACTGAGCTGTCTATAAAGGCTCTGTTAGCTCCAGTATTCTGAGATCCTGTGTTCATGGTGAGACGCTGAGTCATTAAGGAGAGATCAGATGATGTTTTGTGTGCCCTTGTTGAAGTCCAGGAAGTATATAATCAGAATGAAGATTTTCCAAAGCAAATTTTAGTACCTACAGGTACAAATTTTAGTTACCTAAAATGTGCAACAAACAACTCAGCATCCTTAATGGTGACCGTTAATGGAGATTTCTTGAATTATTGTCTTTGTCAACGATTAATGATTCGAGTAATTATAATTGAAACACTAACCAGTTTCCAAACTTTCAAAAGCAATGAGGTATGTCTCTGCTAATGGCTGTCTAGGAAGATAACAAAATGAGGGAAAAAGTCATAGGGCAAAAACTGTGCTCAGAAATATTTGAAACCACCACTTCAGTAAAGGAGTCAGAATCCACTTTGGTAGCTGTAGGTCTAAAGTCAACTGCCGCCCCTCTGCTCCCATTCTCTTGAAGCTGACTTGTTTGTGCCTCATTCTTCCGTGTGCCATTGGGAAGTGGCAAGTGGTCTTTGGAAAGCAGCAGGTAACATGTAGAAATGACTGATAATTGGTGTTCTTCTTACAGCCTATGCTGTTGGCATGATACTCACATTTGTTGTTCTGGTGCTGATGAAGAAGGGGCAGCCTGCCCTCCTCTATTTAGTTCCTTGCACACTTGTTACTGCCTCAGTTGTTGCCTGGAGACGTAAGGAAATGAAAAAGTTCTGGAAAGGTAGCAGCTATCAGGTATGTGCTTCTATCTCAGTTACCAAGCTATGACATAATTCACTGACTAACTTCAGCTGGGACCCGCCTATATCTATCACAGCTTTTATGTGCCCCAGAGTTTCCTTGGAACTGTCAGGATGTCCCAGGTTTTTTCCACCATTACCACCTCACTGTCCACCAGCTGCTCAGCAGTTCTCATCCCTACAGTGGTCTGATGCCAAAACCCTAGTGGCTCAAGCCAAAGCTACCAAGAAGCAGTGGGAGGGCATCAGGGAAAACCAGAATAGCATTTCAACACGAGTTTTCAAATCCACACACAAATAGATTTCACGAAAAATAATACTGTATCAAGTCTGAGAGACTGACGTTAGTTCTTTACAGTAAGAGTCCTGAGGTTTTGCAGGTAAAAAGCATGTACTCTCAGGGCGCCTGGGTGGCTCAGTGGGTTAAGGCCTCTGCCTTCGACTCGGATAATGGTGCTGGGATCCTGGGATCAAGCCCCGTGTCAGGCTCTCTGCCCGGTTCCCCTCCCCTGTCTCTCTGCCTACTTCTGATCTCTCTGTCAAATAAATAAATAAAATCTTAAAAAAAAAAAGCATGCACTCTCTACAGCACCTAAATGGGTCTACCTAAATTAAATAGGGTACCCGTTTCAGATTTAAATGGATCAAGACCAACTTCCCTGGAACAGAGAAAATCGTGATAGCAGAATCTGTGGTGTTTGAGTTTTTTCTTCATTGAAGTTAAAACCCTTTCTTTTCCTGAATGTTCTTGATATTCCAGTTAAATTTGTTTCCATTGAAATTAAAGAGCGTTGGGAAACTCCAGCCTGTTAAAGGTCAGGGCTGTGGCATTGATCCCTTCATGAGGCAGTTAGCTCTGCTTTGCCCTATTACAACAACAAACTACCTTCCTCCATCTGCCCTCGTACATGCATGTTAGTGGTCACATGAACAAAAACAGAAGTACTTTGGGTGGATGCCTGCAATTCTGTTAGTAGATAAGCAGTTCAAAGTTCACATATCTTGTGGTTGGTCTGTAGCATCATCTTTATTTAACAAGAGATGATTCACATACAAAGTTAGACTCCTATGTTTGGAAGAAGCACTGTCTAGAATTCTTTGGGGTAAATCTTGTAATTCCTTTGAAATTTGGTTAAAATAATAATACCTGCTCTGTCTACCTCACAGTGTCATTGTCTCAACTTACATTTGTGCACAAAGAGTTATGGCCACAAGGCTTTTTTTTTTTTTGCCACAAGGCTCTTAACTAAACAAGTAAGATGGCTCATAACTTTTACATGAAAAGGACACCCACGTAGAGTTTTTTATTTATTTTAGATTTTTAAAAATTAAAGTGTGTTCTACAACACACCTTTGAAAGTCACATCCCAAAAAGTACTCTTCAGAGTCATTTTCTTAAAATAGTGTTATATTTCTTCATTTAGCAAATGTTAGTTAAGCAGTTCTGTGAGCCAGGTGCTATTTTAGGTGCTGTTGATAAAAGATGTTGATAAAAGGCTTACTCTCATGGCCTTTTGAAAGTTAGAGGTAAGTGGAGGATGCAGATAGTCACTGACAAAGTGTGATAAATGTATTTATTAGTTATGGTAGGATGCCATGAAAGCTAGCAATAGGACACCCAGTGCTTGTCATTTTGTGACAGTCAAAGGTGATTTAGGGAAGACTGCTTTTTTTTTTTTTTTTTTTTTTTTTTTAAGATTTTTATTTATTTGAGGGGCGCCTGGGTGGCTCAGTGGGTTAAACCTCTGCCTTCAGCTCAGGTCATGATCTCGGGGTCCTGGGATCAAGCCCCGCATCAAGCTCTCTGCTTTGTGGGGAGCCTGCTTTCCCCTGCCTCTCTGCCTACTTGTGAGTTCTCTCTCTTTGTCAAATAAATAAATAAAATCTTTACCAAAAAAAAAAAAAAAAACCAAAACCTTAAAAAAAAAAGATTTTTATTTATTTGAGAGAGACATGAATGGGAGGAGGGGCAGAGGTGGAAGCAGAAGGAGACTTCCTACTGAGCCAGAATCCTGACCTGACACTTAACAGACACTTAACTAACTGAGCCACCCAGGCACCCCTTAGGCAAAGCTTCGTAAAGAATGTTAAATTTATGTGGAAACTTTAAGACTGAGCCATGTGTTCCATATGGAGGGAACCATGTCTTGAAATGCTCAGAGGGAAGAGATCATGGCACATATAAGAACTAAATGAAGTTTAGGATGACTATAATGTTGAGTAACAGCAGGAAATGAAAACTGGAGAAGGATACTAAATAAAGCAATTGATGGTAAGAAAATTCATTTTAAAATATCTGAAAAGTTAAGACAACTTTAGTTATACACTTCTCACTTTTGTAGTGTAGTCTCATAATTTTATTAGGTAAAGACATTCAAAATATAAAATAACACATTGTAATAAAAAGTGTGCAGTCTGGTACCAGACTGCCTAAGTTTAAGTCTTGTTTTGTTAATTATTAGCCACATAACCTTAGGCAAGTTACTAGCTTCTTGGTGCCTCAGTTTCCTTTAATGTAAAAAGGAATAATCATCATCCTACTTCAGAGGGTTGTTGTATAAAATATGCAAATTGCTTAGAATAGTGCGTGGCACATCATAAACACTGTGCATTTGCTATTACTTATAGGAATCAGGGTTTTTTGTTTTGGTTTATTTGTTGGCTTGGTTGTTATTTTTCAGTTCATTAACTAGGTTTCCATTTTCCCAGTTTGAATATTAAAACTTAAGGTCTTTGTTAGATCTGATTCTTTTAACTTATTTGCAGAAAGATTTGATAGCCATCACAAGCCTCAGGGGGAAAAAATCTGTTAAATGCAGCCATTTTCCCACTGCACACTAGATTTTTTTAAAACATGAAGAATAGACACATGCTGAAATTTAAGGCAAGTTAGTTGCAGAAAATTATAAACTACTGCCAGAAGAGAATTTTTTTAAAGAAAATTAGCATTTTCAGAAGTCATAGACTGTAATGCCTTTACAAAATTATTCCCCTGTTACTGTGAAAAAGGAAATCTCATTGCTTCTGTCCAATCTTTAAAGTCAAAAAATCAATTTAGCTTTAATGTTGCCATTTGTGGGAGATAGTATCTTTTAGGCTTTGGAATCCGTTCTGGCAAGTCACTTGGTTTGTTAAGACTCTGTCTCCTCGGGCGCCTGGGTGGCTCAGTGGGTTAAGCCTCTGCCTTTGGCTCAGGTTATGATCCCAGAGTCCTGGAATCGAGTCTCAATCAGGCTCTCTGCTTGGCAGGGAGCCTGCTTCCTCCTTTCTCTCTCTCTCTCTCTCTCTCTCACTCTGCCTACTTGTGATCTCTCTCTGTCAAATAAAAAAGTAAAATCTTTAAAAAAAAAAAATGACTCTGTCTCCTCATCCATAAAATGAGGTTGGATCTATAGGCAGTTAGGAGAATCTGTAATTCATAGTGGTGGGTTACCATAGGGCTTGGTAGGGCAGGGGGATGAGATCAGGTAAGTCTAGTAAGTGTAGGCTGAGGCTTTGAAAGTATAACTTGGAACCTCAACAAGTGTGGTAAAGGAGAGGGAGACTAGATATCAATCCAGTGTAAGGGCGGCCTGAAGATCAGCCCTGGAGTCTGGCCTCAGGCCGTCGTTCATCTCATCTCTCAGGGTAATGTGTCATAACTTCCCTCTTCTCCCCTGCCTCCATTATGTTCATAGTATTGCCAGACTGTTTCCAAAATATGCCTTATATTATTCCCAACTCAGAATCTTCCTTCTCCAAGCAGATATCCAAGAGTTCTTCAGTTGAAATTAGGTTCACCTTTCCCCATATTTTTTATGGACTTTGCTTTTTTTTTTAAAGGATTTTATTTTTATTTATTTGTCAGAGAGAGAGAGAGAGCGCACAGGCAGGCAGAGTGGCAGGCAGAGGCAGAGGGAGAAGCAGGCTCCCCGCCGAGCAAGGAGCCCGATGTGGGACTCGATCCTAGGACACTGGGATCATGACCCGATCGGAAGGCAGCCGCTTAACTGACTGAGCCACCCAGGCATCCCTGGACTTTGTACTTTTTTTTTTTTAGCTTTTATTTATTTATTTGACAGAGAGAGAGAGATCACAAGTAGGCAGAGAGGCAGGCAGAGAGGGGGGGGGGAAGCAGGCTCCCCGCCCAGCAGAGCGCCCGATGTGGGGCTCGATCTCAGGACCCTGAGATCATGACCCGAGCGGAAGGCAGAGGCTCAACCCACTGAGCCACCCAAGCGCCCCTGGACTTTGTACTTTTATACTTACTAACATCTGCCTTGTAGTGTAGACATTTATGTGTGCCTCCCTCAGTAAGCTATTATCTTCCAGGTATTAGGAACCTACAGTGCTGATAACAGTGTTTTATGTACTATAAATTCTCAGTTAATGTTATGGAAATTTTCCATGCAAAGCAACTTTAATGTTTAGTCCTTAATCCACTGACCTTTAGTCACTTTTGTGTGTATGTGTATAAGCTTGTGTTTTAGCAGCCCTCATAGAATTACCAAAATTATTAACAAGGTTTGTAAAATTGAGGCCCTTTTAAAGCATTAAATCAGACTTGTGTCTTTACAGTCTTTATATATAATCTTTTTTTTTTTGCAAGTGCCAAAAGTTTTTGCTACTATTTGATAAATCAAATATAAAACAGATAATACAAAATAAAACCAGAATCTAAGATGATGGCCCACTTGTTTATGCTCCTAATCATTTGGTTCATTCCAATGCCTGGTATTGGAGTGAATGCAAGAATAGTGGTAGTAAAAAGCAGGCCTTTGCACTAGACACTTTTTAAATGTCATGGTTTAGGGGCGCCTGGGTGGCTCAGTGGGTTAAGCCTCTGCCTTCAGCTCAGGTCATGATCTCAGGGTCCTGGGATCGAGCCCCACATCGGGCTCTCTGCTCGGCGGGGAGCCTGCTTCCTCCTCTGTCTCTGCCTGCCTCTCTGCCTGCTTGTGATCTCTCTCTGTCAACTAAATAAATAAAATCTTTAAAAAAAAAAAAAGACTAACATTAAAAAATAAATAAATAAAATAAAATAAATGTCATGGTTTAGCCCTGGTAGCCTTTTTATGCTTTTTTATGCTTTTTTATACCCCATTTGTTGCTGAAACATAGAGACTTTGTGAAAGAACTTTAGTATTTTATTTAGTCTTTTGGCCCTTTCCATGAATTTTTCTGGTCAAAAGAAGTAATATTTCTATAGGATTTCACTGAAATAGTACTGATTTGGAAATCCTAGTTGTATATTCTATAACTTAAAGCTACTAACACTATTACTTGCTATGAACTTTTTTTCTTGACTGCTTCAAGAGCTATGATACTCAGTTCCATATGATTCTACCCAAAGTCTTAAGTTCTGATTACTGTAGAATAAAGAAAGATGTTTCTTCTCTAGAGAGAAAAGTCAAACAGTAGCCTAATTACTTTGGCACAAAGAACAACTAGGAGACATCATCATTTTAGGGGATTTTTTTGTTTGTTTCTAATACTAAATCAGAGGAGTTAGATTTATGTAACAACCTCCAGTGGGCTATTTTACTCTGGGTAGGAAGTAAGTGTTCAGTTTGTTGATATCCAGTAAACAGTGGGTTTGTCTCTGTTAAATGTCACTAGTGCTTCTAATTATTTTTAGAAGTCACAAGCTGTAACTGACAAGTCAGAATACAGAGATACTTAGAACAACGCTGCTTTAATATCAACAACTCTCCAGTTACTCCCCTTTAATGAGAGTTTTAATAGAGTGTTTCTGGAGATTGGTCCAATTAGAAATAAGCAGAACTATCAGAAAATGCCAGGCAAGCCAACGCAGTATCAGAGGACATCTTTCCAAACTGAGCTCGCTTATTTACAAATGTTACAAAAACTATACCAATTTTATTATCTATATTAATTTTGTTAATGTTTTTAAAAACCTAGTGGTTGCACTTCTTATTTCTGTACTGCTTTTATTGAAAAGTCAGTAAAGAAAAGTAAATACAGAGTATAGATCTTCTTAATAAGTTGATTTTGAAAGTTTTTTTTTTTAACAACTACATTTACATATATGGTTAGGGATTAGATTATAGTACCTGAGGTCCCTGAGGATTAGGAAAGAAAAGGCATGTGATAATTTAAGGGGTGGAAGCTGTGAATTCAGTAGGGTACAGGTGCCAGGGCAAGAGGCTTTCCCCACCATCCATTCTGCTGAGGCTGCCTCCGTTCTCTTTCCCTGCGGCTCCAACCTCTCACACCCAGAATTTCTAAACTGCTAGAAGGAAAGGGACCTAAATATATCTTACATGCTTCTCCTTGCTCTCCCTCATTTAAATGGTGACTATAATCAACTCTTCAACAACATTCATGTGTTTTGTGTGGGAAAGTGTTTGATAAATGTGTTAACTGTCTCAACTGGGTTTTTGTCTCCTCCTCCCCCCCCCAAAGTGGTACAAACATGTAACTATCTTAATCTTGGGGATATGTTGGCAAATACAGGACCTCAGAATTGATTTTTTTGGGGACTTGAGATGACTCATAGAGTCCTGGCAGGATTGGGCTTTATAAGCTGTGTCCGTTTTCTTAAGACAGTTGTCAGCTAAAAGCCTCAACTCTTGTGGTATTCTTGTCTGGCGAGGTCAGAGACCCCATTTGGGTATGATCCCGCTGTCTGCTTCCTTTTCCAAAAAACACTGAAGCTTTTAGAATCACTTTACAAAAATAGGAACATTTATCTTGCTGGTCTTTCTTCTAATTCTTGATAAAGAAGGGAAAATGTGCATCACAGTACTGAAAATCACTCATCTAAAAATCTTTGACAATCTTCACAAAGACATTAGGTAGGTACTTTTTCCTATTTCTAAGTAGTTTTATGTGAAGAACACAATGAAAACATGTAAGCAGTTTCTTCTTCCTTCTGCCTTCATCCCAAAGGTAAAAAAATTTATATAGGCCTATGGATGGGCAGAGCTGAAGTGACTGAAAAAAGTTTAACTGGTAATTCCTCTAGAGTAGTCTATAGCAAATGTATTCTTGGTTTTATTTTCAGAGAATCATTTGACCTTAAGTTCCTTCCATTTATTTGGTTTTGGTAGAAATATTTGTTACACAGTATTTCCAAAATTTCATGTATCATTCTGAAATTATTTTACAGTCAGTTCAAGGCGTCAACCAGGTTACACTGTCCCCAAACTAGCAGGTATTTTCACAATGACTTGTGGGGTCATTTTTAGTTTTTTCACCTTTAACAGTGAACAGTGAACATGGCCTGGAATCACATCCTAGAATGAGCATCGGGAATATCTTCCTTTGGTGGTAGAGTTTCCACTGCCATGAAGGGCAGTTCATATTGGGAAATAGAAATAGTGGAAGATTCAGAGAAAGCATTTATCAGATTGACCCTGAGTCAAATGATTAGGCTTTTCATGTCACCCTGACCATATCCTTAGGAACGTGGATATTAAACCAATGCACTGCTCTAAAGAGAATGCCCAGTTCCATGGAGTGCTCCCTTGTCTCTTTAAGAGTTATTTACTTATTTATTTGAGAGAGAGCCAGCATGAATGGGAGGAGCTGGAGAGGGAGCAGCAGACTCCCCACAGAGCAGGGAGTCAGACGTGGGGCTCCATCCCAGGACCCCAGGATCATGACCTGAGCCACAGGCAGACACCTAACCCACTCGACCACCCAGGCATCCCCTCCCTGTCTTTTCTAAAAAGTGGGAATCCTTTCGCCAAATTAGTAAATACTGAGGGCAAGTTGAAATTTTGCATTTCCTGACATTTTTTATTTATGCCTAGGTGATGGACCATCTGGACTATGCAACAAATGAAGAAAACCCTGTGACTGCTGGGGAACAGATTGTTCAACAATAGTATTATGTAGACCTGCAATAATGTGTCAGTTGATTTTCTACGAATAGAGTTTGACTTTTTAAATTGACTTTTGAATTGACAATCTTAATGAATCTTCAGTGATATGCTTGCAAATATATATTTTTAAGAGCTGGTACTGACAATTACATCAAATAATTGAAACACATTTGCTTTTAACTATGTTAAAATTGTGCCTTCACATTAAATAAAAGCATATGGTCTGTATAACTTTGAAGATCTGTTATATACAGTATATTTTTCTAAAGAACTGTCTTGACCCACCCCATACTTTCTTACTGAAATGTTTCTTTCAACTCCTAGTAATAGATAAAAGTATTTCTGTCAGAGTGAGTTTCTGAACAGATTTTACTGTCAAGAATTATGCAGATTTTATGCTCTATAGAAATAACTGCCTAAGACCATGTTAGAAAGCAGTTCAGTGATGAAATTTTGGACCTTTTCACTGCAGAGGTTAGAAAAATATAATTGGGGAATATATATAAATGGATATTTTTGTAGCATAAGTTTTTTTTAAGTCCCAGTCTTTTTTAAACTTGAAATCTAAATTACTTTAGTCTGCCTATGTATTATATTAAAATATTTTTCAAATATAAAGAAACATAATATATAGAACTAGTCATTAAAAGGTCACAGAAATTGAAATCCGCAGTTTTCAGTGGTCTGTTTTTCTTGAAGAGGTAGCTTAAATTTCTACACTAACATTCAGTTTTGTCGTGGTATTCCTTATCTGTGAAATTTGGTTCTGTTGATGTTCTGGCTTGAAATTTGTAAAAAGTATTTATCAACTTCTTTGTTAACACATGTGGCTCATTGTGTGAGTACAGCAGACCTAACAGTCTCTCCTCACCCCCTCAACCACCACCTTTTTTTTTTTTCCTAATTCCCACTCCTTCCCCTATAAGAAACCAATGTTAATCTTTTAATATTTTGATGAAGGATGGTTTAATATGCAAAGTGTGCTTCAGAGGAAAGAATTGGAGACAAATAGGAGACTGGGTTAGTCCCAATTTACTGACAATATAAGAATCTGAGTAAATTATTTTAGCTCAAAACCCTTGTATCTCAATTTTCATATCTGCAAAATGAGTAAGTTAGACCAACTAATCACTCTGGTACCTTCCAACTTGAAAAATATCTCATTCTTTGCTGAATCTCAGTGTGACCTTGAATATTATCCTGGAAGACAGAGGTTGAAGTATCTTTCCACTGTCTTTTGTTTTAAGAAATTCCCAAATGATGAATGATTTCAACAGCAGCAGGATTTTGCATTTCTCTGTAAGTAATGTACAAGATTGTGAATAAGTCTGTGATCTTTCATTCTAAGGCCATTTCAGCTGATCGAAATATAAAGCTAATGCCTTTTAAAAATGGATTTGATCTTTGATGTTTGTAGTAAACTTAATATTTGAGGGAGTTAGATGTTTAATTTTGTTTCATTAACTTTTGTTAAATAAACTATAGATAGAGAAGCTCCCTGACAGTCTGCCCCTCTTTCCTCTTAGTGTACTTATGGGTCCTTTGGTTTATGGCAAAATGACGGTAAGTATCTGTCAAGTAAGAGTTAATTTTGCCTCCATAATACCAAGTTTGGATTTTTTTCCAAAGAATCTAATTTATTTGGCCCACTCTGATAGAACAGATTAAGTGCCATTTTAAAGCTCCAACTATATTTTCATTTATAATATCAATAAAATGTTTGCCAAAATACAGTTTTTTTAGTAAAATTATCTGTACTCATCCCAACTTTATGATATATAAAAGCCTCAACCACATTTTATGAAGAATATTAAAGAAAATTTTACATCTAGAAATGTGAAATCTTAGTTCTTTGATACAGAGTCTACTTTATCCAACCATAAGTTATCAGAGGTAAAACTTTATTCTAGTTTGCTATTGAGATCTTATCGATTAAATGAAAATAAGAAACAAAAAGTGAAATTCCACAGGTTTCTCCATTCTCAGTGTCAACTTTATTTGTATTCAAAGAACACTTCTAGCAACCTAGCTGAAAATATTTTGAGAAATTACAGTAAAGTGTAGAAATATTTTGTTTTGGAAATCAAAATGAACAAAAGGTGAGGGAGTTGGAGGTTTGGCTTTAAAAGGCTGTGTCATTTCTTCCCCTCTCATCCTCCCACCACCTATAACTTGAAGGGGAAGAGAGTTGTTTTTTTCCTAAACGTGTTTTTAAAAGAGTGAGATATATAGTATTATTACTTACTGCAAAAAAAAATAATTTATTACTTTTTAGAAAGTGTCAATAAATATTTTGTAGTTTATCAAACAACTAAATAATCTCAAATAGTAACATAGGTGATTTTTACTTCACTTTAGGTCAGCAAAGGTAAATACAAACTTTTTGGTGAAAAACAGATACACTCTATTTTCTTCCAGCTTGTAGATTTTTAGATTAGCAGTACCTTAGTAGAATCTGTGATTTACTTTTGAAGGAAGAGAATTTTAACCCATGCACTGTTGGCATTTATAGATTTTAGTTTCATGACCATAGAGGTTTTGGTAAAATGGTACATTTAAAGTAAATACTCAAAATGAGCTTTCCAGTTTTACTTTGCTCTTTCAATTTCTCCCATAGGTATAATCAAACATTATTTCTACATTTGACTGAAAAATACTTGAACTAATTTTATGTAAGCTTGGTTTCTAGAATTTCAACCTGATGATCTCAGCCAATGAGATTTCAAAAACACAGGAATTGCATTTCAGGCCAGTGGAATGCACTAATATGAAAGGGTTTATCTTTTCCCATTAATAAGGAAAAAAGTTGAATGATGCCAAATAACCAATTCTGCAGTTTAAAATTTTTATTTCCAGTGCTCTCTTTACCTCAGAGGACAATTCTAAAGGGGGGGGGGGTGGTTAGGATAATGTAAATAAAATCAAAATACTGAATACAAATCACTTTTTGCTTCCTAGAAGAAAGATACTCTGTAAATTTAAGTGACCTGAATCAAATTACTCAACCTTTTGGAATTGGAAAGAAATTGTTTAGTACTCACGGTTTGGGATGCTGAAATTTCAGAGTAAACAAAATGATTGATAGAGTAATGTACATGCCATTTGATCATGAACACCATGTTTATATATTTCCTTGTTTAATGTTGCCATATTTGAGGACAACTTTACATCTATAAAAGTGTTAATTGGCAGGAAAATTATTTTTAAACTAAATTTTTAGAACAGTCCTCCATTATTGCAATTGAGACAACTAAGAGAAAAAAAATACAGAATATTTATGTCATCGTATGTTTCTTTGATTAAGCATAAAAAATATTGTAAACTTCTATTCCTTTGGAATATGGATTTTTATGATATCTAAAGTTTATCTGGTTAGTTTGCAGAATTTCCTAGTAGAACAATCTGTGTCAAGTTTTTGCCCATTTTATACCTGTTGTATTTTGTTCTAATAAGAACCTTTTTAAAAATACATATGATTGAATTTTTACTTCTTAGAAGATGGTTTGAGTGTGGAATTTTTTTTTAACATTTTGATATGTGAGTTGGTATAAATTAATAATTTTGTAACACTACTAGGCTTTATTTTTTTATGGAACATGATTTAAAATTTAAAATTTTTTGAAGTGTTAATTTAGCAGTGCTTTAAAACTTCATTCTGTGCCAATACTGATAAGAAAAAGTTTTTTAATGTATTGAATTCACTATGGTATTCAATAAATTATATTTTAAAATAAAATTTTAATTCGTTTTATTTTTAATGGTGAAATACAATTGGAAATGAACTTAAAAGTATACAAGATCGTGTTCACATAGAGTATAAATTATCATATTCTTTAGGAAATTGTGTAATTTAAGTCTGACAAATTATCGTGAAACCTAGATTCTAGAAGTGTCATTTACTGGAAATTTATACTGATATATAATACCGCTTCCTAAATATTTATTGAATGCATGGACTTTTTTTTAAACCAAGAACTGTTACCTGTTACAGTGAATACTCCTGGCATCTGCAGCTTTGCTGCTGTTCTCACAAATTCCTAAGACCCCTGCTGCCATTGTACTGTCCTTTTAACAAGCTTTACAGCTCCTCTTTCTCATGCAAACCTGTGAGACCCAGTACCTCAAACTCACCTGGAAGCCTGGTTGAACTCCAGATTGTTAGGCTCCAGTCCCAGATTTTCTAATTCAAGTCTGGGGTGGAAGCCAACCAAAAATTTCCATTTCTCACAAGTTCCCAGGTGACTTTGGTACTGCTGGCCTGGGGGCCACACCTTGAGAGCTACTGGTTTAGGGAGAAATAAAGTATAATAGTTGGATCAAGGGCCCACCATGAGGTTTGTTTTCTTAAGTTGAAAATGATTATTCTGTGTTTGCGTATTTGTCCAGCCACGTTCGGTTTACACAGGTACAATAGTGAATGTAATGAGGACTATGATTTAGCCAAGCAAGGTCAAGACTTAAAGATGAACAAGAGAATTTCGGATGTATGTTGAAGCAGTGAATATAACTTACTAAGTATGAAACTTAAGCTGGGAAAGGAAGGACATGAAGATTTGAGGGGTGATGGAATGATAGTAAAAAGGTGTGGATAAATGCATTTTAGGTCCCCATATTGTTGAGTGACTTTTGGGTTTAGAACATCAGAAGTTGGGATAGATGACCAGTGGTGATCAGAGTGAACTGTTAGAAATTGAAATTATGGGGGCGCCTGGGTGGCTCAGTGGGTTGGGCCGCTGCCTTCGGCTCAGGTCATGATCCCAGGTCCTGGGTTCGAGCCCCGCATCGGGCTTTCTGCTCGGCGGGGAGCCTGCTTCCTCCTCTCTCTCTGCCTGTCTCTCTGCCTACTTGTGATCTCTCTCTGTCAAATAAATAAATAAAATCTTAAAAAAAAAAAAAAGAAATTGAAATTTGAGGAATTGCCATTACTGGTAATGACAAGGTCATTGTAGGCTTCTCAGATAAAATATAGGATGCCGGGGCGCCTGGGTGGCTCAGTGGGTTAAGCCGCTGCTTTCGGCTCAGGTCATGATCTCGGGGGTCCTGGGATCGAGCCCCGCATCGGGCTCTCTGCTCAGCAGGGAGCCTGCTTCCTCCTTTCTCTCTGCCTGCCTCTCTGCCTGCTTGTGATCTCTCTGTCAAATAAATAAATAAAATCTTTAAAAAAAAATACAGGATGCCAATTTAAATTTGATTTTCAGATAAATAAGGGTCTTTTTTTCTTTTAAAGATTTTATTTATTTATTTGACAGAGATCACAAGCAGGCAGAGAGAAAGGAGGAAGCAGGCTCCCTGCTGAGCAGAGAGCCCGATGCGGGGCTCGATCCCAGGACCCCCGAGATCATGACCTGAGCCGAAAGCAGCGGCTTAACCCACTGAGCCACCCAGGCGCCCCAATAAGGGTCATTTTTTAGTGTAAATGTATTCCAAGTTATACTTAGAGCATACATATTATGTATATGTATATTTTTCTTGATAGCTTATTCCCAGTATGGGTCTATTTTCATCCATTATACTGATCACCCAATGAGTCCTTTCAGTCTAGTAATCTCTATCCTTCAATTTCAGAAAATATTTTTAAATTATTTCACTCATTATTACCTCCCCTTCATTTTTTTCTGTTCTTTCTTTCTGGAAGTCTTGATATTTTGATGTTATACCTCCTGTACTAATCCTCTTTGTCTTCTCTTTCCTCTCAAATATTCCACCTCTTATTTTTGCCCTGTTAATCTAGAAGATACCCTTAATATTATCTTCTAATCTTTTATTGCATTTTTCATTTCTCTTAGCATGTTTTTAATTTCCAAGAGCACTTTTTTGCTCTCTGACAGTTTTGTTTTGTTTTTGACAGTTTATTTTTTTATAGCATCCTATTGCAGTTTCATTGATGCTGTATATTCTCTTAACTCTGAAAATAGTAATGACAGGGCTTTTGTTTGCTTGTTATTGAAACTCATCTATAACCACTGCTTTCTTCCAGTTCCATTCTTATGTGTTGTATCTTACAAACTTTCTTCAGAGGATAGGATATTTTCAGTTTTCTGTCAATGTTTAAGAGTGAAAAACTAAAAACCCGATTGGATACCCTGAGCACATAAGTGGGGCTTAAAGAAATTTTTGTTTTTATTTTTATTTGTTTTTGTTGTTGTTGTTGTTGTTGTTTTTTAAAGATTTTATTTATTTATTTGACAGAGAGAAATCACAAGTAGGCAGAGAGGCAGGCAGAGAGAGAGAGGAGGAAGCAGGCTCCCTGCTGAGCAGAGAGCCCGATGTGGGGCTCGAACCCAGGACCTGGGATCATGACCTGAGCCGAAAGCAGCAGCTTAACCCACTGAGCCACCCAGGCGCCCCTGTTGTTGTTTTGAGCAAGATAGAGCAAGTAACCAGGGAGTCCAATGTGGGACTCCATCCCAGGACCCTGGGATCATGACCTGAGCCAAAAGCAGATGCTTAAGTGACTGAGCAACCCAGGTACCCGCAAGTGGATTCTTACATGAAAGGTATATTATAGGATGATCTGGGTCTGCTGCTGGGAAAGCCTGATGCTAGTATCTTTAAGTGACTTCTTGTGGGATGGCCAGATTCCTTAAAAAAATCTCTCCCAATCTCCTGGAGTCATGTAGTTGGAGAAAGTGTTGACAGTCTTATCATTCTGTATGTAAACATTCAATCAGATACCATTTTCAGTGTATTACCTATGCATGCCCTCAACCGTGACTGGATCCTGCAGGCCAGAGACCTGTTTTACTCTCTCCAAGGATGAAAACTACACTTTTCTGCCAGTCAGGAAGGGACACTTGCCCACCTGCACGAAGTAGGGGAAGAGATCTGGCTCTTTGTGGATTAGAAAATAGCCATGTTATTTCCATCCCAAAAGAAATAACTGGTTTAGCCAATGATGATCAGTGTATGAAACTATTAGGTAAAAGGAAGGTTTAAATTGGCAGCACCTGAAATCATTGGTAAATCTTAACATTACTAAAGTGGGACAACCAGACATTGCAGGCCTTTCAACATGATGCAGTGTGAAGCACAAAGCACCATGAACTGTTCTTGCAAAAAAGGATAACCTGGAATCTGATCAAATCTAGAGCATGAACTTCCACCTACAGGCAATATGGAGGATGAAGAAACAAGTTAAAGAAAGCTCAAGGGAGCAAACTTGCAAATAAAGAACATGCAACATTCTCAAGGACAACTGAATTGGTTATCGTAATAAATCAATAGCATAGGGGGAAAGTGAGGAAGGAAGGGCTGCTCTAAATTAAAAGAAACTTCTATGACATGACATCCAAATCCCTTTTGTAGACCTTTCTTTGGATCCTGATTCAACAAACTGACTAAACAAGACATTGGTGGGCGCCTGGGTGGCCCAGTTGTTAAGCTTCTGCTTTCGGCTCAGGTCATGATCCAAAGGGTCTTGGGATTAAGCCCCTCATTGGGCTCCCTGCTCAGCCATAAATCTGCTTCTCTCTCTCCCGCACCCCCTGCTTGTGCTCCCCTATCTCTCTCTGTCAAATAAATAAATAAAATTCTTTAAAAATAAATAAATGAGATGTTGTTGAACCAACTAGGAAAATTTGGTTATGAACCAGATAAAAGACAATACCAAATAATTACTATTTATTTTTTTAGATGTGATAATGGCATGATGTCCACTTTTTAAAACAGGTGTATTTCAAAATAAAGAGCAAAATGATACGATGTCTATGATTTCCTTTAAAGTAAATCAGCTTCAGCTAAGAAAATAAGAAAAAAGAAAAAAAATAAAGCAGTAAAATCTTGTTAATCATTGAAGCTGGGTGATGGGTATTTGTTTCTACTCTTGTGTATGCATGAAATCCCCCCCTACCTGCATGAAATTATTTATTAAAATTTTTCATTTTTCATTTGAGAACTGTTGTTTCATGTAGCGTTGCAAGAGAGCAAAATTAGGTGTGTGTGCAATTTCCTTTCATGTGTATCTCTCCTTACATTTTTATCCTTCAGCTATATGTTTGTAATCATTCGGTATTAAGCATATACATTGTATTTAAATCTTTTTCAAAGCACAGAGTCAATCCAATTAATAGCTGGTTTTTTGGTTATTTTATGTTTTTATGTATTTTAGTTTTCCTTAAGGTGTTATGGCGTGTATGATCTTGAGGTATATTAAGTTAGCTACCAGCATGTTATCCCTTTGAGATTTTCATGAAACAAGATGAAAATCTTCTAAGAATAGTGAGGCAGGTATATACACATACACGTACTCACACACGTAAATGGACATATATACTTACAGTAATTCCATTTTAATGCCATTTAACTTCCATTGTAGGACCTTCCTTAGATAACCTTATAATTGTTAAAATCTTAAAAATCTTTATTAAGTTAGGAGATGTGTGTTAGCAATGTTGATATATAACAGAAATAAAGATATCCAATACCAGAAAAAAAGATCTTTTATGACATCCCTTGTTTTCAATTTTTAAAAAATATGTGTTTGTTTAGTTTTGAGAGACAGAGAAAACATGTAAGGCTGGGGTAGGGGTGGGGGGTTGGGGAGGAGGGAGAGAGAGAATTCCAAGCCGTCTCCATGCTCAACCCCAACATGGGGCTCAATCTCACGACCCTGAGATTATGACCCGAGCTAAAATCAAGTGTCGGACACTCCACTGAACGAGTCACCCAGGCACCCCTCCTTGTTTTCAATTTTTGCCAATATCCTATGTAAAGAAAACCTTTTTTAGCAAGCAAGGTTATCAAAGCAAAAGGCTGTTTCAAATTAGATGATCAAATTTAAACAGGCTTATCTTTTTTTTTTAAGATTTTATTTATTTATTTGACAGAGAGAGAGTGATCACAAGCAGGCAGAGAGGCAGGCAGAGAGAGAGGGGGAAGCAGGCTCCCTGCTGACAGAGAGCCCAAGATCACAACCTAAGCTGAAGGCAGAGGTTCAACCCACTGAGCCACCCAGGCACCCCTAAAGACTTATCTTTTTATATGTCTTACTACTTGGGCTTGCTCAGAAACATTGATATGTCTATGCAACTTAACAATTCATAATTAGAACCACCAATTAATAATTTAAAAATTGACCCTGAAAATTATATCTGCAGCACAGTCTCATGATCTCTAAAATCCAAAATCACCAACATGTACAACCTGATTATTCATCCCTCAGTTTTATGTGATTAAGTCTCTGCCTGAGACTGAAATTCAGAGATTAGTTATTTACATAAACTTCACAAGTTTTGTTTGTTTTTACTTTCTCAGGAAGCAGTTGAATCAAATGATTTAGGGATAGCTGCAACATCAAAATTAGTTTTAGGAAATTATCACTGTTCATCACAGTTTGGATACATTTAGTCTCAGACCCCTCTAAACTCTCCTCAGCCAAAGTCATCCATTCATTGTAGACTCACATACACTTCAGGGAAGTTCGTGTACTCCCAGCAATAACATTCTTCATCCGAGTTTTGTCCGAGTCAAAGGGGCATTTTTCCCTATGGCTACTAGTAATTGGTTCTAGCTTCTGCCCAAATACAGTCACTTGGGTCAGAGTTTCAAAACTTAGGAATAATTTTTTTTTTCCTTTAAAAACAAACTAGGGCTGGGGCACCTGGATGGCTCAGTGGGTTAAAGCCTCTGCCTGGGATCTTGGGATCAAGCCCTGCATCAGACTCTCTGCTCAGTGGGGAGCCTGCTTCCTCCTCTCTGTCTGCTTCTCTGTGTACTTGTGATCTCTGTCTGTCAAATAAATGAATAAAATCATATATATATATACATGTATATATATATAAAGACAAACTAGGGCCAAAGAAAAGTTATCAAAAAATGTTTTTTATTTGTGTATTACATAACTAATTGGCATATTTGCATGTAATAAGGTTGAAGAGGCCCAATTTTCATCCTGTCAGTAATTCAAGAGCTATTTATTGACTACCAATGATATGCCAGGCACTGTACTAAGCTATCAGGGTTAGAAATTAATATTTAAAATATTCCAGGTATTTTTGGTTGCCATTTTATAAGCTTTCCCCTTGCAAACCAGGTTAATTCTTTTGAAAGAATGCCTCAGGAAGAAAATCCATTAATCCTCTCTCCAAAGTACAGCAAAATTTGTTGGAACTGGTTTAATCACTCTTTGCTTATATAAACAAAGGATTTTCCCAAACATTTATAAGTGTCTAATTTAGGTGACAGGGAAATTTTACATAAAATAAACATTGCATATATTGACTTTATTTTTAGTTGTTTTGATGCTTTACTCGATTTTAATTATTTTCATGTTGCCAACGTTCTAAGTTGTTCCTCTTTAGTTATGAGATGCATCGTCGCTTTCTCAGTTCCCTGGGGACTTTTATTGGTGGCAAATCCATTCAGGGAGAAGTCAGGGAGAAGTTGTGGAAACAATCATACAAGCCAGCTACTTGGGCCTAGTAAAGAAAACAAAGATCCTGAATTAGCTGGTTAAATAGTTTGAGGGAAAGATTTTGTGAAAAGACTGAATCATATGCAATCTGTTGTTCTCTACTATTCGTGACCAATTTCTCAGTTTTTTGTTTTTGTTTTTACTGTCATAAGGGGCTATACAGAATAAGGGTTAAGGGAATTAGAATCTGGAATTAGGCTGTCTTGGTTGTAACCCTGACTGTGCCCCATGTGTCAATTTCCTCCTCTGTACAGGAAGGATGATAATAATAGTACTTAGCGGGGCACCTGGGTGGCTCAGTGGGTTAAAGCCTCTGCCTTCAGCTCAGGTCATGATCTCAGTGTCCTAGGATCAAGCCCCACATCCGGCTCTCTGCTCAGCTGGAAGCCTACTTCCTCTTCTCTCTCTGCCTACTGTGGTCTGTCAAATAAATAAATAAAATCTTTTTAAAAAATGGTAAAAAGGGCGCCTGGGTGGCTCAGTGGGTTAAGCCGCTGCCTTCGGCTCGGGTCATGATCTCAGGGTCTTGGGATCGAGGCCCGCATCGGGCTCTCTGCTCGGCAGGGAGCCTGCTTCCCTCTCTCTCTCTCTCTGCCTGCCTCTCCGTCTACTTGTGATCTCTCTCTGTCAAATAAATAAATAAAATCTTTAAAAAAAAAAAATAAAAAATAAAAAATGGTAAAAAAAATAATAATAGTACTTTGCTGATAGAGTTGAGAGGACTTAATACATGTTAAGTGAGTAGAACAACACTAGGCAAGTAGAAACCATTAAACAAACGCTAGCTAGTTATTCACATAGGGAGGTAAGGACACCGATGCTTTCAAATTGTTTAACTGTAAACATGCTTTACTCATCTGAATATAAACCTCTATATTTGTGTGGATGTCAAGGTTTGTGAAACATTGTATTAAAGAATTGTGGGAAGTCATAAAACCTGACTGATGTCACAGACAGTAATCCTTCATAAATGGTACTTCTAGACGCTTCATTTTTTTAAGATTTTACTCTAAAGTAAAATATTTGGGGCACCTGGGTCGCTCGGTGGGTTAAAGCCTCTGCCTTCGGCTCAGGTCATGATCCCAGGGTCCTGGGATCGAGCCCCGAATCGGGCTCTCTGCTCATCAAGGAGCCTGCTTCCCTTCCTCTCCCTCTGCTTGCCTCTCTGCCTACTTGTGATCTCTGTCAAATAAATAAATAAAATCTTAAAAAAATAATAAAGTAAAATATTTTTCAGTATTTGAAATATTTGAAAAATTATATAAGATAAAATAAAAATTTCATCTTATAAAAATATTTCATTTTTAAGGGGGAGGGGCAAAGAGAGAGGGAGAGAAGCAGGCTACCTGCTAGCAGGGAATCTTAGGCAGGGTTCTATCCCACGGTCCTGAGAACGTGACCGGAGCTGAAATCAGGAGTCAGATGCTTATCTGACTGAGCCACCCAGGCACCCCTGCTCACTTCACATATAATACGACTTACAGTAAACTCAGAATATTCTAAAAATATTTTTTCTAGGTTAAAATTAAGCCTCTTTATTATTAAATACCCTAAGACCTCAGAAAATCTACTAATATTTAAAATGGTTGTTTTGCAAATTTCCCTATTGCAACTGTTTGAGTTTATATCAGTGAAATGTGCTTCTAAAAGTTTCTAAAGGCAAAAGCAACACCAAGTGTTGTATATATATATTTGTTAACAAATTTAAATTACAAAAACAAAGAAGAAATTTTCTTTATTACTATAGCTACGTAGTTAAGTCTTGAACGGGGGTAGTATTTTTTTTTAAAAGATTTTATTTATTTATTTGACAGAGATCACAAGTAGGCAGAGAGGCAGGCAGAGAGAGAGGAGGAAGCAGGCTCCCCACTGAGCAGAAAGTCCAATGCGGGGAGCTTGCTTCCTCCTCTCTTGATCCCAGGACCCTGAGATCATGACCTGAGCTGAAGGCAGAGGCCTAACCCACTGAGCCACCCAGGTGCCCCAAACTGGAGTAGTATTATGTCAGCCCTCAACTTTGTTCTTCTCCTTTAATATTGTGATGGTGATTATCAGTATTTTGCCTCTCTGTACAAACTTTAGAATCAGTTTGTTGGTATCCACAAAATCACTTGCTGAATTTTTTAATGAAACTGTCTTGAATTTATAGATCAAGTTGAGAAGAACTGATATCTAGACAATATTGATTCCTTCCTATTCATGTAGACGGAGCATCTTTCCATTTACTTAGAGCTTCTTTGATTTCTTTCCTCAGAGTTTTGTAGTTTTCCTCATATGAATCTTGTATATATTTTGTTAGATTTACACCTAAGTGTTTCATTTTTTTGGTACTAATGTAAATGGTACTGTGTTTTAATTTCAAATTTCAATTATTCATTTCTCATACACTTTAATCAGGATAAAAATTTTTTCCCTTGAAAATCTTTTGTTGACCACACTGTTGTAATTCTCTACAACAAAATTGTGTTTATATCACTAGATTGAAGCATTAAGATGGAAGACAGATCCTATTAGTCGGGATTCTGCGGAGAATGATTCTGCATAACTGATATATATATATATATATATATGATCGGCTCATGCAATTATAGGGTTTGAGAAATCCCTCTATTTGCTGTCTGCAGGACAGGAAAGCCAGTGGTATAGTTCTTAGAACCAGAGGCCTGTACTTGCAGTCAAGAACACGGGAAGACTGGTGTCCCAGCTCATCCAGCAGGCAGAGAACAAATTCCCTCTTCCTCTGTCTTTTTGTTCTATTTGGGTCCTCAGTAGATTGGAGAACAATCTGCTTTATTCAGTAACCCAATTCAAGTGCCAACCTCACGCAGAAACACCTTCACAGACACCCCCAGAAATCATGTTCAATCTCCATGTCCATGTTAAGTTGGTCCCTAAATTTAACCATCATGGGGTAATCGGAATTAGTGGTCCTCACTGAGATATAGATACATGCCCATGGTGATAAATGAGGACATTCCAGTATTAAGGGAATTGATGTTTAATAAATTGATTTCATAAGTAATTTTATTTCATATTTCTCTTACTTTCATCTTCTTTTTGTCTTTCTTATTTCCACCTTCATAGAGGGTATCTCATAGTTGTTCTACATACCATGTGCACTGGAGAATTGGACACTTAGAAACTAAGGCCAATGTAGTCAATCAGTTTTAGAACAAAACCTTTAAAGAAAGAAGTACAAACAGTAGCACAAGGACTGAGCCATGTAAGGAAGTGACCTAGCTCACGCTGTGTGCTCCACAGGAGATGTTCAACAAACACGAGGAGTAAATGGATGACTGATTAATTAAGCAGTAGACTATGAGAACACTGATTTCCATATTCTGCTCCACTTCTTGTAACCCTTTACTGTGTAGGAACAGCATTTTGTCTTAATGTGACAAAACTCTGCATGCCTGAATCAAAGGTTGGAGTTACATCTTTAGAATCTGGCCTCTCGGGGCGCCTGGGTGGCTCAGTGGGTTAAAGCCTCTGCCTTTGGCTCAGGTCATGATCTCAGGGTCCTGGGATCGAGCCCCGCATCGGGCTATCTGCCTGGCGGGGAGCCTGCTTCCTCCTCTCTCTCTGCCTGCCTCTCTGCCTACTTGTGATCTCTGTTTGTCAAATAAATAAATTAAAAAAAAAAAAAAAAGAATCTGGCCTCTCAGAGAGGTTTTTTTTTCTTTAACAAATATTGAATGATTCCTACGTAAGTGTCATCGAGGTAGGATACTGGTGAATAAGATGGGTAAGGGTGGGGCGCCTGGGTGGCTCAGTGGGTTAAAGCCTCTGCCTTCAGCTCAGGTCATGATCCCAGGGTTCTGGGATCTTTAAAAGACTTAAAAAAATCTTTAAAAAATTAAAAAAAAAATTGGGGCGCCTGGGTGGCTCAGTGGGTTAAGCCGCTGCCTTCGGCTCAGGTCATGATCCCAGGTCCTGGGTTCAAGCCCCACATCGGGCTTTCTGCTCAGCAGGGAGCCTGCTTCCTCCTCCCTCTCTGCCTGCCTCTCTGCCTACTTGTGATTTCTCTCTGTCAAATAAATAAATAAAATCTTTAAAAAAAAAAATTTAAAAAAAATTTAAAAAAAAAGATGGGTAAGGTTAGGATCTTCAAATGTTTAGTGGTAGGAAATGAGGGGATTGTAAGTAAATAAGTAAGCTGGTAAGCTGGTAATTAGAGTTCAGGGAGAGAAATGCAGTATATGCAGGATATGCAGTATAGAGTGGGAGCATATTGAGTGAGCACCTAAACCAGATTGGGCGTTCTCTGTGGAGGAAATAAAAGAATTCTTGAAAGAAAGAATTTATAAGTTGAGGCCTGATAATGGCCATTTGGAGAGGACAGGAAGTAGGCTAGAAGTAACTAGAGATAAAACTGGAAAAATAAGATGAGATTAGATACTAAAGTATCTGGACCTGTTATGAGAGCATTAAGCACCCTTGAAGGGTTGGAAGTATAGAAAAGAGCTAAGGATCATTCTCACTAAAGGAATTCTGAGAAAGAGACTATTTAGCTTTATTACTGGAATCCCAGCACCTTATCATTTTAAGAGAGTTGATATGACATGATTATGCCTCTCTGCCTTTGTTTGAGTATTCTCTTGATCTAGAACACGTTACTGAACTTCTATATATACCTTTCCAATTCTTCCCACAATACTCAATTCCTATTCTGGTGCCCTCAAGCTTTTCAGATATTCCCCAACTGATGGTTAGATCCTACCACTGCATAGTGCCTTATTTGGGCTACTTTTTAATCAGTTAGATATTGCTGCATAACAGATTACTTGAAGGAACAATAAACACACCACTTCTCATAGTTCCCAAGAGTCAGGAGCTTGGGAGTAGCTTAGCAGTGACTCTGTCTCTGGGTGTTTTGTGAGGTTACAAGATGTCAGTTGGGGCTGCAGTCATCTGACATCTGGGGTTGAAGGACACAATTTCAGGATGGCTTACCCATACAGCTGGCAAATTGGTGCCAGTTTCATCTCCTTGCCACTTTTACATCTTTATAATCAGCCTAAGTGTCCTCATGGCATGGCACCTGACTTCCCCCAGAGTATTCTAAAAGAGCAAGGTGGGGACCAAAGCGTCTTTCATGACCAAGCCTTAGAAGTCTGACACACTGGGGCGCCTGGGTGGTTCAGTGGGTTAAGACCTCTGCCTTCGGCTCAGGTCATGATCCCAGGGTCCTGGGATCGAACCCTGAATTGGGTTCTCTGCTCAGCAGGGAGCCTGCTTCCCTTCCTCTCTCTCTGCCTGCCTCTCTGCCTACTTGTGATCTCTGTCTGTCAAATAAATAAATAAAATCTTAAAAAAAAAAAAGAAGTCTGACACATTGTCATGTTCACAATATCCCACTGATTAGACAGGTCAGTCCTATTCAATGTGGGAGATCACACAAGGGGGAGAATACCAGAAAGAGAGGAACATGAGGGCCCTATTGGAGGTTGGCTAACACAGCAATGATAACATTTATCTTCTTTATGAGGTCGGCTTGTAGCTAACTCTGTTCCACTAGATCAGTGTTTCTCTTTTTTTCATTCTCTTTTTTTCATTATCACTCTACTATGCAGTCTTTTCAGATATATTTTTCCTAATTGTACCTCCCCTCATGAAATTGTAATGTTTATTTATGTACTATACATATATCTGTGCTTTGTATATAAAAAGAGTAGTGTTTTTCACACACACACACACACACACACACACCCAAGAATCAATTTTCACTTCCTTGAAGTAATGGATATCACCCCCTTTGATGTTGAGAATGCAGCACTAGACTGAGAGCTGAAAATCCCAGAGTGGCTGCCTCCAGTTTTCTTCCAGGGAAAGAGCTGGGGCCAGGGTGGATGGAGGGGGTGGCAAACTCCCTACAGCCCCCACACACTCTCCCAAGGCAAAAACATCTCTCCCTGCTCAGCAGGGAGTCTGTTTCTCCCTCTGACTCTCCCTCCTCTCATACTCCCTCTCCCCCACCCCCATAAATAAATAATTTTTTTAAAAAGTCTTTTTCCTGTCTTTCCTAGAAGATGCCTGTCATTCTTTGGAATTCAGTTCTCTTGGTTGCCTACCATGACCTCAGTTCTCCGATGAGTTTTGAAAATTATAGTTTTGAAGGTTGTCTGGCTTTTTTTCTTGTTAGAATGGGAGTGACATTCTCTTGTGGGTTTCTACCTCCTAGGAGGAAGTGGAACTCTTTTTTTTCAGTTTTATGCAAATAATCAAAGGGGTTTCCACGCACTAAATGTCCTGAGAGTGATTCCTACTGTCTTCTAAGGCAACGTTTGTAGCTTACAGTGCCTCATGGATTTCCTCATTTCTTCATAGTTTGCGTTGTTTGCAGTCATGTGTGTAGCTGACATTTACTGAGCCCTTACTATGTTCTAGCACTGTTCGACATGCATTAGTTCATTTCAAACCACCCCTGACTCCTCTTTTCTCTCACGCCCACATCCTATCTGTCAGGTAATCCTTTGGCTCTATCTTCAAAATATAACCCATTCCTCTAAAACTAAAAATGGACTCATGAAGGGTCTAACAATTGCATTTATCTCAGAGAAATGAAGAGTTATTTTTTTTAAAGATTTTATTTATTTATTTGAGAGAGAAAGAGAGCATGAGAAGAGAGAGGTCGGCAGAAGCCGCAGACTCCTTGCCCAGTAGGGAGCCCAATGCGGGACTCAATCCTAGGACTCCAAGATCACAACCTGAGCCGAAGGCAGTCACCCAACCAACTGAGCCACCCAGGCGCCCTGAAGAGTTATTTTCATGGAGGAACTTGTACAGGAAGGTTCAGAGCAACTTTTGTTTGTAGTGGTCCAGACTGCCCACATGCCCTTCAAAGAACGAGTGGACAAACTGTGGTGATGAAGAATAGTTGGAAGAAAGGCAGGCAGGGACAAGGGGGGCACTGCCCTAAGAGGAAACTACCCTTAGGATTTTCCAGCACCCTGGAAGGAGCCCTCCCCTCTTTCCCACATAGTAGATAGATGACAAAAACCTGATTGGATGACAGGCACTGGGAGGGTTAATCAGATTAAAACAGCCCTGTAGGGGCACCTGGGTGGCTCAGTGGGTTAAACCTCTGCCTTCGGCTCACCTCAGGATCCAGGGTCCTGGGATCGAGCCCCGAATCGGGCTCTCTGATTAGCAGGGAGCCTGCTTCCCCGCCCCTCTCTCTTCCTGCCTCTGTGCCTATCTGTGATCAATCTCTCTCTGTCAAATAAATAAACAAAATCTTAAAAACAACAACAAAAAACAGCCCTGTAATGAGTACATAAAACCCGTAGACTTAGACCCTCCAGCGGCAACCCTCTGTGGTCCCCCCCCTTTTGGGAGCTTTATATTCTAGCATTCAATAAACTTTACTATTGCTCAATAAATGTTGCTTTGCTGCCCACTACCCTGTTCTGCCCCTTCATTTTTTGAAGTGGGGTGACCAAGAACCGTGGGCACTGAAGGAAAAGAAATCCTATAACTTTGGTACATCCAGATCATGGGGGCTGTTCAGTAATGAAGAAGAATAAATTGCTGGTGTAAGCAACAACTTGGATGAACCTCCAGGGAATTATGCTTAGTGAGGCTAACCACAGGGGGATACATACTGTATGATTCCATTTATATAACAATCGTGAATAACATAATTATGGAGCTAGAATTACAGACTGCAGGGTGTTAGGTTAGGTGTGGGATGGGAGGGGTGTGGCTATAAAGGGGTAACGTGAGGGATCTCATGGTAATAGTGTAAGTATCTTGATTGCTTCCGTGGTTACTCCAGGCTACACATTGACAAGGTTGTATAGAGCTACACACAAACATATACACAAATGAATGCATATATAACTAGTGAAATTTAAGTAGACTCTGCAGATTGTGTCAGTGTCAGTTTTCTGGTTTTGATATTGTGCTGTAGTTAAATGAGATGTTGTGGGGGTGGAAGGGGAAAAGATACTGGGGAAGCTTATTTGTACTTCCTTGTGTATTTCTTTGTAAACCTCCTGTAATTCTACAATTATCTTAAAGTAAATTCTAAATACACAAAGAAGAAAATCTAAGAATTGGTGCAGTGCCATGGTTTATCACCCCCCCTTTTTTAGAAGATTTTATTTATTTATTTGAGAGAGAGAGCCAGAGAGAGAGCAAGTGCTTTAGTGGGGTGAGGGGCAGAGGGGAAGCAGACATTCCCACTGAGCAGGGATCATGACTTGGGGCTCAATCTCAGGACCTGAGCTGAAGGCAGAAGCCCAGCCCATCAAGCCACCCAGGCGCACCGCTTTTTCATTTTTTAAAAAAGATCACGTATAACACTTCACTTACTACTTTAAACAAACTGTAGCAGTAAATGTTTCTTGAATTGTTGCAAATAATTGGGGAAAGGATAGGGAGGAGAATGAGTATGTGATCCAGTGAGAGTGGGAAATAGAGATGTCATTGACCAAAATGGAAACAGAGCCCCTATGGAAAAAAGGGAGACAGAGAGAGCATTTAATGAACATTTTCTGAAGCACTGAATGTATCCATCTTGTTCATCACTGAACATTAAAGAGGGCTGTTTCTGATATAGTCTTAGGAACTTAGGAACTTAGGAACTTAGGAACTAGTACTTTTTTTTTTAATGAATAAATTCATTCCCCAAGTTGATTTTTTTATGAATAAATTCACTGAAAGTCAGCATGTGTGAACTTCAGGGCTTCTGATAACTTGTGAATTAAAAATTTTCATTAGTTCAATTAAAGAATAATTATATTCCTCATTCCTTTTTTAATTTTAAGATTATATTTATTTATTTGACAGAGAGAGATCACAAGTAGGCAGAGAGCCAGGCAGAGAGACAGAGGAGGAAGCAGGCTCCCTGCTGAGCAGAGAGCCCGGTGTGGGGCCCAATCCCAGGACCCTGAGATCATGACCTGAGCCAAAGGCAGAGGCTTTAACCACTGAGCCACCCAGGCATTCCAAGAATAATTATATTCCTCATTTCTAACTCTAAACTAAATGCTCCAAGGGGCACCTGGGTGGCTCAGTCAGTTACATGTCTGACTCTGGATTTCAGCTCAGGTCATGATCTCTGGTGGGGTTTTAAGATTGAGCCCTGCATCCGGGCTGGGCATGGAGCCTGCTTAAGATTCTCTCTCCTTCTGTTCCTCCCTGCTCCTGCCCTCTTTCTCACAAATAAATAAATCTTTAAAAAAAAAAAAACCAAACTGAATGCTCCTATTTAGCAAGAGTTCAGGAGATCAAGTGTCTTGATTTTACTACCTTTCTACATCATCCAAACAAGGGGTGAAGCACTTGTGGGTACAAAAAAGGCCAGAGTCACAAAGACTCAGGAAAACAAAGCACTCTTATCTCATTGTATTTTGATCTTCTGGTTTGTCTCCACCTTCTAGATTACAAACTCCCTTAAGGCAAGAAATGTGTAGGCCCAGCTGAGATCTAGAAAATAAACCTTTATTGAAGGGATGGGTAAATTAGACAAAATCCCTGCCCCAAGGTGCTGATAATCTAGTAGGAAAGGTATGACACATATAATAAAACATTTTTGTTTTAACCTCGGTCCTGCTGGACCCGCCAGATGGGGAAGGAATACAGAATACTTGAAGACTGTTCATAAGCATGGCCCAAGCTTGTTAGGTAAAGCAATGGGCAGATTAGTTTTGTTGGAGAGAAGATCCTATTTCACTGAACTGTGGGTCATAACATTATGCCCAAAGAAGCCAGAACAACAAAAAGTACATACTATATGATTCCATTATATAAATCCCTGAAATATGCAAACTAATCTATAGTGACAGAAAGCAGATCAGTGACTGCTAAGAGATGGGAATGGGGAGGAACAGGATGGAGGGATTACGAAGGAAGGGAAGAAACGTGGGGGGTGATGAACATGTTCACTATCTTGATCATGGTGATTTCGGTAGTGTATACACATGTCGACACTTGTGAAATTGCACATTGAAATATGTGACGGTTCTTGTACATCAACTATTCCTCAATAAAGCTGTGTTTAAAAAAGGGCTGCGATTGAGCCAGGTAATAGAGGGTCAGACTGACAAACTTCTTCCTTGGGAGCAGAAAGGTCTTATGCGAAAAACAAGTTAGTAACCTAACGCTGTTAGTCAAACCCGGGTTTAGGGAAGGAAAACAAAAAGCAGAGAGGCTGGTATTAGGCCCGGGAACAATCCGCAGCCTTTGGTTAAGGCGGGTGGTGTATGCGTTGTCTGTGGGGGACATCTCTGGAAGGAAAGAATGGAGCCCACTGTTAAATGTGGGAGAATTTTTTTCTGGCAGAAACAGAGGAAGTTGGAGGAAGAACGTGATCTAGGGTGAGAAGATGATGTGGCATTTTGGACGAGGAGAGTAAGACTTCTCGCTAACGCACAGAGAAGAGGCTGGGAAACGCCGCAGGACAGCGTAGGCAGGGGCCAGGCCCAGTTGGTGTAGCGGACGGCGGCCAGGCCCGGCTAGCGGAGATGAGACCACGCCGCAACTCCAGGCTGGATCCCAGAGGCCCGGAACCTTAAGCCTTCACTATAGCTCCCTCGAGTTCCATTCCCGGAGGGGGACACATGTCGGTGCGAGTCCCGCCCAGGTTGCCAATGGAGACCCTGAGCAATCACCCTACCCTCCACGGGAAACCCGGAGCGGTAGGCAGAAGCGCCCGTGCCCGGCGCGTGCGCGCGGCACGGAGGGAGGCGGCCTGGACGGGAGGGAGCGCGCGCCCTTCACGTGACCCAGCCCGCGGGCGGCGACGCACACGACGCGCCCCTCACGTGGTCTGTCTCCAGCCCCGTCGCCGGCGGAGGCGGGCGCGGGCGCGTCCCTGTGGCCAGTCACCCGGAGGAGTTGGTCGCACAATTATGAAAGACTCAGCTTCTGCTGCTAGCGCCGGAGCTGAGTTAGTTCTGAGAAGGTTTCCCTGGGCTGTCCTTGTCCGGCGGCCTCTGCTGCCGCCTCCGGAGACGCTTCCCAATAGATGGCTACAGGCCGCAGAGGAGGAGGAGGTGGAGTTGCTGCCCTTCCGGAGTCCGCCCCGTGAGGAGAATGGTACTGGACCCACGCAGGCCCCGGCGGGGGAATAGCCCTGAGGGGTGGCTGGCAGGGAAGGGGGTTGGACCTGACTGGCAAGTGTGCGTCCGGAGCCGAGCTTCCTGGCGAAGGAGCCCGGAATTGCCTTGAGGCTTCCGGACTTGCCCTGGCGGGACGGGAGTGCAGTTCGTTCGGGGGTGAGGGGCAGGAAGCAGGTAGCAAATCTGGCACGACAGCTCGCCGCGGGAATGCCCCGAGCGGAGACCTGGCTCCAGCGAGGGCCCCTCGAGGCGGCAGAGGCGCGAGCCAGGGAGTACCTGCTAGAGCCGAGGGGCCGCAGCGCGCCAGACGCAGCGCTCAGCCTCCAAGCTCCGCATCTCCCGGGAGCGCGTTCCTCCTGGCGCCAGTTGCTGGCAGATAAGGGAGCCAAATGCTCTGCTCAAGTTCGGCTTGGAAAGGGAAGGAGGGCTGGGAGGAAACACAAAAGGGATAGAGGACACGGGATTGGAGCTGTGCCGTATTTGCTTGCGCAGCGGATACTCCACAGGTACGTTTTCCTTCTGGAGCCAAAGAGGAGGGATTTGACGATATTGATGGTAGATCTGGTTTCCAGTTTTCCTTAGCAAGAATTAAGGATTTTTATTGGGACGCTGCTGTAGGTACCGAGGCGATGTGTTACTGGTATTTATGTCGAACTTTCTCATCCGTTGCCCTAGAGAAGGGTTTTAAACCTACCAAGTATAGTGGTGACAGGGATTCGGTGCATTGCAGCTTTTGATGGAGCTTGTTGTTGTTGTTGAGGCCAGGAGTCAGATTGGAAGTTTACAAAGAAAGTAATTTAGATCAGGGACTTGAAGAGCAAAGTTTTTCTGGTCAGTACTTGATAGGTTTCATGCAAACGTCTCTCCCTCTGCTGGAGTCTGGCAGGGTTTACTTTTCTCCAGAAGTTAATTCAAGTGCCATACAAAAGTGAAACCACGAATATTGTTATACTCTGAATAAATAGTGCACCTTACACTATTTTCCACCTTATGTGGTAATGTAAAGTCAACAAAAGCGTCATTTTATTTTTTTCCTTAATTAAAAAAAAAAGGGTTACTGACACCAAATTTTTAAGTTTATTAATTAAATGGGTGTTAAGAGAATCTATTTTGGAGGGAAAAGTTGAACCATAGTGTCTTTTTAATGAAAACAAACCATTAATACTGACTCTTCAGTTTTGTGTATAAATTTTTTTTGATGGTAAATAGCATAAATCTGAGCACACCCCTTTCACTATTTTGAAAAACGTTTTTAGATACTTTAGAAAATGAAAATCAAGATGATTCATCATGTTCAAACCAGATAGCTTTATTTCTAATGACTTTCTAGTGAAAGTCTATAATTTCTTAGTCTTACCTCAGATGCTCTTCTTAAATTCAGCCTCTTAATGTCTTTTTCATACCTGCCTTGAAACCCAACCTTCAAAAATTAAGATGTAGTGTGAATTTCTCCTGTTTCTGCTGTCTTTTCATTTATGTCCAGGTTTTTTTGGTGGCAGATGCCCCCTCCCCCAACTTAAGCTTATATACATAAGTTGTGCACTATCTGTGGCACATAATATTAACTCAGTGTTGGTTGTACATGCATACAATCCTGTTGATTCTCCAGGGAGAAATTCTCATTGTAAAATTTGAAATTGAGGGTCTGATTTTATTTTTTACATTGCTTGAGTCCTGACTGCTGCTGTGTGTTTTTTTTTCTTTCTTTACAATTTCCAATTAAACCATAGTGAAAACTTAAAACTGAAAACTGAGGTTGTCCAATAATGATAATTTGTTGAGCCTCCTCAAATTTTAGGTCAAAGTGTGACCTAAAAGTTCAACAAAGTGTGTTGTATCTACACTATAGTTCTTATTGTAAACTGTTAAAAGTATTTGATTCTGGGGGCCACCTGGGTGGCTCAGCTGGTTAAGCATCTGACTTTTGGTTTTGGCTCAGGGTCCTGGAATCGAGCCCTGTGCCAGGCTCCCCACTCAATGGAGAGTCTGCTTGTCTCCTCTCAGTCCTTCCCCCAGCTTGAGCACTTGGCACGCTAGCTCTTTCTCTCTCCCTCAAATCAGAATAAATCTTCAAAAAAAATAAAGTATTTGCTTCTGGTAATCAGTTTTTTCTTTGACACTAAAAGAAAGCATACAAAATTTTCCTGCATTTAAAAAAAAAAACATTTAAGCAGCCAGCCAACCAGAAAAACACAATACAAAACAAACAAGATACCAAAAACAAAGTTAAAAACTGGAGTGGAATCAAATTTTGTACAAAATTGTCCACCATGACTACAGAAATATTTGTTTTATTATTTGGTATTTGGTTATTTAGTGTTTAATATATTCTTTTTTAAAAGATGTTATTTATTTGTCAAAGAGGGAGAGAGCACAAATGGGGAGCAGCAGACAAAAGGAGAAGTAGGCTCCCCACTGAGCAAGGAGCCTGACGAGAAACTCAATCCCAGGACCCTGGGATCATGACCTGACCTGAAAGCAGATTATTAACTAACTGAGCCACCCAGGCATCCCAGCTATTCATATATTCTAAGCACTGTGATAGGCACTGGAGTGCCATGTGTTAGACAAGTTTTCCGTTTTCAAACAGCTTATGTTCTAGTTATTGATAAAAGATCTAGTTGTTGTCATTGGAGGATGCATACATCATAAAACAAAAATTTTGTGGCTCAGTGGGTTAAAACAAAAATTTAGCGTCTACTGTATTGCAGACACTGTGGTACTTAATAGTTTTGAAAGGCAGTACAGATAGGCAAAAGCAGAAGGGTGGTACGATACTATTGCATAGATTACTTTGAAAATATGGGGTAATAAAGGAGAGAAAGGAAAGTCTGGGTGGGGTTGCACAAAAGCTGATGGTAGAGGTGAGTCTTACTGAGTTGGTAGGAATTGAAATTAACCTGGAAATAGGGGCATTGAGTTGGTGATTTTAGTCCAAGGAAACCGAGCTTTAGAAGAGAAGAGCATCCTTAGTGTATTCTGGGAACTACTGTACATGTACTTTAAGCAGTTTGGAATGAGTGGAGTATGGGATGATATTGGGTGCTGGTGGAAATGTTTTAGAGACAAAGACCAGATTCCTTTTTCTTTTTGTAAGATTTATTTATGTATGGGGAGCCTGGGTGGCTCATTCCATTCGTTAAGCTTCTGCCTTAGGCTCAGGGACGATCCCTGCATCTGGCTCCCTGCTCGGTGGGAAGCCTGCTTCTGCCTCTCTCACTCCCCCTTCTTGTGTTCCCTCTCTCACTGTTTCTCTCTCTGTCAAATAAGTAAATAAAATCTTAAAAAGAAAAGATACATTTATTTTAAAGAGAGAGCATGAGTGAGTAGGGGCGGGGGACAGAGGGAGAGGGAGAGAATCTCAAACAGAATACACTGCTGAAGACAGACTCTGATGCAGGGTTCGATCTCAGAACCCTAAGATCATGACCTGAGCCAAAACCAAGAGTTGGACCCTCAACTGACTGAGCTGCTCAGGTGCCCCAAGGACCATATTTCTGAGGACAATGAATGTCGTAAAAAGAAGTTTGGATTTCATACTGGAGATGTTGGGGATCCACTTAAGGAAATAATATGGGGGTGAGTGGAGTGTGTTTAAATAGGAAAGAGAGACCCATAAAGGAGGAGGCTATAGCAAGACTCTGACCAAGTGTCAAGGTCTTGAAACAAAGAAGTAGTGGAAGGAGGAACAGATTGATTGAGATGTTTAGGATTTAGAATATTTAGAACTTGGTTACTTTTGTGTGCTCTAAAGTATATGTGTGTACTGGCAAATGTCAGTAATAAGAACCAGACATAAAATGAAAGCATGTTTTACTTGAAGTCATTACTTAAAATATGCAAATGTAATTCTTTTTTTTTTTTTTAAGATTTTATTTACTTATTTGATAGAGATCACAAGTAGGCAGAGAGGCAAGCATAGAGAGAGAGAGAGGATGAAGCCGGCTCCCTGCCAAGCAGAGAGCCTGATGCGGGACTTGATCCCAGGACCCTGAGATCATGACCTGAGCTGAAGGCAGAGGCTTAACCCACTGAGCCACCAGGCGCCCCTGCAAATGTAATTCTTTTTTTTTAAGATTTTATTCATTTATTTGACAGAGAGATCACAAGCAGGCAGAGAGGCAGGCAGAGAGAGAGGAGGAAGCAGGCTCCCTGCTGAGCAGAGAGCCCGATGTGGGGCTCGATCCCAGGACTCCGGGATCATGACCTGAGCCGAAGGCAGCGGCTTAACCCACTGAGCCACCCAGGCGCCCCTGCAAATGTAATTCTTAAAGGCAATACTTAAAATGTACATTTTTGGTTTTTATTTTTTTTTTTTTTAAGATTTTTTTTATTTGGCAGAGAGCAGGAGAGTACAAACTGGGGAGCAGCAGAAGGAGAGGGAGAAGCAGGCCCTCTGGTGAGCAGGGAGCCTGATGCAAGGTGAGGGGCTCAGTCCCAGGACCCTGGGATTAAGACTGGAGCTGAAGGCAGTCGCTTAACCAACTAAGCCACACAGGTGCCCCTGGTTTTGATTTTTTTTTTTTTAAGATTTTATTTATTTGTTTGACACAGAGAGACAGATCACAAGCAGGCAGAGGCAGGCAGAGAGAGAGCGTGGTGGGGCTCGATCCCAGGATCCTGAGACTATGACCGGAGCCGAAGGCAGAGGATTAATCTGCTGAGCCACCCAGGTGTGCCCAGGTTTTTTTTTTTTTTTTTTTTTTAAGATTTATTTATTTATTTGACAGAGATGACAAGTAGGCAGAGAGGCAGGCAGAGAGAGATGGGGAAGCAGGCTCCCCACTGAGCAAAGAGCCCGATGTGGGACTCGATCCCAGGACCCTGAGACCATGACCTGAGCTGAAGGCAGAGGCTTTAACCCACTGAACCACCCAGGCACCCCCCAGTTTTTATTTTTAAATGAAGGTCTATTGAGGCGCAAGCAGTTGGGAAATTTGAGAGTTCCACCAATCAGATGTTTTCGGTCTAGTGCTCTGATATTCTCTTAATCGTTCTAATAGAGGAGATTTCATACATAAAGAAATATAATAGGAGAATGATTCACCATACATCCATGACCAGTTTTGACAGTTTGAAATGTATATTTTGGGTCTTCTATTACTCCCCCCATTCCTCCTCAAATGGATAACTTAAAAGCAAATCTCAGACATTTTTTATCTGTAAATACTTCATTGTGTATATCTTTAAAAATGATTCTTAACACATCCACATTACTATTAGCACACTTGAAAAATTATTAATTCTTTAATATTATTAAATATTCGGCCTATTTCCCTGATTATTTCATGTTTTTCTTCTTTTGGTTTATTTAAATCAGCATCCGAAGAATTCCATACAGCATCTGGTTGATAAATCTTTCAGTCTGTAGCACCCCCCTTTTTGTGTGTGTGTGTGTGTTGTCACTTACCATTTATTTAGTGAGAAAAATCCAAATCATTTGCCCTATAGAATTTCCCACAGTTTGGATTCTGTTGGATGCATCCATATCGTGTGATGTAACTTGTTTCTCCTCTATTTCCTGTGGTTAATCTGGGGATTTGATCAGATTGTAGTATGATATTTTGGCAAGAGTACTTCACAGGTTGTGCTATGTATCTTGTATTGCATCACAAGAAGCACATGCTTTCTGGGTTTGTTTTGTTTTTGTTTTTTTTTTTTGCTTTTTTTTAATGTTAGGATTGACCAGTGGGTTTGCTGTTGTTAGCTGCCTGATCTTTCAGTGGTAAAGTTCTTCATTAGACATTTACACAATAGTTTTAGTAGTAGCCATTGATGATTATTGACATTGATCTGTTATTTCATTCTAGGTTTCTCTTTCCTTTATTTTTTTAGAGGTAGTAGGGGAGGGGCAGAGTGAGAGGGAGAGACAGAATCTCAAGCAGGCTCCACACCCTGTGCAGAGCCCACGTGGATCCTGAGATCACAACCTGAGTGGAAGTCAAGAGTGCAGTGTTTAACTGACTGAGCCACCCAACACCCGTCCCCTTATTTTTTTGAGAAGCCTTTCAGTATATGATAAATTTTACAGTCTTTTTTTTTTAAGTGACTCCTCCTTAAGTGCCTGTTTTTGTTTTTGTTTTTGTTTTTTTAAAGATGTTTATTTATTTATTTGACAGATCACAAGTAGGCAGAGAGGCAGGCAGAGAGAGAGAAAGGAGGAAACAGGAAACTCTCCCCACTGAGCGGAGAGCCTGAGGCGCAGCTCGATCCCAGGACCCTGGGATCAGGACCTGAGCCGAAGGCAGAGGCTCTAACCCACTGAGCCATCCAGGTGCCCCTGTTTGTTTGTTTTTAAAGATTTATTTATGAGAGAGAGAGCAAGAGCACTAACGCTTGAGTTGGGGGCAGGAGCAGAGGGATGGGGAGAGAATCTCAAGACTCCCTGCTGAGTGCAGAGCCCTGTGTGGGGCTGGATCCCAGGACTCTGAGATCATGACCTGAGCTGAAATCAAGTGCCTCGCTTAAATGACTGAGCCATCCAGGCTATTAAGTGCCTGTTTTAAGCTTGGTATCTAGAGGTACCCAAATTCAGAAAAATAGAGATTAGCTTAGAGTGAGCATTATTTGGCTATCTGTGGGTCTTGATATGAGTTACTTATTTGAGTTGATATAAAATAACTTAGATATATATCACTTTTAGAAGGAGTTTTGCAATTATTAGATTAGTTTGAATATGAAAGAAATATTTGACTTGGAAAATTGGACCTCTTCTGTTTTTTTTTTTTTAAAGACTATTTATTCATTTGAGAGAGAGAGACACAGAGCACGAGCACGGAAGAGGGAGAGGGAGAAGCAGACTCCCTACTGAGCTCAAGTCCTGACATGGGGCTTGATCCCAGGACCTGGAGATCACAACCCAAGCCAAAGGCAGACACTCACCCACCTAAGCCACCCAGGTGCCCCCTGGTTTTTCTTTATAAAAAATGATTGGTTCAAATTTGATTTAAGCTGGTAACTTTCAGTCATTTTGTTGAATCTTTGGTTCTGTTTATCTTAGATTTGGAAAATTACTCTGGGTCTTTTGAGGGAATGTGTATTAAGTTTCTTGACCATTTAAAGATTTTAGAACCTTGTTGAAGAAATTTCAGTGTATGGAGGTAAGCACTTTTTTTGAAGTTGGTAGACCTGGCTCTTCACATAAGCATCTTTGCCCAATCATACTTTTTTTTTTTTTTTTTGAAGATTTTATTTATTTATTTTGAGAGAGGGTGTGCAAGCAGAGTGGTGGGGCTGGGCAGAGACAGAGGGAGAAGCAGATCCCTTGCTGGGCAGGGAGCCTGATGCGGGACTTGATTCCAGGGCCCTGGGATCATGGACTGAGCCACCCAGGCACCCCCAAATCAGACTCTTTTATGAGCACTACTGTTATCCTCTGTCTGTGAAAAGGAGATGATAATCTTTCTTCTACTTGATCTAAGGAGTGATTATAGTATTGAATTTGTGGAAGCACTATTAGTCCCTCCTTGCATCATGAAAACATGATGTTGATACATGTTGATAGCTTAACACCTCAACTGTTTAGCTACCAGACTGCTGGAAACCACAACTTGTGGAAACCCAGCTCCTCATGGAAAGAAAAAAACTTCTGAGTTAGCCATTTTTGGGAATATAGCAACCTTTAGCCCGGAATTTACTGTTTGAAAAATGCAAAGTTAAATTTATTAAGTTTAGTTACCTATTTTCCTCTGACAGTTTGGTAGTACGTTGGGAATACATAGAAGGAAAGTTATCTGAGAGGCAGACTGTTACTGTAAGACTGAGGAAACATTAACTAGGCTGGAAAGATAGGGATGTAAATTACTCTTCAGTATGTGAACCATTGGTCTTCCTTGTCTTGAAGGATATCATATACAATACCTAATACCCAGAAGGCACTCTTGATTAAGGAAAGTGTGTAATAGGCTTTAGATAGATTTTCACAATACTAGCTAACATGTATTAATATTTAGCTGTGGTCATTGTTCTAAATGTTTTACATATATCATTGCATATTGTTATGCTAAAAATTCTATGAAGTAGGCACTGTTTTTTCCTCCATTATTTATAAATGTAAGTAACAGACAGGCATAGTCACTCACTAAAGGTCATAAGGCCAATAAGTGGTAGAGGAGGTACTGACTCATCAAATTAGGCACTTGGAGAAGGACCTTAATATTCAGAGGCATATATATTTGTGAGATCTAAGATGGCTGATGTTGTAAGTAAAAAGTTAAGGTCATTTAATTGTGTCACCTTAAAATTTATCTTACCATATTTTTTCCTCAAATGCTATAAAAGTTAGAATTCCCTTTATTACCAAATTCCTTTTTTTTTTTTAAGGTTTTATTTATTTATTTGGCAGCACAAGCAGGAGGAGTAGCGGAGGGAGAAGCAGGCTCCCTGGTCAGCAGGGAGCCCGATGTGGGGCTAGATCCCAGGACCCCGGGATCATGATCTGAGCCAAAGGTAGTCGCTTAACCGACTGAGCCACCCAGGCACCCCTATTACCAAATTTCTATGTAATAATCTTAGGATAGATTGTTCAAAATTCAGTTATATACATTATATTTGACAGTTACATATATACATTATATTTGACAATATATTGACAAGTACAGAGAATTACTAGTCAGAGGGCATCATGAGTAGTTGGAAAAGTTATTAATTAAACTAAGTAGATTTTTATGATGGGTCGAACTCCTGAGTAAAAACTCTAGAAACCTAATATGAATGTTATCAACAAAGTATCATACTACTTAGGGATAATAGTTTAATATGGTTTACTGCATATGAAGGCTGCAGTTTTATAATACAGAATGTCCTAATGTTTTCTTCAGATTTCTCTTTTTCAGATTAGCTTTTGTGGCATCATCTGAAACATATCAGTTGTTATTAGATTAATGTGATAGATTCATTTAATTCAACAGATTTTGTCACTTTGGGAAAAATATTTTATTAGGCAACAAGGAGCCAGTAATAAAAGTGAAGAATTTAAATTGTACTGTTTGCTGGTATGTTACATTTTAAATTAAATGTATGTAATTTGAATTCTTTAGTAATTGTTTTTTGCTATGGAATCCAGTTAGATGAAAGTGTGATCATAATAGAATAGGCATCCATGTTCCTACCACACAGCTTGAGAAATAAAATACAACAGATAAAATTGAAACCTCCTATGTATTCCATCTAAAATCCCATTCCAGGGGCACCTGGTTGGCTCAGTGGGTTTAAAGCCTCTGTTTTTGGCTCCTGTCAGGATGTGAGTGTCCTGGATGAGCCCCCTTTCGGGCTCTCTGCTCGTCAGGGGGTCTGCTTCCTCCTCTCTCTCTGCCTGCTTCTCTGCCTGCTTGTGATCTGTCTGTTAAATAAATAAATAAAATTTAAAAAAAAATCCCATTCCACTTTCCATTTCTGCAGACATAACTATCATCCTGTTGTTCCTTTGCATGCTTTTGTAGTGTTGTATATATACTAATGTATATATACAAACATACATATATGTACACACATATGTCTTTAGAGAGAGAATATATAACACATATATTTGGTTTTTGTAAGTTTTTGATATTTGTAAGTTTTATGTATATGCACTTTTTGTGGACTTTTTAAAAAAATCAATATTAGGTTTTTGGAGATTTATTCTTTTTTTTTTTTTCCATTGAGGCATTTTATTTGCACGTATGTATTACATCCCTAGAAAAAGAATCCCAGGATTTTCCCTCCTGTGTGTTTTCGTCTTGCTTCTTCATGGTCCATGATGCCAGCTGAAGTTGTCAGTACAATGAAACCAAACTGGCGGGACGGGAGCAGGTTATTCTGCCATTTTTCTAGATCTTTCAGTTGTACATCAAATCTGGGGCTGATCACTCCACACTTGTTCAACCTGCCTGTGAGGTTCACAACAATCTTCCCCGCTCTGTGATCATCAATGATTTCAAATTCGCCAATGTAACCGTGCTTCATCATCACAGTGAGAAACCGGACGATGACTTTGGAGCACGGCCTAATAAGAACCTGGCGTTTGCCTCTCTTTTCAGCATTGTTGATGCTCTTGAGAGCATCTGCCAGGACATTCATGCGCACCATTATGGCGGCAAAGAAAGATGGCGGAAAGAGATTTATTCATCTTTTTTTTTTTTTTATTTTACTTTAAAAAAAAAATTTTTTTTTTAATAATTTTTTTTAATTTTTTATAAACATATATTTTTATCCCCAGGGGTACGGGTCTGCGAATCGCCAGGTTTACACACTTCACAACACTCACCATAGCACATGCCCTCCCCAATATCCATAACCCCCCCCCCCAACCCCCTCCCCCCATCAACCCTCAGTTTGTTTTGTGAGATTAAGAGTCACTTATGGTTTGTCTCCCTCCCAATCCCATCTTGTTTCATTTATTCTTCTCCCACCCCCTCAACCCCCCATGTTGCATCTCCTCTCCCTCATATCAGGGAGATCATATGATAGTTGTCTTTCTCCGATTGACTTATTTCGCTAAGCATGATACCCTCTAGTTCCATCCACGTCGTCGCAAATGGCAAGATTTCATTTCTTTTGATGGCTGCATAGTATTCCATTGTGTATATATACCACATCTTTATCCATTCGTCTGTAGATGGACATCTAGGTTCTTTCCATAGTTTGGCTATTGTAGACATTGCTGCTATAAACATTCGGGTGCACGTGCCCCTTCGGATGACTACGTTTGTATCTTTAGGGTAAATACCCAGCAGTGCAATTGCAGGGTCATAGGGTAGTTCTATTTTCAACATTTTGAGGAACCTCCATGTTGTTTTCCAGAGTGGTTGCACCAGCTTGCATTCCCACCAACAGTGTAGGAGGGTTCCCCTTTCTCCGCATCCTCGCCAGCATCTGTCATTTCCTGACTTGTTAATTTTAGCCATTCTGACTGGTGTGAGGTGATATCTCATTGTGGTTTTGATTTGTATTTCCCTGATGCCGAGTGATATGGAGCACTTTTTCATGTGTCTGTTGGCCATCTGGATGTCTTCTTTGCAGAAATGGAGATTTATTCATCTTAATAATACATGTGAAGTCTAGTTTACTCCTGTTATTTTGTTTTTATTTATTTTTCTTTGTCTTTATTTCCATTCAAAGTTAACAGTCTACTACTCTGCACAACAGCCTTGCTGTGCGTACTTAGTTTGCCTCTTCTAACTGCTGTATATTATATGAATATACTGTTGTCCATTTTACTGTTATTAGGCAGTTTGATTATTTCCAGTTTTTTACATATAATGATAAAGCATTCTTATATGTGTCATCTTTTGTACAAAAGTGAGAATTTTTCTAGGATACATATATATAGAAGTGGAATTGTAAATCATAGGATAGGTGCATCTTCAATTTTATAGATATTGCTAAAGTGTTGACCAAAGTAGTTGTGTGGTTTATATTTCCTGTAAAATATATGAGAGTACCTACTTCTTTCAATATCTTTGCCACACTTCATTGATTGGGTTCTTTTATTTTGCTGGACTCATGAATATGAAATAGTTCCCCATTGTTTTAATTTGCATGTCACCACTAATACTGAGTATTTCAGGTTATGGGTTTTTGGCAGTGGTTCCTTCCTCTCTTGTGAATTGCCTATTTATAATCTTTTCTCAGTTTTCTATTGGATTATCTTTTTCTTATTTATTTACTTGTAGAAGTTCTTTAGGTATCCTGAAAACTTTGGGGGAGAGTGGTTTATGAGCTGCAAATATCTTCTCCAGCCTGTAGCTTTTTAATTTTTCACTTGGTTAATGGTAGGCTGTTTATCTATTTTTTAGGCTGTTGATGTTGCATTGCTTTTTAATTTAGTGTAATAATTTATCAGTATTTTCTTGTTTTTTTAAAGTTTTATTTTAGTAATTTCCACACCCATTGTGGGGCTTGAACTCAACCCCAGCTGAGCCAGCTTGTGTCCCATCATTGTTTGCTTTATAGTATATGCCTTTTTTTCCCCGAGGTCATAAAGTTACTCAGTTTTTTTGGTAGAAATTTTATTTTATTTTATTAAATATTTTATTTTTTTTGAGAGAGAGCGAGAGAGAAAGAGCATACAAGCAGGAGGGAGGGGCAGAGAGAGAGGGGGAAGCAGACTTCCTACTGAGTAGGGAGCCTGATGCTACCTGGAGTCTGCTCCATATACACATATGTTATAGGTCTGCTGAGATTTGAGCAGAGTTAATATGCAGTATTTAGGATACCCTTTATGTGACTTTCTCATTTGAAGACCTTTTCCCATCTCTTCAGCTGCTGTTGTCACCTTGGACTTGATATTGTGTTTTTTTAAGCCAGTAAGATTGTGAGATTTCTTTTGGAATTTAGCTCTTCAGTAGTGTGGAGCAGAGCTTGTTATCAGGCAAAAAGCCTTAAAAAATAAGAAGGTCGTTTCAGTGCTATTCTTTTTTTTTTTTTTTTTAAGATTTTATTTATTTATTTGACAGAGAGAGATCACAAGTAGATGGAGAGGCAGGCAGAGAGAGAGAGAGAGGGAAGCAGGATCTATGCCGAGCAGAGAACCCGATGCGGGACTCGATCCCAGGACCCTGGGATCATGACCTGAGCCGAAGGCAGTGGCTTAACCCACTGAGCCACCCAGGCGCTTGCTATTCTTTAATTTAAAGTGTAGGCTCCAATCAATTTCAGTCTGCTTTTGGTCTTTAGTACTGTTAATTAGTTGTTTTTTGTTTTTATTTTATACAGAGTTTATGGTTGTTATCTGTAGGAGGGTTAGTCTACTAGAACTAACATAGCTTGCAGCTCCTTTCTAATATTAATATGTAGAATCATAGAGTATTTAGTTGTAAAAATAGACTGATTTCCACTTACCTTTAAGTATAATTTTTTTTAAGAGATTTTATTTATTTGACAGAGAGATCACAAGTAGGCCGAGAAGCAGGCAGAGAGAGAGGGGGAAGCAGGCTCTCTGCAAGCAGGCTCCCTGCTGAGCAGAGAGCCCAATGCAATGCAGGGCTTGCTCCCAAGACCCTGAGATCATGACCTGAGCTGGAGGCAGTGACTTAACCCGCTGAGCCACCCAGGCGCCCCTTGAAGTAGAATTTTTAAAACAGTCTTTAATTTTTTCCCCCAATTTTTGGCGTTAGCATCTAGGCAGGAAGGATATGCTGGTGTTAACTTACGGAGAGAGTAAAATGTTAGAAGTTTTATTTATAATGTATGTGCCCCTTATTGCTGAAAGACAGGAAGAATTTATAACTTAACAGAATTTTGAAGCATTAAAAAAAAATTGTTGAGATTTGATAGTGTGTCATGCATTATGCTGAAACACCTTGCATGGATCATTTTATCTGTAGAGCAGCCCTCTAAGGTAGGTATTATTATTAGGTCAGGTCAGAGACTTGTTTTAGGTTCCGTGGGTAGTAAATAACTAAGCTAGAGTTCTAAGTCAGGTTACTCTGACTCCAGAATTTCAGTCCTTTAACCACTGAAGATCACAAATCTTTATGTTTCTTTTTAGGGCTGGGGCGCCTTGGTGGCTCACTCTGTTAAGTGTCAGACTCTTGATTTCCCTCAGGTCATGATTTTGGGGTCTTGAGATTGGCCCCTTGTTGGTCTCTGTGCTGGGCGTGACGCCTGCTTAAGATTCTCTTTCTTCCTCTCCCTCTATCCCTCCTGCCCATTTGCTGTATCTCTCTAAATAAATAAAATCTTTAAATAAAAGTTTCTTTCTAGTGCTAGCATTCTGTGTTTGTATTTAGTTTTTACTTCACTTAAAACATTTAAGTTTAGGAATTTTCAGGTTTGTGTTTAGAGTATGCCACCTCTTGGTAAAATTCAGTAATGCAGGTGAGCAAAAAAGTATAAATCGGAATTTATGTGTTGAGAATTAAGGGCACATTTCATTGGGTATCTGATGGCAGAGCAGAAACAGAATTTCAAAAAATGCAGAAACCTATTATTGGAAAGGATTTGTAACTGTTACCTGGGGTATGTGGCTGTCAGGTGTGTGAAGCCAATCCCTAATGCAATAAATGAGGGCCATGAACAACAGGAATGCTGTGTGTGGGGAGAATATATTTACATTTGACAACTACACAAAGTGAAAGGCAGTAAGCCCTTGAAATAAACAAAATTGGTGAATACTTAATGTTGAGGAAGCTGTAAGAGATAGTTTTGAAACATACAAGTGTAGGCACAAAATTTGGTAAAAATTTGCGAGCATCAAGAGTGATTAACAGTTTAAGTGACTTAGCAGACCATTTCATTAAAGTTTTGGATGGATTTGCCAATTAGAAACTACTATGGAAGATTTGAGGTTATGAAGGGATAGTACTGGCTGTTTGTTTAGAATTAAGAATGGTAAAATGAAACTAATCTGTGAGCAAGATTTGTACTAAGACCTGAAATCCCGACAGCATTCCTGTTTTGAGTAGTTATATATTTTATCAAAATACTCAAAAAATCAATACCTAAAGTGACTGAAATGTCTTAGGCTGATGGTGATTAGAAAAGACCATTGTTTCTGGAAAAAAGCTAGGTATTTGTACTCAGAGTACTAGATTTTTTGCTCATTGGTGTTCAGGTTTTATGTGCGTGCGTGTGTGTGTGTGTGTGTGTAAATATATAATGTGTGTGTGTGTGTGTGTGTATATATATATATATATATATATATATATATATGCTTTATTTAAATGCTTTTGGGAGTGGGTAGGGACAGCACAGAATCTGATGTGAGGCTCAATTTCATGACCCTAAGATCAGACCTGAGCCAGAACCAAGAGTTGAATGCTTAACTGACTGAGCCACCTAGGCACCCCTTAAATGCTTTTTCTATTCAAATTGCTGCAAGAAAAATAACTTCATTAATGAACACCTAAAATTCTTTAACCCTACCCTTTCTTCCCCTGTCACTGAAAAGCAACTCTTCCCCCCCCCCCCTTGGTGTAGAACATTTATTTATTTATTTCACGAAACCCTCAAAGTTTAGGTCAGTGGGAAATAATTTTTTTTTTAAATATTTTATTTATTTATTTGACAGACAGAGATCACAAGTAGGCAGAGAGGCAGGCAGAGAGAGAGAGAAAGAGAGAGAGAGAGAGAGAGGAGGAAGCAGGCTCCCTGCCGAGCAGAGAGCCCGATGTGGGGCTCGATCCCAGGACCCTGGGATCATGACCTGAGCCGAAGGCAGAGGCTTTAACCCACTGAGCCACCCAGGTGCCCCTATGTGGGAAATAATTTTAATCAAAGAATTGTACATTTTCTTCCCACATATCTTGCTTTGTATTATGAAAAGCAACTTTTACTTAATACAAGGATCTGCTGGGATTGTAGAAGTGGGTAGAGGTATATTAGTGTTGAAGAAACCATGTAGAAGAATATGAAGGGCATGGTACATGTTTGTTGGATTGAATTGACTCAGAGGAACATGAAAAGATCCACACTTTTTTTTTTTTTTAAAGATTTTATTTATTTATTTGACAGAGAGAGATCACAAGTAGATGGAGAGGCAGGCAGAGAGAGAGAGAGAGGGAAGCAGGCTCCCCGCTGAGCAGAGAGCCCGATGCGGGCCTCGATCCCAGGACCCTGAGATCATGACCTGAGCCGAAGGCAGCGGCTTAACCCACTGAGCCACCCAGGCGCCCAAGATCCACACTTTTGTGGGATTCAGAGCATGGGTTGATATACCATGCCGTGTTGGCCAAATCTGGCCAAGGCCTGTTTTTATGACACATATATACCTGTGATTCATTTTTAGGAGTATTTCAGTGAATATTTATCCAAAGTTTTGCAAACCAGCATTTAGACTTAACTAGGCCATTAGTTCATTGCTGTAGAGCAGTCATTTTGAAATCTGTTGATCTAATTCCTCCATCCCTACCCCAGCCCTATTTGAACTATTAGCTAGCATTGTTTCAGGCAGGCTGCAGCTAAGGAGCAGAATAGGGGAAAAGCTAATACTAGTTATCAGTAGTTAGTAATTAACAGTACCTTTTAGGGAGAAACAGAACTGAAAGACACTGAGAAGAACTTGCCTTCCTTAGCCACTGGTCCCAGAAAGAAAATGAGACATACTTGTAGTTCCTTTGAGCCAGCTGAACCTGAAGCTCAAAGTGGAGCTTGGGTCTGCAGCTGGCTGCCAGCCCAGCAGAGGTAAAGAAAGGAAGAACAGATAAGGGATCTGAAGATCCGAGAGTTTTGGAACTTGCCTGGGGTCACAAAGAATGTAAGCAGCTGAGCAGGGGTTTGAACCTGACACTCTGACTCAAAAGCCTCAACTCTTTAGCTCCATAGCTGCAGAGAAGTGAAGTATGCTCATGTTGGGACTTTGAAAAATAAAAACAAGAAAACTATGCCTTTTGGAAATATGTTAGCCCTTCTGTTTTCTTTTTTTCCATGTTCAGAAAATTATATACGGAATGATCACATAGGAATTCCCCTTTTAATGTATTTCTGCTCAGTGGCTTATTTAAAGCATGTCATCAAGTGGTCTTGAAATCCTTATTTTAAATTTAAAAATCAGTAGAGGTTTTGGAGTCAGGGCAAGCTATTAGCTGTGTGACTTTGGGCAGTTCCCTAATTTCTATGCCTAAGTAGTCTCTGCATCTATAATGTGGGGATACTAATAGTACCCAATTTATAGAATTACTGTGAGCATAGAATGAGTTAGTACATATAAAATATTTAGAACAGTGCCTGACACACTGCATCTACTACGTAAAGTTATCTCTTGTTATTTGTATTTTGGGCAGAGGGTTTACAAAAGATGCGATGTGAACTATTTTTTTAGGCAGCATCTTTTATGTGATATATGGGTAAATTATATGTGGATTGGAAACTTATATCTAGTAATAGGGAGTCATAGCTTTGGGTTTCCCTTTGTGCAGTGACTCCTGAAACTGAATATTTTCCTTGTGGAGGACTTTGAAATCTACTACTCATTGTGTATCTTATCGTCTTGCACCTAGCTGTCTGTTGCATGGTTGATCTAGGGTCTCCCACCAAAGTGGAATAGTTGATGCTGCCTTGTGTGCAATCTGTGATCCCAGTTTGTTTTTCTAAGAGACCATGCCAAGTGTAGCTTGTGGTATTATGGGAGTCCTTATTTCGTTAGCACCTAGGAAGACACCCCCGGCGGCCCTCCCCAATTTGTACTCCTTTGACCTTCATTTGTTATACAGAGCAAATTCTAAACAACCACTGTCTGGGGTGCCTGGCTTGGCTCAGTCGAAAAGCATGTGATTCTTGATCTAGTGGTTGTAAATTGGATCCTCATGTTGGGTGTAGAGGTTACTCAAAACAAAACAATAAAACAACCATTGTCTTCAGGGAGTTTGCATTTGAAAACATATGCCTCAAGGCATTTTATGAACTTGTAACTGTAGTAGATCACTTCTGGAATATTCTCTCTCTGACTTACTCTAAATTAACTGTATTTTAAGGTTTTTTTTCTTTATCTTCATGTTGGGTTCTCAGAATCTGCAGATTGGTGTTTTTCATCAGTTCTGGGAAAGTCTTCTTATCTCTTTAAACATTGCCTTTGCCCATTCTTTCCCTTTTCTCTTTCTGGAACTCTGATTAAACATTCATTTGACCTCTTCATTCTGTTTTACATGTTTCTTAACAACCCTCCCCTTCCTTTCAGGCAACTTCATTTTGGTATAATGCACATATTCTAAAATTTGCCCTTTGTAAGTATATATGTTTGATTTTTTTTGTTTTTTTTTTTGTTTTTTTTTAAGATCTTATTTATTTATTTGACAGAGAGAGATCACAAGTAGACGGAGAGGAAGGCAGAGAGAGAGAGAGAGGGAAGCAGGCTTCCTGCTGAGCAGAGAGCCCGATGTGGGACTCGATCCCAGGACCCTGAGATCATGACCTGAGCCGAAGGCAGCGGCTTAACCCACTGAGCCACCCAGGCGCCCTTTTTTTTTGTTTTGTTAAAGATTTTATTTATTTATTTGACAGAGAGATCACAAGTAGGCAGAGAGGCAGGCAGAGAGAGAGAGGAGGAAGCAGGCTCCCTGCCGAGCAGAGAGCCCGATGCGGGGCTCGATCCCAGGACTCTGAGATCATGACCTGAGCCGAAGGCAGCGGCTTAACCCACTGAGCCACCCAGGCGCCCCTATGTTTGATTTTTTAAAAAAAGATTTTATTTATTTATTTGAGAGAGAGCATGAGCAGGGTGGCAGGGAAGGAAGGAGAGAGAGAAGCAGGTTCCCTGGCTGAGCATTGGGGGAGGGGAGGCTGGATCCAAGGAACCTGGCATCGGGACCTGAGCTGACGACAGACACTTAACCGACTGGCCCACCTAGGCATCCCTTGATGGTTCATAATACATTTATTTAGTTTTATAGCCACCACAATACAGTTTTAGAACACTTCTGTCCTCTCACAAAGTTCTCTTATATTTGTTTGCAGTTTATCACTGTTCTTACTTTAAGCCTCAGGCGTTTACTAAACATTGTTTCTGTGGTTTTGTCTTTTCTAGAAATTTCATGTAAATGCAATTATGTGATCTTATGTGCCTTACTTTTTTTACTTAATGTTTTTGAGGTGTAGCTATGTTGCATGTTATCCTTAGCTTGTCCCCCTTATGTTATAAGTAGCTAAAGCCAACAGCACCACCCAGGCAACCCTTTTTATTTTTCAAAATATTACTTTGTGCTTAAGACTTAGCTAGGTTTCCATTTAGATCTTCATCTCTGTTGCATGGAAGAAAGTTGGAATCTTGGCATAGAGTTGTACGACATGTAAGATTTTGTGTATTAATGATTGTTAAAATAATTTCATATTGTTGTATATCCAAATACGCACCAAATAAACTCTTTATATTCTTTCAAAGGAAAAATATTACTTTATCTGATGATGAATAGACTGTAAGTTGGCAAGGGTGACATGAATGGATTCTGGTAAGCCAGGCAAGAAGTGATGATGGCTTGGCCTAGAATAGCAGTAGAGGTGTGGGAAGTGGCTGGATTCTGGATATGTTTTGAAAGCAAGTTGTCAGGTTTTGCTCATGAGACTATTTATGAAGTCGATAAAGAGAAAATCAAGAATGTCTCTAAGATTTTTGCCTTAAGAAAATAGAACTGGAGGAATAGAGTTGATATTTACTGAGATGAGGAAGACTATAAGAAATGAGTAGATGAGGGGCACCTGGGTGGCTCAGTGGGTTAACGCCTGTGTCTTCCGCTCAGGTCATGATCCCAGGGTCCTGGGATCCAGCCCTGCATCAGACTTTCTGCTCAGCGGGGAGCCTGCTTCCTCCTCCCTCTGCCTGCCTCTCTGCCTACTTGGGATCTCTGTCAAATCAATCAAATCTTTAAAAAAATAAATAAAATCTTAAAAAGAAAAAAAAAGAAGATGCCTGTTAGACATCAAAATGAAGCTGTTGAGTGGGCAGTTGGCTATATGAACATGGAGTTTAGGGAGGGATCTAGCCTGGAAATAACAAATTTGGGAGTCATCCAGTATATTGTGATAAACTGTACGTGAGCACTGAAAGAGTGAAAGTAATTGGGGGAAAAAAGTCCAAAGTATGAATGAATATAATTGGAAAAAAAAGAAGTCCAAAGATTGGGGAGAAAGAGGGGTGCCTGGGTGGCTCAGTCGGTTAAGCATCTATCTTTGGCTCAGTTCATGATCTCAGGTTTGTGGGATCAAGCCCAGTGTTGGGCACCCTGTTTAGTGGGGAGCCTGCTTCTCCCTCTCCCTCTGCAGTTCTCCCTGCTTATGCGCACACACGCTCTCTCTTTCAAATAAGTAAATAAAATCTTTAAAAAAAAAACAAAACAGAAAAAGATTGGGAAGAAGAGTGGGGGGATCAGCAAGGGAGATTAATGGAGTGACCAGTGAAGAGAAGACCAAACTAACTGATGAAGATGTTTGAAGAAGGTTGAGAATGGCAACTTTGTTAAATGCTGCTGGACAGATCAATGAAGATGAGCCCTGAAAATTGAAGTTTCGATTTAGGGAAAGTCATTGTTGATCTTGTTGGAGTTCTTTCTTTCTTTTTTTAAAGATTTTATATATTTGAGAGAAAGAGCATGCACAAGCAGAGGGAGCAGCAGAGGAAGATGGAGAAGCAGGCTCTCTACTGAACAGGGAACCTGATATGGGGCTCATTCCCTGGACCCTGGGCTCATGACCTAAGCCCAAGGCAGATGCTGCAACTGACCCAGGCATCCCTTGTTGAAACTTACTTAGAGTGGTTGATTTGAAAGCCTGACTGGAGTGAGTTTTAGAAAGCATGGGAGGAGAAGAAAAGGGAAGAACTTCTACCAGTGATCGGTACTGTAGATGGAGGCAGAGAAACGGAGTGTTAGCTTGAGGGGAAGGTGGAATCAAGCAAAAGTTTGTTGTGTTTTGTTTTTTATTTTTTATTTTTTATTTTTTTTTAAAGATTTATTTATTTATTTATTTGACAGAGAGAGAGATTACAAGTAAGCAGAGAGGCAGGCAGAGAGAAAGGAGGAAGCAGGCTCCCTGCCGAGCAGAGAGCCCGATGCGGGGCTCGATCCCAGAACCCCGAGATCATGACCTGAGCCGAAGGCAGAGGCTTTAACCCACTGAGCCACCCAGGCGCCCCGTGTTTTGTTTTTTAAAATGAGGAGAATAAAATGTTGTGTGCTGATGGGAGTGAGTTAATAAAGAACAAAAAAAAAATTAAGGAATTGGTGGAGAATGTCCTTTAATGAGGTGTATGGGATTTAGGGCACAAGAGGAATGGTTGGACTTAAAAAGAAGTACGTATAGTCACAGGAAAGAAGGCAGAATATGTGGGTATAGATACTTATTGGTGGATATATATGGTAGAAACTTGTCCATGTTCTCTTCTGGTTTTTTACGTTTCTCCAGTTAAATGGGAAGTGAGTTCATCTGTTGAGAGTGAGTATGGAGAAGAAGGTTTGGAGGTTTAGGAGAGAAGGATGTAGTGTGAAATCATATAGGAGAATGACAAAATGGACTAGGGATGTATAATGTGATTATTGGGCATCATTAAGGAGCATTTGAGGTTTCTGGTCCGTGTTTTAAAGTGAAACTAGAGGGCATGGTTCTCTTTTGTCTAGTTACATTAACAGTAAGTAAGCAGTTACGGAATAGTTGGGCAATAAAATTGAACCAGGGTTGGGTTTGCCAGGTGTATTCTAGAAGCAAACACGAATTTTTGGTACAGTGATTCTAGAGAGAGTCCTGTTCCCCCTGCCCCCAGGTGTAGGGAAAGCAAGTTTTTCAAAGGAATACCAGATTTTAATTGGAATAGAAAGGTGGTGGAGGAATTACGCTAAGTGAGCTCTCGTACGTAGAATATTTTGCTGATACAGGGCCCTGTGTTCTAGAGGTTATACTTTGATTTTTATAACGAGGGTATCATGATGTAATTTGTTCCCACCTGAGTGAGTCTATTTAAAGAACCATTTAGGGGACCTGGGTGGCTCAGTTGGTTAAGCTGTTGTCTTTGGCTCAGGTCTCCATCCCAAGGTTCTGGGATGAGCCCTGCATCAAACTCCTTGCTCAGCAGGGAACCTGCTTCTATCTCTACCTACTGCTCCCCTTGCTTGTACGTGCACACACACTCTCGCTCTCTATGACAAATAAATTTAAAAAAAAACCTCTTTTTTTTTTTTTTTTTAAGATTTTATTTATCTATTTGACAGAGGGAGGCGCAGAGAGAAAGAGGGAACACAGGCAGGGGGAGTGGGATAGGGAGATGCAGTCTTCCCATGGAACAGAGAGCCTGATGCGGGACTCTATCCCAGGAGAGATGTATTTTGGCAGAATTTACCAGAATTAGCAAGCATTAGGGGAGTAGACTAAGGTTTATTATTGGGGTACCTGAAGGTTTTGAGAGGAACCTGCAGACCTTTACCAATCATAATATTTCTAGAATGTCTCTTCTCTCAGAGGTTTCTTTTTAGAACATTGGCTCTTCCTTTTTGGACTGTCCTGATGATGTTGTATGGAGGATGGATTCTGTGGTTTTTAATCTACTCTGTTATAATTTATAAAAGTTTCATCTGAGCCAGCACGTAATGCCTCTTCTTTTTAATCAGTCACAAGTAGCGGATGAGGATCCAGAGTCTGAGAGTCTAAGGATCTAGGCAGAAACTTAAATCGTGGTATAAAAAATTAATTTAAAAATACCTTTTAAATTTTAAATATTATTTCAGATTTATAGTAATTGAGGGAAATGTGTTAATCTTCAACTGTGATCTTAGATTTGTCTTATGCTGTTACTTTTTTGCATTATGAATTTGCGACTATTTGGTTATACATATTTAAGATTGTAACTGCAATCTGGTGAATCAAACATTTATAATCATGTAATAACCTACCCTATCCCTGTTGGTGTTAGGGTCTATTTTTCCTGATATTATTTTTCTTTTGATTAGGAGTTGCTTGGTATCTTTTTCTGTCTGTATACCATTAACCATCCATGCCCTTATGTTGTATATATTTAAATTAGAAATAAAATATAGCTGGGTATTTTTTTTTAGTTAAATCTTACAATCACTTTTAATTCATTTCTAAGTGATCCACTTCCTGGGATCATACCAGCCCCTCTTGAGGTATTTGGCCCATACTGGGAATCTGAAACTCGATGTTCCTTTTTTTATTATGTGAAGCAACAGTATCTTTACAGTATGTTGATTTAGTAATCTAAATCACAGTGGGCTTGAATAGAATGATTGTTATATTTAGGTGTGTTGTCTTGAGTAAGTCTTTACTATATACTCTTGGTAAATGCTTAGTGAATGGAAAAAAAGTTAAAAAGTATGGAACTATTTCTTTTTATGTACTTATCTTTAAACTATTTCATTGTACTATCAGTAGGTTAATTTATAAACCATCATTTAAAACTTTTTGTTTCAGTCCCAGAAATCCTGGATAGAAAGCACTTTGACCAAGAGGGAATGTGTATATATTATACCAAGTTCCAAAGACCCTCACAGGTAAGCATACCCTTGTTTTTTGGGTTCTTCTAGAAATTTAGATGTAAATTACATTGCTCTTTGCTTATTAAAAACCAAAATTATTAAAGTATTTGTAGCTACTGTTAACTTTTGTCCTTAATTATCCATTTAAGATTGAGAGGAGAGGGTGCCTGGGTGGCTTAGTTGGTTGACGTCTGTCTGCCTTCAGTTCAGGTCATGATCCTGCGGTCCTGGGATCGAGACCCATGTTGGGGTCCTAGCCCAGTGGGAGCCTCCTTTTTCCTATCCCTATTTGTGTGCTCTCTCTCTCTCAAATAAAAAAAGTAAAATCTTTAAAAAAAAAAAAAGAGAGAGAGAGAGAGGAGATATCATTAGCACAGTAAAGGTATTCTGGAGTTCTTAATGACGTTTGCAGCATAAAACCTCTGAATTCTTCAGAGTATTATTCCTTTATCCCTAAGCTCCCCCAGATCATGCTGGTATATTTCAAAGATAGGGCAGTTAAGACTCTTTTAACTGATCCACTGATTTTGAGAACTTAAAAATGTGTTTTTATTTATTGAACATCTGTTGAGTACCCAATACTATGGTTCGTTCATGCTAAAGAAATCAATACAAACCTAATAGTTCCTGTATTTGTCAGAATATAGATACAGCTCAGCATCTGCTAAAAAACCTATCATTAGAGATTGTAGACAATTCTGACCGACTTTGATGTTTCACATGGCTTTGATAATAGAAAAATTTAAGACACTAGTTAAAATTTAAGAAAAAGTTGACCTCTTGAGGTATTTATTGAAGTAACATTTTTCATAAATTTTTTTTCCTGAGGCCTAAAAATAGATAAAAACTTAAAAGGGCAAATCAAAGAAAGAGTTATTTTCTAGAATATGGAGAACCTCTCTTCATAGACACTTAGGAAAAATTAGTTGAGAAAGGCATTTACAAGATTTTTTGGATCTTCTTACCTTTCTCATTTTCTATCAAACCTTGTTCTCTACCCAGTTAACTTCTTTGCAACTTTTACCTCTGTTTGATATATGACTGCTACAAAAACATAGCCAAGTTCAGAGCTAGAACAAATTAATCCTAAAATGAAACCACATAAGACCCTGTGTAGCCAGAGCAGTCTTGAGAAGGGGGAATAAAGTTGGAAGTTATCACAATCTCGTATTTTTTTTTTCAGTTTTTAAAAAAATATAAATCCAATTAATATATAGTGTAGCATTGATTTCAGAAGTCAAGGTCAATGTTCATCAGTCTTACATTAATACCCAGTATATCACATGCCTTCCTTAATGTCCATCACCCAGTTACCCCATTTCCCAATTACCCCTCTCCCCTCCAGCAACCCTCAGTTTGTTTCCTATGATTAAGAGCCTCTTATGGTTTGTCTCCCTCTCTGATTTCATTTTGTTTTAGTTTTTCCTCTCTTCCCCTATGATACTGTTTTCTTAAATTCCACATATTGAGTGAGAACATACGATTGTCTTTCTCTGATTGACTCATTTCGTTTAAAGTAATACCCTCTAGTTCCATCATGTTGTTGCAAATGGCAAGATTCAGTTTTTTGATGGCTAAGTAGTAGTCCATTTTGTGTGTGTGTGTGTGTGTGTGTGTGTGTGTGTGTGTGTGTATAACACCACACATCTTCTTTACATTCATCTGTTTGTGGACATCTGGGCTCTTTTCATCGTTTGGCTATTGTGGACATTGCTGCTATAAACATTGGGGTGCAGGTGCCCCTTTGGATCACTACATTTGTATCTTTGGGTTAAATCCTTAGTAGTATAATTGCTGGGTCATAGGGTAGCTCTATTTTCAACTTTTAGAGGAACCTGCATACTGTTTTCCAGAATGGCTTCACCAGTTTGCATTCCCACCAGCAGCGTAAGAGGGTTCCCCTTTCTCTGCATTCTTGCCAACATTGTTGTTTCCTAACTTGTTAACTTTAGCCATTCTGACTGGTATTAGGTGGTATCTCATTCTGGTTTTGATTTGTATTTCCCTGATGCCAAATGTTGTTGAGCATCTTTTCACGTGTCTGTTGGCCATTTGTATGTCTTTGGAGAAATGTCTATTCATTTCTTCTGCCCATTTCTTGACAAACCCAGATTTCAAGATACACTACAAAGCTGTAGTAATCAAAATAGTATGGTGCTGGGATGCCTGGGTGGCTCAGTCAGTTAAGCATCTGCCTTCTGCTCAGGTCATGATCCCAGAGTCCTGGGATTGAGTCCCACACTGGTCTCCTTGCTCGGTGGGGAGCCTGCTCCTCCCTCTTCCTGCAGTTCCCTCTGCTTGTGCTCTCTTTCTCTCTGACAAGTAAATAAAGATCTTAAAAAAAAATAATATGGGGGTTCCTGGGTGGCTTGGTGGGTTAAGCGTCTGTCTTCGGCTCAGGTTGTGATCTGCTGAGATCAAGCCCCGCATCGGGCTCTCTGCTCAGTGGGGAGCCTGATTCCCCCTCTCTCCCTGCCTGCCTCTCTGCCTACTTGTGATATCTCTCTCTCTCTGTCAAATAAATAAATAAGTACATCATTAAAAAAATACATAATACATATTTTATTTATTATAGAGATTTACTTAATTAACATACAGTATATTATTAGTTTCAGAGGTAGAGTTCAATGATTCCTTAGTCTTATATAATACTCAGTGCTCATTGTATCACATGCCTTCCTTCTTGTCCATCATCCAGTTGCCCTATCCCCCAACCCCATTCCTCCAGCAACCCTCCGTTTGTTTCCTATGATTAAGAGTGAGAAAGAGAAGAATCTTAAGCACTCTCCACACCACCGCGGAGCCCAGTGTGGGGCTGTATCCCATGACCCTGAGATCATGACCCGAGCCAAAATCAACAGTCAGACCCTTCCTTAACTAACTGAGCCACCCAGGTGCCCCAAGGCAGTTATTATTTTTATTTGTTTATTTACTTATTTATTATTTTAATAACATTTTGGTGCATTTAATTGTAGTAGTTCCTCAGTAGGTTTTGATTTAAAAGGTTGCTACATTCAGTCTATGTAAAATACTGTATGTGCTCTTTTATAAAATGTTATAATATATTTTTTGATATTGCAGATATTTTATAATAATGGTGGTTGGTATTCTGTTAGTGTATATGCCACAATTTATATACCTGTTCCATTATTGAGCAAAATTTGGGTTGTTTTCAATTTTTAGCCATGATAAAGTAATGAAGACCTTAGTGGATAAAACTACCTTTGTGTTTAGGATTTTTTTCCCCCCTCTTAGCATATGTAATGCCAGAAAGCTTTCCAAAAGGACTAAAGCAATATATGTTATTACCAGTAGTGACAAGAATGCCTGCTTTACTGAATATTGACTAGAATAACATTTTTTTTGTCCGCAAGGAAAAGTGATTAGTAGGAGGTAGTGTGTCATAAATTTACATTTACTTGATTATTGAGAAAATATTTTTTAATGTTTTTTAGATATTCCTTCAATTTTTGGTAGATCTGGTAAATGTTAGATAATTAAAACAGATATCCTTAGTATCTCTTCCAGTCATTCTGTGAATTTTTAAATTTCTTATTAAAGATGTTTTGTTACAGGGTGCCTGGGTGGCTCAGTTGTTAGTGTCTGCCTTCAGCTCAGGTCATGATCCCAGAGTCCTGGGAATGAGCCTCACATTGGGCTCCCTCCTCAGCGGGGGAAGCCTACTTCTCCCTTTCCCTCTTCCTGGCTTGTGTTCCCCTTCTCACTGTGTCTCTCTCTGTCAAATAAATAAATAAAGTCTCAAAAAAAAAAAGAGATGTTTTGTTACAATGTAACATTACATTTCTTTCTTTCTTTTTTTAAAGATTTATTTATTGGGGTACGGAGGTAGCTCAGTCCATTTGACTTCGGCTTGGGTCATGATCCTGGGGTCCTGGGATTGAGCCCGAGTCAGGCTTCCTCTTTGGCAGAGAGCCTGCTTCTCCATCTCCCTCTGCCTGTGCATGCTCTCTTGCTCTCTCTCTCAAATAAATAAATCTTAAAACAAAAAAGATGTATTTATTTATTAGAGAGTGCCTGCACGTGAAGTGAGGGGTATAAGGGAGAGATTCCTTAAGCAGACTCCCCGCTGAACACAGAGTCTGACATGGGGCTTGGTCCCAGTAAAATTATATTTCTTAACCAGAGAACAGAAGGGACATTTCCAAGGTCACATGGCTAATAATTCATAAAGGTGGAATTAGAATTTAGATCTCCTTAGTTCAGTATGCCAGTTCTAAAGTAAGATACTGTTCTTTCTTTCTTTTTTTTTTTTTTAAAGAATTTTTTATTCATTTATTTGACAGAGAGAGATCACAAGCAGGCAGAGAGACAGGCAGAGAGAGAGGAGGAAGCAGGCTCCCTGCTGAGCAGAGAGCCCGATGCGGGGCTCGATCCCAGGACCCTGAGATCATGACCTGAGCCGAAGGCAGCGGCTTAACCCACTGAGCCACCCAGGCGCCCCGATACTGTTCTTTCTTTGGGAGAAAATTAAGGTTTTGCTTTATTAAAAAATAGATAATATTGTTGAGTTATTTCCTATACTTTTGTTCATTTTTGTTCATTTTGTTCATTTCATTTTGCCATAGAAATTTAACATTAGGTGTTAAATCTCATTCTCTTACTAAGTATCTTTGGCTGTAGCCTCCATTTGAGACATAATTTTCAAACACTGGTAGCTGGTCATTTCTTTCTGTGCTAGTTGAAAAAATTTTTTTTTTTTAAGATTTTATTTATTTATTTGACTGAGAGAGAGATCACAAGCAGGCAGAGAGGCAGGCAGAGAGGCAGGGGGTAGTAGTAGGTTTCCTGCTGAGCAGAGAGCCTGATGTGGGGCCTGATCCCAAGACCCTGAGATTGTGATCTGAGCCGAAGGCAGAGGCTTAACTCACTGAGCCACCCGGGCACCCCTGAAATTTTTTTTATAAGATTTTATTTTTAAGTAGTCTCTACATCCAACATGGGGCTTGAACTCACAACACTAAGATCAAGAGTTGCATACTCTTCCAAAAGGGCCAGCCCTTAATACTAGTTGAACTTGAAAATTAGTTTAGTTTTTTTTTTTTTTTTAAGAATTTATTTATTTATTTATTTATTTGACAGAGAGACACTGTGAGAAAGAGAACACAAGCAGGGGGAATGGGAGAGGGAGAAGCAGGCTTCCCACCAAGCAGGGAGCCAGATGCGGGGCTTGATCCCAGGACCCCGGGGCCATGACCTGAGCTGAAGGCAGAAACCTAATGACTGAGCCACCCAGGTGCCCTGAAAATTAGTTTTTTATGGATAGGTTAATACATGGATTTACAAGATACCAAAATTTATAAGTGAAAGCCTCCTTTCTACCACTGTACCTTAACTATAAATTCCCCTTCCTAAAGAAAACCAGTGTTAACTATTCTTTGGAATACCTTCTAGAAATAGCTAGATACAGTCTTTGCATGTCCTAGCAGATGTATATTTACTCCTCTCTCTTATTTTAAGTACATACTGTTAAACCCATCATGTTTATTATCTTGGCAGTAACCACTATTTTTAGTTATTGCATCCTGTTAAATTATATATCTGGATCATAGTTTGTTTTAGTAGTTCCTTAGTTTCTTTTTAAAGATTTTATTTATTTAACAGAGAGAGCACACACACAAGCAGGGGGAACCAGCAGGCAGGGGAGCCTGCTGAGCGGGGAGCCTGCTGAGCGAGGAGTCTGATGAGGGACTCAATCCTAGGACCCTAGGATCATGACCTGAGTTGAAGGCAGCTGCTTAACCAATTGAGCCACCCAGGCTTCCCACCTTATTTATTTATTTATTTTTAAAGATTTTATTTATTTCTTTGAGAGAGAAGGAGAGAGAGAAAGCACAAGTAGGGGGAGCAGCAGAGGGAGAGGGAGAAGCAGGCTCCCTACTAAGCTGGGAGACAATGTGGGGCTTGAACCCAGGGCCCTGGGACTGTGACTCAAGCCAAAGACAGACATTTAACCAACTGATCCACCCAGGCGCCCCTTAGTAGTTCCTTACTGATGAACATTTTAGCTATCCTGTTTTTCTTTTTGTTACTAGAAAAAAAAATGCCATAGTGAATGAATAACCTTGTACATTAATCATTTTACACAAGTGCTACACATATTTTTCAGCTTACAGTTTTAGTACTGGAATTATAGTTTGAGAGGGAATCTACATTTTTTTCATTGTGATGAGTATAACCAAGTTGCCTTCCATCAAGATTATACCAGTTTATACTCCCACCAGCATAAAAGACTATTCTATTCCTTAAGATAGTGTCTTAAAGGATCAAAAAAATCTTTTATAATCAAATGGTCTTTTCATATGTATGTTTTTTACTTGTGAACTGTTGATGTGTTTTCCTTTTTTAATGTAGATTTGATGAAACTATATATATATTAGGGAAGCTAAGCTTTTGCCTGCAATAATTTTTTCCTTTGTTGTCTTGAGACTTTGAGTGGCATATTTTTGTCATGTAGAAATGTTGTATTTTTGTGTAGTTAAATTTGCCAGTCTTTTTCTCTTTAGGTTTGTAACAACTAGTTGTACTTAAAAAAATGGAAACTATTTTAAGTATTAGGTGGGTGAGGGAATGGGTAAAATAAGTGAAGTGGGGATTAAGAGGTACAAATTTCCAGTTACAAATAATAATGGAGATAAAATTACAGTATAAGGAATATAGTCAATATTACCATAGTAATATTGTATGGTAGCAGATGGTGACTTCTCTTTATCTTGGTGAATACTGAGTAATGTATAAAATTACTACATACTGTGTTGTGTACCTGAAACTAATGTAACGTTATAAGTCAACTACAACAAAAAAATGCGGAAACTGTGAATTTTAAAAAATAGTTATTTGAGTGTATAATCAAGGTATAAATGACCTATGTTGTCTACTGAACAATTAGGCTAAGATATAGTTTTCCTTTGTTTTGTATTATTATATGGATTTTATGTAGCTTAAATTAAAAAAATTTTTTTTTAATGTTAAGTAATAAATTTACCTTTTTTTATAGATGCCTTCCAGGATGTCAGATTTGTCAGCAACTCGTCAGGTAAGTTTAATAACAAAACTGTTGTACAGAGTTTGAAATATAAAACTGTTTTATTAGAAGCATTAGTTAGATGGGATAAAACTCACAGGTTATTACATTTGAGGGTTACTTTACTCAAATTTGGGAGTTGAAGGATTGGACAAGGCTCCTTGAAACTCAGTGAAGCTAGTTTCACTGAAACTCGGCTCAGTGAACAGATTTCTAAAGTTGAATGTGAATTAGTTAGGTAAGGATTGATTGAGGAAAAGGGATTTAGGCAGAGAGAAGAGGATGTGGGAAGGCCTGGCAGTGAAAGAGATTATGGTTCTGTAAGGAAACTGCAGAATGTAGAATATAACAGGGATGTTGGAGAGATTTGATCTGGAGAAATAAGTAGGGACTGGATCATTTAAACTTGTGTATTATGTCACATAGTTTTGTTTTCATGTTAAAAAGATACACAGGGAAGTAAATTGCTTAGCTTTTCTTCTTTGGTAAAAGCAGTTGGCATCTTGTGGAGATTCGATTAGGAGAAAAAATAGCTTAGAAGGTTTTGTAATAATTCTGGAAAAAATGAGAGCCTGTATTAAGATAGTGGCTGTGATGTTGAAGAGAAGTACACATATTTGAAGGGATTAGTAACATAAACTCAATAGGATTTGGTGAATCCTAATTTTCTTGACCAGATACTAAGTAAATACTGATGTTGTTCATTGAGATCTGATGAAGGAATATAAGACTTAGGAGGTCTCTGGTAGGTAGGCTAGGAAGAAAAGTGCACAGAGTGAGTTCATTTTTAGATATATTGAGTTGTTTTTATTTTTACCATTTCCTGTCTCATTCATTCCTTCATCTAGACGCAGAGTTTCAGGTGGTATCTTTTCACTCAAACCAAAGATCTTCCTTTAGTATTTGGTATAATGGAGATACAATAGAGATGAATTTTCTCAGATTGGTTAATCTGAAACTATGTTTTCATATTTTTATTTTTCATGTTTATTTTACTGTCTTTTTGAGAGCTATTTCCCCCAAGATACAGAATTTAGCTCTTTTGAGCCACTGGACTCCTGGGACCCATGCCCAGGCCATGGCCATCTTTGCCTTCCTCTCGTAGCAGATTGTCTTTCCTCATTTAAACTCTATACTGCAGGTTTTTATCCTATATATTTTTATAGTGTAAAGTATATATATGACTATGCTTTTACACTAAACACTGTATAGCTGCGTCCCATATGCTTTGATATTTTTATTTTTATTTTCATTTTGTTCCACATATTTTCTAAGTTCTTCTGTGACTGTCTTCGATCTATGAGTTAATAAAAGTGTGTCATTTAATTTCTGAATACTTGAAGAATTTCCCAGTATTTTCTTTCCTTTTAGAGAGAGAGAGTGCACACAGGTGAATAGGGGAAAAGACAGGAGGGGCAGAGCGGGGGAGAGAGAGAATCTTAAGCAGTTTCCACACCCAGCACAGAGCCCCATGAGATCATGACCTGAGCCGAAATCAAGAGACAGTAAACGGACTAAACCATCCAGGAACAACCCTCTCCCTTGTATTTTCTTTTTTTTGGTTTTCGTTTAGTTTCACTGTGGTCTGAGAAAATACTTTGTATGATTTCCATCCTTATTCTAGTTTATTGAGACTTATTTTATGGCCCAGAATATGTTTAATCTTGGTAAATATTTCTGTGCACTCAAGAAGAATTTTTGTGGGGTGCCTGGGTGGCTCAGTGGGTTAAGCCTCTGCTTTCGGCTCAGGTCATGATCTCAGGGTCTTAGGATCGAGCCCGCATCAGGCTCTCTGCTCTCTCTCTGTCTGCCTCTCTGCCTACTTGTGATCTCTCTCTATGTCAAATAAATAACATCTTAAAAAAATTTTTTAAAAAAATTTGATGTTATAATTTGGGTGAGATAAGGGATGCTACACAGAGAAGATAAAGGTTGACATCCTATTCCTTTTGTTCCTCCCCTCCCCCCGTCTTTTCTCTCTGTGTTTCATTTCGGATAGATTCTATTTTGTTTCAAGATTTTATTCATTTATTTGATAGAGTTTATGTTTTTAGGGTGCTGGATTTTATCATTCTGTTAGGGGAATTTTGACTTGTTTTAGCATGCAATTAAGTTACTTTGGGCTAATTTGATCCTTTCAAATATTGCTCGTGCAGTGTGTCATGGCACATAGTGGTGCAGGTCTAATTTAGCCCTTCTTGTTAGGCATTGCTATTCTGAGGACCCTTTTATAGGTCTTGTGTATTGAGATTTCTTACTCTGGCTGGTAGCAACACAAACTCTTCCCTGCCCTTTATGAACTTCAGGAGTTATTTAGCCTGCTGTTGTCTAGTAGTTCTTACGTTCGCCTTGGGTAGTTTGTTCTTATTCATGTTTAAGAAGATCCTTCTGCATATATTGGGAACTCTCATGTAGCTCCTTCTTGTTTCTTGCCCTACAGACTCTAGCTCCTTGGCTTCTACAAACTGTGATATGATTTTTTTAAAAAGATTAATTTATTTTAGAGAAAGAGAGAGCACGTGCACATAAGCAGGGGGCCAGGGGAGAGGGAGAGAATCTATAAGCAGACTCCCTACTGAGGGGGGGAGCTGACACAGGGGCTCATTCCCAGGACCCCAAGATCATGACCCAAATTGAAATCAGGAGTCAGATGCTCAAGCAACTGAGCCATGCAGGTGCCCCTGTGATATTTTATCAAATTAGTGAGACTACCTGGCTCCAATGGGACCTGCTTCCTACGTAGTAGTATCCTGTAGTGCTACTAGGTAGAATAGAATATAGTTGCTTTCTGCCCTTGACCCTGGGCAGCCCTTGTCATCACTGTATAGATTAGTTTGCATTTTGTTGAATTTTGTATACATGAAATCATAGAAATATGTACTGTTTGGCATTGGATTCTTTCATGAAGCATGATATTTTTGAGATTATATTGTGTTTAATAATCTAATATGAGATATTCCCATGCTGAATACTATTCTGTTATATGGCTATACTACATTTTGTAGATAACCCCATACTAGATATGGAGGACTGTATCATCAAAAAAATGTACTTATACTATTTTTTTTAAAGATTTTTTATTTATTTGACAGAGATCACAAGTAGGCAAAGAGGCAGGCAGAGAGAGGGAGAGGAGGAAGCAGGCTCCCCGCAGAGCAGAGAGCCCGATGTGGGCTTCGATCCCAGGACCCTGGGATCATGACCTGAGCCGAAGGCAGAGGCTTTAACCCACTGAGCCACCCAGGCACCCCTACTTATACTATTTTAATGCTATGTTAAAAGTATTAATTCATTGGTATTATAAAATTAAAAAGTTAAATTATTTTTATACTCTTAATTGGCTTGTTCATTTTAATTCAGTTTTCCATTGACTAAATTTTTGAAAGGTCTATTTAAAATTTCATTTCTTTCCTTTAGGTGTTTTTGTGGTCGCTTGGTCAAGCAGCATGCTTGTTTCACTGCAAGTCTTGCCATGAAATACTCAGATGTGAAATTGGGTGACCATTTTAATCAGACATTAGAAGAATGGTCCGTGGAAAAGCATACAGAACAGAGCCCAACGGATGCTTATGGAGTCATAAATTTTCAAGGGGGTTCTCATTCCTACAGAGCTAAGGTATGTCACATACTTGATTTTTAAATTTCATTTATCTTGTCTAAATAATACATAATACATACGTTGTCTGAAAATTTATATAGCAGTAGATCAGAAGGTTAGTCTCAGTCATTTATATATTTTAAAGTTCTTTGTGTAGGTGCATATACATATAGAAGTGTTACATCTTCATATCTTCTGCCCATTTTTTGATATGATTGTCTGTTTTGTGTGTGTTGAGTTTGAGGAGTTCTTTATAGATCCTGGATGTCAATCTTTTGTCTGTACTGTCATTTGCAAATATCTTCTCCCATTCCGTGGGTTGCCTCTTTGTTTTCTTGATTGTTTCCTTTGCTGTACAGAAGCTTTTGATTTTGATGAAGTCCCAAAAGTTTATTTTGGCTTTTGTTTCCTTTGCCTTTGGAGACATACCTTGAAAGAAGTTGCTGTGGCTGATATCGAAGAGATTACTGCCTATGTTCTCCTCTAGGATTCTGATGGATTCCTGTCTCACGTTGAGGTCTTTTATCCATTTTGAGTTTATCTTTGTGTACGGTGTAAGAGAATGGTCGAGTTTCATTCTTCTACATATAGCTGCCCAATTTTCCCAGCACCATTTATTGAAGAGACTGTCTTTTTTCCACTGTATATTTTTTCCTGTTTTGTCGAAGATTAACTGACCATAGAGTTGAGGGTCCATATCTGGGCTCTCTACTCTGTTCCACTGGTCTATGTGTCTGTTTTTATGCCAGTACCATGCTGTCTTGGTGATCACAGCTTTGTAGTAAAGCTTGAAATCAGGCAATGTGATGCTCCCAGTTTTATTTTTGTTTTTCAACATTTCCTTAATGATTTGGGGTCTCTTCTGGTTCCATACAAATTTTTGGATTATTTGCTCCAGCTCTTTGAAGAATACCGGTGGAATTTTGATCGGAATGGCATTAAAAGTATAGATTGCTCTAGGCAGTATAGACATTTTAACAATGTTTATTCTTCCGATCCAAGAGCATGGAATGGTCTTCCATCTTTTTGTGTCTTCTTCAATTTCTTTCATGAGTGTTCTGTAGTTCCTCGAGTACAGATCCTTTACCTCTTTGGTTAGGTTTATTCCCAGGTATCTTATGGTTCTTGGTGCTATAGTAAATGGAATCGATTCTCTAATTTCCCTTTCTGTATTTTCATTGTTGGTGTATAAGAAAGAAAGTGTACTGATTTCTGTACATTGACTTTGTATCCTGCCATGTTACTGAATTGTTGTATGAGTTCTAGTAGTTTGGGGGTGGAGTCTTTTGGGTTTTCCATATAAAGAATCATGTTATCTGCGAAGAGAGAGAGTTTGACTTCTTCATTGCCAATTTGGATACCTTTTATTTCTCTTTGTTGTCTGATTGCTGTTGCTAGGACTTCTAATACTATGTTGAACAAGAGTGGTGAGAGTGGGCATCCTTGTCGTGTTCCTGATAATCATATCAAAAAATGGGCAGAAGATATGAACAGACACTTCTCCAATGAAGACATACAAATGGCTATCAGACACATGAAAAAATGTTCATCATCACTAGCCATCAGGGAGATTCAAATTAAAACCCCATTGAGATATCACCTTACACCAGTTAGAATGGCCAAAATTAGCAAGACAGGAAACAACATGTGTTGGAGGGGATGTAGAGAAAGGGGAACCCTCTTACACTGTTGGTGGGAATGCAAGTTGGTGCAGCCTCTTTGGAAAACAGTGTGGAGATTCCTCAAGAAATTAAAAATAGAACTTCCCTATGACCCTGCAATTGCACTACTAGGTATTTACCCCAAAGATACAGATGTAGTGAAAAGAAGGGCCATCTGTACCCCAATGTTTATAGCAGCAATGGCCACGGTCGCCAAACCGTGGAAAGAAACAAGATGCCCTTCAATGGACGAATGGATAAGGAAGATGTGGTTCATATACACTATGGAGTATTATGCCTCCATCAGAAAGGATGAATACCCAACTTTTGTAGCAACATGTACGGGACTGGAAGAGATTATGCTGAGTGAAATAAGTCAAGCAGAGAGAGTCAATTATCATATGGTTTCACTTATTTGTGGAGCATAACAAATAGCATGGAGGACCTGGGGACTTAAGGGAGTTGGGGGAAATTGGAAGGGGAGGTGAACAATGAGAGGCTATGGACTCTGAAAAACAATCTGAAGGGTTTGAAGAGTTGGGGGGGTGGGAGGTTGGGGGAACCAGGTGGTGGGTATTAGAGAGGGCATGGACTGCATGGAGCACTGGGTGTGGTACAAAAACAATGAATACTGTTATGCTGAAAATAAAAAAAAATTAAAAAAAAAGAAGTGTTACATCTTGGTGAATTGAACATTCTATCATTATGAAATGTCTTTAATCTTGTCATTTTTTTTTAAAGATTTTATTTATTTATTTGCGAGATGGGGAGAGAGAAAGAGTACGAATTGGGGGTAGGGGGAAAATGAGAAGCAGAGGCAGACTCTCCCTTGAGCAGGTAGCCCAACGTGAAGCTTAGTCCCAGGATCCTGGGATCATTACCTGAGCCGAAGGCAGATGCTTAACCAACTGAACCACCTAAGTGCCCCTAAGTGGTTTCTTTATAAGCAACACATAATTTTTAAGTTTATTTTATATGTCTCACTTTTTCTTTGTTCCCTTTTCTTGTTTGCTTTGTTTTTTTGTTTTTTTAAAGATTTTATTTATTTATTTGACAGAGAGAGAGAGATCACAAGTAGGCAGAGAGGCAGGCAGAGAGAGAGAGGGCAGGGAAGCAGGCTCCCTGCTGAGCAGAGAGCCCAATGTGGGGCTCAATCCCAGGACCCTGAGATCATGACCTGAGCTGAAGGCAGAGGCTTAACCCATTGAGCCACCTAGGCACCCTGTCTTGTTTGCTTTAGATTAAGTATTTGCTTTGGATTAAGTATTTTTTTATTATTTCCTTCCTTATTAGCATCTTACTTATACATTCTTTTTCCTGTAGATTAAGCTTATAATAAACACTGGTTAAACACATTTTGATTTATTGTAAACTAGTCCTTTCACTATTTTTTGGACAGTGCGAGAACCTTTAGAATACTTGTAACTACATTTATTTTTCTTATGCTTATGTGCTTTTGTTGGCATAATTTTATTTTATTTAAAGATTTTATTTATTTATTTGACAGAGAGACAGTGAGAGAGGGAACACAAGCAGGGGGAGTGGGAGAGGGAGAAGCAGGCTTCCTGCTGAGCAGGGAGCCCAGTGCGGGGTTTGATCCCAGGACCCTGGGATGGGATCATGACCTGACCCGAGGGCAGCCGCTTAACGACTGAGCCACCCAGGTGCCCTGTTAGCATAATTTTAAACCCCACAAATAATATTTTTATATTTATCAACATTTTACCTGTTATGTTGTCTTTGTTCTACCTGCCTCCCTGCCTTGATGGGAAAAGCAGTGGTAAAGGTGGGCACATCTCTCTAAGTTTTCTTTTTCTTTTGGATTCTGATTCCAGTTTCTCATTGTCTTAGTAGATTTCTGATGCCTTCATACACGTTATTTATTTTCTAGTTTCTCTATTGTTAGGGGCAGAGTTAGTTCAAAACCGTCTAGTGTACCATTGTCCAAGGTGGAACTTCTCATTTATTCCTTATATAATTTTTTTTTAACTTTAAGCTGCTTTCCAAATACGACTTTATGCTAAATATAATAATGAGTTAAACAAAACTAACATAGGAAGACTTGGTATATCTCATTACAAACTTTTTTTTTTTTTTTTAAATAATATTTATTTGAGAGAGAGAGGGAGCACTATCAGGGGACTTGGGGGGGAGGGTGGAGGGAGAAGCAGATTCCTTGCTTAGTGAGTGGGGAGGGGGAGCCTGATGCAGGGCTGGATCCCAGGACATTGAGATCACTTGTACTGTCACTTTAGACAAAGATACATTTTTTAATCCTGTAAACCAGAAGAAGTTACTTCACAGATGTGACAGCTTATTTTCTATAGAATTTTTAAAAAAATAACTTGTAAATCTATCTGAACAACCTTGAAATATTGAGTAGAAAATATCTTTGTTATTTTACTGCATAGTCACAATTCTGTTATAAATAGACCCGATCATTGACAAAACTTTCAGATAAACAATATTTGTCTCTCCTAATAGCAAGAGTTGTAGAAGCTTCCATTTTTTTTCATTCCTCTTTTTTTCTTTTTTAAATATTTATTTATTTAGAGAGAGAACACAAGTGGGGAGGGGCAGAGGGAGAGAGAGAAGCAGACTCCCCACTGAACAGTGAGCCCGACTTGGGGTTCGATCCTGGGACTCTGGGATCATGACCTGGCCTAAGGCAAACCTTAACTGACTGAGCAGGCACCCCATTCTTCTTTCTTTTCCCTTTTCTTATCACGATAGCTAAGCTTCAGCAATTTGCACTACCGCATGTTCAAAGTTAAACAAGTCAGTAAATAACTGGATAAATTTGCAAATCGAATGAATGGTAATCAAGTTTATATAAATTGGAAGAGAAACACATTTATGTTTTAAAGGTTAGCAATTAGAGTATCACTGCTTCTATAGCTCTTACAGAATCATTTTCCAACTTTAAGGTCATTTGTTATTGCTTATTCCTGCAAGTGTTAAGTATATTAAAAGTAATCTATCAAATCTACTTCATAATAATCGGATCTAAGTAACATTTTTGTAATACTGTATAATGTTGCATTATGAAACCTATGAATATATTCAGTTATTTTGTCCTTTAAAAATCTTTTTTAGTATGTGAGACTATCATATGACACCAAACCTGAAGTTATTCTGCAACTTCTGCTTAAAGAATGGCAAATGGAATTACCCAAACTTGTTATCTCTGTGCATGGGGGCATGCAGAAATTTGAGCTTCACCCACGAATCAAGCAGCTGCTTGGAAAGGGTCTCATTAAAGCTGCAGTTACAACCGGAGCCTGGATTTTAACTGGAGGAGTAAACACAGGTAATGTGATGATTATAGCAATTTTATTTGGTGTGTTTGTAAATGTTTCATAATATCAGTTAAATATTTGAAATAATAATCAACACCAAATATCAACATAAGCAGTTTTTTTGTTAAATAATATATATAGTTCCTGAGTATAAATGGTAACTGAGTTCCTGAGTATAAATGGTAAAAGTATTTGGTTTTCATTTATTTTATTTATTTTTATTTATTTTTTTAAGATTTCATTTATTTATTTGTCAGAGAGAGTGAGCACAGGCAGACAGAGTGGCAGGCAGAGGCAGAGGGAGAAGCAGGCTTCCCGCTGAGCAGGGAGCCCGATGTGGGACTCGATCCCAGGATGCTGGGATCACGACCTGAGCCGAAGGCAGCCGCTTAACCAACTGAGCCACCCAGGCGTCCCTGGTTTTCATTTACTTTTAAAAAATAATACACTTTAGGGATGCCTGGGTGGCTCAGTTGTTTAAGCCACTGCCTTGGGCTCAGGTCATGGTCCCTGGGTCCTGGGATCGAGTCCCGCATCAGGCTCCTTGCTCAGCAGGGACCCTGCTTCTCTCTCTGCCTCTGCCTGCCACTCAGCCTGCTTGTGCTTTCTCTCTCTCTCTTTGACAAATAAACAAAATCTTAAAAAAAAAATACACTTTAGAGCAGGTATTGACAAACTGTAGTCCCATGCACCAAATCCAACCCATTCCTTTTTTTTTTAAGCGAAGGTTTGTTGGAACACAGCCACACTCATTTGTTTTTGTATTATATATAGATACATTTGTGCTGCAACAGTAGTGTGAAGAGTTGTGTCAGAGACTGTTTACCTTGCAAACGCTAAAATATTTACTGTGTGACCCTTCACAAAAAAAGGTTGTTGATCCCTACTACAGAGCCAGCTGTTATTTCTGACTTCTGGTAAATTGATATAAGAATGGTAATCCATTGCCTAGACAGTGGTAAGAAGTAGCTTTCAAAATTAATTATTAATATACTATAATTTTCCCTTTTTTTAAAATACTATAATTTTTCATTCCAAATCTTCTCTGTGACATATACAGGTTAGATATAAGAAAAACAAATTGGGGGCACCTGGGTGGCTCAGTTGGTTAAGCAACTGCCTTTGGCTCAGGTCATGATCCCAGAGTCCCGGGATCGAGTCCTTTATCGGGCTCCCAGCTCCACAAAGCATCTGCTTCTCCCTCTGACCTTCTCCTCTCTCATGCTCTCTCTCACTGTCTGTCTTTCAAATAAATAAATAAAATCTTAAAAAAAAAAAAAGAAAAGCAAATTAACTTTAATATCTAAAGTAAAATGTAGTTATTATTTAAGTTAGCTTGCAGACATCTGATTCATTATGAACAGCTGGTTTTTGAGTCTCATGGTGTGTCAGGCATTCTTCTGGCTGCTGAAGATATATTATTCCACAAAACAAAGAAAGTGTTTACCTTCATGGAACTTGTATTCTAGTGGAGGAGATGCAGATAATAAACAGATAACTAAATATGTTATATGTTAGATGATAAGTGTTATGGGGACACATGAAATACAGAGAGAGGATGGTGAGGGATGGTAGAGGGGACTTCATTAATAAGGTGACATTTGAGTAGAGATTGAAGGAAATGAGAGTGCATGATAAGGATAATGTGAGGCAGAGCATTTAAAAGAGAAAAAAACTGCTGGTGTGTTGGAAGAATGGTAAGGAGGGTCCAGTGTAGCTAAGTGGAATGAACAAGGAGTGCTAGGTGATGAGTTTGGAAAGTTAATGGGGTGCGGTAGGGGATGGGATGGGATGGGGTGAGGTGGGATAGGGTGATGAATAGCAGGGGCAATAGGCACATCGTTATATAAAGCCATGTAGGCCATTATAAGCACTTTTGCGTTTACTCTGAATAAGAAGGGAAGATTTTAAGCAGAGTTGACAAGAGCAAAGATCACTTGGATGATGTTTTGAAAATAGACTGTGAACAGGCAAGGCAGCAATTGGAAGACCAGTGAAGATGCTCTTTCCATAATCCAGGTGAGGAATGAGATCTCATGCATTATAAAAACCCAATTGAGTATTGTGTTGGTTTTCTAGGGCTGCCATAACAAAATATCACAGACTGGGTGGCTTAAACAAGGTTATTTTCTCACAGCTTTGGAGGTCCAAGATCAAAATGTTAGCAGGTTTGGTTCATTCTGAGGCCTCTCTCCTTGGCTTGTGGATGGCCACCTTCTCATTGTGTTCTCTTCACCATACATGTGCATTCCTGGTGTCTCTTTTTGTGTCTAAAATTTTGCCTTCTTAGGACACCAGGCACATTGGATTAGGTCCCACCCTAGTGGCCTCATTTTTAAAAGTACACCCTCTTTAAAGGATCTGTCTCCAGATAAGGTACCACACTCTGAGGTACTGGGATTAGGATTTCAACATACGAATTTTGGGAAGGATACAATTCAACACATAGTGATAATGAGGAGTCCTGTGTTCTTTTGAATTGTCTTTTTCTACTTTTCTTCTAATTTTTGATTCAGTTGGACAACTTTTGTAGTTGCTTATTGTGTGTGTGTTTTGCTTATGGTCCTGAGCCATACTCTTCATTTTTTTTTAGATGATCTGTAGAGCAATAACAAAAAACTACAGTTACTTACAGGAGGAATCTAAGAGAGGACTAGGCCTAACAACATGGTAAAAGTTACTTTTACGTGTGTTTCAGGCAGTTGTAGTGATTTGACATTGTGGGGTTTTTTGTTTTGTTTTGTTTCCTTTTTGGTCCTTGTGTTTTCTTTTGTAAGTTTGTCTTTTGGACCTTGTTGATTTTTATCTTCTTTGTGTAAAGAAAAATATCAACAATTATGTTATAGATTGAGTGCAGGATTGTTCTGAAAACAGTAACTACTTTCACATAAAGTAACTGAATTTTATATGAACAGGTGTGGCAAAACATGTTGGTGATGCCCTCAAAGAACATGCTTCCAGATCATCTCGAAAGATTTGCACTATTGGAATAGCACCCTGGGGTGTGATTGAAAACAGAAATGATCTTGTCGGGAGAGATGTAAGAATGATTTTAAAAATTTGTTATATTTGAACTTCTATAAACAAAATTAGAGCAAGAATAGTGCAAGTTACCTTAAACTATTCACGATCATACCATACTTTTCAAATTATGTTTGAGAAATACTTTCCTGAGGTATTTTCTTTTTTTTTCCCTTTCTTCCTGAGGTTTTCTTATGATCCTTCCAAAAATGCATTTATAGGTATAAATAATTGTCATTATAGTATTAGTACATTTTGGTTTTGGCCTTTCTCTATAACTGTTTCATACTTTTCCAAATCATGCCAGTCTTTGTAATTAAATTTTTAATGACTATATGAGATTAAGAATTAATTTTACTGTCACTAAGAGTAGTAATCAAATGGTAGCATTTTATTTCAGTAGGTTAAGGACTGTGAATTGATTATAATTATCAAGAGAGTACTGAAAAGGAATTACTGAATTATAATGATCACTTTAAGTGAGATTAAATTTCTAATATCAGTTTTAAAGATTTATGAGGGCTAGAAAAATAGAAAAATATAATTGATATTAGATTGTTCTTATTCAGTGTCCTTTGTATATTGCACTTTATTCATTAATAACCTAACCATTTCTTTATGCTATATACTCATTTATTTTGTTTCCTTTGCATGTGATAAAATAATAATATGTATTTTGCAATAAGAGTTGAAATACAATTGTATGGTCTGTCTCATTATTGATTAGTCATCAGCTGGGTTGAAAACTTGTGCTTTTAGACATACTTTTTGATATTTTCTATTTGTTACTATATTGTAAATAGAATTTTACCTCCTATTTTCCTTTACAGATTATTTCAAAGTTTATATTTTCTCTATATTATATTTAAGCCTGCCCACTAACTCTTATATTTGCTCTTTTTTAGGTGGTTGCTCCTTATCAAACCTTGTTGAACCCTCTGAGCAAATTGAATGTTCTGAATAATCTGCATTCCCATTTCATATTGGTGGATGATGGCACTGTTGGAAAGTATGGGGCAGAAGTCAGATTGAGAAGAGAACTTGAAAAAACTATTAATCAGCAAAGAATTCACGCTAGTAAGAAAACTTATAAATTTGTTACTGTTGAAATTATTCTAGGTATATTAATGGCCAGTAACTTTCTAAAAAGGTTCTTTAAAGTGCTCATTTCCTTTTGTAGCAAGACAACATACAAAACGACAAAAATGACTGATGTTAAACAAAATAGAAAGACTTAGGGCAGGAAGTCTGAGGCCAAATAGGGTACTCAGATAATTGATTCCAAAGCCACAGAGGTTCATTGGAAGCTCTGTTGCTATGTAATCCTATTGCAGCCCAAGGATTTCAGAAATACTCGTAATGTGTGATATATTCTAATACATGACTTGAAATTCATGATTGAATAGGAGAAAAGAATACTTCATTGCAAAGTAAGAATCATCTTGTTTAAAGTTTATAACATGAATAGGTATCACGCTTTAGTCTTTTTTTTTTTTTTTTTTTTTTTTTTTTTGATTTTATTTATTTGACAGAGATCACAAGTAGGCAGAGAGGCGGGCAGAGAGAGGGAAGCAGGCTCCCCGCTGAGCAGAGAGCCTGATGCGGGGCTTAATCCCAGGACCCTGGGATCATGACCTGAGCTGAAGGCAGAGGCTTTAACCCACTGAGCCACCCAGGATCCCCAGTAGATAAGTCTTGAAAGTTAGTATTCTTGACACTTGTCTTCCGTTCCATCCATAGGCATACTTTCTGGATCAACATCTAGATTTTTCTTTCAAAGAGAAGTAATTTTATAATCCTGGGACGCCAAGAAGGTGGGCTCTCTGACAAAAGAAATAGAAATACAAAATTATAGAGTGATGCATGCAGATATGGTGGAGTCATATCCTCTCCTAAACTTCAGGACCATTTTAGAATCCTACAGTTACTTGTATTTCAGATTCTCTCACTGCATTGCGGGTTATTGTAAAAACAAAAATTGGTATTCTTCACTAAGTCTTTTCTGTCATTCTTGAAGAGGTCCTAGATTTTATTGATCCGTTCCATTTATGTAATCCTGACTCTGTCGTTAACTTCTATATTAATGTTTCAGTGCATTTGAAATCTGAAATACACATTTTAAAAGTGAATAAAAACAAATATACATTAGAAGTTCAACTCATTCATTATTGAAAAGCAAACTTGGGGAGCCTGGCTGGCTTAATCGGTGGAGCATGTGACTCTTGATCTTGGGGTGTAAGTTAGAGCCCCACTGATTACTTCAAAAAAATCTTTAAAAACAAACTAAAGGGACGCCTGGGTGGCTCAGTGGGTTAAAGCCTCTGCCTTTGGCTCAGGTCATGATACTAGGGTCTTGGGATCGAGCCCCGCATCAGACTTTCCTGCTCAGTGGTGAGCCTGCTTCCTCCTCTCTCTCTGCTTGCCTCGACCTACTTGTGATCTCTCTCTGTCAAATAAATAAATAAAATCTTTAAAAAAAATAATAAAAATAAACTAAAAAACGAATTGGTGTTAGAAATTTCTTTCTTTTTTTTTTTAAAGGTGAATGACTTTAAATTTTTTTTTTTTTTGAAGATTTAAGTTATTTATTTAACAGAGCTACACAGCGAGGAAAAAAAACCACAAGCAGGGGGAGTGGGAGAGGGAGAAGCAGGCTTCCCGCCAAGCAGGGAGCCCGATGCGGGGCTCGATCTTAGGACCTTGGGATCATGACCTGAGCCGAAGGCAGACGCTTAACGCCTGAGCCATCCAGGCACCCCGGTGTTATAAATTTCTTGTGAAGATTTCAATGAGTGAAATATACAAAATAATTTTTACTTTTCAGTGAATGTAAATTCTGGTGCGTGCTTAATCATATATTGTATCTTCTAACTTTGTCATTTAGAACAGACTTAACTCGGTATTTGATTTACTTAGGCTAGATTGCTATCATGTTGAATGCTTGAAATGAAGTCAACACAGTCTTTTTTTTTTTTTAAGATTTTATTTATTTATTTGACAGAGAGAGATCACAAGTAGGCAGAGAGGCAGGCAGAGAGAGAGGAAGGGAAGCAGGCTTCCCGCTGAGCAGCGAGCCCGATGCGGGACTCGATCCCAGGACTCCGGGATCATGACCTGAGCCGAAGGCAGCGGCTTAACCCACTGAGCCACCCAGGCGCCCATGTCAACACAGTCTTAAAAGAAATTTTATTTTGGCTCTTTAGTTTGTATTTTGATTAAGTAAAAAATAAGATTAAATGACTATATTTTGCCTAATATCTTGTAACCTTTTGCTTTTTTAAGGAATTGGACAAGGTGTCCCTGTGGTGGCACTTATATTTGAGGGCGGGCCAAATGTTATCCTCACAGTTTTAGAATATCTTCAAGAAAGTCCTCCTGTTCCAGTCGTCGTTTGTGAAGGAACGGGCAGAGCTGCAGATCTCCTAGCATATATTCATAAACAAACAGAAGAGGGAGGGTAAGTGTGTGATTACAAAAAGATTTCAATAGCTATGTATAGAGGCTTGTGGTTTTCAGAGTATTAGATTCACTTCCTTTTATGAACATGAAAATTTAAAGTTTAATATAATACCTTATAGTTTGAGGAAATAGCTTATCTAATACATTATTGGAATGAATTAAAGTATAACAGTCTACACAGAGGACAGTTTTGCAAGATCTGTCATACAGGGCATATATCTTTGGACCCCTTAGTTCCATTTCTAGGTATTGTTTATACAGATATACTTTTTCATACATGTGAAATACATTTTTAAAAACATGAAAGTTACTCATTACGATGTTTATAAAGGTAAAAGACTGGAACAAAATAGAATGTGTCAAGAAGGCTAGATAAATGATGGTGTATCTACATAATGATAGTTTGTAGCTAAGAAGTGTTGTTATCTATGTACGATTTGGGGAAATTACCAAAGTATATACATGGAAAAAGGAAAGCAGTTGACATGGAACTGGGTGGATGAAGATAGTAGGAAGGACTTTCACGATGAATTTTCATTTTTATGTTTAATATCATATTTTTTTTAAAGATTTTATTTATTTGTCAGAGAGAGAGAGGGGGAGAGCACAAGCAGGCAGAGCGGCAGGCAGAGGCAGAGAGAGAAGCAGGCTCCCCACTGAGCAAGGAGCCCGATGTGGGACTCAATCCCAGGACCCCGGGATCATGACCTGAGCCGAAGGCAGCGGCCTAACCAACTGAGCCACCCAGGCGCCCTTTAATATCATATTTTTGAGCCATATAAATATATTACCTGTTGAAGAAAAGAGAAATATATGAATGTGCTCATGTGTAAGACATCTTGGTAGAGTATTTCTTAATACACCCTAATATCTTAAAGTTATCTTTAAAGAGTATCTTATAAAATGTGAGTAGTGCTGTTGCAACACGTGCCTTGTAAAACAATTTAAAATAAAGAGAAAAATAACTCTCGTTTATTTTTCCCCATAGGACTTATAGTTGGGAGTCTCATAAGGGACAATATTTCACTCAGGGCCAAGTATTTAATATTAATACATTGTCTCTAAAGGTCTTATATGGATTCATTTATACTTCATATTAGATTCTACAAATAATAGAAATTGAAATCAGTGAATTAAGTTACGTTTCTTCTCATTCCAGCAGTCTTCCTGATGCAGCAGAACCCGATATTATTTCAACCATCAAAAAAACATTTAACTTTGGCCAGAGTGAAGCAGTTCATTTATTTCAGACACTGATGGAGTGCATGAAAAGAAAGGAACTTGTAAGTAGATTCCAGCAGAATAAGACTTTTTATTTCATTTAAAACATGTTATAAATTGGTGAAATACTTTTTTTTTTTTTGAAGATTTTATTTATTTATTTGACAGAGATCACAAGTAGGCAGAGAGGCAGGCAGAGAGAGGGAGAGGAGGAAGCAGGCTCCCCGCTGAGCAGAGAGCCCGATGTGGGGCTCAGTCCCAGGACCCTGAGATCATGACCCCAGCCGAAGGCAGATGCTTTAACCCACTGAGCTACCCAGGTGCCCTGAAATACTTTTTTTTTTCATTAAAGATTTTTAAAATTTATTTAAGAGAGAGAGAGAGCACGAGAAGGGGAGGGTCAGAGGGAGAAACAGACTCCCTGCTGAGCAGAGAGCCTGATGTGGGACTCAATCCCGGGACTCCAGGATCATGACTTCAGCCAAAGACAGTCACTTAACCAACTGAGCCACCTAGGCACCCCAATACTTTTTTTTTAAAAAGATTTTATTTATTTTAGGGTGTCTGGGTGGCTCAGTTGGTTAAGTGACTGCCTTCGGCTGAGGTCATGATCCCGGAGTACCGGGTTTGAGTGCCACGAAGGGCTGCCAGCTCCATGGGGAGTCTGCTTCTCCCTCTCACCTTCTCCCCTCTCATACTCTCTCTCTCTCTTTCAAATTAAAAAAAAAAAAATTATTTAGAAAGACAGTGCTTTGGGGCAGAGGAGGAGGGAGAGGGAGAAAGAGAAAGAATCTGAAGCAAAATCTGCACTGAACTTGGAGCCCTATGTGGGGCTCCATCCTGCGGCTCGATCCTGTGACTGTGACTGTGAGATCATGACTTGAGCCAAAACCAAGAATTGCACACTTAACCAACGAAATGAGCCACTCATGTGCCCGGAAATACTTTTGTTTTTAATTTGGATTTAAAATTTTGTAAAATATTTTTAACCATGTAATGATGTTATTTATTGTTTTGTTCAAGCAGAGTGATATCAGAGAAGGATTATGGTTTTTATATGGTATTGAGACATAGACTGCACTTCTGTTTCAGGGCAAGTTAATAACTGGGCCTCAACAGAGTATATCTAGAACCAAGGAAAAACTGTAGAGAGTATTTCTATCTCTCTGGCTTCTCGAAAATATATTTGGAGGGGCACCTGGCTGGTTCAGTTAGTAGAGCAGTGCAACTCTTGATTTCAGGGTTGTAAGTTCGAGCTACACGTTGGGGTATAGAGATTACTGGGGAAAAAAAGTCTCAAAAAAACAAAGAATATATTTGGAAAAAAGTTTATTTTACTCTGATTGATTGCTCAAATTAAATTAAAGATCATTGTTGCTTAATTTCAGTTATCTAAACATGAGCTTAATTTTCAGAGATAAAATTTTTTAACAGTGATGATAGGTAGATGATGACATGGTTTGATCTGTTTCTCATGCATTTTCTTTTGTACACAATAAAGTTGCAAAGTGTGTATGGGGTTGTAATAGTCTTTCAGTTAATGAAGAATGTTATTAGATAAAAACCTCTCAAGTGGCATTTTACTTAAAATAATTGAAAGAAATTTCCAGTAAAAGGATTGAAGAAAACATTTTTCATTCAAGAATATACACACATATATATTACTTGAATTAAATGTTCACTCTGTAGAAAGAACATCAGGATTTACCCAGACACATAATCTGTAGTCTTAGGCCATAAGTTGCTTACTCTAGTAAAGGACCTAAGATAGGTCAAGAAATGAATATAATGTGAAACTAAATATTTTTAGGATACTTGCCATTTTTATTTGGTAAATGATAGGTTTTTTAATTTTGTGGGGATTTTTGTTTGAAATGAAGTAATTTCTGATCAAAGCCCCAAAAAACTTTATCTCCCAGGTAGTTGGAAATTACTTTTTGTTTTATATACCTTATGACTTAGCTTTGAAAATACAAAGGTATAATATTATGAATTGATCTTTAGATCACAGTTTTCCACATTGGATCAGATGAACATCAAGATATAGATGTAGCAATACTCACTGCACTGCTTAAAGGTAAGATTTAAGAATTTTTAAATTTTTAGTATCTTATTTATAGCCTATTTATGTAAGATAGGACTTTTCAGTATAGGTAAATGTTTGGGACTGAATTTTTCAATAATTGTTCTTTGTGGGAGGCACAGTGGTAGCTTTCTGTGACAGTAAATGGGTTTTTGTTTTTGTCTTGTAGAAATTTAAAAAATTTTTTAATGTCTAGCAGGGTTTTTGTCACCAGACTCATTTAATTATAGTATTAAGAATGTTTCACATTTTTAATTGTCTGAAAGCAAGTGTTTAAAGGTAATGAAGTCTTGATGGATAGAAATTAAAGCATTCTTAAATATGCTGTTTTCATTCTGAAAGGAAGTTTGGAAAGAAAGCTAGTGGTATCTTTGAGGACCAAAGGGTCAGTGTACATCACATTGAACTCTGTTGTCCTCTCATCTTGCCAGAGACATCCAAATGATAAACAGAATTACAGTGAGAAATCTTTCCAAAAATTAGAAGCTGAAACTGTGTTCCATCTGGGTGGGTACTTGAAAGTTCCAAGTATACAGTGAAGTGGCGGGAGCAAAGCAAGAGGACACTATGCTGTTGTCATTCACAAGAATTTGCCAAACACTAGACCATGATAAATTGCCAGTAGATCAAACATTTTAAAAATACTATAATAAAATATATGTACATCTTGGGAACAAGCCATAATAAGTAATAGAAAATCCAGAAACGATAAATGGGATTGCATATATACAAAAAATAAAACGAGAACACCTAATATTTGCTATATACTTTCTTTCTGCTAGCCACTGTTTATACTGTTTATCATTTAATCTCAAAACAACCCGAAAAGACAGATTTCCTTTTATCTTCTCATTTTATAAATGAAGAAATTAAGGAATAGGAATCTGGAGGCACCACAAAGTTGTTATAAATGAATTAGTAAGATGATGAATACCTCATGGAAAAATGAGTTAGAATTTATGTAAAAGATGTTAGCGGAATAATATAAATGCTTAGGGAAAATATGGAAAGATGGTCAATATTATAATTAAAACAAAGTGAATCTTAATACAGAAGCATTTTACTCCGCTGTTGGGTATTCTTAAACCATTGATAGATGGTATCACCTTTTTGGAGCATATTTTGGCAGTATATCAAAAGTTATAAAGTATATATTCTTCACCCAGCGTTTTGGCTTCTACAGAATTATCCTATTTAAATAATCAAGCACATGCATGAAAATATACTCAATAAAAAATTAACCTGAATGTCTACTAGAATATTTGTTGAAGCAACTTACTTCACCTTTAAAAGGTATTATTAATATGTATATAAGATAAATTTGTATGCATTGTTCTACAAAACTAAGGTATGATGTTAAGGTACATAAAGTAGGCTACTAAATACTTTGTATAGTATCACTTTTGCTTAGACAGTTTAAAGTATTTGTATGAATTTATATATGCACAGAAAAGCACCTGTAAGTGTGTTTTTCATAATCTTAACATGGTACTATCTCTGTGATGGAAACAGATCATCTTTGCTTTATTCTTACTGTTCTGCATTCTGAATTGTTTGGAATGAATGAGGGCTATGTGTTTTCTGTAGTTGGAAAATAGAAGCCCTCAGCCCTGGGGTAACCTTACCTCCCTGAGGCAGGCTACCTCTAAACAGTGACTGAAATGAGCTGTGTAAGTTAATTAAAAGGGAAGAGGGGGCATTCATAAGTGTTCACATTTTAATGGAGATAAATTAATTGAACTTGTCAACTGTTTTCTTTATTCAATAAGGCACTAATGCATCTGCATTTGACCAGCTCATCCTCACGTTGGCATGGGATAGAGTTGACATTGCCAAAAATCATGTGTTTGTTTATGGACAGCAGTGGCTGGTAAGTAAATAATCTACATACACTACGTCATTAAATTATACTGTGTAATAATAAAGTATTTGCTGGAATTGTGATCTAACTTGACATTTTATGCCTGCCTAAAATGCAGAATTAGTTTAGTTAACATTTCTATAACATCCAAATCCATTTAGGATCCTAGAAATGAAAGAAGTCTTAGAAATAGTGCCTGTATATCTGTGTTTATCAGGGATATTGGCGTGTAATTGTCTTGGGTTATTATCTGGTTTTGGTATCAGGATAATGCTAGCCTCATGGAGTAAGTTTGGGAGAGTTTCCTCCACCTGTATTTTTTGGAGGAGATTAAGAGGATTGGAATTAATTCTTCTTTGAATGTTTGGTAGTATTCACCAGTGAGCTGTCTGGTTCCGCTCTCCTATTTGTTGGTAGGTTTTGATTATTGATTCAGTCTTCTTACTAGTAATTGGTCTGTTCACATTTTCATTTCATTGTGATTCAGTCATGGTAGGTTGTGTTTTCCTGGGAATTTAGTCATTTCTTCTAGATGTTCAATTTTTTTTAAAACTTTTATTTATTTATTTGAGAGAGAAAGAGCATAAGCAGGAGTAGTGGCAGAGGGAGAGGGAAAAGCAGGCTCCCCTCAGAGCAGGGAGCCCATAGGTTGTCCTTTTTTTTTTTTTTTTTTTTAAGATCTTATTTATTTGAGAGAGAGAGAGAACATGAGAGAGAAAGCATGAGCAATGGGGAGGGGTAGAGGAAGAGGGAGAAGCAGACTCCTGCTGAGCAGGGAGCCTGACTTGGGGCTCAGTCCCAGGACCCCAGGATCATGACCTGAGCTGAAGGCAGATACTTAACCAACTGAGCCACCCAAGGCCCAGTTGTCTCAATTTTGTAGTGTATAATTGTTCTTAGTAGTCTTTTATAATCATTTGTATTTCTGTGATATTAGCCATAACATCTCCTGTTTTATTTCTGATTTTGAGTCCTCTCCTTTTTTTTTGTGAGTCTAACTAAAGGTTTTTCAACCTTTTATCTTTTCAATGAATCAGCTCTTAGTTTCATCTTCTCTATTGTTATTTTAGTTTCTATTTCATTAATTTCTATTTTAATCTTTGTTATGTCCTTCTAACTATGGGTTTTGTTTATTCTTTTTTTAATTCCTTGAGGTGTAAAGTTAGGTGTTTGAGACTTTTGAGATTTCTTGAGGTAGGCATTTATTGCTATTCGCTTTCCTCTTAGAACTACTTTGGTCGGGGCGCCTGGGTGGCTCACTGGGTTAAGCCGCTGCCTTCGGCTCGGGTCGTGGTCTCAGGGTCCTGGGATCGAGTCCTGGCTCTCAGCTCAGCAGAGGGAGTCTGCTTCCCTCTCCCTCTCTCTGCCTGCCTCTCTGCCTACTTGTGATCTCTGTCAAATAAATAAATAAAACCTTTTAAAAAAAAAAAACTACTTTGGTCCATTCTACAAATTTGGTATGTTGTATTTCCATTTTTAATTGTTTCAAGGTATTTTTTTTTTGTTTGTTTCTTCTTTGACTCATTGGTTGTTCATAGCATGTTGTTTAATTTTCACATATTTGTAAATTTTCCAGGTTTTTTTTTCATATAACTAATTTCTGGTTTCATACCACTGTATGTTTCATACCATTGAAAAGATGATTGATGGGGCGCCTGGGTGGCTCAGTGGGTTAAGCCGCTGCCTTCAGCTCAGGTCATGATCTTGGGGTCCTGGGATCGAGCCCCGCATTGGGCTCTCTGCTCAGCAGGGAGTCTGCTTCCTCCTCTCTCTCTCTGCCTGCCTCTCTGCCTGCTTGTGATCTCTCTCTGTCAAATAAATAAATTAAAAAAAAATCTTAAAAAAAAAAAAAAGAAAAGAAAAGATGATTGATATGATTTGAGTTCTCCTAATTTTACTAAGACTTGTTTTATAGCCTACCATATGATCTGTCCTGAAAAATATTCCATATTCACATGACAAGAATATGTGTTCTTTGTTTTTGGATGTGGGTGTTCTGTAAATAACTGTTAAGTCCACTTAAGGCCAGTGTTTTCTTACTGATTTTCTGTCTGAATGATCTATCTATCATAGATAGATAGGGAGGGGGTAGTATTAAAGTATCCTACCATTACTGTATTGCTGTCTCTTTCTCCCTTTGTGTCTTTTAATATTTCCTTTATATATTTAGGTTCTCCTGGGTTGGATGCATAAATATTTACAAATCTTGTATCATCTTATTGGATTGACTCCTTTATTATTATGTAATGCCTTGTCTTATTACAATGTTTGTTTTAAAGTCTGTTTTGTCTGAGAAAAGTATTGCTATTCCATCTGTCTTTTGGTTTCCATTTGTATGGAATATCTTTTTCTGTCCCTTCACTTTTAGTCTATGACTTTACATCTAAAGTGAGTCTCTTGCAGGCATCATATAGGTGATGAGTCTTCTTTTTTTTTAATCCATTCAGACATTGTTTTTTGGCTTGATGGATGAATGGGTAAGGAAATTGTGTATATATATAATGGAATATTATTCAGCCATAAGAAAGAGTGAAATCTTGCCATTTGCAACAACATAGATGTACCTTGAGATCACTATGCTAAGTGAAATAAAATACCATATAATCTCTTTTATATGTGGAAGTAAAAAAGAAAAATCAAGTTTACAGATAGAATAGATTAGGGGTGGGGAAATGGGGAAGATGGGTGAAGAGGGTCAAAAGGTTAAAAGAAGGGGCGCCTGGGTGGCTCAGTGGGTTAAGCCGCTGCCTTCGGCTCAGGTCATGATCCCAGAGTCCTGGGATCGAGCCCCACATTGGGCTCTCTGCTCAGCAGGGAGCCTGCTTCCTCCTCTCTCTCTGCCTGCCTCTCTGCCTAGTTGTGATTTCTCTCTGTCAAATAAATAAATAAAATCTTTAAAAAAAAAAAAAGGTTAAAAGAAGAAAGGAAGGGAGGGTGGAAGGGAAAAAAAAGAAATAGTCCTCTGTGTACAAGAGAATTCATTACAGTGTTATCTTAGGTATTTAGACCAGCTTCTTCTATGGTCTTTCCCATATTTCTAAATGGCAGCAACCTTTTCCCAGTTTGGGGGATAAGAAACCTTAGTGTCATTTTTTAATTTTCTCTTTTTCATATATTCTAGTCCAATTCCATTTGTAAATGTTTTTAGATCTACTTTCAAAACACCCATTTTTTTTTTTTTTTTTTTTTTTTTTTTAAATCATCCTGGTCCATTCTACTATCACCCTTCTATATTGCTTCGTAGCATCCTGTTTGGTTTCCATGTTTTCATTGTTCCTCTCCCTCTGGACAGAAGATGGATCACATCACATTTATGCAGATCATAATCCAGAGCCCTTATGGTGGCCTGTAGGGCTTCATATCTTCTGCCCTATTACTACTTCTCTTACCATACATGTTAAGACTATTCCCTTTGCACTCTTTTATGTCGCCATAAATTGGTATGTTCTTAAAACATACCAAGAATGCTCCCCTGATGTTGATACTTGCTGATTTTTCTCTCTGGAACCGTTTCCTCTAGATGCCTACCTGGACTTGATTCCTTTTTTTTCATTTCTTTTTTATAAAAAACATTTATTTATTTAAGTAACGTCTACACCCAGTGTGGGGCTCAAACTCACGACCCCGAGATCAAGAGTTGCATTCTTCTGTCTGAGCCAGCCAGGCACCCCTCTTTTTCTGGTTTCTAATCAAACATGTTCTTCTCAATTAGGCTTTTATGGTTCACCCTATTTTGTTTTGTTTTTAAGATTTTTATTTATTTATTCGTCAGAGAGCGAGAGAGCAAGCAAGGGGAGCAGCAGGCTGAGGGAGAAGAAGGCTCCCTGCTGAGCAAGGAGCCTGATACGGGACTCGATCCTCAGACTCCAGGATCATGACTTGAGCTCAAGGCAGACACCCAGCTGACTGAGCCATCTGGGTGTCCTCACCCTATTTTTAAATTTTATTATTTTAGGTTTATTTACTTTAGAGAGGGAGCATGCTGGAGAGCACCAGGGTGTGGGTTGGGATGGGGCAGAGGAGAGAGGGAGAGAGAATCCCAAGAAGATGCCATGCTGAGTGCAAAGCCTGACTGGGGGCTTCATCTCATGATACTGAGATCAGAACTGGAGCCGAAACCAAGAGTCAGTCTCTCAACCAATTCCACCACCCAGGCGCCCATCCCTTCTTTAATAGTACTCCCCTGTGATAGCATTTTCTGTGTTTTTTGCCATTTTTTCCTTTAGCATTTATCATCATATATCTTAGCTATTTTTTTTCTCTTTTTACTTCTAGAAAGCAAATTTTATAGAGGCAAGATTATTAAAAAATAATATTTTTGTTAACCTGCTGTATTCACAGACTGGCATAGTAAACACTTGACAGATTTTTGTTACATGTCTGAATCACTAGGAAGCTTGGCAAAATAAATGTTCATACCCCACCTTGGATTATTTTACCTAGTCTTTTATAGAGGATGAGCTAGATCTTATCTGTCTACAAAATGTAAACAGAAAATTACAGAAAAGTGTACATAGCATAAACTTCATTGTAGCAAATTCTTTTTATCGACAGACATACATTCAGGCGTATCTACAGGCATTATGTAGTCATAGAACCTTTCTGAAAACTGTTATTATGGGGTATGTTTGTAGAGGTGAGGGCCAGAGAAGACAAAGCTTTCTTTTATATCACTTTAGTATTTGATTATTTTTTTAAGCCATGGAAATGTGTTTCCTATAAATAATAAAAAAGAATAATTAGTCACTTCCATTCTTACAGGACTACAGAGGAAAAAAATTAATGTTAATCAGCTGTGGTAATACTGTAACAGTAAACCAACCTTTTGTTCCCATGAATAGTTTCATTGGGTTTTTTAATCTCATATGTAAAGGCTTGGACAAAGCCTTTATCTTCTGTGTATATGTGGTTTATCTCGTGGATTTGTTCTGCACAGTATTATCTATTTGATTTTGTGCTTTCCTTCATGCTAGAATTTGCAGCATAATTGTTTTACTCTTCATTTTTTGGGAGTTCAGAATGCACGGACTATATGAAGAAATGTGGAACAAAATAGATACTTTTTATTTAAATCTTTTTTTCTCAGATGTGGAAATTTTGTCAGACTTTATTGTTTTAAGGCAGTGGTTATAAACCTAATTCAGATAGAACACTTCTTTTAGTTCAATTCAGATAGAACATATCAGTTTTGTTACGACACTTTTATTTAATTATTATTATTTTTTAAAATATTTAATTTATTGATTTGACAGACGGAGATCACAGGTAGGCAGAGAGGCAGGCAGAGAGAGAGAGAGAGGAGGAAGCAGGCTCCCTGTGGAGCAGAGAGCCCAACACGGGGTTCTATCCCAGGTCCTGGGATCTTGACCCAAACCGAAGGCAGAGGCTTTACCCACTGAGCCACCCAGGCGCCCCATGACCTTTTTATTATATGAAAATTGAGTTTCATTGGGTCCTTTCTATACAAACTTTAAAAGGCAATCTAATGCCCTATTGTAATAAAGACAAATCAAAGTGATTTGTAATAAAAATACTCAGTGCAGAGGTGCTTAAGAATGAAACATATAGATGGCATAAGTAATTAGATACTTGCACTTACTTTATGTAGAATCAGTGTAAATCCTGCAGTTGTGATGCACACTAATACAGGAATGTTGTTGGTTCTTAAATTCCATGGGAGCAGAAAAACACCCACTACAAGTACAGGACCAAGGAAAGAGCAGGAAGAAGACCAAATAAGAATTAGAGTAAAAATAGTTAATGTTAGAATAAGAAATAACTTATCAGAATTATTTGTATGTGATAAAGACTCTTAACTAAGAGGAACAACATGCCATGATTAATTACCAGTTGTAGTATGAAAAAATAAAAAAAGCTTTACATTGTTACTAATTAGTTTGGCCTCATCTTTAAGTGCAGTGTCAGAATATTTCCCTTGTTATCACATAGAATCAAGTGCTAAAAAAATACTGCAGAAAAAAGTTCTTTCATCTTGAAAACCCATCATGTATAAGGTTTGCATTTAGTCTGTATCCTTCAAAAGATCTTGTGACCAAATCCTTTGCTGAATGATGAAAATAGAGGATAGGTTGGAAAAAGAAATGTTGTAGAAGCTAGTCTATAGAAATTGTGCAGGTGTCTAGTAAACTTCTGAAGACAGAGTAAGATTGAAAAACAAGTCGTTAAAAAAAAAACAACAATCATTTTGATACTGATTTTTCACCATAAAGTTTTCTCTTATCATATGGTATATGTATAAAGTATATTAACATTAAATATATTATGTTCTATTAATAAAATACCCCTTATTAATGATACTTAATGAAATCTCTGTATTTGTGTCTCCATTAATTTAATAGCATTTGATTCAAAGTTTGTTGAAATCTATATAAAGAGTCCCTAAAAACTTGAAAGGTACAGCTTGTAAATGTTGACTGATACACATGTGTTACATTAAACTCAAACAGCACAGATGGTGTTCCTATTAGGAGATGTAATTTTTCTCTAATAGTGAATAATTTCTGTTAAAGTTCTAAAGAAGGCTAAGTACCATCTTATCTAATTTATATTAGATAGTTGTATTTTTGGAAAGTTCATTTTGTAAAACAAACCATGACAATACTTTGTGTTTATATGTAAAGCAGAACTATTGCATTTTTATTCATGAACACCTAACAGGATAACAAAATTGTGTGAGATATGGGACAGTTCCTTTTCAGTGAAATTGTCTGGCATGTTGTATGATCTCTGGTATCCTTTGAATGTTAGTAATGGCGCCCCTAGTTATTGAAATGATCCCTTCAAAGAAACCTTTCCTAAACATTAAGAACTGTTGCTCTAAGGTATTTTCCCCTAAATTTACTTAATGGATTCTCTCTCTCTCTCTCTCTTTTAATCCCTGTGTAACTCTCCTACAGACATACTGCTTATGAAATGTTCTTTGGGGAATGCTACTCTGTAGAGGTCTTTTCTTCTATTCTCTTTATACCTTAAGTCCTTGCCTTTTACTATTTTGTGTGTGGTTTTTTTCTTTTGAGGTAGGGGAGGGGCAGAGGAAGGGGAGAATTTTAAGCAAGCTCCACGTGCAGCACAGAGCCAGATGCGGGGCTTGATCTCACAACCCTGAAATCATGACCCAAGCCAAAATCAAAAGTTGGACACTTAACTGACTGAGCCCCCAGAGCCCCTATTTTGCATCTTTTCAATTTTGTTCTAAAACCGTTCAGGAACAAATAAGGACTTGTATTTAGAACTATTTGTGTAATTGGACTATGAAACATATTAATTAACATTTATATTCTTTTAGGTTGGGTCCTTGGAACAAGCTATGCTTGATGCTCTTGTAATGGATAGAGTTGCATTTGTGAAACTTCTTATTGAAAATGGAGTAAGCATGCATAAATTCCTTACCATTCCTAGACTGGAAGAGCTTTATAACACAGTAAGTGTATGTTAAAATTCTTTGTTGACTAAAAGCTTTGGCAAGTGTCATTTTGCGTGAACATACCCAGTTTTACTGCTAAAACCTTTAATGATTTGCTTGTTACTTGGAAGAAGTAAAGCCAGTCTTAGGGTGGATTGACAGTCTGAAACCCTTTCCTTGTTTCTGGAGATTTTCCCTGTCACCATAGTCACATAGGAAGGAGGTAAATTGTTACTAACCTTGTCTTCCATTCCTTCCTGTCACCTCTTTTTAAAACCATAGGATCAGGATCAGCTTTTTTTTTTTTTTTTTTTTTTTTTTTTTTTTTAAGATTTTTATTTCTTTGACAGAGAGGCACAGCAAGAGAGGGAACACAAGTAGGGGGAGTGGGAGAGGGAGAAGCAGACTTCCCACCAAGCAGGAAGCCTGATGTGGGGCTTGATCCCAGGACTCTGGGATCAGGGCCTGAGCCGAAGGCAGACGCTTAACAACTGAGCCACCCAAGCGCCCCTAGGATCAGATTCTTTTTTTAAAAAAACATTTTTTTTTTTTTTTTTAGATTTTATTTATTTATTTGACAGACAGAGATCACAAGTAGGCAGAGAGGCAGGCAGAGAGAGAGGAGGAGGAAGCAGGCTCCCTGCAGAGCAGAGAGCCCGATGCAGGGCTCGATCCCAGGACCCTGGGATCACGACCTGAGCCGAAGGCAGCGGCTTTAACCCACTGAGCCACCCAGGCGCCCCCTAGGATCAGATTCTTAATTACAGTTATTATATTTCCTTCTTTTTCCTCTTGGTAGTCATTTGTTACACCAAACTTCTTTTGATGCCTTTTCTTTTTTATGCCTTTTCTTAAAGGAGAAACTACACGTTTTTTCTTTTCTCCTTTTTGTTTTTTACGTTCATGATTTTGACCTTGTGGTATCCACCTTTTAGCTTGCATACCATTTTTCTTTTTTTTTTTTTCTAAAGAGCTCCTGAAAACTATTACCTTTACAAAGCCTTTCTCATTTCACATGTCTAGCATTGGAGAGAGTAAATACTGCCCTTGTTACTGGTTTTCCTTGTTAACAACATTAATATAATTGTATTATATTTTGAGGTAAACTATTAACCAAATCCTTGCTTTCTAACTTTGACTTCACTGCAAAGCTCTGTTCATTCATCAGTTTCTGCCTGTTTATCTCCTCCTTTTCATTCCTAATGTCTTTGTACTTTTTTTGTAATAGTCATACCACTTCAGTAATCTAATCTCCTTGTCCTTTATTCAAATCATTTTTAAACTAGTTATTATAATCCTATGTTTTACCATATCTTTCTCCAGTTAAAAAAAATTTTTTTTTAAAGATTTTATTTATTTATTTGACAGAGATCACAAGCAGGCAGAGAGGCAGGCAGAGAGAGGGGAGAAAGCAGGCTCTCTGTCGAGCAGAGAGCCCAATGTGGGGCTCGATCCCAGGACCCTGGGACCATGACCTGAGCCGAAGGCAGAGGCTTAACCACACTGAGCCACCCAGGCGCTCCCCCAGTTAAAAAATTCTTGCTAGCTCCCCGGCGTGTATAGAATAATACCCAAGCCCTTAGCTTGATTTCCAAATTTCTTCAGCTTATGATATTTCGCCCTAGCTAACTCTTATCAATTGGCCTTTTATTCCCACCCCACCTTCCCATACTGGATGTTTCAGTTATGTTGCCTATGTACTGTTTCCCAAAAATAAAAACTTCTAAAAAAAGCATTTCTTGTTTACATACTGCTGGTGTGTGTTTTTCTCTCAGCTACTCTCTACTTACTGGTACTTTATTCATTATTTAGAATGTAGTTCTAATGCCATGCCACTGCCTTCATGAATCCATTGGCATAGTTAGTTGAGGACAATTATATCTTCTCTGTGGATTGTAGATTTCTTTTGAGTAGGGAGTATATCTTTATTTTCCCCCATTTTTTTTAATAGTATCTAGCAGAATTAGATTGAACTTTGTTAGCATTCTGCTCTTTCTAGCAAACAGATAAAAAAATTAAAAGGATTATTCATTGTGCTGAAGTAATAAGGTTTATCCCTGAAATGTAAAGCAGATAAAAAAATAATAAAAAATAAAAATTGATCCCATTAGCAAGGCAAGTAATTTTTTAAATTGTGTAACTCAGAGTTATTAAGATGATAGTTACTTTTCAGCATCAATTATTGATAAAATTTTTTTTAAGGTTAAAGGATTATGTAACATAAAGTAGTGGAGGGTCTTCTCCATTTCTCTCTGCTGTGTTTATGCTCTCTTTCTCTCAAGTAAATAAATTTTTTAAAAAATTTTTTAAAAAGAGAGGGTACAGCTCCGTTATTGTTTTCTTTCTTTCTTTCTTTCTTTTTTTTAAATTTTACTTAGTTATTTGACAGAAACAGAGATCACAAGTAGGCAGAGAGGCAGGCGGGGGCGGGGAGCAGACTCCCCGCTGAGCAGAGAGCCCAATGTGGGGCTTGATCACAGGACCCTGGGATCATGACCTGAGCTGAAGGCAGAGGCTTTACCCCACTGAGCCACCCAGGCATCCCTACAGCTCCGTTATCAATGAAAGAAATGTAAATTAAAGATAGAATTAAAAGCTTGCAAAGTTTGCATGATTTATTTTTTTTTTTTTAAACTTCATTTATTTGACAGAGAGAGACACGGGTGAGAGAGGGAACACAAGCAGGGGCTGTGGGAGAGGGAGAAGCAGGCTTCCTGCCCAGCAGGGAGCCTGATGTAGGGCTTGATCCCAGGACCCTGGGATCATGACCTGAATTGAAGGCAGACACTTAACGAATGAGCCACCCAGGAGCCCCAATTTGTTTGTGAGATTTAAAATTTGTGTTTTTGCATAAATAAAACATAACCTAAATTATACATGTTATTAAAGGTGAGTATGACAATATGAAATGGTTTATCTTTTCTTTTACTCCATTTTATGAACAGAACTTATTTAGCTGAAAAACAATGTAATTTGAGCAGGAGGGTTCATAAAGTCCTATAAGTAACAAAAAAGTTGTTATATTATTTTAGAAGAAAAATAATAGTTTGCTTTAATTTTTTCTCTTTAAAGAAACAAGGTCCAACTAATCCAATGCTGTTTCATCTTGTTCGGGATGTCAAACAGGTAAGAGTTTCTTTTTATTTTTGAAAATGCTATTTTAAAAATTGGTTACATTTCATCTGTTTCTAAAACACATTTAAATATTGTACGCGTTGGGGCGCCTGGGTGGCTCAGTGGATTAGGCCTCTGCCTTCGGCTCAGGTCATGATCTCAGGGTCCTGGGATTGAGCCCCACATCGGGCTCTCTGCTCAGTGGTGAGCATGCTTCCCTCCCTCTCTGCCTGCCTCTCTGCCTACCTGTGATCTCTGTCTCTCTCTCTCTCTCCGTCAAATGAATAAAAAAAAAAAAAGTTGTACGCCTTAAAAATAGCAATAAAATGACATTTAAAAAAAGATTATATTTATTTATTTAACAGACAGAGATCACAAGCAGGCAGAGAGGCAGGCAGGGTGGGGGGTGGGGCAGGAAGCAGGTTCCCTGCTGAGCAGAGAGCTAGATGTTGGACCCTGAGATCATGACCTGAGCTGAAGGCAGAGGCTTAACCCACTGAGCTACCCAGGTACCCCATAAAATGACATTTTTTAGAACAAGATAAAATAGGGGCTAAATCTGTGGTGACATGGAAATAAAGAACATAATATATCAGAAATCAAGTAAAAGAAAAGTTTATGAAATAAGACCAAGTTACCTGAGTTTTTGGTTATCTGAGATTGAGTGTGATGAATTTCATGATGCTCATTGTCCATAAAGAAAGATCATTGACAGAATGTATCTTTCTTTGTGTTCAAAGAAACTTGTTACCTTGACCTGTAAAGGATATTGAGTAAACACATTGAAGGAAACACTGGATAGTGATCTTCATGGCATATTTTGCGAGGGAAAATGCTGAAATGTTGAAATCATCCATGAATGCTCTCTTAATATCCATACTGTGATTAAATAGACAACACTATTATATGATCTAAAGCCATCCTGTGGTGACCAGATTCAATATACTAATATCCCCCTTCTGTTGGGATCCTTTGTGAATTAATAGTTTTATTTTTTTATTTTTATTTTTATTTTTTTAAGATTTTATTTATTTATTTGACAGAGAGAGAGATCACAAGTAGGCAGAGAGGCAGGCAGAGAGAGGGAAACAGGCTCCCCGCGGAGCAGAGAGCCCGATGCGGGACTCGATCCCAGGATCCCGAGATCATGACCCGAGCCGAAGGCAGCGGCTCAACCCACTGAGCCACCCAGGCACCCGAATTAATAGTTTTAGACATTTATTTATTTATTTATTTATTTATTTATTTATTTATTTATTTATTTATTTATTTATTTAAAGATTTTATTTATTTATTTGAGAGAGAGACAGTGAGAGAGAGCATGAGCGAGGAGAAGGTCAAAGAGAGAAGCGGACTCCCCGCGGAGCCGGGAGCCGATGCGGGACTCGATCCCGGGACTCCAGGATCATGACCTGAGCCGAAGGCAGTCGTCCAACCAACTGAGCCACCCAGGCGTCCCATACTTATTTATTTTTTTTTAAAGATTTTATTTATTTATTTGACAGAGACAGAGATCACAAGTAGGCAGAGAGGCAGGCAGAGAGAAGAGGAAGCACGCTCCCTGCTGAGCAGAGAGCCAGATGCGGGCCTGGATCCCAGGACCCTGAGATCATGACCTGAGCTGAAGGAAGAGGCTTTAACCCACTGAGCCACCTAAGTGCCCCAGTTTTAGACATTTATTAAAAATGTTATAGTCATTTAAAATACTGGTATCGAATAGTTTGCTTTCCTAAATGAAAAGATAATCATTTAATGAAATATTTTTTAGTTTCTGAGCTAAAATGTTTGTTTTCTAGAATTCTTCATTCAGACTTCTACTTGCTGTTAAATGGAGTGTACTATTAAAAAACTGAAAAAATAGAAATGTCATTTTCTGTTTTAATTTTTTGTTTTGTCACTTATTTAATACTAAACTAAGATCCCATGGGGAGAACCTAGACTTTATTATATTTAAAAATATTTTTTCTTTAATTCACTTTTTTAATGTGTTATTAAAACATTTTACATACCATAAAATTGATCCATTTAAAGGGTTTAGTTTAGTGGCTTTTCGTATATTCACAGTTTTGCAACTATCACTACAGTCTTTAATTTTAGAGTAACCCTGTACTCCCCATTAGTAGTCACTCCCCATTCCTGCTTTCTTCTCTGCTTCCTGCCACTCTCCTGCCTTAGACAACTGTTAATCTACTTTTTATCTGTATGGATTTGCCTATTCTGGACATCTCACACTGAATTGTGGTTTTTTTGGTTGTTGTTAAAATAATTAAGGCTTCCCCCCGCCCCCAAGAAAGCTTGAGTGATGGGGAAACCTTCAGTCCAGGGCTTTCTAAAACACATTTGCATTATGATTTACTTATGTGGGTTAGCAGAAGGAACTATAGTGTTTTTAATTCTAGAAACAAGTAAGAGATTTGTTATAGATTGACTATTTTTACATTGTTGGCTATACTAAATAAGTCAAGTTTTTTTTATTTCTGTAAGGGAAAAATCCTAAAGTAAAGTAGTAATTGACTATTTTCTGATTCAAATTAATAAGTGAGTATTATAAGTAGTATTTGTATAGTTTGAGAAATTGTTTATCATACTTTTTTTTTTTTTAAGGTAACTCACGTTATTTCCCTTAATTTAAGTATTTCCCATTTAAGTGGGGTCATATCATGGTATTTCTCAAATTTTTAAAAAATATTTTTATTTATTTATTTGACAGAGATAGAGACAGTGAGAGAGGGAACACAAGCAGGGGGAGTGTGGAAGGAGAAGCAGGTTTCCTGCTGAGCAGAGAGTCTGATGCGGGGCTCGATCCCTGGACCCTGAGATCATGACCTGAGCAAAGGCAGACGCTTTGCGACTGAGCCACCAAGGCACCTCTTTGTCAAATTTTTAAAATTTATTTTTTAAATGTTTTTTTGTCAAAAAATTTTTAAAGAAAACTAAAAATGTACATGATAATCCTCATTCATAAAGCATATTTTGAGGTTGCTCAAAACAAAATAAAAAGAAAAATCTTGCATTTAAGGTGAAAAATGTATTTTAAATATTTATATGAGAGAGAGCGAGCATGAGCAGGGGTAGAAGAAAAGGAGAAGCAGAACCCCCACTGAGTAGGGAGCTGGACACAGGACTTGATTCCAGGCTGATGGGATCAAGACCTGAGCCAAACTCAGACGCTTAACTGATTGAGCCACCTAGGCATCCGAAAATATTTTTTGATTAATTTCAAATCAGAGATTTAAGGAATATAAGTATCTAGAAATTTAAAACTTCACAGATGAAACCAAATTATAAAAGGTATAAATATTTTTTAAAGTACTGCTGCACCTAGGGGCCCCTGGGTGGCTCAGTCAGTTAAGTATCCATTTTGTAAAGATAGATTTTTCTTGATTTTGACTCAGGTCATGAGCTCAGGGTCATGAGATCCAACCCTGCATCAGGCTCCACGCTCAGCATGAAGTCTGCTTGAGATTCTCTTTCTCCCTCTTCCTCTGCCCCTGCCGGCCCCTGCACTGTACGCGCGTGCATACTTGCGCGCGCTCTCTCAGATCTTAAAAAAAATTTTTTTAAAGTACTAGTTTTATGCAGTTATAATTAGGGAAATGGAAAGAATGGTGATGGTAGGAGGGTAGAATTGGTTGATACATGTAAATTACCTAATGATTAAACCCTTTTAAGATTATTTAATGAGATTAACCAAATATTTGATTCTGAACAGGCAATCTTCCAAATTCACAAATGGCTCAGGTTCCAAAAAATTGTTGCCCTGGGAAAATGAATTCTTAGTTCTACACAGTGTTATAAGTGGTGGTTTAAATCTTAGATGAGGCTATAGAAACTTGTGTACTGTATAATATAACCAATATAGTTTTGGCTAAAAAATACTTACAAGTACTTTTGGGCCTGTCTAGAAACATAATTAACATTTATAGCATTGTTTTTGCAGGGAAATGTAATTTATATAATGTGCCACAGTGAAAATAGAGTACTTGGCTCTTGGAAGCTCCTTTGCTTCTATGTGTGAAGTATTAGGACAGTGGAAAGATCAAATGATCTTACTGCTATAAGCCATGCTTCTGTCACAATACCTTTGTGACTTTAAAACTTCAGAATCACCTCTTTTTACAGAAGGAAATGAGAAACAAGTTACTTCCTTCTCCTGTAAAGATAGCTGCTGGCAACCCCAGCTTCCTGTAACAAATAAACATTTATCATTTTGGAGAATAGGTGTATTTCTAAGCATGCTTGGAAATATTGAGAAATATCCTATTTAAAACTAATGTTTTATTTCCAGGGGAATCTTCCTCCAGGATATAAGATCACCCTAATTGATATAGGACTTGTTATTGAATATCTTATGGGAGGAACCTATAGATGCACCTATACTCGGAAACGTTTTCGATTAATATATAATAGTCTTGGTGGAAATAATCGGGTATGTAATATTTTGGGGGAAGTCTATATATGTACTTTGTATTGTATACTTTATAAGCTAAAAATTCTTAAAAACTCACATACCTTAAAAGTTTAAAATTACTGATATTCTTAGAATGGTGAAAGTAGCATCTTTTTTTTTTTTTTTAATGATTTTATTTATTTATTTGAGAGAGAGAGAGAGAGCATGAGAGGAGAGAGAGATCAGCGGGAGAAGCAGACTCCCCGCCGAGCAGGGAGTCCGATGTGGGACTCGATCCCAGGACTCCAGGATCATGACCTGAGCCGAAGGCAGTTGCTTAACCAACTGAGCCACCCAGGCGCCCCTGAAAGTAGCATCTTAAAATATGATATTTTCAACTGTAAGACCACATAGAAATATTTTGTAATTGAAATCCAAATCATTTTTTTTCTATGTGTGTATAAACACATTTGTACATATGTATGAATTAATTCTCGAATTTTTATGATATCGGTATATTTAAATCTGTAAAAACTTAATAAACTTTCATTTTCAGAGGTCTGGCCGAAATACCTCCAGCAGCACTCCTCAGTTGCGTAAGAGTCATGAATCTTTTGGCAATAGGGCAGATAAAAAGGAAAAAATGAGGCACAATCATTTCATTAAAACGGCACAGCCCTATCGACCAAAGGTATGTTCACATAAATTTTACCTTTTCTGGATTTTGTTCTGTCTAATTTACTAGTATTTATGAAACAGAAAACTACTTGTTTTAGCAAGAATGAACTTTTGTTCCTAGGTACATCTTTGATTATTCAGTTTGCCATATACAGAAAGATATTTATTATGAGTTAACAATTCTATCAGGTTTTTTATATTTAGCTATAATAAAAATTTTTAAATGTTTTGATAAATGCTTAAGTGCCTCCTTTTATTCCACTTTAACTTGATTAACAACATTTAAGGTAAGTGTTTCAGGCATACTGTTCTTCTATTAAGATTATGTTTTATCAGATACTAGTTGAAATATTTAGGCCCTTTAATTTCAGAGAACTTTATTACAGTGGTTTTTTTTTTGTTTTTTTGTTTTTGTTTTTTTTTTAGAAATAACCATTTCTATAAAACCTGAGCTGTAATAAAGTATATAAAATTTATACCATTTTGATTTGTGCAGTTATATGAAGTTGAAGAAAATGTAAAAGGAGACTTTATTTTTATTTTTATTTTTTTAAAGATTTTATTTATTTATTTGACAGAGAGAGATCACAAGCAGGCAGAGAGGCAGGCAGAGAGAGAGGAGGAAGCAGGCTCCCTGCTGAGGCAGAGAGCCTGACGCGGGGCTCGATCCCAGGACCCTGAGATCATGACCTGAGCCGAAGGCAGCGGCTTAACCCACTGAGCCACCCAGGCGCCCTAAAAGGAGACTTTATAAAAATTCTCACATTAATGTCATATGGCCTTATTATAATGAATCTTAAACATTTGTTTTTCCTTGAAGATTGATACAGCTGTTGAAGAAGGAAAGAAGAAGAGAGCCAAAGATGAAATTGTAGATATTGATGATCCAGAAACCAAGCGCTTTCCTTATCCACTTAATGAACTGTTAATTTGGGCTTGCCTTATGAAGAGACAGGTCATGGCCCGGTTTTTATGGCAGCATGGTGAAGAATCAATGGCTAAAGCATTAGTTGCCTGTAAGATCTATCGTTCAATGGCATATGAAGCAAAGCAGAGTGACCTTGTAGATGATACTTCAGAGGAATTGAAACAGTATTCTAAGTAAGTTATATTTTATCATTTCAAACATTTAAGAAATATAAGATCATGTTTAAGTGGAGGTTATAGTGTCATGCAGTAAATGGATATATATAGGTATAATTTTATTGGCACAATTAAAATGTATTAGGTAATATTTATTTATTTTTCTTATTGAAAATAGAGGGACCGGGGAGAGGGAGAGGAAGATAGAGAATCTTAAGCAGGCTCCTCACTGGGGCATGGACTAGGGCGAGTCTTGGGCTTGATCTTCCAACCCTGAGATCATGACTAAGCCAAAATTGGGAGTTGGAAGGTTAACTGACTGAGCCACCCAGGCACCCCAAAATTTATTAGGTAATTCTTAAAATTCAGAAGGAATTTTTCCTTTCCTGTTTATGCATGTAAATAGAAGTTATTGTTTATAACTCAAGAGTCAAATATTTTGACAAGAAAGAAGAAATGCCAGAAGTCAGTTTTAATAATTGCACGTACTAGCAATTAATTAGATTAAAAGTTCCATTTGAAGTGGTAAGGAAAAGAAGAAAGTAAGGTTTTTGAGCTGTGTTCCAAGGAAATGAATTGAATTCAACCAGAAGGTCATTTCAGAATGTGGATGTACATCTATGGAAGAGTAAAACAGTTCACAGATGTTTACACTTAGGGTAATAATGAATATTAAGCTGGAAAGATGGTTTGTAGGAAACTTAATGATAGAAAATAGGACTTACCTCTCTCCAAATGGGCTGTCTTTGGAAGAGAGTTAGTGTTATTACTGAAAATAACTCAAGCCGGGAGGGGTGCCTGGGTGGCTCAGTCAGTTAAGCATCTGCCTTCAGCTCAGGTCATGATTCTGGAATCAAGCCCCACATTAGGGTTCCTGCTCAGTGGAGAGCCTGCTTTTTCCTCTCCCTCTACTGCTCCCTCTGTTTGTACACTCTTTCTCTGTGTCTCTCTCTTTCTCTGTGTCAAATGTATAAATAAAATCAACTCAAGCAGGGATCTTATGATCACTTAACTCTGGGGATTTAAGACTCAGATATTTTTCATGATTAGGTTAGTGTCTATTCACATTTTTCTTTCTATGGGGTACCAAACCTCTTTTATTTATTTATTAAAAGATTTTATTTATTTATTTGACAGAGATCACAAGTAGGTAGAACAGCAGGCAGAGAGAGAGGGGGAAGCAGGCTCCCTGCTGAGCAGAGAGCCCGATGTGGGGCTTGATCCCAGGACGCTGGGATCATGACCTGAGCTGAAGGCAGAGGCTTAACCCACTGAGCCACCCAGGCGCCCCTCTTTTATTTATTTTTTTAAAGATTTTATTTATTTATTTATTTGAGAAAGAGACAGAGATGGCAACAGAGGTAGTGAGAGAGAACACAAGTGGAAAGGAGAGGGAGAGGCAGGATCCCTGACTACACGGGGCTCCATCCCAGGACCCTGGGATCATGACCCGTGCCTGAGGCAGATACCTAACCAGCTGAGCCACCTGGGCACCCCTGTGTTTGAAATACTATATAAATAAGAGTTTTTGTAGAGAGCAGCTTAACATTGTCAGTTTGGGTTTCCTGTGAGACTGGAGTTTTTATTTCCAAGACCAATGAAAAATTCTCTGTAGTCTACCTTTTCAGACTTGTTCTTAATGTGACATATTTTAATATTTTGTGACATTTGCGTAGTAATAGGTATCTGGAAACAGAGCCACTATGATTCTAATGCCTCATAATTCCCTGAGTGTTAAAATATTAAATGTAAATGTTATTATATTAAATATAAACATTAAATTTAAAATGTTATGAAATTGTATAAAAATAGTGTCTAAAACTGCAGTTTGGTAATACAAATATTTTGGCTTTTATCTTTTGATAGTGATTTTGGTCAACTAGCAGTTGAATTACTAGAACAATCCTTCAGACAAGATGAAACCATGGCTATGAAATTGCTCACTTACGAACTGAAAAACTGGAGTAATTCCACCTGCCTCAAGTTAGCAGTGTCTTCAAGACTTAGACCTTTTGTAGCTCACACCTGTACACAGATGTTGTTATCTGATATGTGGATGGGAAGGCTGAATATGAGGAAAAATTCCTGGTACAAGGTATAACTTAGAAACAATTATGTAAAGTATGTGATTAGATAAAAAGAGGAATTAGCCCAGATATATAGTAAAATGCCTTGATTTATGAGGGTGGTGGGGGTGGCAGTGTTGGCATTTTATCTCTGGTGGCATGAAGTAGCCTCTTTTTTCCTTCTGTTCTTCACTCTGAATCCTTTTCAGGTATGATTATTGCCCCTCTCTGAGCCAGAAGCAAGAGGGCAACAAAGGAAGTATTGGTATTTACAGCCCTGAGCAGCCATGAAAAAAAGTTGCTTCTTTATTAAAAGATGATTTCCAAATTCTAAAATTGAGCTCCTGTCTGCTAACTTAATAATTTGTTACTTTTTTCTTAAATAATTTACATGAAGTATATTGGATATGTGTAGTTTTGATGGTTAAGAATTTGGGTAAAATATTGGCTGGTACTTTTGGTTTCATCATAGTGAGAGATACTACTTTAAACTTTCCTTTTCATTATCTTATATCTTAAATAAGGTACAGAGATATAGAACGCAGAAATCAGGCAAGTGGTTTAACCATTGTAAGTAGATAACAAATACTGATATCTAATAAAAATAATGGTGAAAGATTAACCAGTAGAAACCCTGATACTCAATTATAATTTCTTTATGCTGTAGGATTATGCAGGTAATAACATAAAATTTTACGAATAAACCTCTTTGTTTATAGAGGCACAAGCTGAGTAAACATGTGATGACATGGAACAGTTGCAAAGATATTAAGGATAAAATTATGCACATAATAACTTCATAAGGCTTAAATTTTCTTTAAAAAATGTATTTTCTGAACAAACAAATAATTATTAGATCTTTTCTATATCCTCACATCATAGTGCTCAAATGTTTTGTTACTCCTTAAATCAGTTCAACCTGGGCCTCTTTAAATATTATACGCAAGTATAAAAATGAAGTTCTTGGTTTTTCCTATACTAACGGGCAGATTGGCTAACAAAATATTTAATACCTTTTTATTCTTGAAGATAATTAATTTTAAAATGTAAACTTATATGTTTCTAAAATTTTTAGGTCATACTAAGCATTTTAGTTCCACCTGCCATATTAATGCTGGAATATAAAACAAAGGCTGAGATGTCTCATATTCCACAATCTCAAGATGCCCATCAAATGACAATGGAAGATAGCGAAAACAACTTTCAAAACATAGCAGAAGAGATTCCCATGGTAAGGAGGAAGAATATTTTTAAGTAAATATAAACTTTTGTGAATAAATATATGATGTGTTATTTTTATTTTAGGAAGTGTTTAAAGAAGTAAGAATACTGGACAGTAATGAAGGAAAGAATGAAATGGAAATACAAATAAAATCAAAAAAGCTTCCCATTACAAGAAAGTTCTATGCCTTTTATCATGCACCAATTGTAAAATTCTGGTTTAATACGGTATGTTATATGTTTTTTAAATTGAGCATAATGTTTTTAAAGGATAAGCTTTAAGGGATCTTGTTCTAAAGTCGATATTTATCTTGATATAACTTAGATCATTGACAAGCCATTTTCCACTTAAAAGAGTATAAGTTTAACTTAGTTTTATTCCAATTGCCATCATATATAATGATAAATGCTAACAAACCTTAATTCTGATTGGATCCAGAAATTGACTAAACAGAAATGTGATAACCATTTATCACCTACCTGCCTTTGTAAGCAGGTATCAAATACTAATCAAATCTATCAAATCGACCAATAACATTGGTGAGGATTAACCAGAGGAGACATTGATATATCTTTGTGCTTTAGGATTTTGCAGAGAATGTGTGAAATTTTTTTTTTTTTTTTTTTTTTTTTTAAAGATTTTATTTATTTATTTGACAGAGAGAGATCACAAGTAGACAGAGAGGCAGGCAGAGAGAGAGAGAGAGAGGGAAGCAGGCTCCCTGCTGAGCAAAGAGCCCGATGCGGGACTCGATCCCAGGACCCTGAGATCATGACCTGAGCCAAAGGCAGCGGCTTAACCCACTGAGCCACCCAGGCGCCCGAGAATGTGTGAAATTTTTGAAATGAACCTTTTTGCAGTGTTAATTTGAAGGTAAAAAGTAATCTGGATCATTCAAGAAGTTTATCAGTGGCATAATAGCTTATTTCCTTAATCATATTATGGTACATGTTATATCTGACCCTTAATTGGCTTTTGTTTTGTGGAAGAATGGTTTATTCTCCTAGATCTAAGAGTACATAGTCCATGGGGGATGGACTAATATCAGGAAACACATGAGATTAGCCCCAGCTTTTAACCATGGGTTGAATTAGTTTTTATTCCCCTTCCCAGAAAAAATCTTAAGTTGTGTATTTTCTTAGTGTTTTATTTTTCATTTTCATCATGTTTGCATTCATGTGAATGACTTTAAAAATGGACTTGGGACATCTGGGTGGCTCAGTAGGTTAAGTGTCTGCCTTCGGCTCAGGTCATGATCTCAGGGTCCTGGGATGGAGTACTGTGTCAGGCTCCCTGCTCAGCGGGGAGTCTGCTTCTCTCTTTCCCTCTGCCTCTCCCCTGGCTTGTATGCACATGCTCTCTCTCTCTCGCTCACACTCTCTCAAATAAATAAATAAAATTTTAAAAAAAGAACAACCCTGTTGGCCAAATAGAAATTTCTTTTTTCTTTTCTTATTTATTGGGAGTTTCCTGCCCTGCTTTGCAATAGCTTAAATCATGAATGTGATTGTTTTAACGCTGGTAGAGGCAAGGAGACTGATAAAAGGATTCTTAGATACAATTGTCCAAGGGTAGGCAAATCTGGGTTTTCCTCTGAAACGAAATAACTCTTCAGATGTTATTATACATAGAGCTTACATAGTATAATCTTTTTTTTTTAATTAATTTATTTGACAGACAGAGATCACAAGTAGGCAGAGAGGCAGGCAGAGAGAGAGGAAGGGAAGCAGGCTCCCTGCTGAGCAGAGAGCCCGATGCGGGGCTCGGTCCCAGGACCCTGGGATCATGACCTGAGCTGAATGAAGGCAGAGACTTAACCCACTGAGCCACCCAGGCGCCCCTAGTATAATCTTTTTTGTTGAGAGTATCAAAAGGTGGTATGTTCCCGTACCTAGGGAAAATGCTTTCCATATCTGTTTTTATTTCTTGGGATTCAACCTCATTGACTAGGATTTAGGAGAATACCAGTTGTGTGCTTTCTTTAGCAGCACATATACTAAAATTGGAAGGAAAATACCAGTTGTCTTTCCTGGGAGTAGTATTTGATTGGAGGAAGGAGGAAGCAGGTGGTATGTGTTTCTTGATGATGATGGTGATGAAGTTCTTTAGTATACTTAATATGGTACTCTAGGTGTAGTATAAATTAAATGGAATTATATGAACTGTGCTGAGAACATAAATATTTTATTATAAAATTCTTCTTATAGGAAATACTAAAAAGTCATTGAAGTTCTAGAACACCATAGTGTTCTGCTCCAGGAACCAATTATGTTTTGTTTTTGTTTTTGTTTTTTTTTAAGATTTTTTATTTATTTATTTGACAGAGATCACAAGTAGGCAGAGAGGCAGGCAGAGAGGGAAGGGGGAAGCAGGCTCCCTGCTGAGCAGAGAGCCCAATGCGGGGATCGATCCCAGGACCCTGAGATCAACCTGAGCCAAAGGCAGAGGCTTTAACCCACTGAGCCACCCAGGCGGCCCACCATTTATGTTTTGATTGATAAATGCAGTGTCTGCACTGAAGTTACTTGTAAAACTTTTTTTTAAGACTTTATTTATTTTAGAGAGAGAGCACACATGAGCAGGGGGAGGGGCAGAGGGAGAGCGAAGACTCCACCACAAGCATGAAGTTCTTCTCACAACCCTGAGATCATGACCTGAGCCAGAACCAAGAACCAAGAACCAGACACTTAAACTGACTGAGCCACCCAGGCACTCCTAAAACTGATTTAACGAATGAAGCTTGGAGATAGTTCACAGGGGTTTATTTAGTCTCTCTTTTGTGTGTTGGATTGAAAATTTTGATAGTTAAAATTTTATTGTGTAATTAATATTCTTATTTTGTGTTTTTCTAGTTGGCATACTTAGGATTTCTGATGCTTTATACATTTGTAGTTCTTGTACAAATGGAACGATTACCTTCAGTTCAAGAATGGATTGTTATTGCTTATATTTTTACCTATGCTATTGAGAAAGTCCGTGAGGTATGTCTGTAGTTTTTTTTTTCTTTTTTTCTCAAAGATTTTATTTATTTATTTATGTCCGTAGTTTTCGTACCAGTTACTTACAGTATATAGGGAGGGTGTTTGGTTTTTGACATGTATGTGGGTATGTGTATGTGTTATTCATAATCAGTAGGTGATAACATAGAAGTGTATGTTTATTTTTGATATTCTAAAAATTACAACATAAGAATAGAGACTAGTAAGTTTACTTTGTCAGTTACAAAGTTGATGATTTGTCTCAGAAACATGGCCTAGATCTGTTTTATGTTTTGTTTCCTCAACATTTATATTAATGCTCTTTGTCACTCTTCAGAAAGTATTAATTACACATATAGCCAATCAGGTAGGTAAATTATAAACTGGTTTTTACTTTGCTGTTATATTGAATATCCCACTGAAGTGTGCTGTATTGCCTATTGAATCGTCATTTAGATTTAGATTCCTGTGTCTATCACAGTTTTCAGTTTAAATTTTCTAACATCTTGATTTTGAAAAATTCTTTTTTCCTTAAATGTTTATACTTTTTATTCAAGCAATTAACTGCATAATTACAGTTTTATAACACACTAACTTAAATACTTTCGAATTATTTCATGTCTTTGCTGTAGATTTAGAGAATACATTATGCTGTAAAAACAAGTGAAAGCCTTGTACTTCCTTCCACTTGGATGTCATAGGAATTTGTCTTCTTAAATAGTTTATTGTACATTTTTAATTCCTCTGAGTGCCATGGTTTATATGTTTATGAAATCTGTTGTTTTACCAACATGTTTAAAACATTAAATTGTTAAATGATAAAAATAAGTTTCAAATAATTTTTTTTTTTTAAGATTTTATTTATTTGGGCGCCTAGGTGGCTCAGTGGGTTAAGCCGCTGCCTTCGGCTCGGGTCATGATCTCAGGGTCCTGGGATCGAGTCCCGCATCGGGCTCTCTGCTCAGCAGAGATTTTATTTTTTTATAAATAAATTTTTTAATTTAAATTTATTTTATTTAAATAATTTATAAATAAATTTATTTTATTTAAATTTTTATAAATTTTATAAATAAATAAAAAATAGATTTTTTATAAATAAAAAAAGATTTTATTTATTTATTTGACACAGAGAGAGAGATCACAAGTAGGCAGAGAGGCAGGCAGAGAGAGAGAAGAGGAAGCAGGCTCCCTGCTGAGCAGAGAGCCCGATGCGGGCCTCGATCCCAGGACCCTGAGACCATGACCCGAGCCGAAGGCAGCGGCTTAACCCACTGAGCCATCCAGGCACCCTCAAATAATTTTTTAAATGCATATTCAGAAAAGAGTTATACAAGGACTCATTAGATTGTAACAACTGGTAGCCTTTAGTGTGAAGGGAAGTTAATTGGCTAAAGGAAGAAGAATGGAAGGGAGACTTTTCAGTGCTTATTTTTATATACACTATGATTTTGAATCTATAAATATATTACCATTCCCCACAAAGAAGAAATTTAAAATTTTTTTTTAAGATTTATTTATTTGAGAGAGAGCAAGCATGATTGGGAGGAGGAGCAGAGGGAGAGAAACTCAAGCAGACTATCCGCAGAGTGTGGAGCCCAGCACATGACCGTGAGATCATGACCTGAGCCAAAATCAAGATTTGGTCACTCAACTGACTGAGCCACCCAAGCAATCCAAATTTTTAATTTTTATATTCAAGAGAAGAGATAAGTACAGATACTTAAACCATCGAGTTGTTTGCTTTCTGTAAATAAGACACCGTTGGAAGATCCTATCAGGATATCCTGTTGTTTCAATGAAAAGTAAAAACAACTTTCAGAAGTATCTCACTTTCTAGAGAGCTCTCTTCTAATTTAAGATTTTCAGCTTCTTAGTAGAATGACCTTGGTTGAATAGGTCATTTATTTGTGGGTATATGTACACACACACACACGTATGTAGAATGAGGATATAGAAGTAGCTGTCTCTGATATCTTACTGAATTGTTTTAGTGATCAAATACATCATCAGATCCCAAGATAATCAAACATACTTTGACAAATACTATATAATTTAATTTATATGTGAGATTTGAGAAACAAAAGCAGAAACAGACCTATAAATACAGAGAACAAAATGATCGTGGGGAAGGAGGAGAGGAGAGATGGGTACAGTGGGTAAAGGGGAGTGGGTAGCACAGGTGTTTAGTTACGGAATGAATAAGTTCCAAGGATGAAAGATAACAGCACAAGGAATATATAGGCAGTGGTATTGTAATAGCATTGTATGGTAACAGATGGTAGCTGTATTTGTGAGCAGAGCATAATATATAGAATTGTTGAATCACTGTGTTGTATATCTGCAAGTAATGTTTCACACTAACATGTGTTAACTGTACTTCAGTTTAAATAAATACTTTGAGGGGTGCCTAGGTGGCTTATTTGGTTAAAGTGTCTGCCCTTGGCTCAGGTCATCTGGGATCGAACCCTGAGTTGGGCTACCTGCTCGGCGGGCCGTCTGCTTCTCCCTTCTCCACTCCAGCCATGCTGACTCTCTCTTTCTCTCAAATAAAATCTTAAATACAAAAATACTTTGAAATACTAAAAGATATGTAAAATTCCATTGTGATATTATAATTGAGTGCTGATAAATGTTTTAATAGGAAGAAATTGATTTCTTAAACAATTCAGTTTAATTTCTTTTTTTTTTTAAACCTGTAGATCTTTATGTCTGAAGCTGGAAAAATAAGCCAGAAGATTAAAGTGTGGTTTAGTGATTACTTCAATATCAGTGATACAATTGCCATAATTTCTTTCTTCATTGGATTTGGACTAAGATTTGGAGCAAAATGGAACTTTGAGAATGCATATGATAATCATGTTTTTGTTGCTGGAAGATTAATTTACTGTCTTAACATAATATTTTGGTATGTGCGTTTGCTAGATTTTCTAGCTGTAAATCAACAGGCAGGACCTTATGTAATGATGATTGGAAAAATGGTAAGTTGAGAGGCATCTGATAATACTCATGGGTTTATTGATATTTTTTCTTGAAATCCTAAAAACCTGTCCTTAATATAGTTTTATTTGAACTAGAGTATGTTATTTCATGTTTATTTGCCTCATACTTCATATTGGCCAATCCTCAAGATACTGATTTTTGAAGAAAATATGTGATGGGATAAGATTAAGAAAACCGTATTTTATTCGTTTTATCTTAAAATGTCTTAATTTTTAAATGCTACTTTCTAGGGCTATTTGAGATCAGAATGAAAAAAAAAATTTGTTAGCTACCATTTGTGAAGTTATTTTCATCTTTACTAACGCTAGCCTAGTCATCTGGCATCTGCAGCAATCTAGTAAAATCTGTTTACTCACAACCACTGCGGCCTGTCTTCAGTCTACATTATAGCTAGAGTAATTTCAAAATGCGTATCTGAGTATGTTACTTGCCTTCTTCAAAAAAATCTTACACTTTCACATTACCCCTAGAGATCAGTATACTTAATGAAATCCATGAATTCTGCCCAGTTTGACTGTTGCTTTTCTTTATTTTTCCAATAGGAACATCTTTGCTTTCTTTTAAAGTGTCCTCTCTTACCATTTTTGACCTCTGGTCTATGCTATAGTGACACAGGCCTTTCTATGTTTTCTTTAACATATCCCCTACCAAGGTACCATAAACTCATGTTCTTCTTTCTGCCAGGAACGACTACCCTCATCTACACTCAGATCATTAGCTCTTTCAGTTACATACAGATCACATTTTCAACATAATTTTTGTTTTGGGGAGAGCTTTTTTGGTCCTTTCCCACTAGATCAAGTTTATTTGCTTTGAAGTTTTATGGGACCTGTGTTCCTCTACAGAATATTTATCTCTGTGTCTAACCATATTTTAAACTATTTTTTACGAGATTATTTATGTACTTCTCTAGACTATACACTCTTTGGAGTAGGACCCTTGTCTGGAAAAAAAGACATAAAAATAGTGAACATTCATTGTGTTTTAATAGGTTGATTTCTCTTAATTTTACATGCTTAGCAGCAGATTATAAATTTTAAAATCTATAATCTTCCACCAAGTAGCTTTTAATGTTTATTTTATTCTCACTCCTGTGCAAGATAGTATAATAATTAATAGGATAGTGCCTCTGAACTTCGTGAAATTACATTTCTCCTTTTTGATTTTACCAGTCCTGTAGTTGTTTTAAATAATTGTATAATCTAGTTTGGAGCTTGTCCTACATAAGTATTTTTAGGAGATTTTATATGGTATTAGTAAACTATCCATGTGGTTTATTGATGAAATTAGTGAGTAGGGGACATAGGGAATCATGGAACAAGATAAATCTGGATGCTTTTATTAAAGTAGCTGGATCTGATCTGTTCTTTGAAAGCTTAAGATAGATAGGAGTAAAAAGGCACAACCTGACTGGAACTTTTTTTTTTTTTTTTTAAATGCGACAGCTACTTTTTTTTTTTTTTTTAAGATTTTTATTTATTTAATTGATAGATCACAGGTAGGCAGAGAGGCAGGCAGAGAGAGAGAGGAGGAAGCAAGCTCCCCACTGAGCAGAGAGCCCGATGCGGGGCTCGATCCCAGGACCCTGAGATCATGACCTGAGCCGAAGGCAGAGGCTTAACCCACTGAGCCACCCAGGCGCCCCTGAACTTCTTTTATAAGGAGTTGTTGGTTAGCTGTCAAATTGGATAAAAGGGCCTAGCCTGGATAACATAAAATATTGAAAACTGGGACCTTAGGAAAGGAAAATATAGGGGAAACCACTGAAGAGTTTCCCCTCCACCAAATTTGATTTTTCTTTTCCGTAGGAGAAGTGAGTTGACATTTCTTTATCTTCCCTTACTATTTCAGATAGTCTTTTCAGTGCATGGATGCTAAAAGCAGCTACTCAGATTATTTGTTAGATGATGATTTTCAGTCCTTGGGGAGAGACTGAAAAAATCTCCCAAGTGTTTCTTTTGCTGGGCTCAGGTTCCCCACACTAATCTTGTTTCATTATTCTGTATTTGCAAGATAATGCTAGCTAAACAATGCTACCTGTGGTTTATGTTTTTAGCTTCCTCTTTTCTCCTATCTTCACTGATTCAAACTATTTTTTTTAAATTTTTTTTTTTTTTAAGATTTTATTTATTTGACAGAGAGAGATCACAAGTGGGCAGAGAGGCAAGCAGAGAGAGAGAGGAGGAAGCAGGCTCCCTGCGGAGCAGAGAGCCCAATGTGGGACTCGATCCCAGGACCCTGAGATCATGACCTGAGCCGAAGGCAGAGGCTTAATCCACTGAGCCACCCAGGCGCCCCATGAAATCCAGAGACTTCTGTGAATCATTAGTTATGGACTTTGAATAATTTTAGGATACCTCAGTACAGATTTGAATATGGTTTTGAATTTGTGACTTGGCCTTTTTGTTTAATTACAGATAAATATTTGGATTCATAGTATTTCAGATGTCATGAATAATGTTTTGATGATTTGCCTTTTAAAATATTTTATCCCAAGATTATGTTGAAACCTTGTTATGACAGCATACATTCTCTTAGTATGTATGTTAAACCCTCAAAGAAGGCATTATTTGACTATTTTACAAATAAGAAAACTGAATCTTGGAGAGTATTAGGACTCTTCGATTGCAAGTCTCAGAGACTAACTCTAAAAAGGAAATTAATAGGCAGATTTGTAAGAATTTTTAAGGTGAAGAATCAAGTCTAAATAATTACATATAAATATTTTGTAATTTTAAAAATTAAAAAAAAAGCAAACTATGGTCTTTACCTTTCACATTCCTGCCTTCCATTTCTACTCACTATTTATTTGTTTGAAAAATTTATGTAAATGTCATAATAATTTTTTAGGTTATTTTATTACAATTATTGGTTTTTTAGGTTGGTTTATTGTAGTCATTGGTAAAGTACAGATTTATCTTAAGTGTAGTCTACCTTGATCTGTGTGGATTTTCCCCTCCTAGATTATTTGTGGATAAATAGTACATTGTTGGAATGAGACAACATTCACTTTTTTAGATATAAATGCTGAGCGCTTGTACCCCTAATTAAGTGGATAGAAATTGAAGTTCTATTATGGGATTTCAATTCACTCTTAGGTTTCTTGAGTAACAACTTCGAAGTTCACATTGTGACTTAATAAAAATTATTTTTCATTGATTTATTAGGTGATAGTCCAATTAGGCTTTTTTTCCAACTTTGTTTAAATTAAAGAATTGCAGACTACCTGATTTGTAAAAGGGCTTTTTAACCAGTTAATTGGTGTCACTTATTTTTTCAACACCCCTGCTGATAATTCCAGTTTATTATTTTATTTAGCTCCTAGAGGTTTTCACAGCCCAGGATAATGCATCATGGTATAGGGTTCAAGATGATTGAGAAGAATGTCTTTCTGTGTATGAAGTAGGCAAAGGACAGTTATCAAAGGGAGGTAGAAAAGTGAGTCTGAACCTCCAATACAACAACACTATAGTTTTAGGAAAGAGCACTTACAGAAATTGATTCCATGAATCTGCTCATGTATCTATACCTCTTTAAATCTTCATGGAGTCAAGATAGGCAGACTCCAGTTGGAACCAGTGATACAGTTCGTCATATAGAATGTGCCCCTGACCTGTCTAGCTTCACACATCACCTTTTACCATAATCTGGATGTTAAGATTTATGTCGTGATGAGATTTTCCTGAATGCTAGTACTAGGAGTGAAAAAAAACTCAAAGACTCCAGTTATTTATTAGAACATTAGAACTATTTTAAGATGAAAAAGTTATCATTGTTTTTAAATTCCCATGTATTTTAACAGTGTTCATTTTTTAACAGGTAGCCAATATGTTCTACATTGTAGTGATTATGGCTCTTGTATTACTTAGTTTTGGTGTTCCCAGAAAGGCAATACTTTATCCTCGTGAAGCACCATCTTGGACTCTTGCTAAAGATATAGTTTTTCATCCATACTGGATGATTTTTGGTGAAGTTTACGCATATGAAATTGACGGTAAGGGTTTATGTTTATAAATTCATCTTTTGGTTATTTTGTGTTTTAAAGTCATAATTGCATTACAATAATATTACATATTTTCACAAGTCAAACTGTTATTACGAACCTAAGCCCTCCCAAAATACATTCATTAATAAGCCCAGAAAAAAATCTATAAAAATTAATCCAAAAAAGTATTTTAGAATTTTTTCAGCCACAAATGGGAATCTGGCCTAACCTGGCTTATACAATAAGGATATTTATTAGCTCATGTAACACAAAGTTCAGAGGTAGAATGGTCTTTGGAGTTTGTTAATTCATAGTTAAGAACACCTGTTCTTTTTTATTCTACTGAGTTGTAATCACAGTGTCTGATTGATACGGGTTTCCTTTCTGATTAGAAGACTGTCACTAGCAGTGGGAGGAAAGGGACAGTGTTTCCCATGGTTCTCTTAAGGCTAAAAAGTCCCTTTCTCAAAAGGCTCCTAGTAAACCTATTCCTTAAATCTCATTAGCTCAAATTGGCTTTAGTTTGTGAATCTAGGAAACAGTTGTGGCAAGGATGATAGGATTGCAGTGATTAGACCAGTCATGGTAGGTTGGATAAACTCTTAAATTAACAAAATCCAACTGTGAATACATTTTCTGCATAAGGTAATAATTTTTTAAAAAAATTGTTTTAGCTAATGAGGCTAGATAACTTGTGGACATAGGTGATGTTGCTGGCTTTCGGGGATGTTCTTCTACTGAGGTCCACAGTTGCACTTTAGAATCTTTATTTGGTTAGTTTGCTCTTGATCTCTTTTGCAGTTTCTCTCCTGTCTTTACTCCTCCCTTACCCCCCACTGGTTGTTGCTCCCTACCTACCTATTTACAGGTGATTAGGTCAGGAGGTGGGTCTTTAGTTGTTATCAGGTTTTGCTTAAAACAGTGAAGTTTTACCAGCCTGGTCAAACTTTGTGTTCAGTGCTTTCCTGTTTAGTGTCATTTTCAGGTTTTCATTTTCTGCCCTTTTTCTAACGTGGCTCTGGTGTAGTTGTTATAAAGCATTGGATATAGCTTTTTAGTCTCCCTTATTCTCTTCCTTGGGTATTTGCTACATCATACAAATCTGAATAGAATGAAATGCATTGATAAAACTTGTTAAGATTGAAAGAACCTTGTGCATTCATTTGCCTGTGAAACAATTTGAAAGGAATGATATCGCCATTGAGTGTTTTAATGGTGTGTATGTTCTTAAATGATTGCTATAGAAATACTAATTGTAAGCATTTATATAAAACTTGTCACTAATTCATGATTATTTAATTCTAATCCTTACACTGCTTAACTTGTTTTGCTTAATTCTTTAATACTCTGCTGGGTACTAAAGCTCTTCTTTTCCTTGCTTTTTTATTCAGCTGTGTTTTGGCTTCAGAAACATTCCTGGTGGGGTTAATGAAAAGCAAGGAATTCAGACCTAATCATTGTATATATTGACCACTCTTTGAACTCTCTTGTGACATAATAAGATTAACTCAGTGATCTTTATATTTGTAAATTTACTATGAGTTTACTATACTATTTTATAGTTCAGTTATTTTTCTTATAGAAATGATAAAGTGTGGCTGAATCTGCAGATTTTATTCTACTTACTTTATTCCTCAAGCTAAACTCTTGTGCAGATATAACATAAAACTATGTACCTCCTCCTCTGGAATAGAGTAGTAGAACAGATACCCATATTCCTCACAAAATTTTTCCGTGTTGCAGTATTTTTAAGTTTGTATTCCAAGTGCTTGCCCATAAGCTTTTTACTAGAGTCTGAAACAGATTTTGTACATATTGAAACTTCCTTTAAACAAACAAATACTAATCAAAAATAGTTACTGGTGTGATTACTGTATCTAATTTTTGTTCTTCTTTCTAAAGTGTGTGCAAATGATTCCACTATCTCTCAAATCTGTGGTCCTGGAACATGGTTGACTCCATTTCTTCAAGCAGTCTATCTCTTTGTACAGTATATCATTATGGTCAATCTTCTTATTGCATTTTTCAAGTAAGACTTTTATTCAGTTGCTTATTGTAATGAGATTTAATATATAATTCTTATTTTGAAGGAATTATACAAAATTTCAAATCTAAAGATTTTCTTGAAGTTTAAACTACTATAATTATCTTAGAAAATTACAAATGAGAAGGCATACTTTTTCAAATCAAATGAGACTTTAAATTTGAGACTTAATTTATCTTTCAACATGCAGTTCTTTTTTTTTTTTTTAAAGATTTTATTTATTTATTTGACAGAGAGAGATCACAAGTAGACAGAGAGGCAGGCAGAGAGAGAGAGAGAGAGAGAGAGGGAAGCAGGCTCCCTGCCGAGCAGAGAGCCCGATGCGGGACTCGATCCCAGGACCCTGAGATCATGACCTGAGCCGAAGGCAGCGGCTTAACCCACTGAGCCACCCAGGCGCCCCTCAACATGCAGTTCTTTTATATATTTAACTTTTATTTGGGAGTTATACTAAGTTGCCAAGGAATACACATATTCAATATATAAAACAAAAAGGCAAGTCATCAAAAATCTCATTAATATTTTGGCATACATCTTTCTGTTTTTTTATGAATATATATGAATCATTTTTTCTCTTCAAAAATAAAATTCTTAATATTTGTATACTGTTTTTGACTAAGCAAAACATGAATATTATTCCACATTAATAAATATCTCTATTTTATTTTTAATGCCTACCTGGTATTCTATGATGTAAAGACCTTAATTTTTCAAACAATATGATAACATTGTTCAGTTAGGTTGTTTATAATTTTTTGTTCCCAGAAAATATGTTGTGGTTAAATTCTTGATCATTCCTTAATTATGTCCTTAGATTGTTTTCCTAAGAGTAGAACTGTTCAGAGCGTATTTTTAGGACTTTGCATTTAAGCTAAAGTAGGCGTGCATCCCCAAATCTCTGCCAACACTAGGTATTATTATCTTTAAGGTTGCTAATTTGATAGTACATAAGAGTATCTTGTTTTTGTATGCACATATTTTGTTGCTACTGAGATTGAATATTTTCTTATAGTTTTGTTATTTACATATAACTTTAAAATCGTAAGATCATATTTTCTGCCCATTTTTCTGGGAGTTTGTAATTATAAGACCCTCAACAATACCAAACTTGTGCCTTATACTTACTGCATATATTTTTTCCAGTTTCTCATTTGCTTTTTAGTCTTGTGTATGGTAGAGTGTTCTTTTGAATCCTTGTTTAGAGCAGAACTGCAGTAAAATCTTCAGTATTTAAAATTTTATTATGTGATTTAGCTATGTTTTATTTTTATTCTTTGTTATTCAAGCAATGTATATTTACAAGTGAAGGCAATTTCCAATATTGTATGGAAGTACCAACGTTATCATTTTATTATGGCTTATCATGAGAAACCTGTTCTGCCTCCTCCACTTATCATTCTCAGCCATATAGTTTCTCTGTTTTGCTGCATATGTAAAAGAAGAAAAAAAGATAAGACTTCAGATGGACCAAGTAAGTAAAATATATTAAGGGAAATGTTTTTATTTTATCATTTAATCAGTATTATAGTGAAAGTTAAGTATTAATTTTATTCAGAAGACTTAATTGGTTTATTTTACTAATAAAAAGCTTTTGTTGAATTTGCCTGAGCATAAAGGAATTTTAAGTATAATACAGTATCTATAAAAGTGTATTTAGTATTAAACTTCTTTTTGAATATGGCATGTCAGTTTGTTTTTGTTAAAATGGTAATATAAACCATGACATTTGCTGTTCTACAAACCATTTTTTTGCTGCTCTGTAAACAACACTTTCAGTTTATTCTGTATACTACATGAGACTAATCATCATATCTGTGCTTAAAATTTTACAGTGACTTTCTGTTCTACAAAGTTGATTCTTAAATCCTCTACCTGGATAAGTGAGGGAGAGGAATAAAGGGAGATAGGGGAAGAGTGGTTTTTTAAAAATTATTTTTATTAACATATGTATTATTTGCCCCAAGGGTACAGGTCTGTGAATCACAGGCTTACACATTTCACAGCACTCACCATAGCCCATACCCTCCCCAATATCCATAACTCAACCAGAGGAAGAGTGTTTTGTAGGAAGAGGAAATTAGAAGAAGAAAGGTACCTGAAACTGTTCTGCTGAAGAAAAAAAAATGGAAATACTTGTCCAGTGCTTTAGAAACATTAGAATAAAAAGAGAAAAAAATTACAGATGATGGATATAGTCTTATGAACCCTAAATCATAAGACTCATGAGCTATAATTTGATATCTTGATAGTCTTCGTTGATTTTTTTTTTCTTTTCCCTCCTTAGAACTTTTTTTAACAGAAGAAGATCAAAAGAAACTACATGACTTTGAAGAACAATGTGTTGAGATGTATTTTAATGAAAAAGATGATAAATTCCATTCTGGGAGTGAAGAGAGAATTCGTGTCACTTTTGAAAGGTTCAGAAGTTCTTTAATTATAATTGATTATGTCACAGTGGATTCTGATATGCCTTATACATGGTCATTGTTCAATTTATGTCAAATAAGTAAGCTTAGTAATAGTTCTACATATCAGAACACAATTCACTTCTAATATTTACTATAAGTAAGTCAGTTTCTTATTTTTTAACATTTGTTACAGAAGACAGAAGAATTAATGTTCTTTACTAGTCAGTGAAGAAAAGTGAAACTATGTTTTAAAGCTTTTTTTTTTTTCTAATGGCTTTGCTACATTCTGGAAGCAGATAGTATAATTATAATAATGGTAATGGTATTTCTATGTATATGTAATTTTATACTCATTTTCATGTGTCTTACTTTGATGTGGGCAAATTATAATAATAACAAAAATGTTTTTTGAAATCTTGATTTTATTATAATAAAATCAGCACCAGACCCTTTTTAAACAGTAGGTGTGTCTTTTATAAAAAAATAAATAATCATTTTATTTTATATCTTAGCTTATTTGAGTGCATGTAAAATTTCTTTTTACTGTTGTCATTTATTGAGATTACAAAAAGAGTCTCTAAAACATTAATTTTTAACATTTATAAAAAAGCCTGTGTTTTTCCCTACAGGGTGGAGCAGATGTGCATTCAAATTAAAGAAGTTGGAGATCGTGTCAACTATATAAAAAGATCATTACAGTCGTTAGATTCTCAAATTGGCCATTTGCAAGATCTTTCAGCCCTGACTGTAGATACACTAAAAACACTCACTGCCCAGAAAGCTTCAGAAGCTAGCAAAGTTCACAATGAAATCACACGAGAATTGAGCATTTCCAAACATTTGGCTCAAAATCTTATTGACGATGGTCCTGTAAGACCTTCTGTATGGAAAAAGCACAGTGTTGTAAATACACTTAGCACCTCGCTTCCTCAAGGTGGTCTTGAAAGTACTAATCCCTTTCTTTGTAATATTTTTATGAAAGATGAAAAAGATCCCCAATGTAACATATTTGGTCAGGATTTACCTGTAATACCCCAGAGAAAAGAATTCAGTTTCCCAGAGGCTGGTTCCTCTTGTGGTGCCTTATTCCCAAGTGCTATTTCTCCTCCAGAACTGCGACAGAGAATACATGGGGTAGAAATGTTAAAAATGTTCAGTAAAAATCAAAAATTAGGCAGTTCTTCTAACAGCATACCACATCTGTCGTCCCCTCCAACCAAATTTTTTGTTAGTACACCTTCCCAGCCAAGCTGTAAAAGCCACTTAGAAACTGTAACCAAAGATCAAGAAATTGTTTGCTCTAAAGCTGCAGAAGGGGATAATGTAGAATTTGGAGCATTTGTAGGTAAGTTTGGCAAACTACTATTTGTATATCAATATTATTTTATTAAAATTAACACCTTAGAGATAAAATAAATAGCTAATTAATAAAACCATGCACTTATATGGTTAAGTGGGGACTGCATTTCATAGAATATAGTTCTAAAACTTTTAAAAGGAATCAGGTGGGGGAAATAGGTTGAATTGAGCTGTAATGGTTCTGTTAGCACATAACCTCTTCAGTGAATTTACTCTAATAACATTTGTATATAAAACTTACTTGGTCTCTTACTTTTGATTTTGAGAATCTTTTATTGAATTTGGTTAACTTGTTGAAAGAACCTGAGTGATTCATAAATGTTAGATACTTAGGGAATAATAAAAAGGTACAGGGGAGGCTAGATAGAAATAACTGGAAAAGAGCAGTGTCTTATAAATTGGGTGACCATGTAGTTTTTCATCTCAACCTGTACACTTTTGATAGTGAAAGGGTGTGCCAATAATTACAATTAGGCTAATAGGGAAAGCCAGGATTCTACTTGGAAAGTGAGGATTTATGGTCAAACCACTATTACCCAGAGAGGAGAACATTTCAGAAAGGAATGATTCATTCTTACACTTCAGATAGCTAAAGTAAAATAAGGACTGAAAATATATTTATTTTGGCAAATTGATGGCTTTGGTGGAATCTGTTTCGTAAGTGGTTGAGGGAGAAGCCAGATTATATTGAAATAAATTGTGAATGGGAGGAGGGAATGTAAAGAGGAGTACTTGGGGAGCAACTATAAAGCTCACTGTGAAGGTAAAAAGAAAGAAATAACTAATACTGTGGTTCATAGGTAAGGTTTTTTATTTTGTTTTTTTTTTTTTTAAGATTTTATTTATTTATTTGACAGAGAGAGATCACAAGTAGACAGAGAGGCAGGCAGAGAGAGAGAGGGAAGCAGGCTTCTTGCTGAGCAGAAAGCCCGATGCGGGCCTCGATCCCAGGACCCTGAGATCATGACCTGAGCCGAAGGCAGCGGCTTAACCCACTGAGCCACCCAGGCGCCCTATTTGTTTTGTTGTTAATGATGGGGAAGACCTAAGCACATTTTATTTTTTTTATTTATTTAATTAATTTATTTTTTAAAGGTTTTATCTTTTGACAGAAAGAGAGAGATCACAAGTAGGCAGAGAGGCAGGCAGAGGTAGAGAGGAAGGGAGGCAGGCTCCCCACTGAGCAGAGAGCCTGATCTAAGCACATTTTAATATTGACAGTGTGCCATATGGAAGAAGGTGAAGAGAGAATATTTCATAGAGCTAGCTAGGTCTCTAGTATTTGGAAGAATATAGTGTTCTAACAGTCTTCCTATTAGATTAGTAAAGTTTAAAGTATTTATCAAGTTCTTAGATGGGGCGCCTGGGTGGCTCAGTGGGTTGAAGCCTCTGCCTTCGGCTCAGGTCATGATCCCAGAGTCCTGGGATCGAGTCCCGTATTGGGCTCTCTCCTCAGCAGGGAGCCTGCTTCCCCCTTTCTCTCTCTCTCTCTCTGCCCTGCCTCTCTGCCTACTTGTGATCTCTGTCAAATAAATAAATAAAATCTTTAAAAAAAAAAAAAAAAGTTCTTAGAAAACAACTTGGGTTGTTTGTGGGCATGACCAGAATGTTCTGAGGCATGAATGAGGCCCTCTCTCTCTTCAGGTTTGAATTTTTCCATCAGGTAGCTTCCTAACCTGGTCTTAACACTTGTTTGAGCCTTCCTAACTTAGAAATTTACCTAGGAATGAAACATGTATGGAGATTGGTCAGAGAATGTGGTATGTCTATATAATCTCCACATTGAGGTAAACCCCGTGAGTTATCTAGGTACTGAGCATCCTGATCTCTACTGCTAGACTGTGTGCATTTCACTGTGGATTTATAGAGACAACTTTTCCTACATAAAATCTATCGCAATTTATTTTTTAACAGTATAATACAATCTGTATGCTAGTATATTGTCACTTGAATGAATATGCATAGATAACCTACATATTTATTTCTAGATACGATGTGTGTGTGTATAGTGGATATATTATATGTGTGTGTACATAGTGGATATATATGTGTAGTAAATATTACATATGTAATTTTATATTTTTAAAAATAATTTAAAAAAATTTTTATTAACATATAATGTATTATTAGCCCCAAGGGCACAGGTCTGTGAGTTGCCACGTTTACACACTTCACAGCACTCAACATAGCACATACCCTCCCCAGTGTCCATAACCCAACCACCCTCCCCCTCTCCCTACCCACCCACCCACCCACCCACAACCCTCAGTTTGTTTTGTGAGATTAAGAGTCTCTTTGTAATTTTATATTATTAATAGTGAAAGTAATTGCTTCCCTTTTTTCTTTCTAAATTTCAAGCAATTCATATCACAGGTAGGGTTGTTTGAGGAGGCCTTTGACTTTTGCTGTTACTGTATACTGAACTACTCATCTTCTCTAGCTTCTTGACATATTTTTGATATATATCCAAAGATCTACAGGAAACTTCAGACCCATCAAAACTACTTAGAAAACAATACAAATCACTTTTTTATGTAGACTTTAGGCAATGACATTATTTTGATAAGAAAAAAGTATATATTTTTTGTTGTAATTTTTTTTTTCTCTTTAAGGACACAGAGATAGCATAGATTATTTACAGAAGTTTAAAGAAGCATCAAACAAGATAAAAGAAATATTATCCGTAAGTAAATCCTTACAACAGCACAATTAAATCTTATTTTGCTATTTGGGGATTTAGTTCAAAATAGAATTAAACATTTCAGTAGAAACAGTTTTAGCAGAGACCATCATCAACATGATTATCCCAAGTATTTAAAAGCTGTACACCATTTAAAAAGAAGAAACAGGGCACCCAGGTGGCTAGGTCAGTTAAGCATCTGCCTTAAGCTCAGGTCATGATCTCGGGGTCCTGAGATCGAGTCCCACATCAGACTCTCAGCTCATTGGAGAGTCTGCTTCTCCCTTTCACTCTCCCTTTGTGCTCCCCCCTCTTACTTGCTCGCTCGCTCACTCTCAAATAAATAAAGTCCTTTAGAAAAAAAAAAAAGAAAAAATCTGCAAATAACCTGCATTTTTAAATTGATGAAAGTAAAAAACACCTATTTAACATTTCTCTTTTTAAAAATGCTTCTTCCTATACATTTCCCCATGACTAAATACTGAACTGAACTCTTTCCCAGGCCCAGAATTTTATTAGAACATAAACGTGTCTATCAGGGAACCTGTAGCCAAGCAGTAAAAAGCTAAATATGGCAATAACTACAATATAATGTGCAGGTGTAAGATATTCAATAAATGTTTGTTAAGTAAATTTTTAAGTGTATGGAATAATGAGTAAGAAGTATTTCTTAACCGTTGCTTTCATAAATACCCATAATGATAGTCTTAATATGAGGGAAAGGAACGAGTAGGGAATCCAGTTTTTTTAAAGTTGTATCTCTTGTTTTATCTTTCAGTTTCTTACAGGGAGGGAGGGCTGACTGGGAATTATAATTTAAAAACAGGAAGACATGGATGGAGTGAAACTGAGCATTCAGATGATAAGGATTAATAAGTATAACTACTTTAATGGGAAGACTGACAAAATTGTTGCACAGGTGTTTTGAGTTGGAAAGAAAGACTGCTAAAACTGTTCTCTAACTTACCATTTAAGAATCTGTGTATTTCATCCTATATAAACTATGCAAACCCTTTTTAATATTAAAGGGGATTAAATAAAAAAGTACTCTGGGGAGGGTGCTTGGGTGGCTCAGTTGTTTGGGCATCTGCCTTCGGCTCAGGTCATGATCCCAAGGTCCTGGAATCGAGTCCTACATTGGGCTCCTTTTTCATCTGGGAGCCTTCTTCTCCCCCTGCCTGCTGCTCCCCCTGCTTGTGCGTGCTCTCTGTCTCTGACAAATAAATAAAATCTTTAAATTTAAAAAAAAAAGTGATCTGGGGGGTTGTTGGTACTCTTAAGGCGTTTGTTTTTCTAGTAAGGCTGGTGGAAAGCACGATGGAATACATGAGAAAGAGAAAGTTCAGAGTAACCATTGTGTAAAGTTATTAAGAAGTCAAGAGAATACCAGGAATATAATTTCTCAGCCATAGAGTTGAAATAGCATGAGTTTTTTTACTAGCCATATTAGCATTTGGATTTCTGCCAGGAAAACCGAAGGCTAGGAATGGGATGGGGAAAGTAAATCTTTGGAGTGATGCTGACTAGAGGATTGGAATGACACCACAGTAAAAGATTAGAACTGCTAACTAATTGGAAATCTTAAGAGTTGTCAAACTCAGCAGTCAGAACCTTAAATTCACCATCTTCTTGCTCAGCAGACATATTTCTCCTCCTGTATTTCCTGCTTCTGTTAATAACATTAACATTTTGGTTTACTAGGACAAAACTACACTCCTACTTTCTTCCATTTAATAGCCAAGTCTAAGTCATTTTGCTTCCTAAATATTTTTTTTAGTATCTCTGCTTCTCTCAGTCCTCAGTAACAATTACAGTTACTCTTAGGCTGTCATTCTCTAATACGTATTTCATTAAACCTTTTTTTTTTTTTGAGATTTTATTTATTTATTTGACAGAGATCACAAGTAGGCAGAGAGGCAGGCGGTTGGGGGGGTGGGGAAGCAGGCTCCCTGCTGAACAGAGAGCCCCCGATTCAGGGCTTGATCCCAGGACCTTGGGAACATGACCTGAGCCGAGGGCAGAGGCTTTAATCCTCTGAGCCACCCAGGCGCCCCTTTCATTTCAACTTTTAAAATGTCTCTACACATGTCACAGTGGCAGTTGAAAGAAATGTATCAGCACATTCTCATGGCGTCATTTTGCTATAATGAAGCAATTGGTGTACACAGGAAGTCATTTAGAGTAAATGGATGTTCCTTAATAGGGAAGGGTATATGTAAAGGTTTCCCCACAGATTTCACCTTTTAACAACGAACCTATTAAATGACCTTAAAGCCAGGACTATGCTGAAAATTTATAAATGGGCAGGTAACTTTCTGGTAAAAGCAAGAAGAAATTACACATTTCTGTGAGGAGGCAGAAAACTGGTGGTTGTGTTTTGAATTAAACAATTTTGAGTAATTTACTTAGAGAAAAAGAACTCAAACTGTAATAATAGAATAATGAGCTCTAGCTCATGGTCATCAGAGACTTGGAGTTCTTGAATGTTTATGATTTATACACCCCTTTGAAAATCAAATGAAAGCTATAGACCCTCTTCCCAGAAAAATGCACATACACAAAATTTTTATCTGTTAAGGTATATGGAGTTTTACAAATACCTTGAAGCACATCACCAATCCTGCACTAGAATTTCTGTCACTAGAATGAAACCGATACGTCATTGCATCAAAGAGTTTATATCAAGGAAAGCACTTAAATAAAACAAATAAAAAATAGCTAAAACTGGTTTCAAAAGAAACAAATCAGAAAAGAAATTAGAGTTGCTTTGTGACTACAGGTAAAAGTGAGAGCATTCTCACTTGGCTGTATAAATCAGCTATATATGAAGAGTGCAGAGCATCAAAGGTAGAAAAGCCTAATTTTCTTGAGATGTAAGCTAAATCTACTTAATAAAAGTAAGAGTTTATTGTAGTAACATTTTAAAACTCACTGTTTCTGAAAGGTGGTAGAGGTTTGGGAATATTTTGAAGTTGCATAATAGTATGTGACCGGTTTATAGTTGAAAAGAAAACAGTATGAATGTATTGGATTGTCCCCACATTAAGTTTAATGCAGTTTGTTCATCCAGGAAAAAGTACAGGTAAAAAGAAGAAAGGAAGGGAAAACTAGACTATAAAATACTATTCAGGTAGAACAGTTGAAATAATGAAGATTTGGCTAAACATTTTGGTGACTCCAAAATAACCCTTTTGTAAATAACAATTTTTTTTTTTAAAGATTTTATGTATTTATTAGAGAGATCACAAGTAGGCAGAGGGGCAGGCATGGGGGCGGTAGGGGAGGGGGGAAGCAGGCTCCCTGCTGAGCAGAGAGCCCGATTGGGGGGGGGGCCTTGACCCCAGGACCCTGAGATCATGACCTGAGCCGAAGGCAGAGGCTTAACCCATTGAGCCACCCAGCGCCCTTCAAATAAGAATTTAATAGGAAGGATTGGATCAGAAATTGTTGAGAAGGAAAATGTTTTGTCAATAAACACAAATTGGGTAATTGAGTAGAAATTTGGAAAAGTCTGTTTATGTTCTTTTTTTTTTTTAAGATTTTATTTATTTATTTGACAGCGAGTACAAGTAGGCAGAGTGGCAGGCAGAGGGAGAGGGAGAAGCAGGCTCTCCCCTGAGCCAGGAGCCTGATGGTGGGGCTCAATCCCAGGACCCTGGGATCGTGACCTGAGCCAAAGGCAGCCCCTTAACTGACTGAGCCACCCAGATGCTCCTGTTTATGTTCTTCTATCACTTCATAAGCTCAGATGAATTCTAACTTTAAATGTAAAAACTCAAATCTTTTAAGAAAATAGAAATATTAAGTCAGTAAAATCAGGAGGACTTTCTAAACATTCAAGGAATTGACAATATTAAAGGAAGGATGTGAAGAGATTTAAGTACCAAAAAATGGAAATCATAGATAAGTCAAAACAGATCTGGAAGAAAATTGAAATGTGACAAATAATGATCAAATAGATCTTTGTTATATAAGCAGCTCATATAATCAATAAGAAAGCTACCCAAAACATCCCTTCTTTCCCATAAAAACCACTCTTCCACCCTCTAAACTGTTATAATCTGTCCATGTTGGTGTAAAATAGCTTTTTGTTTTTTAGGTGAGCTGATAAATGTTTTATTATTTTCCCTACAGTTTTTCATATTTCCCCCCAATTTTTTATGAAGTTGTATCACTATGAAAAACAATTCATTCAGATGGATTTATGAACAATAAGCAAGTAGGATATTTTGATGTAGCTTTTTTAGATTGTCATTGAAGAAAATTAACCGTGACTTTTTTGGTCACAGTTAATTTACTCTTTGGTGTAATTTACTCTTTGGTGTCCAGGTAGATTAAAGTATATTGAACTAAATAGATACAGAGACTCTTTTGCTACTTAGAACAGTTATTTGAAATTCAGTTTAATTGTTTTTAAGTTGTGTATTTGTACAATATGCAGAATGATGTTCCTTCTGAAAACACTTTGAAACATGTGAGTTCTCATGGTGGATTTACTGAATGTCGCAAAACTTCTATTCCTCTTCATTCAGAACAAGGTAATTTTCGACTACATGAATTATATTACCAAACATGCTCATTTAAGCTTTAAATGTATTTTATGTATGTCACACACCTGAGGAGTAAATGTTTTCAAGAGTCAGAAAGTGATGATTCTGGTCCATCACTGTTGCTTTAAGCTTGAATAAAATACATAATCCTAATATTCTTTTTTTTTTTTAATTTTTAAACAAATTGTTTAGTACATAAAGATGAAATATATAAAGACTTGATTTTTAATGAATCTGCTGATTTTAACTTTTACAAGTGAATCTGTATTTTAATCTATATAGTCATTTAGTTAACATATTTTTCTAATTTAACTTTTAAAAATAGCTAATGCATTTATTTGTTTCAGAATTGAAATACAAACACATTCAAGCAGTTTGAAAATAGCCTCTCATTTCAGCCTCACATGTAACTACTTATTTTTATTTATCCTCTAGAGTTTCACACCTACGCATCTTTTATGGCAGAAATCTTTTCTTCCTCTCATTTTTTTTTTTTAAGATTTTATTTATTTATTTGAGAAATGGAGATCACAAGTAGGCAGAGAAGCAGACAGAGAAAGAGGAGGAAACAGGCTCCCCAGCTGAGCGGAGAGCCTGATGCGGGGCTCGATCCCAGGACCCTGGGATCATGACCTGAGCCGAAGCCAGAGGCTTTAACCCACTGAGCCACGCAGGTGCCCCTCTTCCTCTCATTTTTACACAGAAAGTAACATATCATACATGCTGCTCTGTACCTTTAATTTTTCACTGGGTAATATAAAGGCCTGGGGATGTTTTCATATCATACTTTGTTATGAGTCAGTTATATATGCATATAAATTTATTAATCACCTTCTCGTTAATGTGCATGTAATCTTTATAAGGTTCCTTAAGAAAAACATCACTACCATGTCCACCTGACCATCATTTCCCTTTTCATTCTTTTTTGGTATAGATCAGTATCAACTTGGATGTTTTCCAGAGTGCAAGTTGGTTTAACGTTAACATAAAAAATATAATTGACGAGGGTTACCTGGCTGGCTCAGTCAGTAGAGCATATGACTCTTGATCTTGGGGTAGTGAGTTCAAGCCCCATGTTGGGTGTGGAGCTCACTTTAAAAAAGTACACACACACACACACACACACACACACACATACATATATATGTATATATATTTTATCTCAGTTTAAAATAATTATTTGTGTGTGTATGTATAATTGAGGCATGATAGTAACAGGTTAGAGGAGAAAAATTGTTTGATTGTTTCAGTAGCTGCAGAAAAGGCATTTGATGAAATTCTGCATCCATTCATTATTAAAACTAGCAAAGTTAGAATGAAGTTTCCTTAATATGAATAAAGGGTATCTATAAAAAGTTATCACAAATACCGTATCTCATAATGATACATTGAAAGCCAGGTGGGGAATCAAGGCAGGGATTCTGTCTATTACCATTTCTATTTAACATTGTAGCTGGAGAAATAAAGTAAGAAAAAGTAATGGTAGAAGGGTTAGGAGGGAAGAAATAAAACTCATTTTCAGTAACATGGATATTATTTCTAGAGTTAGCATGCTTCTAATTTTGCATCCTCATATTTCAGTTTTAGACAATAACTATTGACCCCCCATTAAAGAAGGCATGTTCTCTCTCTGTTCCCCAAACACACACACACATACGTGTGCACATATACACTCACATGTTTTCTCTTTCCCACCAATATAGTCCTGTTGTAATTTTGGCTAGATCAACACTAGATTCTCTGCTGTTTAACTACATTTCTTCAGGATACTTAGATACATAATACATCTGTCAGTTTCATTATCTTGAAAAAGTTTTGCCCAGACTCTTTTAATGAACTTAAATCTGACCTTCCCCCCTCTACATTTGGAATACAGGTTTTGTTCTAAGTTTCTCCATCACATTCATTCTGAGGTTTTTCTTTACTATATCATAAAGTTGTGAAATCTAAGGTACTTTAGAATTTAACATCCTGGCTTTTTAAAATAGGCTTAATCTTAAAGTTTATTTAGGATAAAAAAAACAAGATATGATAAAGATGGCATCTTAAATCACAGGAGAAAAGATGAGGTGTTTTTTTCCATTATTGTAAATTAATGTATATATAAGATTATTATTTGCAATGTTGTAATGGCAGGAGATTGAAATCATACCAAATGTCCATCAATAGGAGTTTGGTTATTATTCTGTACTATAATTGTGTACCCATAGTATGAAATTCAATATAGCATCAAAATAGAATAGAGAAATTTTCTGCGTACTGATAATGGAAAGATCTCCAAGCTTAAAGTTATAAAGCCAATAAGAAAAAACCCCAAATATATAATAAATATCATCCTACCATTTATGGTTTAAAAAATGGTAGGTGTGCACACACACAAAATATTCATGGTAGGATATACAAGAAGTGGAAATACGAAGAGTAAGACTTTTTCCTTCATACTCTTTTTTACTGCCTTTTTACAAAAATAAATTTAAATAAATAAATAATTTTGATGTCCAGTAAAAAGACCTCTGGCCTTATGCAATTCTTATCTTCAGCAATGTTGGGGAGACGATAAATTATCTTATGAAAGTTACAATATGTAGAAACACTTGTGTTTGGTAGTTAATATTAAAAAAATTTTTAGTTTTGTAACTTATGTTTTAAATTTTTCTTCAAGTGGAAAGTAGCAGTAGAAGGCCATCTACACAAGAAACTCATGAAGTAGATTCCAAAGCAGCTTTACTACCGGTTTGTACATTTCAATTAAATAAATGTGTATTTTAAGGTACATATATTTATGTATTTAGGTACATATGTATGTATTATTATTTTTATAATTTTATGTATTTCATCATGGTAAATGTAGTCTTTAATCCCCACCCCCTATTTATCCCATCCTCCTACCCATCTTCCCTCTTCCCAAACCATTAGTTTATTCTCTATAATTAGTCTTATTTTGTCTATTTCTGTTTTTGTTTTTTCTTTGCTCATTTATTTTGTTTCTTAATTCCACATATGAGTAATCATACAGTATGTGTCTTTCTCTAATTTATTTCACTTAGCGTTAACACTCTCTAGCTCTATCCATGTTGTTGCAAATGGCAAGGTTTTATTTTTTATGAGTAAATAATATTCCATTGTATATATACCATATCTTCTTTATCCATTCATCTATCACTGGACATTGGGCAGCTTCCATTGTTTGGGTGGTATAAATAATGCTGCAGTAAACATAGGAGTGCATATATTCCTTTGAAATAGTGTTTTGTATTTTTGGCTAAATACCCAATAGTGCAGTTACTACATCACGGGGTAGTTCTGTTTTTAGCTTTCTGAGTAACTTCTGTACTGTCTTCCATAGTGTCTGTGTCAGTTTGCATTCCCACCAGCAGTACAAAAGAATTCTTTTTTCTTCACATTTTTGCCAACACTTGTTTCTTAATGTTTTTGATTTTTGGCCGTGCTGACAGATGTGATGTGATACTTCATTATAGTTTTGGTCTGCATTTCCCAGTTGATGAGTGATGTTGAGCATCTTTTCATGTGCCTGTTAGCCATCTGTATGTCTTTTTGGAGAAATGTCTTTTCATGTCTTCTGCCCATTTTGATTGGATTATCTGTTTTGGAACTGTTGAGTTGTATGTCTATGTATATTTTGGATGCTAACCCTCTATCAGTTATGTCATTTGCAGATATATTCTCCCATTCCATAGGTTGGTTTATAGTTTTGTTGATTGTTTCCTTTGCTGTGCAGAAACTTTTTGATGTAGCCCTAGTAGTTTATTTTTGCTTTTATTTCCCTTGCCTCAGGAGATAGATCTAGAAAAATGTTGCTACAGCCAGTGTCAGATTACTATCTGTGCAGTAGTTAGAAAATTTTAAAGAAAAGTTTATGCAAAAGAAAGAAAGGCAGGAATCTCTTGTTTGTACTGGAACTAATTATATGAAGTCATTCCCAGCCAGCTGAAGTAATGTTTGATTTTAAAAACACTCTTTAAGAGCATACTCTGGCAAGCAAGACAAATAGCTTGGGAAAAAGCAGAAAAAATTGCTCCTTTTGTCAGTCAAGTACAGAAACCTCTAAAAATTTTTCTGGATCATCAAGAACATGTTAACTTACATTGTTCTATAAGGAGATAGATAATATTATTGAAAGTCCTGTTATCAAAAAATTATTTCAATGAGGAAGGGGAGTTAGTGAACACAGTTTCACAGTAGCAGTTCCTCCTTTCTGGAAGGACCCATTGTGAACCTAAGCAGCACAATTTTGCCATAAATAAAGTTCCATTGAAGATGACTTGAAAAATGCCAAATAACAAACTTCTGGGATTTGAGTTACATAAACAGTATTGAGCCTCTAATAACTTAAGATAGTAGAATTATTGGCTACAGATTTAAAACAAGTATGATTAAAGTGATTAAAACCATAAGAAAAAAAAAAAGAAAAGATACTATTCAAAAAATTCTGGAAAATTAGAAAAAAAATCTAGAATAAAAAAGAACTCATTGGGAGATATGATAACATAGATCAAGTATAGCTGAATAATTACTAAATTGGATCAGAACATGCAATTATGATTTTATTTAATCCTATTTCCAACTTGCTGTTGAATAAATTTATTCAAAGATCTACTTTGACACTTTAGCTAGTTATAGTTAAAATTGGATGAAAAATCTGCAGAATAAAAACAATACACACATATACAGAAAAGAGCTTCATTGAAATATGCCTACATGTTTTTGGTAATCTTGTTTATAGTGTGCATGATTTTAATTTTACTCTTTAGGTTTTGTTGTGTTTTTCTTTTGACAGTGGGCACATATTATTTAAGAATATAAAATTGTCATCAGAAAAAAAGAGCCAGACTGTAATTATGTTGTAATAAATAACAATCATGAAATTCTTTATTCTGTCTTGTGCAGTGGCCTTAGGGCAGTTATATCCATTTATTATTTTATTAGTTCATTTGTATGAAAGTCCTTACTTCACATTAATTTTTCAGCGTTTATTCTTAAAACATAGTGTAGGAAACAAAACAGGGTTAACCATTTATGCTTTATCTAAAGATTTTTTTCTTTAACCTTTGTTTTGTGTTTGTTTTGACTAAAGGATTGGTTACAAGATAGACCATCAAACAGAGACCTGTAAGTAAGCCTTTTCTTATCATTAACCTGAAAGTATCATAGTTATTGAATGTTGTCTTTTTTCTGTTCTTTGTGCCATTTCTTAAAATACTCCTTTATATATGGATGATGATGATTTATTTTATTACTATTTTTTAAAAGATTTTAATTTATTTGAGAGGGAGAACGAGAGAGAGAGCACAGACCAAGGGGAAGGCAGAGGGAGAAGCAGACTCCCTACTGAGCAGGGAGCCCAGTGTGGGTCTCAATCCCAGGACCCTGGGATCATGACCTAAGCTGAAGGCAAACGCTTAACCAATTGAGCCACCCAGGCGCCTGATGATTATTTATTTTAGTGCCTTTTGTCTCTACATAGAAGAGATTGGGAAAATCATTTTTTATGAGTTAATATATATATTTTAGTTATTTTGTATAGTTACACTGTTATTATAGCCATACTGTAATTACTACTCTGCTAAAATCTTCCTTATGATGATACAATTATGATTTTATTTAGTCCCTATTTCCAACTTGCTATTGAATAAATTTATTCAAAGATCTACTTTAACACTTTAGCTTTGCAGTTGGCTGACTTCTCTGCCCATCATAAGCAACAAGCCTTGCATCTGTTTTTGGAAAGATAATTAGAGTAGTAATTACACAGTATACATTAGAAAGTCTGCATATAGGGAGATCCATGACAAAGCTGACATGATAATCCAAAATCCAAAGTAGAAACAAAAAGCAATCTGATAGGTAATCATCCCAGCAAAGTAAAAATTTTTAGTACAGATTAAGCATAAAGATAAAGAATCAAAGATAATCTATGTGTTTCCAGCCTGAGAATTAGTATTATAGAATTCTAAAGAACATTAAAAAAAAAAAAAAAGGTCCTCGTGTTTTGATGCCCATTTAATACATTTAATACAAGCATGGTTGAGTTACTTTCATATATGGGCTACCTGAGAAAGAAATTATATATTCCACAGTGTTCCCTATTTTCTTCTGTCTCCCAGAAATATATGTGAATATATAGAGAAAAAAGTAAACCAGGTGCCACATGGATATGCAATATTCGGGTTCTTTGGATATTCTGGGCTTGCATGGCATTCAGAAGACCAATCTATAGTTAGAACTCTTTAGAGTGTACAGTCTTTTATAACCAAAACCATAGGATGTAAATGCAGAATAGGTACTTGAAGTTAACATTCACTCAGCTAACAAAAGAATGTCTCATAGAATGTTGAACCATAGAAATATCCAGAAAGGTGGAGTTGGTTAGCACTCTTTGGTTCCTGAGAAAAGAGTAGTTCATTAGCAAGGGGATGAGGGTGGGGTCAAAATACTTAGTATGCTAAAATATTTATATTGAGGTGAAAACCAGTGGGAAACATCAGGATCACATCAAGTTAAGAACTAGAAAGAAATGCAAAAGTTCCCTACTTCAGAGGACCTTTCTGAATCTGGTCTTTTTAGTCCTGAGCAAGGCCCCAAAGCAGTATGATGGGAAAGCTAAGTGTCTAACCCATTTTGTTTGATTCTTATTGCATTCTCCTTTCTATTATACCTGTCTAATTTGCACTGGAATTCATGGAATTAATAGACCCTCCACTTGGTATCAGTATATGTTGTTATAACTAAATATATTCAATATTGGAAAAAAATTTTCAACATTATAAATTAAGCTATGCCAAATGATGGCTGTTTGCTGTTCTCTCAGTTCTTTGCCCATCAATTCTGTTGGAAGTATTATTAGAATTTTGCAGTTATTTCAAGGCATTCTTAAGGTATAGTACAGAATTAATCTCCATGAATAGAGAAGTCATGGAGCAATTTATTAGTACTGGAACCTTCAGTTTGGCAGCAAACCACTAATAATATTTATGTAAGCATAAATTGGAGGTACAAGTTGATAAAGTATGTGTATATTGACATTCATATCTGTGTATGAATTTGACATTGGCTTGAGGGAAATGGCATATACTCAAACAAAAGTGAGTCTAGATCTCAGAATTACTCTATAAGTATTCTATTAAATAATCATAATAACTATAAAATAAAAAATTGTGGTAGCCAAAACAAAAATTCCATCACAACTTATATTTTTGGTTTTCTTTAGGCCAACTGAAGAAGGAACATTAAATGGTGAGTCCATGTGGTAGATTTAATGTGAAAAAATGAGGATTATATGTGATCTGTTATAGCAAATACCTCATTCTAGCCAAGAAACTTTAGACTTCATGTTTGAAAGAGCCAAGGTAGTAAAAATTTCTAACCTCAGCTAGTTTTTCTTCTAGCAGCTTCACAAATACATGAACTCTCCATGTAAATGCTACCATGTCTTTACTGTCACCCCAACCCCCTTCATCCCTGTGACATAGTCTGCACTTTCCCTTGTACTCCCTGTTTTAGGGAATGATACTCTTTCAGTCAGTTGGGTCAAACCCAAGGAGGAGTTATTCCTGACCCCCTTGACCTTGTCCTCACCTAGTCCTGTTGTATTTACCTTTTAAATATCTCTAGAATCCATCTTCCAGTATACATCATGCTGCTGCTTTCCATTCACCCTCTTCATCATTTTTTAAACCTTTTACTGAAGTGTATAGCATGCATACAAAAAAGTAGAGATAAACCTCCACCTCAGTGAATTCTCACTAGGTGAGTATATCCATGTAATTAGCACCCAGATCACAAAACAGCTCCTCATGTCCTCTTCTTGTTGTAACCTCTGTCCCTAAATAACACAGTGTATTACTTCTGTCTGTGTGTATGGAATCATAAAGTGTGTACTTTTTTGTCTGGCTTTTCCTTCCTAACACATGTTTGTGAGATTCATCAGTATTTTTGTGTGTAGTGGTAGTTGGTACATTGTCATTACTACATAGTATTTCCTTGTGTGAATATATTGAGTATATCCATTCTGTTATTTGAAGGGTATTTTAGCAGCTTCCACTGTATGATTATTATGAATAGTGCTATAGTGAGCATTCTTGTCCATGTTGTTTGGTAGACATACGTATTTTCTGTTGGCCATGTACCTGGGAATGGACTTCATAGGTTGTAGGGTATATATGTGTTCACATTTAGTAGATAGTGCCACATAGGTTTTTTCCTTTTTTTTAACTATGTTATATTGGTCACCATACAGTACATCATTAGTTTTTTTTTTTTTTTTTTTTTTTTTTAAGATTTTATTTATTTGTCAGAGAGAGAGAGGGAGAGAGAGCGAGCACAGGCAGACAGAGTGGCAGGCAGAGGCAGAGGGAGAAGCAGGCTCCCTGCTGAGCAAGGAGCCCAATGTGGGACTCGATCCCAGGACGCTGGGATCATGACCTGAGCCGAAGGCAGCTGCTCAACCAACTGAGCCACCCAGGCGTCCCCATCATTAGTTTTTGATGTAGTTTCCCTGAGTCATTGTTTACATATACCACCCAGTGCTCCATGCAATACACGCTCTCCTTAATACCCATCACTGTAGGTTTTTCAGAGTTGTGCCAGTCAGGTTCCCTTGCATTCTGTCTTCTGTGCTGTCACCAGACTGAATCTCTTCTGCTTTACATTTCCTCCCTGTCATTCCTTCCTTAACATGGCATATTTGGTTCCTAACAATTAAGTATTCCCTGATTCTGTAGCTTTATTTCCTATAGGTATGCCTGTACTCTTGCTCATTAATTTGTAGTCTTGGTTACATATCCAGGTACTTGTGGAGAATCACTTAATGCCAACACATAACTACAGAATTAGAATATTTTGGAGTGATATCTGGGCAGGTGCACATTGAAAAAGCCCCACAGGTGATTCTGATTTGTATTTATTATAAATTTATATATTATATAGCATTTATATATAAAATTAGTATTGAACACTGCTGTTCTAGTCATACTAAACAACTTGCAGTTTCTCAAGTATAGCATGCGCTTTAACAATTCCATGCCTTTGCAGATGTTGCCCTGACCACACCACTGCCTTCCAAACTACACTAGTTTTGTGCTTCTCTTTTCTGAGACATTCTTCAACCTTCTTTCAAGCAGGAGGCATTTGGTACCCCTCCTCTAAAGTCCTATTAGTATATATACATTATATATACACGTGTATATGCTATAGTCCATATATATGTATATATTATGTATATATGTGTATATTTTATAGTTAATACATGTATTAAAAATGTTGACTTCCTTCTCTTGCAAGACAGTATTTTCTTTTTCATTTATAGTCTAAAAACTTAACACATAGCAGATTCAGTTTATTCTCCATTCTCCATATTATGATTAAAAAGTGAAGTCCTCAAATACATTTAAGTATGGAGCAGGGGTTTTGGGGGTATGTTTCATATTCCAGAGTTCATCTTCTTATGGTCAGCCCACTTAAATTGGTTTCTTGGCTATAGGCCCTACCTCCTAAAGGTTGAAAACTAAAAGATATTTTTCTTTTTGACCAGGGGAGTAGAGGAAGAATACAGTTTTTGACAGGAGAGTATCAAACGTGCTTTTTTTCTTTTCAGGTATCCCAATGCACAGTTAGGACTAATCTGGCATTATAAAAAAGAGTAATATAGCAAACATGTGATGAATATATTTTACTTTTTTTTTTCTGTTTTTGAGAAAAGAGCTTACATGAAGGAACTTAGGATGCTTATAAGAGAATAAGCAAAAATTTATGCCACATTAGTACTTTTAAAAGGGTTTCATTTGTTTATTTGCCATTTTAGGTCTTGCTTCTCCATTTAAACCAGTTATGGATACAAATTACTACTACTCAGGTCAGTACTATTAAAAATAAAATCTTAACAATATTTTGAGCTTTTAGGGATTTCATTATTTTTCTCTCATTTTTGTGCAGCTGTGGAAAGAAATAATCTGATGAGATTATCCCAGAGCATTCCATTTACTCCTGTGCCTCCAAGAGGTAAATCCTAAAAGTAAAGAAGTGAAAGGGAAAATAAACCTTTCATTAATAATGTGATATTTAACTATTGTATAGAACGTGGGTGGTGACAGAAGGAAGGGTCACATTAAGTATCAATTATATATAAATTTTAATTAGCAAGAGTCAAGTATCAGTCATCAGAATTATTAGATTTCTCTGCTTCTGGCTTATCCAGAAGTAATAGTGTATTCTAATTCAGCAAGGGTCTTAATCCATTGTCTAGTAAAGAAAGCATAGATAATTTGACATCACAGGGTTTGTGGAACAGTTGCTTTCTTAAAAAGTTTTTCTTGAAAATGTTCATAATTTCAAAAATGCTTATCATTACTAAATACACATGAATTTTAGAGATATTAGTAGATTCTTGATTTCTGAGAATTTGTTGCCCTTAAACTTCCTTTATAAAATGACAAACAACTTTGTCCAGTTCACTTTCTGTTCCTTACTTAATCTTAAAAAAGATAACCTGCTAATTTTTATCTACTTTGTCATTTTAAGAGAGTCATAATTTGACCTCAGAATGTGTCCATTCATCTTGCAGGTGAGCCTGTCACAGTATATCGCTTGGAAGAAAGTTCACCCAGTATACTGAATAACAGCATGTCTTCTTGGTCACAGCTCGGCCTCTGTGCCAAAATAGAGTTTTTAAGTAAAGAGGAGATGGGAGGCGGTTTACGGAGAGCTGTCAAAGTACAGTGTACCTGGTCAGAACATGATATCCTCAAATCAGGTCATCTTTATATTATCAAATCTTTTCTTCCTGAGGTGGTTAACACATGGTCAAGTATTTATAAAGAAGATACAGTTCTGCATCTCTGTCTCAGAGTAAGTGCTAGTGAATGTGTAACAGTGGAACATTATTCGAGGTTCATCTTTTCACTTCTGAAGTTTGTTAAACCAAATAAGATCTTAGTTTCAGTGTTCAACAAGGTGTTTTTTTGTGTGTTGTTGTTGTTCTGTAGGAAATTCAACAACAGAGAGCAGCACAGAAGCTCACATTTGCCTTCAACCAGATGAAACCCAAATCCATACCATATTCTCCAAGGTAAATCTTGAAATATTTCTTAACATCTTTTGGTTTTATGTGGGTAGCTTTCTTTTTGACCTTCATTATTAATGCTGAATATTTAATTATTTACCCATTTTAAAGCTCATTTATAATTTTGTTCTAATTTATTTAACTATTAATTATTGTAGTTAAAATAGTTATAGTTAAAAATTCAACTATTTAAATTATTTAAATTAAAGCTACTTAAATTTAAATAGCTAGAAATTTATTAATTATAAAACTATTAATTTCTAATCTATTTAACTATTTTTCATAAGGTTCCTTGAAGTTTTCCTGCTGTATTGCCATTCAGCAGGACAGTGGTTTGCTGTGGAAGAATGTATGACTGGAGAATTTAGAAAATACAACAATAATAATGGTGATGAGATTATTCCAACTAATACACTGGAAGAGATCATGCTAGCCTTTAGCCACTGGACTTATGAATATACAAGAGGGGAGTTACTAGTACTTGATTTACAAGGTAAATTTATTAAAGTATTGCTAAAGTGAAATTGTACAGTAGATTCTCAACTAGTCGTATGTTATGAATGATAAACAGAAATCCACTAACTTATAGATAGGTAAAACCATGTATCAGTAACGAAGCTATTACTAAAAAGTAAGTAACAGCCATAGCATATAGCCATCAGGGCCCTGAATAGTGGGATCTTGTTATTTCAATTGTTATTTAGGTAATACAGATGTTTTGATAAGCAAAAACATACACAGTCCACTATTCTACTCTTAGATGTGTATGTAGCCCCAGTCTTTCTTTATTTTTTTTTTAAGATTTTATTTATTTATTTGACAGAGAATACAAACAAGGGGTATGGCAGGGAGAGGGAGAAACAGGCTCCCCTGCTGAGCAGAGAGCCTGGTGTAGGGCTCGATCCCAGGATCCTGGGATCATGATCTGAGCCAAAGGCAGATGCTTAACCAATTGAGCCAACCAGGCACCCCGTAGCTTCAGTCTTTTAAAATTATAAAGAGGGAGTGCCTGGGTGGCTCAGTGGGTTAAAGCCTCTGCCTTCGGCTCAGGTCATGGTCTCAGGGTCCTGGGATCGAGCCCCACATCAGGCTCTCTGCTCAGCAGGGAGCCTGCTTCCTCCTCTCTCCCTGCCTGCCTCTCTGCCTACTTGTAATCTCTGTCTATCAAGTAAATAAATAAAATCTTAAAAAAAAAAATTATAGGGGCACCTGGGTGGCTCAGTGGGTTAAAGCCTCTGCCTTTGGCTCAGGTCATGATCCCAAGGTCCTGGGATTGGGCCCCGCATCGGGCTCTCTGCTCAGCAGGGAGCCTGCTTCCTTCTCTCTGCCTGCCTCTCTGCCTACTTGTGATCTCTGTCAAATAAATAAATAAAATCTTTAAAAAAAATTATAAAGACTTTTTTGAAACAGTAACAAGTGTATCTGTTGTTCCTGATGTTTATGTTATATATTATTGTGACTTAAACTACCTAAATACTTAATGGATTAAAACAACCATTTTATTTGATTACAGTTCTTTGGTTCAGGAATTTGGATGGGATATAGTGAGAATGGCTCATCTCTGCTGTCTTCTCAGAGGGTTTGAATGGTTAGAGCCTAAGCATGGACAGCTTGCTGGAGTCAAATGTCTGAGGTTTCTGTTCACTGACATCTGAATCCCTCAGTTTTCCACCATGTGATCTCTCCCCATGGCTATTTAACTGGGGACTTTCTTATAGCATGGTAGTTTCAGGTAGTTAGACTTTTACATAGCAGCTAGCTTCCTCCAGAGAGAAGGCAGTAACTCTTAGGACTAGGTCCAGAACTGGTGCAGATCTCTTCCTCTGCATTTTACAGTCCAGGTGATAAGGATAGCTCAGATTCAAGAGGTGGTGAATGGCTTCTGAGTAAATACTACTTCTTGAGTAAAGTAGCGTGTATACAAAGAAGGAAAAAGTGATCATAACCGTTTTTGCAGGTAAAAGGGGGAAAACAACAAATTGTGGCTTGGAGAGGGCCAATTTGCTTAAAGTAATGTCTGAAGCTTCACAGCAGGGTCAAAGGAAAGTAAAATTTTATGAGTAATTTGCCAACTCTGCCTGAGTGGTACTTTCACATGATAGCTTCCATAATTGTTTTTCCTTAAAGAGCAGCCTTAATTTCAAATGTCAACACAGACCAGATCTCAGAATCACAAAGATGATTATTTAGAATGTTTATCACTTGATGGCTTTTTTATTATAGACATAAGTCACAAATATCAAGGATTGTGCTGAAAAGCAAATGGCATTGGTTCGAGCTCAAGAAAGAAAATCTGTGTAAAAATAACTATCCTTTTTTTAGTAGTTCACCATTTTATACAAATGATTTAGTAGTATATATAGTGACAACTGGTATATATTATTAGATGGGTCAATCCAGTTAAGTAAAAAGGATCTTCAAGTTTATTCTTTTTTTTTTTTTAAGATTTTATTTATTTGACAGAGATCACAAGTAGGCAGAGAGGCAGGCAGAGAGAGAGGAGGAAGCAGGCTTGCCACTGAGCAGAGAGCCCGATGAGTGGCTCGATCCCAGGACCCTGGGATCACGACCCTAGCTGAAGGCAGAGGCTTTTAACCCACTGAGCCACCCAGGCGCCCCTTAAAGTTTATTCTTAAATAAGTATCATTTAATTATCTTCAAACATGCATAGGGGGTAAAGCCAAACTGATTTTGTCTGAAACAGTTAATTTGAAAGATAAGAGTTTAGTGTGCCAGGCTGGGTCATTTAGTAGGACTTGCAACTCTTTTTTTTTTTTTTTAAGATTTTATTTATTAATTTGAGAGAGAGTATGTGTACAAGGGGGGAAGGGGCAGAAGGCAATGGAAGCAGGGAGCCCAACGCAGAGCTCCATCCCAGACCCCCAAGATCATGACCTGAAGACAGACACTTAACCAACTTAGTCACCCAGGCGCCCTAGGACTTGGCAACTCTTGATCATGGCATCATGAGTTCAGGCCCCATGTTGAGCGTAGAGCTTACTTTGAATAAATAAAACGATGGAAGTTCTTTTCAATAAGCAAAGTAGTTGTGCTGTTCTTTACATCATTAATATGTTCCTGGAGCCATTTTTCTTAGGAATATTTGACACAGTTACTACAGACAAGTTAAGCACTATAGAAATATGTAAAGAACAGTTTTCCATCTTTACTGTTTTCTCTACCTCTGTGAAGACAAATACACAGAGGCTTTTTTTTTTCCTTACCTTTTTTTTTGTCTTTTTCTTAAGAGAGAGCGCAAGTGGGGAGGGGCAGAGGGAGAGAAAGGATCTTCAGCAGGCTCCATAGTGTGAAGCCCAACTCAGGGCTCAATCTCACGACCCTGAGATCGTGACCTGAGCTGAAATCAAGAGTTGGACACTTCTGACTGAGCTACCCAGGAACTCCTTTCTTCCTTATTTTTAAATCATTTTGTTTTGTGTTGTGATTTTCCTCCAACTAGGATGATGCTGTGTGTGTGTCTGTGTGTGTATTTCACTTGCTTTTTTTCCTAACAGTATATCATGAGCATCTTTTGGGTCATTACTGATAAATCTAAGTTATTCCTTTTAATATCTGCATAGCTTATAATATAGAGGAGTGACATGATTAACTTTTTTTGTTTCTTTTTTTTTTGCTACTACAAACAGTGCTGCAACAAGCATACTCATGGACTACTACTTTTATTTCCATGACGTAGATTCTTGAATTGGCTTAGTAAGAAGAGTTGAGTGCAATTTTAAAAAAATATTTATTTTTGAGAGAGAGAGCATGAGCAGGGGGCTAGGGTAGAGGGAGAAGCAGACTCCCTGCTGAACAGGGAGCCTGATGCAGGACTCAGTCCCAGGAGCCTGAGATCATGACTTGAGCCAAAAGCAGACGGCTAACCAACTGAGCCATCCAGGTGCCACTAGATAAGTGCAATTTTAATAGCTGCTGCTGAGTTACTTTTCTAAAAGGGTAAGAGCACTGGAATTCATATGTAAGACTTTATGTGAGTGCCCGTTTCTCCACAGACGACTTTTTTTTTTTTTTTTAAGGATTTATTTATTTATTTTATTTGAGAGAGAGAGAGTGCGAGCGGAGAGGAAGGGTAGTGGGAGGAGGAGAGAGTCAAGCAGACTCTGCACTGAGCATGGAGCCAACGGGCTGGGGGCTCGATCTCACAATCCTGAGATCAGGACCTAAGCTAAAACCAAGAGCTGGATGCTTAACTGACTGCACTACCCAGATGCCCCTCAGTATTGAATATTCTTAATCTTTACCAATCTGATAAGTAGTAGGTCAGTACATAGTCTTTATTTATATGAATAAGTAGATAAGAGAAACTGAAAATATTTAACTACACTTTTAATACCGCTGGGAAAGGATGAAGGTAAAGGAGGATGTTTGCAATCTTATTCTTCATGTAACCTGAATCTTGCAAGAAGATATATTCATGAGTTAATGTATGAGTTTTAAATATCCAAAACACTTTTTAAATGGCCTATAAATTACCTAATTGTTCTTTGCTAACTAAGTTGAAAAAAGGGATGGGGCACCTGGGTGACTCGGTTAAGAATCCAGCTCAGGTCATGAGATTGAGCCCTGCATCCAGCTCTGTGCTCAGTGAGGAGTCTGCCTGAGGATTCTCTTCCTCTCCCCCTCCCTCTGCTTGCATTTGCTTGCTCTCTCTCTCTTAAATAAATAAATCTTTAAAAAGGTGGGGTCTTGAGATCATGTAGACCTTTTTTTTAACATAAGTAGATGTTTATTTGCAACTTTGTCCCTGTTTGCATCACAAGCAAGTGCCATTGACCAACTCTGACAATTAACTCTATTCCTGGTGTAGGAGCTGTTTGTCTTTGGTACAGTGTTAAGGTCATAAGTCAGATTATGAAATAACAAGAGAGAAAAACTACAGGCTTGAATAGTTTAACATCATATATGTTTGATACTGTAAAATCTCATGACTTTTCATTATGCAAATGTCAGTGTTTATATCAATCATATAAATTGTCTTTTTTTTATATATATATATACACATCAAGGTGTGGGTGAAAATTTGACTGATCCATCTGTGATTAAAGCAGAAGAAAAGAGGTAATAAATTTTAATTTCATTAAGATACTTTATAATTTCAAATTCTACATTTGTTTGCATCAACTGCCTTTTTTTTTTTTTTTTTTTTAAACTACCGATTCTCCAGATCCTGTGATATGGTTTTTGGCCCAGCAAATCTAGGTGAAGATGCAATAAAAAATTTCAGAGCAAAACATCACTGTAATTCTTGTTGTAGAAAGCTGAAACTTCCAGGTAAACATTTTCTTAACCAGTCTAATTTATAAGTTGTTAGGAAATTTGGTTACTACTATACTTCATAAGACCAAGGGCACAAATACACATCATTTAACAAATGGATCTATGCTTTCTTTAATTGCTTATAAAAATACAAAGTTCATTGATTTAATACATATTGATTATGTGTCTGTTGGATGCCAAGAATTGTACTAGATGTTGACAATACAGTAGTGAACCAGACAAATGCCCTCTATGGAATTTAGTCAAATCTTTAATACTGACAGGATTAACAGGGAGTTATAGGACTGTATAAATGCCAAACAGAAAAACTAGAACAGGTAAGCAAATCACTTAACACAAACTTAAGGGGTTGGGGAATCCTACCTGGGGAACTGACAGATTGCCTAAAATTGAAGGCTAAATAGACTTTCATGTTAGCCTGGCAGAGTTGGAGAAAGAGTAGTCTATGAAGCAGGAGCAGATATATTCTCTCAGGATTGTAATTTTTTATATTTAAATAATTATAAATTATGATTGAATCTAAGTTAGAGCACAAACTGTGGTTCTCACCCTGTGGTGTGCATCAGCATCCTTGTGGAACTTCTTAAAAATTATAGGTCTCTGGGACTCGGCCTTGTGTTGTATTTTTTAAAGTCCCTATCATTATGACCATAATGCAGTAGTTAGAACCAGACTGCATGACTCCAGAAAATACCTACATTATAGAGGTGTAGTTTTGTTTGCTTATTTATTTGAGGATTAAATGAGTTGATATTTGTGAAATATTTAGAACAGTGCCAGGCATATGTATAGTAAGCAATGTAAATGGTATGTTTTTTAACTTCTTACTTGTTCATTAGGAGTATACAAGAAATACCATTATTTTTTTATGTTTGTTTTTTGTTTATTGACTTGTATCCTGCAACCTTTCTAAACTCACTTAATTCTAGGAGTTGTTTTTGTTTTGTTTTATAAACTCCCTGAAATTTTCTGTGTAGATAGTAGAGACAGTTAAATTACTTCCTTTCCAACCTACATACCTTTTTTTTCTTTTTCTTGACTTTTTGCACTGGCAAGGAATTCTAGTACAGTGTTGAATAGGAATAGTGAAAGTAGACTCTGCTTTGTTCCCAATCTTAAAGGGAAAGTGTTCAGTCCTCCATCATTAACATGATGTTAGCTTGTAAGGGTTTTGTAGATGTACTTCATGAGGTTGAGAAAATTCTCTTCTACTTGTTTCTTGAAAATGCTTATCCTGAGTGGTGTTTAATTTTGTCAGGGTTTTTTTGTTTGTTTGTTTTTTGTTTTTTGTTTTTTGACGTCTATTTATATGGTCATTTGTTTTTTTCTTCTTTAGTAGGTTACTATTACATTGTATTGCATTGATTTTTGAAATGTTGAACCAGTCATTCAGGACAAACTGCTTTGTCATAATATATTCTTTTTTATGTATTGTTGAAATCTGTTTGCTCATATTTTGTTGAGGCTTTTTCATCTGTGTGCATAAATAGTATTCTTCTATGTTTCTTTTACCTTGTACTGTCTTTTGGTATCAGAATAATACTGACCTTAAAAAGAAGTTAGAAGTTTTCATACTTCTTTTGTTGTGGGGAGTAGATTGTTTAGAATGGATACTCTCCCCTTTTTAAATGTTTGATAGAATTGTCTGGTGAAGCCATCTCATTGTAAAGTTCTTTGTCAGATTGTTTTAAATAAGTTTAATTTTTTAGGCAGATTTATGACTATTGGGGTTATCCATTTTTTTTTAGTGAGTTTTAGTAGTTTGTGTCTTCTAAGGAATTGGCTTGTTTAAATTGTCAAATTTATGGGCATAGGATTATTTATATACTAATCTTATATTTTTAATGTTTGGGGTCTCTTGAATCCTCTCTGTTATTATGGTAATTTGTCTTTTTTGTTTCTTGGTTATTCTGGTTACAGTGTCATTTTTATTTTTTGAAAGAACAAACTTTTCATTGTTTTACTCTACTTTCTGTTTTCAATTTTACTGATTTATTCTCTTTATTATTTCTGTTTTTCTGCTGGCTTTCATCTAGTTTGTTCTTTCTCTCATTTGTTAAGGAGAAAAGCTTAGATAATTGATTTAAGACCATTTTGTTTTTTATTTATTTTTTATTTTTTAAAAGATTTTATTTATTCATTTGACAGAGAGAGACAGCAAGAGGGGGAATACAAGCAGGCGAAGTGGGAGAGGGAGAAACAGGTTTCCTCTTGAGCAGGAAACCTGACGCACAGCTCCATCTCAGGACCCTGGGATGATGACCCGAGCTGAAGGCAGACGCTTAACGACTGAGCCACTCAGGCACCCTGAGACCTTTTTTTAAAAATTTTATTTATTTTTATTGACATAATGTATTATTTGTTTCAGGGTTACAGGTGTATGATTCATCAGTCTTACACAATACACAGTGCTCGCCACAACACATACCCTCCCCAGTGTCTATCACCCAGCCACCCCATCCCTCCACCCCCCTCTAGTCCAGAAACCCTCAGTTTTTGTTTTTGAGTTTTTGAGTCTCTTATGGTTTGTCTCCTTCTCTGGTTTCATCTGTTTCATTTTTTTCCTCTCTTCCCCTATGATCGTCTGCCTTGTTTCTCAAATTCCACATA